>NC_051316.1:98797129-99428793 GCF_015220235.1 Choloepus didactylus
TGTTGTTAAGTTTCACGATTTCTTTGTGTATTCTGGATACTAAACCTTTATCAGGTATGTGGTTTCCAAATATTTTCTCCCATTGTATAGATTGTCGTTTTACTTTCTTAAGATCCTTTGAGGCACAAAAGTTTTAAATTTTGATGAGATTCCATTTATTTATTTTTAATTTTGTTGCTTGTGCTTTGGGTGTAAAGTCTAAGAAACCATTGCCTAACACAAGGTCCTGAAGATGTTCCTTACATTTACTTCTAGGAGTTGAAAAGTTCTAGTGCTTATATTTGCTCTTTGATCCATTTTGAGTTGATTTTATATATGGTGTGAGGTAGGGGTCCTGCTTTTTTCATGCAAATCGAGATCCAATTTTCCCACACATTTGTTGAAGAGACTGCTCTTTCCCAGTTGAGTGGTCTTTGCCCCCTTGGTAAAAATTAGTTGACCATAAATGTAACAGTTTATTTTAGAGCTCTCAGTTTGATTCCATTAGTCTGTATGCCTGTCCTTGTGCCAGTACCATGCTGTTTTGATTACTCTGGCTCTGTAATATGTTTTAAGATAGGAAGTGTTAGTCCTCCAACTTCATTCTTCTTTTCCAAGAAGGCTCTAGATATTTTGGGCCCCTTAACCATTCCATATAAATTTGATGATTGGCTTTTCCATTTCTGCAAAGAAGGTGGTTGGAATTTTGATTGGGATTGCATTGAATCTATAAATTGCTTTGGGTAATGTGATGGTGAGGTTCATGCGTCAACTTGGCCAGGTGATGGTACCCAGGCGCCTGGTCAAGCAAGTACGAGCTTGTTACTGCAAGGGCATTTGTGGCTGGTTAATAAATGAGAAGGCTGGTTTATTAAATCATCAGTCAATTGGCTGCAGCTGTGACTGATTACATCAATGAAGGGTGTGTCTTCCACAATGAGAGAATGCAATCAGCTGGATTTAATCCAATCAGTTGAAGACTTTTAAGTGAGACAAATAGAGGACGTTCACTTCTTCTTCGGCTGACCAGTGAAACATTTCCTGAGAAGTTCATCGAAATTGCCAGTTCGTTGCCTGAGGAGTTCATGAAACGTGTTCATCGGAGTTGCCAGTTTGCTGCCTGAGATGTTCATCGAACATCTTCATTGGGGTTGCCAGTCTGCTGCTTGCCCTATGGGATTTGGACTCGTGCATACCCACAGTTGCGTGAGATACTTTTATAAAATCTTATATTTATAATCTCTTGATTCTGTTTCCCTAGAGAGCTCTAACTAATGCAACTTGGTTCCGGGAGTGGTTCTTGAGAAACAGAATCTTAAAATGAGATTTTACAATTGGTTTTCTACTCTGATTAGATTCAAGGGCACTGGTGACTCCATTTCCAGTAATCAAGATGGCACTGACAGTCCATGGCGTGAATTGGCAATGGAGATATGCAAAATATCACTGTTTGATTCTCCTAATCATACTCGTGTAAGAAGCAAGGCTCTGGGTGGCAGTGTTTTTGACGCGTTAACTGAATTTTGCAGAGTTAAGAGGTATATTGATGTTGGCTGGTTTCTCTTAGATATGCTGGATAAAGTTATAAGAGAAAAGGACGAGCTAAAGGCTTCAAATTTAAAACTTAAGTGCCATGTGACAGATGTAAAGGTTTCTATGTGTGCCTTGGCCTCAGACTTGAGATTTCGGAAAACCAGACCCGGAGTCTCATTGTGCGAGTAGCTGCTTTATAACGTAAACTAAAATCTCAACTTCACAGAGTGTCTGCTGGTAAAGTAAAGGCATTAATTGGAAAAGAATGGGATTCTGAAACTTGGAATGGGAACATATGGATTGACAATAATGGCAGTGAGGACAGTAGAACCCTGGATTGTGCTGAGTCAGTTAGATATACATGTAGTGGTCTGTCCTGAGGAAACAGCCCCCCCACCTCCAGTCTGTCCTAAGGAGCCTGCCATCCAACCTCCATCTAATGAGATTAACCCTTCAGTGCCTGCTAAACCTGTTATCACCTCCCCTGAGAAAGCAGCCCTCACTCCTTTGTCTGGAGAGATTAATGCTGTTTCACCAGATGAAATTGCAGCAGAATGTCCTGAGGTAAATGGCTTGAGGGATACTTCTGATACCTTTCATGACCACCCCCACCATCAGTCTTGGTTTCAAGACCTATAACTAGACTGCAGTCCCAACAGGCCCCAAAGGGTGAGGTACAAAGAGTGACCCATAAGGAAGTACGCTATACTCCAAAAGAACTGTGTGAGTTTTCCTACTTATACAGACAAATCAGGGGAATGTGTGTGGGAATGGATATTAAGGGTGTGGGATAATCGTGGAAGGAATATAAAGTTGTATCAGGCTGAATTTACTGATATGGACGTACTATGCAGAGATTCTGCATTCAGTGTTGTAGCTCAAGAAGTTAGAAAGGGCATTAACAGTTTGT
This sequence comes from Choloepus didactylus, assembly GCF_015220235.1. NCBI lineage: Eukaryota > Metazoa > Chordata > Mammalia > Pilosa > Megalonychidae > Choloepus > Choloepus didactylus. The sequence goes on from NC_051316.1 coordinate 98,799,552, forward strand.
TTGGGTGATTAGCTGAAACACGGATCAAAAGGTGGCCGGCATTACCTGAGGTTGAAATGCCAGAACTGCCCTGGTATAATGTAGAGGAAGGGATTCAAAGGCTTAGAGAGATTGGAATGTTAGAGTGGATTTATCATGGAAGACTGCTCTCACACTCCTGGAATATCCAGAGTACACACCTTTTACCAGGACTGTGAGGAATAAATTTGTGAGGCTAGCTCTGTCATCCCTGAAGAGCTCTGTAGTCGCTCTTCTGTGTAGGTCAGATATTACTATGGCAACTGCTGTCACTGAGATGGAATCCTTAAACACAATGGGATAATCAGATCCCGAGTCAGCAGAAGCCATGTGGCAGCAGTTTATTGTCAAAGTCAAGGTGGGCATGGCTACCATAATGGAAAACAGGCTCAAGGCAGCAGTCAAAATAATCTGACTCGCAGAGATTTATGGCATTGGCTAGTAGATCATGGAGTACCTAGCAGTAAGATTGACCTACTGAATTCTTGTTTGAGCTGTATAAGCAAAAGAATTTCTAGGTCAAGTTAACAAAAGTCTACCTTGAATTACAAAAACAGAGAGTCACAGACCTTTAATCAATTCCCAGACTTGAGAAAGTTTACAGATCCAGAGCCCCTTGAATGAGGGAAAGGCTGGGTACCCTTGGGTAAGGACCCGGTTACACTGCCAAAAATTTATACTGTTAATCTTCCTTCCAGCCTTCCCCAGGGGCCTAAGGCCTTTTACTAGGGTAACTGTGCTTTGGGGAAAAGTAAGTGATCATGTATTTCATGGATTATTAGACACTGGTTCAGAAGTGACATTAATTCCAGGAGACCCAAAGCATCACTCTGGTCCACCAGTCAGAGTTGGGGCTTATGGAGGTCAGGTGATCAATGGCGTTTTAGCTCAGGTGCATCTCACAGTGGGTCCACTTGGTCCCTGGACCCATTCTGTGTTTATTTCCCCAGTTCCAGAAAGAATAATTGGAATAGACATACTCAGCAACTGGCAGAATCCTCACATTGGTTCCTGACTTGTGGCGTGAGGGCTGTTATGGTGGGAAAGGCCAAGTGCCCCTGCCTAGCAAAATAGTAAACCAGAAGCAACACTGGATTTCTGGAGGGATTGCAGAGATTAATGCCACTCTTAAGGACTTGAAGGATGTGGGTTCAACGGGGTGGTGACTCCAGTTGCAGCTGCTGTTTCAGATGTGGTATCATTTCTTGAGCAAATCAACACATCCCCTGGTACCTGGTATGCAGCTATTGATCTGGCAAATGCTTTTTTCTCAGTAGCTGTTAGTAAGGACCACCAGAAACAGTTCACATTCAGCTGGCAAGGCTAGCAGTTTACATTCACTGTGCTACCTCAGGGGTATATCAACTCTCCAGCCCTATGTCATAATATCATCTACAGGGATCTTGGTTGTTTCTTCCACAAGACATCACACTGGTCCATTATATTGATGATACCATGTTGATTGGACCTAGTGAGCAAGAAGTAGCAACTACTCTAGATTTGTTGGTAAGGTATTTGTGTGGCAAAGGATGGGAGATAAATCCAACAAAAATACAGGGGCCTTCCACCTCAGTAAAATCTCTAAGTGTCCAGTGGTGTGGGGCATGTCGAGATATCCCTTCTAAGGTGAAGGATAAGCTGTTGCATCTGGCCCCTCGTATGACCAAAAAAGAGGCACAACGCTTAGTTGGCCTCTTTGGATTTTGGAGACAACATGTTCCTCATTTGGGTTGGGTTGCTACTCCAGCCCATTTACCGATTGACCAGCAAAGCTTCTGGTTTTGAGTAGGGACCAGAACGAGATGAGGCTCTGTGAAAGGTCCAGGCTGCTGTGCAAGCTGCTCTGCCACTTGCACCATATGATCCACCTGATCCAATGGTGCTGGAAGTGTCAGTGGCAAATAGAGATGCTGTTTGGAGGCTTTGGCAGACTCCTATAGGAGAATCACAATGCAGGCCCTTAGGATTTTGGAGTAAAGCTTTACCATCCTCTGCAGATAAGTACTCTCCATTTGAGAAACAGCTGTTGGCCTGCTACTGGGCCTTAGTAGAGAAAGAACTCTTAACCATGGGCCACCAAGTTATCATGAGACCTGAGTTACCTGTCATGAGCTGCGTGTTGCCCAGCCCACCAAGCCATAAAGTTGGGAGTGCACAGCAGCACTCCCATCATAAAATGGAAATGGTATATATGCGATAGAGCTCAAGCAGGTCCTGAAGGCACAAGTAAATTACATGGGGAAGTGGCCCAAATGCTCATGGCCCCCACTCCTGCCACTTTACCTTTTCTTTCCCAGCCCACAGTTATGGCATCTTGGGGAGTTGCTTACAGTCAGTTGACTGAGGAAGAGAATACTCGGGCCTGGTTTACAGATGGTTCTGCATGATATGCAGGCACCGCCCGACAGTGGACAGCTGAAGCACCGCAGCCCCTTTCTGGGATGTCTCTGAAGGACAGTGGGGAAGGGAAATCCTCCCAATGGGCAGAACTTTGAGCAGTGCACCTGGTTGTTCACTTTGCTTGGAAGGAGAACTGGCCAGAGGTGCATTTGCATACTGATTCATGGGCTGTTGCTAATGGTTTGGCTGGATGGTCAGGGATGTGGAAGAACATGTTTGGAAGATTGGTGACAAAGAAGTCTGGAGAAGAAATATGTGGATAGATCTTTCTGAGTGGGCCAAAAACATGAAGATATTTGTGTCCCATGTGAATGGTTACCAGTGGGTGACTTCAGTAGAAGAGGATTTTAATAACCAGGTGGATAAAATGACCCATTTGGTGGATACCAATCAGCCTCTTTCCCCAGCAACTCCTGTCATTGCCCAGTGGGCTCATGAACAAAGTGGTCATGGTGGTAGGGATGGAGGTTATGCATGGGCTCAGCAACGTGGACTTCCACTCACCAAAGCTGACCTGACCACAGCCACTGCAGATTGCCCAGTCTGTCAGCAGCAGAGACTGGCACTCAGTCCCTGATATGGCACCATTCCCTGAGGTGATCAGCCTGCTACTTGGTGGCAGGTTGGTTATATTCGACCACTTCCATCATGGAAGGGGCAGCGATTTGTTCTCACTGGAGTAGACACATACTCCTCATATGGGTTTGCCTTCCCTGCACAAAATGTTTCTGCCAAAACTACCATCCGTGGACTTACAGAATGCCTTGTCCACCCTCATGGTATTCCACACAGTATTGCTTCTGACCAAGGAACCCACTTCACAGGAAATGAAATGAGGGAATGGGCACATGCTCATGGAATTCTCTTGTCTTACCATGTTCCCCATCATTCAGAGGCAGCTGGGTTGATAGAATGGTGGAATTGCCTGTTGAAGATTCAACTATGGTGCCAACTAGGTGGCAGTACCTTGCAGGGTTGGGGCAGTGTTCTCTAGGAGGCTGTGGATGCTCTGAATCAGCATCCACTCTATGGTGCTGTTTCTCCAGTAGCTAGGTGTGCCAGTTTGAATGTATTGTGTCCCCCAAATGCCATTATCTTTGATGCAATCTTGTGTGGGCAGATGTTATCAGTTTTGATTAGATTTCTTTGAGTGTTTCTTTGGAGATGTGCCCCACCCAGCTGTGGGTGATGACTCTGATTGGGTATTTCCATGGAGGCATGGCCCCACCCATTTAGGGTGGACCTTGATCAGTGGAGCCATATAAATGAGCTGATGGGCAGAAGAAACTCAGTGCAGCTGTGAGTGATGTTTTGAAGAGGAGCTACAGCCAAGAGGGACACTTTGAAGAAAGCACAGGAGCTGCAGATGAGAGACAGTTTGAAGACGGCCGTTGAAAGCAGACTCTTGCTCCAGAGAAGCTGAGAGAGGACAAATATCCCAAATGCAACTAAGAGTGACATTTTTGAGGAACTGCAGCCTAGAGAGGAACGTCCTGGGAGAAAGCCATCTTGAAACCAGAACTTTGGAGCAGACACCAGCCACGTGCCTTCCCAGCTAACAGAGGTTTTCTGGACACCATTGGCCATCCTCCAGTGAAGGTACCCGATTGCTGATGTGTTACCTTGGACACTTTATGGCCTTAAGACTGTAACTGTGTAACCAAATAAACCTCCTTTTGTAAAAGCCAATCCATCTCTGGTGTTTTGCGTTTTGGCAGCATTAGCAAACTAGAACACCAGGATTCACAGGTCCAGGAATCAAGGGGTGAAAACAGGAGTGGTACCACTCAGTATCACTCCTAGTGATTCACTAGGAAAATTTTTGCTTCGTGTCCCTGCAAGTGTAAGCGCTGCTGGTCTACAAGTCTTTGTTCCAACAAGAAGAATGCTTCCACCAGGAAACACAACAATAATTCCATTGACCTTGAAGTTAAGATTGCCACCTTGCCACTTTGGGCTTCTTATGCCTGTGAATCAACAGGCAAGGAAGGGGATTACTGTACTGACTGGGGTGATTGATCCTGACTATCAAGGGGAAATAGCACTGCAACTACACAGTGAAAGTAAAGAAGAGTTTTCCTGGAATACAGGAGATCCTCTAGGGCATCTCTTAGTACTACCATGCCCTGTGATTAAAGTCGATGGAAAACTGCAACAAACCAATCCAGAGCGGACTACCAATGGCCAAGAAACTTCAGGAATGAAGGTTTGGGTCACCGCATCAGACAAAGAACCACAACCAGCTGAAGTGCTTGCTGAGGGTAAAGAGAACAATGGAATGGGTAGTGGAAGAAGATAGTGATAAATGAACTATGGCCACATGACCAGCTACAGAAACGACAACTATGATGGCATGAATATTTCCTCCTTGTTTTGTTATGAGTATGTTTGTATTTGTTTGTAAAGCAATTATCTTTGCTTTCTTGTCTTATACCTTTATTATATGACATAAGCTCTGTTGTTCATTTTGCAGTATTTAAGTTAAAGGAAATCAATTTTAAGCGTTAATGTCACCCAAGGACTTGCACCCTATTCTGGAGAGATTTAGTGCATTTCCGGTTGTACTCAGGCAGCAGAATATTGTTAGGTGAAATATTTGTCTGTTATTGTTCTCTACTTAGAGATAAAGTTTGGTTTCAGTTGATGTGTATAACTGCCAAGTTGACAAGGGGTGGACTGTGATGGTTAGGTTCATGTGTCAACTTGGCCAGGTGATGGTACCCAGGTGTCTGGTGAAGCAAGTACTGGCCTAACCATTACTAGAAGGACATTTGTGGCTGGTTAATAAACCAGAAGGCTGGTTTATCAAATCATTAGTCAATTGGTTGCAGCTGCAATTGATTACATCAACGCAGGGCGTGTCTTCCACAATGAGAGAATGCAATCAGCTGGATTTAATCCAATCAGTTGACTTTTAAGTGAGACAGATAGAGGACCTTCACTACTTCTTCGGCTGACCAGCAAAGCATTTCCTGAAGAGTGCTTCAAAGTTGCCAGTTAATTGCCTGAGGAGTTCATTGAACACATTCATCCAAGTTGCCAGTTTGCTGCCTGAGGAGCTCATCGAACATCTTGGAGTTGGAGTCTCCTGCCGACCCTACGGAATTTGGATTCATGCATACCCACAGTTGTGTGAGACAGGTTTATAAATATTATATTTATAGATATCTCTTGTTGATTCTGTTTCCCTAGAGAACCCTAACTAATATAGGTAGGATTGACATGTTAACAATATCTGGTCTTCCAATTCATGAACGTGAAATGTCCTTCTATTTGTTCTGTGTTCTTTGATTTCTTTTATCAATGTTTTGGAGCTATCTATGTACACGTTCTTTGTTTACATCCTTGGTTAAATTTACTCCTATATATTTGGTTCTTTTAGTTGCTATGGTGAATGGAATTTTTTTCTTGATTTCCCATCTCATTTTTGATGCATTTCAAAAAAGTTGCTTATGTCCTTACTGTTCACCTGTAAACACTTTGGTATGCATATCATTGGTTGGGATATAATACTTATTTACACGCTTTAGTTAAAATTTACGTATGTAAAAATGTACAACTCTTAAGAGTTCCATGGATGGCTGTCATTAATTAAGCATCGGTGTTTTTCAGGGTCTGTGCTAGTCCTGCAGATGAGTAAGACATTGCCTTCATGGTACTAATAGGGTAATTAGGAGAGATGTGTGTAAGAAAGTAAATTCAGTAGAATATTGTTTTATTTAGACCATTCATTGCAAATATTAGAAACCAGCTATATTCTAAAGAGACTGGTCTTGCTTACAAAAGCAAAGGGCAGGAATTCAGAGGGGTTTTAGGAATGACTGGAACCAAAAACCTGGAAGGCCGTCTCAGGAATTTGTCTCCTTTTAACCCTCTTTCACTCTTCCTATCAGTTTAATTTTCTTTTTAAGAGCTGCTTTCTCCTCTTTTCAGTATATGTGGTAGAATATGGCTGCCCGCACAGCTTTCAGTTTTGTATTTAACAGTTCACAGCTGTGGCAGAGACACCAATTTGCTATCTTAATTTAAATTTAAATTCCTGGGAGATAGAATCTGACTGGTCCTGTCCTGGTTCAGTTGTGCATGAGGACACGGTTTTGAAGAACTTATCTCCTATTGTGGATGGAGGAACTGTGTGAGATAGAAGAGAGTTCGCAGAGCGATGTGGGGCTTTTGTAAGCTAGACTGACACAGAAAAATGTTTCTAACTACATGTGTGATAAATAATTCTATAAACAAGAACAGGGTATAGAAATAGCAAAGCTTGAATGAGTCACTATTCAGGATGGAGTAGGGGTCAGGGACAGCTTCCTGGAGAAATTGGAGTTGGATTTTGAAAGATAAATTATGAATTTGCAAGTCCAGCAGCTGAGAGGAAGGATATACCATAGCTAAGAGCAGCAGTAAAAAGATATGAAGTGGCGTAGTAGGTTTAGGTAACTGTAAGCAGGTTAGTGCATTGCAGTATAAGTTTTTAAGTGGGGAGGGTTATCAGAGGCCAGAGAGAGAAAGAAAGAGAAGGGAGATTGTCCCGGCCGGCGGGACGTTCAACGGAAGCTCCAAGTCCTGTGAGGGAGGAATGGTATGGGACAAGAGACACGAGGAATGACAGCAAGACAGGTTTCTGATCAAGCTGCAAAACTTTATTGAAGAGGCAGGGTATATATACCCTAAGGTAGAGGGAGTGGCTAGTACGAACGGGTGGCGGCCTAGGATTGGCTGCTGCTGTTGCTAGGGCGGATGGCAGATGTAAGGCTAGCACAGGATTGGTAGATGCTGTTGCCGGGTAGAAGGCAGGTAGTAAAGCTAGCACCCTAGATGTGAATCTTAGGCGCAAACGGCTATCACTTCCATAGAAGGCTGAGGGCAACTTAAACTGTTGTTACATTAGCCCCAGCTATTATGTTGCATATCTCCAGCATCGCTGAGGGTGGATTTTATACATGCTACCTTAATCGTCCCCAACATCTCCTCCCTTTGTTTTTCAAAAGGATGGAGGAAGAATGCTGATCGAGCACTCTTTTGGCATTAACCTGCTGGGGGAAATAGAGGCCTCATTCCCCAAGTTGTTTGTGGCTCTGTTTTTCTGGGGAGGGGAGTTTTTGGCAGAGCAAAACCCCTATGCAAATGAGGCATATTTCTCAAGGAGCTCGAAAATGGCCTTTAGTTGCTTTGGCCCTCCTTTGCAGTGCTTTGCCTCGCACCCAGCGGTACCAATCATAGCATACGCTAGAAGCATACTTTCGAGTTATATGCTGCTCCCGTAGGAGGGGGTTTCTTACCCGTAAGGGTGGGTAGCAGTCAAATGATCTGGATCCAAACCCTGGTCAGCGAGGTGAAGCCGGTGATAATGCACTTGAATAGGCTTGCTTAGGGCAGAGTCAATTTGATCCTTAACTAGCTGTATTATTCTTTTTATGGCCCAAGGAGCAAAAGATATTATAAGGATTATGGTTATTAAGGGGCCTAATATAGGAAGGAGGTAAGGGAGGATTCCATTAAGTCCCCAGGAGATACCCCCTTGGGTTTCTCGCTCACGTTTGCGATTTTCAATTCCTTCCCTAAGTTTGGTCATAGAATCCTTAACTATGCCAGAATGGTCAGCATAAAAGCAACATTCCTCACCTAGCACAGCACAAAGCCCTCCTTGCTTAAGGAAAAGCAGATCTAAGCCTCTCCTGTTCTGGAGAACAACCTCCGATAGGGACGTAAGGGATTTTTCAAGATGGGTAATGGAGGTTTCAATGCGGGCTAAATCTTCGTCTATAGCAGCTCTTAGGTGGGAGAAGCCTTGGTTTTGGAGAACGATAGAGGCAATTCCGGTGCCTAGGCCAGTAATACCTAAAAGAGAAGCAATAGTAACAACCGTAACAAGTTCTCTTTTCTTTCTTAGTATGGCTGGAGACTGCGTGACCAAGTGGTGATAAAGGTCTTCCTCTGTATGAAAGAGGACATGGGGTAACACAGCCACTAAGAGGCACATTTCCCCTGTTTCAGTTAGGGCTTTTGCTGATACGCAAGGAGTAAGCCCCGTGGAAGAGCACAGCCATTTTGCCCCTGTTGGGGGGATATAGAATTTGCCAGGCGATGGAGAGGACGACTGTGCACAGACTGTTTTTAAGGAGGCAGAAATATTACCAATACAATGCCCAGAGTGAAGAACGGATTGCATGGTGAGACCGATTTTTCTTGCATTCCAAGGGCATTGGGAAGGATTGTCTTCATTAGAAGTATTAAATGTAACATTAAGAGCTATAGCATCATAATAAGGAGGCTTGGCAGAGAAACACAGCCAACAACTACGAGTAAAATTAGGCTGGGAGGAGTTTAGAGAGAGAAAGGTGGCTTGGAGTAGTGGCCAAAGCGGGCTGTCAAATGATATGGACGGGCTTGAGGGCGACAATATTGGAATGCTAATAAAAGGGGGAGTAGTGGGGTGAATTTTGGAAAGATTTTTGCTTGGCGTGCTCGGGATAGGAGGGGTAGCTGGAGGCGCGAGCACTACATTTGGTCCAATGGCAGAAGGTTTTTGCTGTACTGCTTCCTTCTTTATTAGAATAAGGCTTCCTGGGTCGGTTGATGAAAATAAGTAGATTCTAAAGCCCCATGTCCGACCGTTTAACCAAGAGTTATCAGTGGGGAGTTGTACGGTGAGATTTAATTTTTCACAATTTGAGTCACCAAATGTAGATAAGGTGGTGCGTTTACCGAGTGTGCAGCCAAGGGGGGACCATTTTAAAGTTAGGTAGTGATCAGGGGCGGAAGGTTTCCAATTAGTGGCTAATGTTTCACACCCCCAGTATGCACAATAGTACTGGTTGGGAGTATTGCAATATTGTTTTCTGGGGTTGGAGGCCGGGCACATGTAATATTGGGCTTTGTTAAGGCATGGTGTGCCGTTTGAACATTTAATTAGATCACTGGCATAAACAAGGAAGGAGGGGTGTCCTGCTGTAATTTGGGTTTGTATAACTGTGGAATCTTCCCATCGTGCCAAGGTCCATTTCCAAGGCTGATGGGGGTTGGAGTTGCTGAAGGTGGCATGCACACTTTGCAGGAGAAAATATAAGGCGGCAACTTTAAATGGCAGTAGGCATAACAAAGCCATACTAATAGAGGCTATAGGTTCTTCCCTGTTAAGGGAGACAAGCTAGCAAAGTAATACACCCTACAATGCACAAATATGCTATAGCAAGCAGGAATCTTTCTAACAGATTCCAATCTTTTGGGGCAACAGTTGCTAATCCGGCTGCAAACAGCAAAGCCAGAAGACCAATTAAGAAAAGCCAATAGTAATTCAAGTGGTAATTCATGTGATTAGTGATGGAATAAACCTGTAAGCAGGACGTCTTTCCACTTCCGGTTGTGCGCAGGCTGGTTGTCTCCGGATGGGTTATAGCAGGAGTTATTGATGCGCTGAAAGAGAAAAGAAAGACATTTTTCTCAGGGAGAGGCTTCTACCCTGGAAAGGTTATTATTAAGAGGAGGGGAAGGAAGTGTCTCAGGGGTTTGTTTCGGCAATGAAGAATTAATGTGTTTTATCAGCCGTTCTGGAAGCCAGCGAGGACCTTCTCTCTTTTGATCGTATATGCAAGCAGAGCCTCGTCCCCAAATAATCACGGGGTCAGGCCCATTCCATTCTGACATTAAGGGGTCACGCCACATAACAGTGGCTTGTTGCGTTTGCATTCTGGGATGCCAATGTCTGTCAGCTGCAGATTGTCCTTCATCATCCAGAGTTAGGAAGTTAAGAACAAAAAGAGCGTGATGTAAAAGGTCTCGAGGTCGTTGTTTGGTGAGATTGAGAGTGCTTTCGGCTAAACGGCACAGGGCATTTTTTAAGGTGCGATGTGCTCGTTCTACCATTCCTTGCCCCTGGGGGTTATACGGTATTCCCGTGATATGCTTAATTTGTAATTGTTGACAGAAGGTTTGAAAATTTTTTCCAGTATATCCAGGCCCATTGTCTGTTTTAATGATTTTAGGTTGGCCTAAAGCAGCGAAGCAATGTAGTAAATGAGAAATAACATGCTTCGAAGCTTCTCCTGTTTGCAAACTAGCTTGAATAAATCCACTATATGTGTCAACGCAAACATGAATATATTTAAGTTGCCCAAAACCGGCAAAATGGGTGACGTCCATTTGCCAGAACAGAGCTTTATGTAATTATTAAGGCTAGTATTACGAAAGGGACGGATTGCTGCTTGGCAGGCAGCGTTAGCATTTTCATAGGCCAGGTGTTTAATAAAATCACTTTCGTTTTCGCTAGCCCCAAATAAGCGCTCAGCCATGTTTTGCAGGCGGCTAAGGAAATCAGTATACGGCTCATCAGGCCCCTGTCTTAATTTAGCGAGAGAGGCAGTGGCAGCGCCCTTTTGCGGAAGTTTTTTCCATGCTTTAAGCGCGGCCGTTTGTATTTGCGCTAAGAGACCTGGGGGGAATTGAGCCTGCTTATCACTTTGATGGTAGGGACTTTGACCTAAAAATTTATTTAAGGTCCAAGTTTTAGAAGTGGCCTTACGGGCATTACGGGCGGCATATTTTTTACAATGCTCCTCATAATCAGATTTCCATAACAGGAAATCACCACCAGACAAGGCAGCTCTGGCTAGCTGGAACCAATCATTAGGAATAAGTTCCTTTTCACTAAGGCTCTCCAGTAGGGCGAGCGTGAAGGGAGCGGTAGCGCCATAATCACTCACTGCCTTTTTTAATTTCTCTAGATATGTTAGACTAAGTTTTTTATATTTAGCAGTTGAGGTGGAACTAGCTTCCTCCTGCTCTCCTTCGCTAGAGTCGGGGGAATCTGATTTATTACTCTCTTCACTATCGCTACCAGAATCGCCATTTTTGGAGCCCGCGACACCATGTTGAGAACCGGCAGTGCCATTTTGGGAGCCGGCGACGCCATTTTGAGAATCTCGAGTCTGACTACGCGTAACCGGAAAAGCATAGGCGCGGCGAGTACAATGGAGGCGCGATGAGCGGGCATTTTCTGGAAGCGAAAGGGCTGCAATGCTTTGAGTTGCCGACCGGAGGTCGGCGAGCAGATCAGCGGTATGCTGCCGCTCCTGTTTAAAAGTTTCTCTAAAATTATCGGCGTGTAGCCGGAGATTTTCTGTGGCTTCTTCTAAAGCATGAAACTGAGATAAGGGCATGACTGGATAAAAATGAGAATATGGTTTGAAAAAATCGGGTGCATAAGGGGGTGGCCGAAACGGAGGAAGGGAGTTGTTTTCTAAAGAGGGAGAAATTTTAACCTCTGGTCCCTCCAAAGAGGGAGAAATTTTAGCCTTTGGTTTGATTTCATACTGATCGGGTGACAAACTGACTTGACTGGTTGGGGTATTTGGCCTATCCCTGTTAGAATTTTCGTTTAAAGGATATTCAGGCATGTTAATAATTACTGAGCCGCATGCTGAAGCAGGGCGAGAGTGCTCTCTCAAAGCTTCCTCTCCTAATTTACAGAGGTTTTGAACGTCTGGAGCTGAAGAGTGGACTTTTAGAATTTCATTAATTAGGTTCCAATAAGAAAACGCAGTAACCGGGACCTTTTCAGGACCAAAGGTTCGAAAATAATCTTTTAAACAATCTCCAACTCTTTGCCAGCACTAGTGATCTATAGTACCTTCTTGAGGGAACCAAGGGCAGGTTTGTAACAGAAAATTAAAAAAGCGCGTGAGATCTTTTTTCTTAACTCGTGTTCCTCGTGCCTTGAGTGATTGCTTAACTTGACTAACATATAATTCGTGTTGGGAAATTCCTTGTCCCATGATAAGGGTGGGGGGGCTTACCTTTTGTTGCTTTCTTTTCTTCTTCTTCGTTCCTTTCGCCGACACTGATCAACTGGTGAACGGATCTGTCTCGCGAGCGCGCTTCCCCGCGGTGATCCCTGGTGTGGTTTTCTTTCTTTCTTTGACTGCTGAACGGATTTGTCTCACGACTGAGTTTATTCGCGGCGATCCCGGGTGCGGTGAGTGTGAGGTACCTCTCTCCTTGAGTGCGGCGTTCCGTCTCTCACAGAATTCCGAGCCCCACGTTGGGCGCCAGTTTGTCCCAGCCGGCGGGACGTTCAACGGAAGCTCCAAGTCCTGTGAGGGAGGAATGGTATGGGACAAGAGACACGAGGAATGACAGCAAGACAGGTTTCTGATCAAGCTGCAAAACTTTATTGAAGAGGCAGGGTATATATACCCTAAGGTAGAGGGAGTGGCTAGTACGAACGGGTGGCGGCCTAGGATTGGCTGCTGCTGTTGCTAGGGCGGATGGCAGATGTAAGGCTAGCACAGGATTGGTAGATGCTGTTGCCGGGTAGAAGGCAGGTAGTAAAGCTAGCACCCTAGATGTGAATCTTAGGCGCAAACGGCTATCACTTCCATAGAAGGCTGAGGGCAACTTAAACTGTTGTTACATTAGCCCCAGCTATTATGTTGCATATCTCCAGCATCGCTGAGGGTGGATTTTATACATGCTACCTTAATCGTCCCCAACAGGAGATCAGGGCCAGTTTATGGAGAACCTTATCTTGCTAAGATGGGGAAGCAAGGAAGGGTAGGAAACAATCAGATTTGTTTCCTTGAGAGATCATTTCATTGTCCTACTTGCCTCCAGTTCATTCAGAGACAAGAAAACCTCTTGAGAGCCTGGACTAAGAAAATGGCAGTGAGAAAGAAGAAGGGAGATATTTAGGAAGTAAATATTCAGTAATTATGATTTATTGGAGGGAGAGGGAGGAATCTAAGATGATGCCCCTGACCTTCTGATCTGGATGACTGGTGAATTGGGAAACCAGCAAGAGAGGAAATAGAGAAGGCTGAGGGGTTAGCAGTGTTTTTTTTAAAGTCGGTCTTCTCTGAGTGTGTGTGTATGTATGTGTATATATTATTTTTTTTAATTGAGATTGTTCACATACCATATAATTATCCAAAGATCCAAAGTGTACAATCAGTTGCCCATGGTATACCATCATACAGCTGTGTGTCCATCACCACGGTTAATTTTTTTTTTCAATTTTTAGAATATTTTCATTACTCCAGAAAAGAAATAAAGACACACAAAAAAAGGAAACTCAAATCTTCCCATACCCCTAACCACTGCCCCTCTATTATTGATTCATAGTATTAGTATAGTACATTTTTACTGTTGATGAAAGAATGTTAAAATACTGCTAGTTGTAGTACATAGTTTGCAATAGGTATATATTTTTTTTCCTGTATGCCCCTCTATTATTAACTTCTAGTTATTGTCTCATACGTTTGTTCTAGTTCATGAAAGAGATTTCTAATATTTGTACAGTTAATCATGGACATTGTCTACCACAAGATTCTCTGTTTTATACATTCCCATCTTATAATCTCCAAATTATATAATATATATAATCTTCCTTCTGGTGACATGCATGACTCTGAGCTTCTCCTTCTACCACCTTCATACACCATTCATCACTGTTAGTTATTCTCACAATGTGCTACCGTCACCTCTGTCCATTTCCAAACATTTAAATTCACCCTAGTTGAACATTCTGCTCATAATAAGCAAATGCTCCCCATTCTTTAGCCTTGTTCTATATCCTGATAACTTACATTTCATGTCTATGAGTTTACATATTATAATTAGTTCATATTGGTGAGACTCTGCAATATTTGGTCCTTATGTGTCGATTTATTTCACTCAATATAGTGCCCTCAAGGTTTCTTCATCAACCCATTTTTTTAAGACAGTTTTGTTCACACACTGTACATTCCATCCTAAGTAAACACCCGATAGTTCCCTGTATAGTAACATATTTATGTATTCACCACCCTCACCACTATCTGTATAAGACATCTCCATTTCTTCCACAAAGGAGGAGGAAGAGTCAAAGAATGTAGAGACACAAAGGAAAAAGAAAAAACAAAGAGAGGGGGAAAAATGACAGCTAGGAAGCAGCAAAAGTAAAGATGGCATTAAACTAAAGTAGAATAAAGAGTCATACAACATCACCAATGCCTAGAGTCCCATACCCTTCCCCTATGTCCCCACCCCCGTATTCATTTAGCTTTGTTATATTGCCTATGTAATATTAAAGGAAGCATAATACAGTGGTTCTGTTAACTATAGTTTGCATTGATTGTATTTTCCCCCCAATCCCACCCCATTTTTAACACCTTGCAATGTTGACATTCATTTGTTCTACCTCATGAAAAACATATTTGTACCTTTTATCACAATTGTTGAGCACCATAGGTTTCATTGAGTTATACAGTTCTAGTCTTGATCTTTCATCTTTCGTTCTGGTGTCCCACATGCTCCTCACCGTCCTCTTTCAACCATACTTATTGTCATCTTTGTTCAGTGTACTTTACATTGCTGTGCTACTATTTCTCAAAACTGTGTTCCAAACCTCTAACTCCTGTCTTTTCCTTTCTGTCTGCAGTGCTCCCTTTAGTGTTTCCTGTAGAGCAGGTGTCTTGTTCACAAACTCTGTCATTGTCTGTTTGTCAGAGAATATTTTAAACTGTCCTTCGTATTTGAGGGACAGTTTTGCTGGATATAGGATTCTTGGTGGTTTTTCTCTTTCAGTATCTTAAATATATTACCCCACTTCCTTCTTGCTTTCTATTGAGAAATTGCCACATAGTCTTATCAAGCTTCCTTTGTATGTGATGGGTTGCTTTTCTCTTGCTGCTTCCAGGATTCTCTTTTTATCTTTGATGTTTGATAATCTGATAATTAAGTGTCTTGGCATAGGCCTATTTGGATCTATTCTGTTTGGGGTATGCTGCGCTTCTGGATCATAACTTTATGTCTTTCTTAAGAGATGAGAAATTTTCATTGATTATTTCCTCTATTATTGCTTCTGCACCCTTTCCCTTTTCTTCTCCTTCTGGGACACCCATGACATGTACTTTCTTGCATTTCGTTTTGTCCTTAAGTTCCCGGAGATGTTGCTCATATTTTTCCATTCTTTATTTTTTCTTTTTTATGTAGGCTTTCAGGTGCCTTGTTCTCCAATTCCTGAGTGTTTTACTCTGCCTCTTGAGATCTGCTATTGTATGTCTCCATTGCTTCCTCCATCTCGTGTGTTGTGCCTTTCATTTCCATAGATTCTGTCAGTTGTTTTTTTGAACTTTCGATTTCTACCTTACGTATGCCCTAGTGTTTTCATTATTCGCTTCATCTCTTTTGCCATATCTTCCCTAAACTTTCTGAATTGATCCAGCAGTAGTTTAAATTCCTGTGTTTCAGTTGAAGTATAAGTTTGTTCCTTTGACTGGGCCATAACTTCGCCCCTGCTTGTGTAGGTTGTAGTTTTCTGTTGTCTAGCCATCTGGCCTCCTTGATTACCCCAATCAGGTTTTCCTAGGCCAGAACAGGCTCAGGTCTTGGAAGGAGGCAATAGTTTCAGGTCTTCCTGAGGGTGTGTCTCAGAAGATTGGTACACCTTGTGAGGCCTCAAGTCATTGTGGTTTTCTGTCCAGCAGGTGGTGCCTGTCAGCCTGTCACTCCTGACTGGTGTAAGGAGGTGTGGCCTGTGGCTGTTTTCCCCCAGGGTCTGGGGTCTGGTTCTGAATGGAAGATGGGTAGTAGAGCTTGGCACGGCCTCTTTTCTCTTAGGGAAAATATACCCCCCGGGGAGAGGTCATTTGCATGGGAATAGTTTCTGACTCTGCTGTCTCCACCCTTGTCTGGGTCTAAGTGCTGGGAATTGAAAATAGCTGAAGCTTTCTCCACTGAGCTGAAAAAGGGACAGAAAGACCCCCCCTTCAGGGTTATTCTGCACCCCCCCTCAGTTTCACCCTTCGGCCAGAGACAGCACCCAGTTCTCTGGGCTCCCCCTCCCTCCCAGAGAGGTCCTCTGGCTCTCCAAGGTCAGTTGTCACCAAAAGTCTCTGTCTGCTTGGGGATTGGTAGCTTGTATTGAGCAGTCCACATTTGCTGATTATAACCCCAGTTGGAGCTCAGTTGAGCTACATTCACTTGCTGGGAGTGTGTTGCTCTGTAGCACAGTGAGGCTTTGCGGTTTAGGACAGTACTGCTCTCCAGCTCTGTGAGGCTTTGCAGTTCGAGAGTAGGGGTAGGGGGTTCCTGGCTCAGATACCCAGTTTTTATGTACAGATTTTATGCTGCGATCTCAGGCATTCCTCCCAAGTCAAGTTGGTGTATGATAAGTGTACGGTCATGTTTGTCCCCCAACAGTTATTCCAGATTATTAACTATTTGTTCCTGGTTGTATATTAGTTGTTCCAGGGGTACTGACTAGCTTCCACTCCTCTCTATTCCGCTATCTTCTTCCATCTCTGCTAGTAGTGTTTTAATTCTTGATCTGGGTCATGGTTACAAGGGTACTTTTAAAAGGACTTTTTGTTAAACCTTACTTATATATTTTATTCATTTTTCGGTATGTAAATTATATTTCACAATCTAAAATGTTAAGGAATAAAAAGCAGAGGAGAAAATAAATTTGAGAAAACAGATATGACTTTAGGATTGAACTTTTGCATTTGGGATATTTGTGAGACCCTCAGACGGAGATGTGTAGGCAGTTGGATATGAAATCTGAAGTACAGGAGAGAGATATGGACTGCTGATATAGATGAAAGAAGTTATGTCTGTAGTTCTCAAGCCTCTCTGCACATTGGGATCTTCAGGCGAGTTTAAAAATACACTGATAACCTGGACCCTACCCCAGACTAATTAAATCAATCTCAGGGGGTGTGAGGGTTCAGCATCTGGCTTAAAAATCTCCATAGGTATTGTTGCTGATGTTCTCATAAACATTGAAGACTGATGGTTTGGTATGCTGAGCCCTCTCTCTTGGGGCTTGCCCTTATGAAGCTTGTTACTGCAAAGGAGAGACTAAACTTGCTTGTAATTGTGCCTGAGTCTCTCCCTGAGTACCTCTTGGTTGCTCAGATGTGGGCCTCTCTCTCTAGCTAAGCCAGTCGGCAGGTGAACTCCCTGCCCTACCCCCATGTGAGACCTGACTCTCAGGGGTGTAAATCTCCCTGGGAACGCAGGATATGACTCCCGGGATGAATCTGGACCCAGCATCTTGGGATTATGAACATCTTCTTGACTGAAAGAGGGATGCAAAATGAAAAAAAAGAACGTTTTACTGGCTGAGAGATTTCAAATGGAGTCAAGAGGTCACTCTGGTGGACATTCTTATGCATTATATAGATAACCCTTTCTAGGTTTTGATGTATTGCAATAGCTAGAAGTAAATACCTGAAACTATCAAACTCCAACCCAGTAGCCTTGACTCTTGAAGGTGATTGTATAACAATGTAGCCTACAATGGGTGACAGTGTGATTGTGAAAACCCTGTGGATCGCACTCCCTTTATCTAGTATATGGATGGATGAGTAGAGAAATGGGGCAGAAAACTAAAGGGTGGGGTGGGAGGGAATGGTTTGGGTGTTCCTTTTTACTTTTATTTTTTTATTCTTATTATTCTTTCTGGTATAGGGAAAATCTTAAAAAATAGATTGAGTTGATGAATGCATAACTATATGATGGTACTATGAACAATTGATTGTACACATGGATGATTGTATGGTATGTGGATATAACTCAATAAAACTGAATTTAATTTAAAAAAAATTACCAAAAAAAAAAATTGTCCATAGGTGATTCTAATGCCCAGAGTTGAGAACCTCTGGGTTAGAAGATCACTTATTCTCTATATTCTGTGACTGAGAGGTACAGTTCGGCAAAGAGGATTTTGTAATTGCTTTAGACCTCAACATAGGTTTTTTTTTCCTTCAACATGGTCCTTGTGCCTTTTTCCCTGTTAATACCTGAAATAAATTTTTAAAAATCTATGCTTTTTGCTAAAATAATGGTGCACATTTGTTCTTAAAGAAATATATGTGAAGGTACAATTTAGTTAAAAGAATTTTGAAGCAGAAGCTTTCCTTTGATTAACTGAAATGTCTCTGTCTTCTCTAATAGTGTTTGGTCTTTGCAGCCAAACATAGAAAATTGCCTCATCAGCCGCAGTGTCTTTGAATAGTAACTATGAAGGATGATTGGTAAATGAATTGTGTTTGTGATGTAGCCTGAAAGGCAGTCAGTTGTAAATGGTGAGAAATTGTGTTTGATAAATGTGATATAGGAAGGACAGTTGCTCACCCATTCCTCTTTTCATTCTATTGCTGCATAGTTTTGTAACTCATCAGGGTACTGCATCCATCAATAAGTTATTAGTACATCCTATCTGCCTGGAAGTGTATTCAGAAATTTATATAACCTACTACATAAATAAATAGATAAAATAAACAGGCTAAAATGTGTGGAACTTGTGCTAGGTATGCCAGTATTTGAATTGGCTGCTTATAAATGACAACTGAATGCCAAATTATGTGATAATTGTAAGAATTCAATTGTGGTTCAGAGACTGGAATGATTCATTTAGGGATGACTTACACTACATGATTCTTCTGACACCCTGGCCTCCAAGTTCCTTGAGTTCTCCTCTAGTAATCTTGTTCTTCAGACAACTCTTTCTAGAAGTTTTGTTACAAAGGGGAATAAAGAAATGGGACAGCAGCTGGCAGTGAAAGTGGGATCAAGAGAAAATATTTTAAGTTGAGAGCAATAACATGTTTTTATGCTCAGGGAAATGTACCAATAGAGGCAAAATATTGGTGATGCAGAATAATTGAGGAGGAATTCTTGGAGCTATATTCTTTAATAGTTGAGAAGGGATGGTATTTAGTGCACAAATAAAGAGATTGGCTTTGAAAGAAGGACAGATAATTCTGGCTGCTGTATTTTTGTGCTAGACTGTTGGGAGGCAAAGGTAGAACAGGGGATCTGATTAGGATTCTATTACAATAATCCCAATGAGAGATGGTGGCTTAGACCAGGATGATGGCAGCATGGTGGTGGTGAGAAGTGTTATGATTCAGGTATATGTCAGATCATGTTCCTTTTCTACTCAAAACCTTGCATTAATTCCCAGTTTCACTCAGTAATAGTTAAACAAGGCCCTACTTCATCTGGCCCTGTTACCTCCTTGACCTCCTCTAACTCTTACTTTCCCTGGCCCCTTTCATTCACTGCTTTGCTGTCCCGGGGACTTGATAGGTATGGTTTAGACTCAGGGCCTTTGCACTTGCTGTTCCTTCTTCTTGGAATATCCTTTACCTCTTTGAAGTATGATTAAAACTTACTTTATAATTTAAGCTTACCCTAGTTATCTTTAATTTGATATTGTAAACTGTCCCTCCCACACTCTGTGTTCCTCTTAATTTGCTCTACTTTTTTCCTGTAGCACTTAACACCTTCTAATACTTGATTACCTACACTATTAACTTATTTATGAATATTTAAGAATATTGGCTTATTCCTCCAGTCCACTCTCTCTGGCTAGGCTGAAAGCTCCATGAGGGCAGCAATTTTTATTTTGTTCTCAGATGTGTCCTTGGTGTCAAGAACAGTGCATGGCACAGAGTAGCCATTCAAGTAATATTTGTGTATTGGAAAATGATTGGATGACCTTATGGGAGAGGTAGTGTCTGAGGCAGGCCTTGGAAAATTTGGATAAGCAAAGTTTTTGGGAGAAAAGGACAACTTGGAATCTCTTTTCCTCTGCCCTCCTCTCTGTGCCTTTAGCATAATCTCTTGTAACTTTCAAGACTGTGGGCACTTGAATTAGAATATGAGTTTGAATCTGCCTTTTGATGTATATGTGACCTTGAGCCAGAGTTTTGGCCGTTTCGAGTCTTTTTTTTTTTTTTTAAAGGTCAGGTTTATTGAGGTATACCTTACATCCAGTAGAATTCATCTTTTTTGGGTATACAGTTTTATATATTTTGACAGATTTATTCAGTCATGTAACCATCACCACCACCACAGTCAAGATACAGAATATTTACATCATTGCAGAAAGTTCTTTTGGGCCCTTTTGTAATCAGTTCCCTTCCTCCAGTCCTTGGCAACAGCTGGTCTGATTTCTGTCCCTGTAGTTTTCCAAAATACCATATGCATGAAGTTACTAAGTATGACTCCTTTTGAGTCTTGCCTTTTTCATTTAGCCTAATGCTCTTGAAAGTCACTTTGTTATTGCAGCTATCAGGGGTTCATTTCTTTTTATTGCTGAGTAGAATTCCAGCATATATGGATATACCACAGTTTGTTTATTCATCAACTAGTTGATGGAGTTTTGGGCTGTTGCTGGTTTTTGGCCATTAGGAATAAAGCTGGTATAAACATTTTCATGTTTTTATTTTTTGATGGACATACATTTTCATTTGTCTTGAGTAAATATTTAGGACTGGAATTGCTGGATCATATGGTAAGTGAATTGAACTATATTAAAATCTGTCAAACTTTTTCAAAATTTTGAGTCTTTTTTCACATTTCTCAAATGGGATATTAGTCTGTAGTTGCAAGCAACAGAAATTGTCTTTGGCAAAGGAAGGTACAAATAGGAAGGATATTAGGTAGCTCACAGAATCTCTTGGGGGGGTGGAGAGACAGGCTTAGAAGTTTTGTATCCAGGAACATTATCCTGAATTATACTGCAGAACCAGTCCAGGGAAGATATTATTGCTTCTGCTGCTGGTAGGCACAGACACTGAAATTTGAACTGTCAACACCAGCAGTGGATGCTAGACATTGTAAATAGAACTGTTGTGCTGCTATCACTTGCCAGAGTGTACATTAAGGACACAGGTTCTTTGAGTCATTAGCTTCTGAATCATTATCTGAAGGTGGTCTCTGCCTTATAAGATGGAGGATTCCCCCAGGCACAGAAAGGGGTTCAGATGTGTGGCTGACAAAAGAAATGACACATATACACTACAAATATTTACCTCCTGAGGTGATTGTGATTAGATGAAATAATTCCCAAATAGAGTATATAATACAGTGCCTAAACCTTATTAGGTGCTTCCTACTTAGTAGAATGAAAATATTAGTTTACTTCCCTGTCTTCCTCTTCCCTGTCTTATCTTTTTAAAGTAAATTTTTGTTAAAGTATAATAAAGTAAATAAATTATAAATGTATTCAGTATGTTGAATTTTCATAAAGGGAACTTACCCTTTTAGCCACTACCCAGAAGAAGTGGAACATTATCAGCACCCCAGAAGACTCACATATCCCTTCCTAGTTATTGCCCACTCTCCCCATCTCCTGCCATCCCATGTAACCACTCTTCTGACATTTATTAGTTTTGCCTGGTTTTGAATATATATAACCAAAGTTGTATGTTATGTTTTGTGTGTCTGGTTTCTTTCTTTCAACATTTGTGAGATTCTTCTGTGGTCTTGTGTGTAGAAATAGTTTGTTGATTTCATATTGTTGTCTAGTATTCCATTAAATCAATATAATACTACATTCTATTGATGGACTTATAAGTTATTCCCTTTTTTGACTAATATAAAGAAGTCCTGCTATGAACATTTTTGCACATGTCTCTTGTTATATATATGTATTCATATGTACACGTGTCTGGGGGTATGTAACTTGGAGTGGAATTACTGGGTCATGGGTTCTGGGTATGATCAGTTTTTTTTTTTTTTTTTTTAATTCAGTTTTATTGAAATACATTCACACACCATGCAGTCATCCATGGTATACAATCCATTGTCCACAGTATGATAACATAGTTATGTGTTCATCACCACAATCTGTCTCTGAACATTTTCCTTACATCAGAAAGAACCACAACAAGAATAAAAAATAAAAGTGAAAAAAGAACACCCAGATCATCCCCCCCATCCCACCCCATTTGTCCTTTAGTTTTTATCCCCATTTTTCTACTCATCCATACACTAGCTAAAGGGGGTGTGATCCGCAAGGTCTTCACAATTACACTGTCACCCCTTGTAATCTACATTATTATATAATTGTCTTCAGGAGTCCAGACTGCTGGGTTGGAGTTTGGTAGTTTCAGGTATTTACTTCTAGCTATTCCAATACACTAAAACCTAAGAGGTGTTATCTATATAGTGCATAAGAATGTCCACCAGAGTGACCTCTTGACTCCATTTGAAATCTCTCAGCCACTGGAAATATTTCGTCTCATTTTGCATCCCCCTTTTGGTCAAGAAGATACTCTCAGTCCCATGATGCCGGGTCCAGGATTCATCCCCGGGAGTCATATTCTGCATTGCCAGGGTGATTTACACCCCTGGGAGTCGGGTCCCATGTAGGGGGGAGGGCAGCGAGTTCACCTGTCGAGATGGCTCAGTTAGAGAGAGAGAGGGCCACATCTGAGCAACAAAGAGGTACTCAGGGGGAGACTCCTAGGCACAATTATATGCAAGTTTAGCCTCTCCTTTGCAGTAACGAGCTTCATAAGGGCATGTCCCATGATCGAGGGCTCAGCACATCAAACCGCCAGTCCCAGTGTTTGTGACAACATCAACACCAGTCCAGGTGAGGAAGTCCAACACATCTGCACCTTCCCCCAGATCCTCGAGGCTGGGGAGGGGGAGGCTGTAATTATATTTCTTATTACTGGCTATGATCAGTTTTGAGAGAGACTGCCAAACATTTTTCTAAAGTAGTGTTCCCATTTTACACTCTTGCCAGCAGTTTATGGGAGTTCCAGTTGACTGCATCTGTATTTGACTTCATTCTCCATGCTTACATTAGGATTTTGTACTTCAGTACAAAAGTGTTTGGTTCTACCTAATCAGTTCCAAGTATCTCTCTCTTCTGTTATATTATTAACTCCTTGAGGTCAGAATCCATGTTTATTTATCTCTAGCCTCCTAGTACTAAGTACAGAATATAGGACATATAGAGTAAATGCTCAGTGAAAGTTGGTGTGAAAAAATGAAATGAAGAGCATGTCTGCAGGCTGGAATAAGTTTAGCTTTTTCTGAAAGTGAGAATTCACTGGTCTTATTGGATTTAGAAGTGATAGTGTATTGGAAATAATGACTGATAAGGTTGAATTGTCAGATGGAATCTAGTATGATTCCATTTGTAGCAGATAGCCTATTTAGTTCCTGATCTGGGAGAGTGTTATTGAAAGCTTTGCTTTGTTCTGTGAATAAGGAATCGTGTTTTTGTTTAAAAGTGTGCCTGGCCTGTGCTTAGAGACAGATTAGACAAGGCATAGGTCAGTGAGAATTTGGTCAGTTTAATCTCTTAGTTTGTTCATCATAAAATGTGGTGCACATTTTTTTTTTTTATTTGTAGGTTTACAGAAAAATCATCCAAAAAATAACAGAGTTCCCATATACCCTATATTAACTGCTAAGGTGGCACCATTTCATAGTCCCTGCAGCAATGAATGAGTGTTCTTGATTTTCCACAACCTCTCCATCACTTGTAGTTTTTTTTGTTTTTTTTTAGTAGTATTCATTCTAGTGGGTGTGAAACAGTATCTCGTGATTTTGATTTGCATTTCCCTAATGGCTAATGCTGCTTAACATCCTTTTGTGTGCTTTTTGGCCATTTGTATATCTTCTTTGGAGAAATGTCCATTCAAGTCTTTTGCCCATTTTTTTTAATATT
Source organism: Choloepus didactylus (assembly GCF_015220235.1). Classification (NCBI taxonomy): domain Eukaryota; kingdom Metazoa; phylum Chordata; class Mammalia; order Pilosa; family Megalonychidae; genus Choloepus; species Choloepus didactylus. The sequence continues at coordinate 98,823,430 of NC_051316.1, forward strand.
CATTTTATTGAGATATATTCACATACCATGCAGTCATACAAACCAAATCGTATATTCGATTGTTCACAGTACCATTACATAGTTGTACATTCATCACCAAAATCAATCCCTGACACCTTCATTACCACACACACAAAAATAACAAGAATAATAATTAAAGTGAAAAAGAGCAGTTAAAGTAAAAAAGAACACTGCGTGCCTTTGTCTGTTTGTTTGTTTGTTTCCTTCCCCCATTTTTCTACTCATCCATCCATAAACTAGACAAAGGGAAATGTGGTCCTTATGGCTTACCCAATCCCATTGTCACCCCTCATAAGCTACATTGTTATACTATTGTCTTCAAGATTCATGGGTTCTGGGTTGTAGTTTGATAGTTTCAGGTGTCTACCACCAGCTACCCCAATTCATTAGAAGCTAAAAAGGGTTGTCTATATTGTGCGTAAGAGTGCCCACCAAGTGACCTCTTGGCTTGTTTTGGAATCTCTCTGCCACTGAAGCTTATTTCATTTCCTTTCATTTCCCCCTTTTTGGTCAAGAAGATGTTCTCCATCCCATGATTTTTGCCCATTTTTAAATTGGGTTGTTTGTCGTTTTGTTGAGTTGTAGGATTTCTTTATATATTCTGGATATTAAAAACCCTTATTGGATATGTGGTTTCCAAGTATTTTCACCCATTCTGTAGGATGTCTTTTTACTTTAATGTTGAAGTCCTTTGATGCACAAAAGTTTTAAATTTTGATGATGTCACATTTATTTATTGTTTTCTTTTGTTGCTCTTTTGGTATAAAGTCTAAGAAACCATTGCCTACAACAGGGTCCTGAAGATACTTCCCTCTTTTCTTCTGGGAGTTTATAATTTTGGTTCTTATATTTAGGTCTTTGATCCATTTTGAGTTAATTTTTATGTAAGTATGAGATAGAGGTCCCCATACTAAATGGAGGTCTAACTTTCTTTTAATATGCCGTTGGATTCTGTTTGCTTTTATTTTGTTGAGACTTTTTGCATCTATATTCATAAGAGATAATCTGTAATTTTCTTTTCCTGTGGTATCTTTATCTGGTTTTGGTATGAGGGTGATGTTGGCCTCACAGAATGAATTGAGGAGTGTTCCTCTTCAATTTTTTGGAAGAGTTTGAACAGGATTAGTGTTAAAGTCTTGTTGGAATGTTTGGTAAAATTCCCTGTGAAGCCAATTGGCCTTGGACTTTTCTGTGGTGGGAGGTTTGTGATTACTAATTCAATCTCTTTACTAGTTATTGGTTTGTTGAGATCTTCTATTTCTTCTTGAGTCAGTTAGGTAGTTTGTGCGTTTCTGAGAATTTGTCCATTTCTTCTAGTTTATCTAACTTACTGGTGTACAGTTATTCGTAGTATCTTCTTGTAGTCCTTTCTATTTCATTGGGGTCAGTAATAATGCCTCCCTTTCATTTCTGATTTTATTTATTTGCACTCTGTCTCTTTGTCTTTGTCAGTCTAGCTAAAGATTTATCAATTTTATTGATCTTTTCAAAGAACCGACTTCTCTTTTTTTTCATTCTATTAGTTTTTTAATTCCCTATTTCATTTAGCTCTGCTCTAATCTTTCTGCTTGCTTTTGGTTTAGTTTGCTCTTTTTCTAGTTCTTCAGATACTGTCAATAGAGGATAATGGGAAATAATTTAAGAATGGACACCACATGTGTATCTTTTAAGGTTAGAATAGGTCAGCATTAAATCAAATGCTTTGGTGATGATGGTGTTGATGGTAGCACAGCATTGTGAACCTAATTACCAGCACTGAGGTATATATTTGAATGCAGTTAAAAGGGGAAATTTTAGGTTAAATACGTTACTAGAAAAAAAAATTAAAATATATATCCATAGGACTGTAAAACACAAAAGAGTGAACCCTAGAATAACTTATGGACTCTAGGTAATGGTACAGTTATAAAAACATTCTTTCATCAATTGGAGCAAATGTACCACACTAATGCAAGGTGTTAATAATAGCAAATAAAAATGAAAAAAACTTTCTATGTTAAGGATCGCTAATCAGAAAAGAGAGAAGGAGGTAGTGTTAGTTAAATTTGTGTGATAAAATAGTGTATCATAGAAGGACGCTGTAAAGATGAAGGAATTGTGCTGGTTGCTGAATTTAAAAATATCATCTAAGGGTACTGTTTAATTTGATCTGTTTAGTAAATTGTATGCAACCTGGGGATGCTAACTATGCTTCCTCCATAAGAATAAAGAATAAAAAATTGCCTTCTTAAAATTTTATTCCTAGGAAAATTCTATAAAGCCATTGGGGCCTCAGGATTGACAGGCTGGAAATACCTTTACATGAAGGTTCATTAATCTTTAAGAAGTTGAAAAGCAAACATGTGGCAGAGAAGCCAGTGTGGATTTGCAATATTAAAATGCCGGTATCTTCAGATACTATCAGTAAAGGACAACGGGAAATAATTTAAGAATGAACTTCACTTTTGTGTTTCTTTCTTTTAAGATTAGAATAAGTCAGCATTAAATCAAGTGCACCTTTAGTGATAACCTAACAAGTAGCTAATTACACTTTTAAGTGAGGTTCAACTTTAGTGACTCTTTATTGAGAATCATGTAGATATGCAGTGATTGGAATAATTTCAGTAGAGAAATTGCCTTGTGTGGACATGCTGTAAGCATAGAGTAACTAAACACATGCACTGTTTCTTAGATTATATTTCAGGTCTTGTGTGGTCTAATAATGAGTTCAGCTTTTTTGTATTAATTGGCAAACTTTTTTTTTTAGAAGAGCAATTGCTTTAAATACTGTCAGGTGGTTTTTCCTGTTTCCTTTCTGTGTTCTCTGTGTTCCTTTTCAATTGAAAAGGGAGTAACTTTGCATGTGATCTGTTCTTGGAAGAAGAGACATTTTTTTTCCTCTATCCCATCTACTTTTCCAACCTTTAACCCCACCCTGTTAACAGATGATCAAAATTATCCTTTTCTTCCATTGTTTTGAATAAGTTTGTTTTGAAAAATGTCAACTTCTAACAGTGACCTATCTTTGGGGTTGAGTTTGTATCTTTTCAGTTGAGTTTGTATCCCATAGTAAATGGGAAGTCTAACCTTATATTTTAAGCTATAGGATGATCCTCTTTTCCTGCCCCTTAGATCTGTTTTTAGTTCTGATTCATAGCAACCTTATGAAGCAGTTAAGGCCTCTGTAAAGAGGCACTTTAATGTAGGGAGCCACAGGTTTTGGAATCTAATAGACTAGGGTTCAGATTGTAGATTTGCCCTTATGTGTTTTTGGACAAGTTACGTAACCATCTGAATCCCAGTTCCTCAACCTTAAAATGGGAATTGAACATATGATATTTACTTTGTAGGGCTGATGTAAATATTAAATTAGATGATTAGTGTAAAGTGTCTTGTACACTCTGGAACATGGGGAAATAAAAAAATGGAGAGAGGCTTAAATGCCAAGGTGATCATCTTTTTTTGCTATTGGACTGGAGTTTTATTTTTATAGCATAAGTACAACTTGCAAAAGGTAAACGTGAAATGAAAAACTTCAAATCATGGCCTCTTTTCAGTTGCAAATAATGAGAGTGTTTTTGAAAGAAGTTACTTTTACTCTGTTATCTTGATCTCTGTGATCAAGTCTTGTTGCCTTGCCACTATGTCATTTTTAAAAAATTTTATTTTTTATTGTAGTTAAAAAGTTCATAACATAAAATTTACCATTTAATCCTTTAAAATATATATATACACAGTGTTATTATAGTAACATATATGTAACACATAATTTCCCATTTTAAGTGTACAATTCAGTAGTGTTACTATATTCTTAATGTTGTGCTACCATCACCACCATCAGTTACCAAATCTTTTTCATCAACCCAAACGGAAACTCTGTACCCATTAAGCATTAACTCCCAACTGTGCTCCTCTGGTTCCTAGTAACTTCTAATCTGCTTTCTGTCTCCATGAATTTGCTTACTCTAGATATTTCGTATAAGTGAAGTCATATAATATTTGTTCTTTGAGTCTGGCTTATTTCACTCAACATAATGATTTTAGAGTTCACCCATGTAGTAGCATGCATCAGAACTTCATTCCTTTTTACAGCTGAGTAATATTCCGTTGTAGGATTACATGACAGTTTGTTAATATACTAATCTGTCAGTGGACACTTGGGTTATTTCCACCTTTTGGCTATTGTGGAAAAACTGCCATGAACATTCATTGGTGTGAAGGTATCTGTTCCAATCCTTTGTTCTAATTCTTCTGGGTATATATCTAAAAGTGTAATTTCTAGGTTATAAGGTAATTCTGTTTACCTTTTTGAGGAACTGCCAAACTGTTTTCCACAGCATTAAATACATTCACAATGTTGTTTTACCGTTGGCAGTGTCTATTTCCAGAAATTTTCGTCACCTCAGACAAAATCTCTAAACCCATTAAGTAATAATTCCCCTCCCATCCTGCTCCTGCTCAGCCCCTGGTAACCTCTTACCTACTTTCTGTCTCTATGAATGTGCTAATTCTAGCTATTTCATGTAAGTGGAATCATATAATATGTGGCCTTTTGTGCCTGGCTTACTTAACCTAGCATCATGTTTTTATGGTTCATCCATGTTGTAGCATGTATCAGAACTCCATTCCTTTTTATGGCTGAATAATATTCCATTGCATGCATATACCACATTTTATTTATCTGTTCATCTGTTGCTGGACATCTGGATTGTTTCCAACTTTTGGCTATTGTGAATAATGCTGCTGCGAATATTGGTGTACAAGTTTCTATTGAGTCCCTGTTTTCAGTTCTTCCGGGTGCACACCTAGAAGTGCAGTTGCTGTTTCATGTGGTAATTCTGTGATTCACTTACTGAGGAATAGCCAAACTGTTTTCTCCAGTGGCTGCACCATTTTACATTCCTACCAGCAATGCATAAGGATTCCAATTTCTGCAAATCCTTGTCAACACTTCTTATTTTCCTTTTTTTAAATAACAGCCATTCTGGTGGGTGTGAAGTCATTGCCACTGTGTTTGATTAATTTATTTTAATTGCGGTAAAATATATATAATATAAAAATCACTTAAATCCTTTTGAGTAAACAGATCTTTGGATGGAGTACATTGAAAACACTGTGTAACTTTCATCACTATTTCCAGACTGTTTTCATCATTCCAAACCAAAAGTCATACTCATTTAGCAACAATTCTCCAGTCCTCCTTGCTCCTACCCCTGGTAAACACTGTTCTAGTTTGTGTCTCTGTGAATTTGCTTTTTCTAAGTATTTCATATAAGAGAAATCATATAATATTTGTCCTTTTCTGTCTGGCTTATTTCAGTCAACATGATGTCTTTAGGTTCATACATATTGTAGCATATACTGGCACTTCACTTGTTTTTATGACTAATATTCCATTGCATGGATATACCACAATTTGTCCATTCATCTGTGGTTGGACACGTGGGTTGCTTCTACCTTTTACCTATTGTGAATAATGCTGTGATGAACATTGGTGTACAAATATCTGAATCCCTGCTTTAAATTATTTTGGGTGTATATTTAGGAGTGGAAATTGCTGGGTCATGTGGTAATCCTATATTTAACTTTCTTAGGAACTGCTGACCTGTTTTCCTCAGTGGCTGCACCATTTTACATCCTCACCAACAATGTAGAAGGGTTCTTATTTCTTTTCATCCTTGTCAACACTATTTCATTTTTTAAAAATAGCCATTCTAGTGGGCGTGAAGTGATATTTCATTGTGGTTTTGTGAGATTGGTAATATAATTATGCATTATATGGTAGCAGTGTTTGTTATTTATATGAGTGATTCCCTTAAATGAATTATCTGGTTATAAAGTATCTTTTTAATGAATCTTGATAAGCATCCCCATTGAAGCGCACTCTAGGAGCTTGAATTTGCTTCTCAGCAACCAAAGGGTGGTAAGCAAAGCAAGTTTGGTTATAGCAGTTATTTCCCTAGAGCCTGATAGACAACCCTATAGCAAGACTGCCTACTTTAAGTTATAAGTCTAGCTGTGCTATAACTATGGAGAATGATGAGGAGCTGCACATTTTTTCCCACTAGAAGTTCTAAGAGCCATGATTACATCTTCTTCATTTATTCATTTGTTTATACATTTGATAAATATTTGAGAGTCTATTATTGAGGCACTCTGATTTAAGGAACAAGATACAATATCTGCCTTCAAGGAACATGTAGTTATAGAACAAGTTAGGCAGTGAAACATAAGGTTAAACTAGTGCAGTGGGAACATCTGGGAGGACATATGTCCTAATTGGGCAGAGAGAGGATTGGGAAGAGGTAGAGGTGGAGGTTAAGATCAGAGAAGGCTTCCTGGAGGAAGCATGGTGAGATTGGAGAATTTAAGAAGTTAAAGATGGTATTTTGAAAAAATTCAGTCTAATAGTTGAGCATCTTATTTCTTTTGTGAGAGTAGGTTACTGAATAAGCATGCTCGAGTCTAATCTCCAGCAGAAAAGTGGCATCAGATTTCAGAAATCCTTTCTTTGCCAAACTGTAGTAGGAGTGTGTGCCGGTTTGTCCCCCAGAAAAAGCCATATTCTTTAATGCAATCTTGTGGTAGCAGATTGATTAATCTTCTTGACTAGGGTGTGACCTCTTGATTAAATGTTCCCGTGGAGATTTTGCCTTGCCCATTCAGGGTGGGTCTTGATTAGTTTACTGGAGTCCTTTAAAAACAGCCACACATGCCCAGATGCTTGCTGATGCTGACACTTGGGGACACTTGACAGAGGATATTTGGATATGCTAAACCAAGAGATGAAGCCCCGACTTTGCCCCAGGATATGCTAAGACAGGACCCCCAGGTGCTTAGAGAGAAACATCTTGGGAGAAAGAATCAAGAGTGCACAGGAGCTGAGAGGAGCTGTAACATAACCCGGAATCAACAGATGCCAGCCATGTGCCTTCCCAGCTAACAGAGGTTTTGCAGACGCCATTGGCCAACCTTCAGTGAAGGTATCATCTGTTGATGCCTTAGTTTGGACGCTTTTATGGTCTTAGAACTGTAGATTCGTAACTTAATAAATCCCCTTTATAAAAGCCAATCCATTTCTGATACTTTGCATAATGGCAGCATTAGCAAACCAAAACAGAGTGGCTCTAACTTTGTGTACGGGAGATACAAGAGGCCAGGGTCTCACTTGGAAGGTGAGGGTCTTCTCCCTCATGGATCTTTTTTTATTATTGCCAGTAATATATTTGTTTTTTTAGTTTTGTATGCTATGAATGTTTGTTGCCTGACTAAATAGTAAATAGGATTGACAGGGTTCTGGTCCCTACCCTGACTCCATCCTCAGGAATTAAAATCTGAGAGGCTAAATGAATGGATGGGCTATGTAGCATAGTGCTAAAAACATTGGGCTTTGGAATCAGGCAGCTGAGTTAATAACACATAGGTTATCAAACATAAACATGAATTTGCATCTTGGCATTGTAACTCACTGGTGCTGTTTTTGGGCAAATTATTTAATTTCTCTGTTAAGCACTTAGTAGACGTTATTATTTAGTCTCAGAACAACTATTCAAGGTTGAGGAGCCCAGGACTCAGAGAAGTTACATGCCTGTTCAGGACCACTAACCCAGGAATTGTGGAGTCAATATTCAGACAAACGTCTCTGGTTATTAGCATGGATTGGAAAGGGAACAGAATAAAATGTAGACACCAGAATTATAAAGTAATCTCTATGCCCAGGGACTAAAGTAAATTTTTTAAAAAGTCAGCCAGGATTAAATAAATAAGTAAATAAATAAGTAAGTAAATAAATAAGTAAAGTGTACATATAAATAAATAAATAAATAAAATAAATAAGTAATAATAAAATAAATAAGTAAAGTGTACATATAAAATATAAAGTCAAGATTCATAATGTGATTATAGATTTTCATGTTCCTTCATACTCATATGAATGTAGGGTAGATAGGCACATGTGTCAGCAAATAGGAAGTAAAACAGTGTTTTGAGAATAAAGAGAGAGAATTAATTTTATACTTGGGATGGGTCGAGGAAAGGCTTCCTGGAGAGAGGAGGCATTTGAGCTGCCTCTTAAACAATGGGTGGGAATTTTTGGCAGAGGCTTTTTAGCAGAGTGAGTCATGGAGAGCTCCAGCTTTGTTGACAGGTGGTCTGGTTCCAATCCTGACTGCCACTGTCTAGCTGCTTGATCTCAGCTAAGTTGTTTTACTTCTCTAAATTGTTGTTTCCTCTGTAAAACTGATAAAATTGTAAATTCCACTGAGGGTTTTTGAGGATTAAATGAAGTAATGCATGTAAAGCGCTTGGCATGCAGCAAGCACTTGCTATTATTTATGGCATTATCATTATTGCTGTTAGAGATGGGAAGGGAGGCCATTTCAGGCAGAACACCTATTCAGTTTTTCTGTCTTGATAAGCTATCTAGTTTTGATACGTGAACCTCCAGGTTGCATTTTTCAATTTATGAATCACACAATCTGAACAATTGAGATTTAGTCAGGATTCTTCTTGAATTGCAGGATTTGTTGCAGACAGAGAAAACACCAGTCACAAGCTCATGGTATTGTATTGCTGTCTCTTGAGTTCAGGACTCATTATCATTGGTTGGGTTGGAAGAATAATGTCCCCTGTTTATGAAAGACTTTGTACTTTTCAAATACTTCCATATCTGTTATTCAGTTGATCCTAACAGTAGCCCTGTGAAGCACATAGGACAGGAGTATTATTTTTCAATTAGCAGAATCCACAGGTCCAGGAGAATGGCCTTTATGGTTGTGGGTAGCTATTTAAATACTGTATCCCTGGGCTTCTGGCTTATATTCTGTTTTTTTTTTTCCTTTAATTTTCTGTGACTAGAAGTACAATCAGCAGAGTTTGCATTTCATCTCTGCCATTTGTTAGTTGTGTGAGCTTATAAAAGTTGTTTAATTTATGAGTCTGTCTTTCCATCTGTCAAATGATTGTACTTGGAACTACACAGGATTGTCTGTATTGTTGAATTTGCTTTACATCATGCTTTATAAGAATTGCATTGTATATATATTGCTGTACAGGAATGTGTATTAAGTCTCAGTTATATTCACTAATTGGTGTCTTGCCTGCCTGGAGACAATGCAGGTAGGAAACATTCCAATTTCTAGATTGTCCTTAATGTTCTTATCCTGCTTATTGGGGATAATATCCTTGGTAGTGATGTGAAGAATTTATCTCAGGAAAGCCAAGGAGATCTAGGAGTGTTTGATAGGTGAATAATTCACCTGTAGTGTACAAAGTAACTGAATTCATTTTTCACATCATTACTTGTGTTACTTGTTCTTTCTCTTTTGTCTCTTTTTTTGCTCAATAATACCTAGATGGCTGGACAATTTAAAGCCCTGCAGCCAATAAATACATCCTTTAAAAAATTTGAAATCTATTTCCCATAGGAAATTCAGACAAGGAGACCCCATTACAGTTGAAGACCATTCTTCTTGAAAGCTTAGCTCTTATTTATATACAGTTTTCCCACAAACCTCTCTCAGAGATAGGTGAATATAAGTAAAGTTCTGTGAATACCACATTGTTGGAAATAGTAAAACACAGAAATTGCAACTTCTTAGAACAAATTTTTATTTAAATCTTATTTTCTTCTGAAGTGTTTAATATGTACATGTGTATTTATTAAGTGGCTCAGTTAGTTATAAAAAAACCTAATTTTAAGTTTTCTTATAATTGAAAAATTGCATTGAGGAAGAATTTTTGCATGTTACATTTGCTCCAGAGGTGCGAAAAAAATACTAGCATTGACTTGCGCGTGTTATGAGTTGGGAGATTTTTTTCAGTTGGTCTCTGTATTTAGGGTTTAGGTGAGGAACAAGTCATCTTGTAAAAAGAAAAAATATTTTCTAAGGATTATGGAGGTTTCTGTTCTCCTTTGTAGTACATAGAAAGCTGAGTACTTACTAAATTAATTGTAGTTCATGAATACTTTTGTATATTACACCAGGAGTCAAATTGTAGTCTCCAAATTACTCATACATATTGTTTTATAATACTATATTTATCAGTGTTCAGTTTTATAATCCATATCAGGGAAATAGTATAATCACTGTTTACAGTTGAGTAGATTTGATTTGTATAAAAATATTATACCCCCATCACGAAGACTAAAACTCAGTTTAATAAAAAATTTAATGTAGGCTAAGAAGCTTTTCCAAAAAGTAGGTCTAATATGCATAGAATTGGATAATGGATTAGCCAAAATCTTGATATAGACATTTATTTTTAATACTTTGATAAGCACCTGTGAACCCACCACCAGAACAAAAGGTGGGTCTTTGAAAATTACCTACATCTGACTGTATAGATTCTTCCAGGTTTTCTTTCTACACACCTTCCTCCAACTTGAGATAATCATCAGCCTGAATTCTGTTAATTGCTTCCTTGCCCTCCTTTTCTTTTCTTTTTTTTTTTTTTTGAGTTAAACGGAAAATATTATTTAATTTTAAAATTTAAAAGGACTAACAATCTCAAACATTGACAAAGCTGTAGAGCAACTAGAATGCACACATTGCTGGTGGGAATGCAAAATGGCACAATCACTCTGAAAACCCATCTAGCAGTGTATAAAGTTACACACACTTATTATATTCCCCAGCAATTAGACTCCCAAATATTTACCTACAACAAATGAAAACATAGACTTTTACATGAACATTCATAGCAGCATTATTCGTATAGCTCCAAACTGAAAACAATCCAAATGTCCATCAGTGAGTGAATGAATAAGCAAATAGTGATATATCTGTACTGTGGAACACTACTGAGCAATGAAAAGCCAACATGGAGAATCTCAAGAGCAGTAGGTGAGTTAAGAAGTCAGACACAAAAGGGTACACACCATCTGATTCCATTTATGTGAAACTCTAAAAAAAAGACAAAGCTAATCTATAAAGACAGAAAGCAGTTCAGTGATTACCTAAGGCCAGAGTAAGAGGGGTTGACTATGATAGGGCATGAGAACTTTCAGAAGTGATGGAAATGTTCTATATCTTGATTGGTGCGGTAGTTACATGGGTGTATATGTTTGTCAAAACTCATCAAACAGTACTTTATAACAGATGCATTTTATTGTATGATTATACCACAATAAAATTGATAGGAAATTTGGGAACATGTATAAGGATTTTCACTGCAACCTTAATAGCAAAAAAAAACTTGGAAAATTGGCCAACAGGAAAATGTTTCAGCCGTCTGTGATCTTTTGCCATCAGAATAGCAAATTTGGGGGAAAAGATGGAGCAGATGCTGACAATGCCCCTCCTGTGTCCTCTCAATCTTCACAGCATCTGCTTTTCCCTTCCTGAAGGCTCTGTGTGGTGGCTGGAGCCCTGTCTGCCCATGCATGGAACAGGACAGCCATGTTGGGGAATTAACACCCTCTGGGAGCATCCCTCAGCCAATTTGTGTGACAGGAGTTGGTATATAAATACCCCAGCTCCCTCACTTCCCAGGTGAGATAACTCTGAATCCGGTGTTGTACACTGTCTCCCAGAGTTCTCCTGAGGGTTTGAGCTCCAGTTGCCCACGATGCTTACTTGCTTGATAATGTTCCATTAATTGATTTCCCTTCTTTCCCCATCTCACTCACCCTCTCCCCTATTGGTGTTTTCTTCATCTCCCAAATAAAAAACTACTTTCGCTTGAATCTGTGTTCTGGGGAACTCAAATTAAGACCAATGGATGATGCCAAGGGTGAATGGAGACGGGGAAAAGAAGGGAGAGAAATTGGGGCAGCAGCCATTCTGCAAGCACCTGACTTTAGCAAAAGCAAGTCCTCACAAAATTCTCACACACTATGCCAGTTTGAATGTATTGTGTCCCCCAAACGCCATTATCTTTGATGTAATCTTGTGTGGGCAGATGTTATCATTGTTGATTAGATTTCTTTGAGTGTTTCTTTGGAGATGTGCCCCACCCAGCTGTGGGTGATGACTCTGATTGGATAATTTCCATGGAGGTGTTGCTCCACCCATTCAGGGTGGGTCTAAGTTGAGTCACTGGAGCCATAGAAATGAGCTGATGGACAGAGGGAACTCAGTGCAGCTGAGAGTGAACGTCTGAAGAGGAGCTACAGCCAAGAGGGACACTGTGAAGAAAGCACAGGAGCTGCAGATGAGAGACAGTTTGAAGTCAGCCGTTGAAAGCAGACTCTTGCTCCAGAGAAGCTAAGAGAGGACAAATACCCCAAGTGCAACTAAGAATGACTTTTTTTTTTTTAATCTTCATTTTATTGAGATATATTCACATACCACGCAGTCATACAAAACAAATCATACTTTCGATTGTTTACAGTACCATTACATAGTGGTACATTCATCACCCAAATCAATCCCTGGCACCTTCATTAGCACACACACAAAAATAACAAGAATAATAATTAGAGTGAAAAAGAGCAATTGAAGTAAAAAAGAACACTGGGTACCTTTGTCTGTTTGTTTCCTTCCCCTATTTTTCTACTCATCCATCCATAAACTAGACAAAGTGGAGTGTGGTCCTTATGGCTTTCCCAATCCCATTGTCACCCCTCATAAGCTACATTTTTATACAACTGTCTTCGAGATTCATGGGTTCTGGGTTGTAGTTTGATAGTTTCAGGTATCCACCACCAGCTACCCCAATTCTTTAGAACCTAAAAAGGGTTGTCTAAAGTGTGCATAAGAGTGCCCACCAGAGTGACCTCTCGGCTCCTTTTGGAATCTCTCTGCCACTGAAGCTTATTTCATTTCCTTTCACATCCCCCTTTTGGTCAAGAAGATGTTCTCCGTCCCACGATGCCAGGTCTACATTCCTCCCCGGGAGTCGTATTCCACGTTGCCAGGGAGATTCACTCCCCTGGGTGTCTGATCCCACATAGGGGGGAAGGCTGTGATTTCACCTTTCAAGTTGGCTTAGCTAGAGAGACAGGGCCACATCTGAGCAACAAAGAGGCATTCGGGAGGAGGCTCTTAGGCACAACCATAGGGAGGCCTAGCCTCTCCTTTGCAGCAACCGTCTTCCCAAGGGTAAAACCTGTGGTAGAGGGCTCAACCCATCAAACCACCAGTCCCCTATGTCTGTGGTCATGTTAGCAACCATGGAGGTGGGGTAGCCTGCATTCTCCACAGGCTCCTCAAGGGGGCACTACATCTTTTTTTTTTTCCTTGTTTTTCTTTTTTTTTTTTTTTTTTAATCCTTTTTTCTTTTTCTAAAACAATTATTCTAAGAAGCCCAATACAGAAAGCTTCAAAGACCTGCAATTTGGGCAGGTCAAGTCAAGAGCAGAACTAGGAGAGCTCTGAGACAAAACGCAATAATCCAGTGGCTGAGAAAATTCACTAAACACCACAACTTCCCAAGAAAAGGGGGGTGTCCGCTCACAGCCATCATCCTGGTGGACAGGAAACACTCCTGCCCATCGCCAGCCCCATAGCCCAGAACTGCCCCAGACAACCCAGTGTGACGGAAGTGCTTCAAATAACAGGCACACACCACAAAACTGGGAGTGGACATTAGCCTTCCCTGCAACCTCAGCTGATTGTCCCAGAGTTGGGAAGGTAGAGCAGTGTGAATTAACAAAGCCCCATTCAGCCATCATTTCAGCAGACTGGGAGCCTCCCTACACAGCCCAGCAGCCCAGAACTGCCCTGGGGGGACGGCACTCACCTGTGACATAGCACAGTCATCCCTCAACAGAGGACCAGGGGGTGCACGGCCTGGAAGAGGGGCCCACTTGCAAGTCTCAGGAGCCATACGCCAATACCAAGGACTTGTGGGTCAGTGGCAGAGACAAACTGTGGCAGGACTGAACTGAAGGATTAGACTATTGCAGCAGCCTTAAAACTCTAGGATCACCAGGGAGATTTGATTGTTAGAGCCACCCCCCCCTCCCTGACTGCCCAGAAACACACCCCATATACAGGGCAGGCAACACCTTGCCCTCCTTTTCAAAAAAATTCTTTTATAGCATTATTACATCTTTATGTATTCTTAGAAAGTAAATCTTGATTTTTATTTTAATTTAATAAAATGAGTACCGTTCTATCTGTAATCATTTGGGACTTAATACTAATATTGTATTAAATATTAGGTAAATTTTAGGATTCTTTCATATTTTGCATGCCACTGTAGTTGATTTACTTTATGTAATTATAATGCAGTGTGTTATCGTACCATAGTTTATTCTGTCACTCTCCTGTTGATAGGCATTTTGAATGTTTTCAGGATTTTTGCTGTTGTGAACAGTTTTGCTATGAACTTTCTAATTCTAATGCATGTGCCTTATATATATGTAAATTTCTCTTTATATATACGTAGAAGTAAAATCCCTGAATTGTAGGGTATGGAATTAAAAATGCAAAATATTTTCTCCCACTAGCAATGTGTAAGAGACCCTTAGGGCTCCACGTCATTTCCGACACTTGTTATTATCAGACTTTAAAATTTTTGCAGCTTGAATGTGTGTAACTTTTTTTTTTTTTTGCATTTTCTTGATCACTTTTGATGTTAATGTGTCTTTATATTTTTATTGGTCATATGTTTTGCTCTTTTTTTGAAAAGCTTGTTCATGTCTTTTTTTCCTCCTGAGTTGTTTGTGCTTTGCTTTTGTGAGTTCTTCACATATTTTGTCCAAAAGGGATATTGAATTTTGTCGAGTGCTTTTTCAGCATGTCAACATGATCATTTGAATTTTCCCTTTGGATTTGTTAATGTATTGAATTACATTCATTGATTGTCTTATGTTGAACCACCCTTGCATGCCAGGAATGAACCCCACTTGGTCATGGTATATAATTCTTTTAATGTGCCTTTGGATTTGATTTGCAAGTATTTTGTTTAGGGATTTTTCATCTGTATTCATTAGGGAGATTGGCCTATTGTATTCCTGTTTTGTAATGTCTTTATCTGGTTTGGGTATCAGGGTGATATTAGCTTCATAAAATGAGTTAGGTAGTGTTCCTTTTTCAATTTTTTGAAACAGTTTGAGCAGGAATGGTGTCATTTCTTTTTGGAAAGTTTGGTAAAATTCCCCTGTGAAGCTTTCTGGCCCTGGGCTTTTATTTGTAGGTAGATTTTTGATAATTGATTGTATCTCTTTGCTTATGATTGGTTTGTTGAGGTCTTCTATTTCTTCTTGGGTTAGTCTAGGTTGTTCATATATTTCCAGGAAATTGTCCATTTCCTTTAAATTGTCTAGTTTGTTGGCATACAAACATAGTATCCTGTTATGATTTTTTTTTTTTTTATTCACGATCTGTAGTAACTATCCCCATCTCATTTCTGATTGTGTTAATTTGGGTCTTCTCTCTTTTTAACTTTGTCAGTCTGAAGGGTCTGTCAGTCTTGTTGATCTTCTCAAAGAACCAACTTTTGATTTTATTTATTCTAGTTTTTTTCTCTAGCTCATTTATTTCTGCTTTTAATCTTTGTTATTTCTTTTTGTGTACTTGTTTTAGGGTTAGTTTGCTGATCATTCTCTAGTCTCTTCAGTTGCTCAGTTAGGTCTTTAGTTTTAGCTCTTTCTGGCTTTTTGATGTATGCATTTAGAGCTATAAATTTCCTTCTCAGCACTGCCTTTGCTTCATCCTACAGGTTTGATATATTGTGTTCTCATTTTTGTTCTTATCTATATATTTACCAATTTCTCTTGCAATTTCTGGATGTTTGGGGGTGTGTTGTCTAACTTCCATATAATTGTGAAAGATCTGGTTCTTTGGTGGTTGTTGATTTCTAGTTGCATTCCATTGTGGTCAGAGAATGTGCTTTGAATAATTTCAGTCTTTTAAAATTTATTAAGACTTGTTTTGTGCCCCAGTATATGATCTATCCTGGAAAATGTTCCAGGGGCACTAGAGAAAAATGTGTATCCTGGTGCTTTGGGATATAACGATCTATATATGTCTGTTAAGTCTAATTCATTTGTATTGTTTATGTTCTCAATTTCCTTATTGGTCCTCTGTCTAGTTGTTCTGTCTACAGAAGAGAGTAGTGTGTTGATGTCTCCCACTATTATTGTAGATAGTCTTTTGTTCCCTTCAGTTGAGCCAATGTTTGTCTCATGTATTTTGGAGCTCCTTGATTGGGTGCATAAACATTTATAATTGTTATTTCTTCTTGGTGAATTATCCCTTTTATTAATATATAGTGTCCTTCTATATCTCTTATGACATCTTTGCATTGAAAGTCTATTTTGTCCAATATTAGTATAGCTACCCAAGGTTTGTTTTGACTGCAGTTTGCATGGAATATTCTTTTTCCATCCTTTCACTTTCAGTCTCTTAGTGTCACAGGGTCTAAGATGAGTCTTCTAAACAGCATATCACTGTTTCAAAATCCATTCTACCAGTCTGTATCTTTTAATTGGAGAGTTCAGTCCATTCACATTCAAAGTTATTATGGTGAAGGGAGTTCTTGAACCAGCCATTTATCCTTTGGTTTTTAATTGTTAGATCTATTATTTTTTCCTCCCTCTCTCTTTTTTTCCTTTAAGTTACCCTTACTAATAACTCTTCAGTTCTGTGCTCTTCTCCAGACCTCTCTCTCCATTCTTTTTTTCTCAGTTGGTAGAGCTCTCTTTAGTATTTCTTGCAGGGCAGGTCTCTTGTTAACAAATTCTTTCAGTGTTTTTTGTCTATGAAAATTTTAAACTCTTCCTCAATTTTGAAGGAGAGCTTTGCTGGATAAAGAACTCTTGGCTGGCAGTTTTTCTCTTTCAGAATCTGAAATATGTCATACTGCTGCCTTCTCACCCCTGTGTTGCCTGTTGAGTAGTCACTACTTAGTCTTTTGTTGTTTCCCTTGTATGTGGTGAATTGCTTCTCTCTTGCTGCTTTCAAACATCTCTCCTCTTTAGCATTTGACAGTCTAATCAGTATATGTCTCGGAATAAGTTTATTTGGATTTATTCTTTTTGGAGTTTTTTGGACATGTTTAATTTGGATATTTATATCATTTAGAAAGGTTGGGAAGTTTTCCCCAATGATTTCTTTGAATGCTCTTACTAGCCCTTTTCTCTTCCCCTTTGGGAGCACCAGTGATTCTTATATTTTGTGCTTCATGTTGTCCACCATTTCCATGAGATCCATTTCAATTTATTTTTTCACCATTTTTTTTGTGCTTCTGCTTTCCTTCACCCTATCTTTGAGGTCACTAATTTGTTCCTCTGCTTCTTCAAATCTGGTGTTATGTTTCTCAAGATTATTTTTAATTTGATCAACAGTATCTTTTATTTCCATAAGATCCTCTGTTTTTAAAATTTACTCTTGCAAATTCTTCTTTATGCTCTTCTAGGGTCTTCTTATTGTCCTTTATATCTTGAGCCATAATTATTGATATTTGTGTGTACTTCTTTAATTGCTCCAAATTTTGTGTCTCTTCTGGCTTTTTAATTTGTTTTTTTGGCTTGTCCATATCTTTTATATCCTTTAAGTGCTTTGTAATTTTCTGCTGGCTTTGGGGCATGTGCTTGTGTTGATAGGGTTATTTTGGGAAGTACAGAATTAATCGAGTATTATATGTGTAATTTGGTTTGCTGGAGTGCAGTTTCCCAATTCTGCCAGCAGGGTGGTGCTCTTGAGGCACAGCTTCCTGGAGTGCAGTTTCCCTAACCTATCAGCAGGTGGCATTATTGAGGTATAGCTTGCTGGAGTGAAGTTTCCCTAACTTACTGGCGCGTGGCACTCTTAAGTAGGTGTTCTTCGAATTTCTTCTGTGCGGTGGGTGGAGTCCACATCGGTGGGGAACCAATCATTGCACCGGATCTCTGTGTGCTCTTGGGAATCCCAGTTCTGGGGTTGCAAATGCGGGCCCTCAGCAGGTAGGCAAGGAGCCTGATCAAGGGCACCCCACAGGTGGGATGTGGCCCTCCCTGCCTTGCACCAGTGAGTCTCTGGGTGTGGGACGGGCTCCTTATTCCTGGTATGGTGCCTCTCCCTTGCCCACTTCTCACTGTTGCATACACCTAGACTTCCATGGGGGGAGAGCAATCATAGCCTGTTGGGTTCCCTCACGGGAGCTCCCTGCTGTCTGACTGTGGAGGATCACCTCCCAGTAAACTGTCAAGGTAGGTGGACAGGAGCGGAGAGCTGCTGCTAACTCCCTTGCTTGGTGGCAGTTTTATTCCTTGCTGCCAGCCTAGGGGTTGGGGTGGGGTGGGTGGTCCTGATGTGGAACTCACTCACCATGTCCCTCCAGGTGTTGTCTCTCCTCCATTTTTGTCGGGTGCCCCCTCCACATACTGTGGGGGACCCTCTATGGCCGGTCACATCCTGGAACCACGGTCTCTGGTGTCCTGCGGCCCCTTTCTAGTTACTCTGATGGAGGAGAAGCCTGTCTGCCTCACCTACTCTGCCATCTTCCCATATATTTTAAAATAATTAACAATTCATTGTTAATTTTGGTAAAATATACATAAAAAGTCATTCTAACCATTTTAAGTGGAAAATTCTTTCACATTATCTCCATGGAGAATACAGCGTTGCTTTCAGCTATCTATTTCCAGACCATTTTCATTGCCCCAAGCTAAAACTCATGCTGATATAGTAATAGCTCCCCATTTCCCCCATCACCCCTTGTAACTAATATTCTGCTTTCTGTCCCTATTGATTTGCTTATTCTAAGTATTTTGTGTAAGAGAAATTATACAACATTTGTCCTTTTATATCTGGTTTGTTTCACTCAACATGATGTCTTCAGGGTTTGTCTATGTTGCTGCATATACCAGAACTTCACTTTGTTTCATGGCTGAATAATATTCCGTTGTATGGATATACCTTCCAGTTTATGGATATACCACATTTTGTTTATCTATTCATCCTCTGGGCACTTGGA
Organism: Choloepus didactylus; assembly: GCF_015220235.1. NCBI lineage: Eukaryota > Metazoa > Chordata > Mammalia > Pilosa > Megalonychidae > Choloepus > Choloepus didactylus. Next base: position 98,842,276 of record NC_051316.1, read on the forward strand.
TTGCTTCCACCTTTTGGATGTTGTTAATGCTGCAGTGAATATTGGGGTAAAACTATCTGTCTGAATTCCTGCTTTAAATTATTTTGGGTATATACTTAGGAGTGAAATTGCTGGGACATGTGATAATACTATGTTTAAATTTCTGAGGAACCACCAAACTTTTTTCCTCAGTTGTCTTGTACTGTTTTATATTATCACCAACAATGCTTGAGGATTTCTTTGTCTCTTATCCTTGTCAATGCTTAGTATTTTCATTTATAAAAATAATATCCGTCCTAGTGTGTGTGAACTTATATCTCATTGTAGTTTTTTTAAAAAACAAAATTTTCTTGAAAACTTTATTAACATTTAATAAAAAAATGACTCAACTTTTTTTACAATTTTTATCAAGTTTTTGTTTTAAAGATTAAACATATTTCAAAAGTATTCATGTAAACCAATCAGATGTGAATAAAGCTTTTATAATGAGCGCCTCAAATAAATCTTTTAAATATCTACCTTCTTTGTTGAGATGAGACTAGTATTTCTGCAATAGTATTTTCTTATTCTTATTAAAATTAGTTGTTTTTGGGATTAAAGGTTATTAGCAAATCTTGATTTGTATTACTCTAAGATAGAAACATTTAAAATTATTTTTCAATTTCCTGTGAACTATTTTATAGTAAAAAAACTATTTGGTATCAAGGGTTCTTATGCTTAAAAGTTCTAAAAGTAATCTTTAGTCTCCAAGTGAACTTCGTACTTTAAGATTTTTTTTATTTTAAAAATATTTACACAATAAATATTAATTTTAATCACTGAGTTCTTCATCACTGAAATATGCGCTTTTCTTTATCCTTCGGCGACTTGAATCATCTGATGTTAAAGGGTCCCCTGAACTGGGTTTCCATCTTTTCTGTTCCTCTTCAATTTTGGCTTGCTGGAAAGCTATGGCCTGACCAAGGCTGTCAAGGGCAGGATCTTCCCCCTCATCTTCATTTTCTTCTACTTCTTCAATTTCTTCTTCTGGTTCAGGAGTTTTCTTTTTTCTTTTTTTTTTTCCTTCTCCTTCTTTGGAGGTTCACATTCTCCAAGCCTATTTTTAGGACAGGCATAACTTAGTGCCCACTTTCCCCATGTTCATAACACTTAGATTTATCAAAGTAGTTTTGCCTTCGGATGAACTCAGCTACTCTTCCATTGTCAATAGCAATGCTTGCTTTTATCACTCTATCAAATAACTGTTCATTATTTATTATTCTGGTACAGTTTTGCGCAGATTCTTTATCCAAAAATAAAATAAACACAACCCCTTTACTCTTCCCGATATCTTTATCTCTCATTATAGTAACTTTTACAACTTTGCCATACTTGGAAAATATACTGTACTTGGAGCCAATCCACTACTTGTTTCTTCAGGTTAAGTGTGCCAAAGAGACAGAAGACTGCGAGCCATCAGCCCAGCTGGGGCTCAACCCCAACTGTTTCTTGCCCCACCTAGCAGCTTTGACATCATGGCACCAGAGACCAAAAGATAAGAACAGTTCTGCATCTTCTCGACTTTGGTTAAACGCGCCTCGGAGGCGCTAAGAGCCCTGGAGGTGGGCCCAGAAGCGGGTGCACTCATTGTAGTTTTTTTTTTTTTTTTTTTTTAATTCAGTTTTATTGAAATATATTCACAAACCATACAGTCATCCATGGTATACAATCAACTGTTCACAGTATGATCATATAGTTATGCGTTCATCACCACAATCTATTTCTGAACATTTTCCTTACATCAGAAAGAATCAGAATAAGAATAAAAAATAAAAGTGAAAAGAGAATACCCAAACCATCCCCCCATCTCACCGTATTTGTCATTTAGTTTTTACTCCCATTTTTCTACTGATTTTTTTTCAATTTTTTAACTTTGTTTATCAAAAAATTAAAAACAAACAGGCAAACAACAACCAAAAAAACCCCACAACATTTCAAACAAAGCAATGGATTAAGGAAAACAAACAACCTAAAATAACTACTTTGCTTCCAATATGTTCCTACCATACCCCAAGAAAATTAATAAACCATGTCCAAACAGAGGAGTAAGAAAAACAAATAATCTAAAAAACTACATTGCTTCCAACATGTTCCTACCATACCCCAAGAAAATTAACAACCCCTAAGAAAACAAAGGAATAAGAGAAAAAAAAAAACCTAAAATAACTCTATTGCTTCCAACATGATCTTACTATATCCAAGAAAGTTTACAAACCATAATCATTCCTGAGCATTCCCATAACATTGAGATTACCCTCCGTAGTTTATCTGTTCTTATTAGATTATCATTCCCCCTCCACTAATTGGTATCTCTAGGTCCCCTACATTCTACAGTATAAAACATTGTACATTTTTCACAGAATTCACATTAGTGGTAACATACAATATCTCTTTTTGTGCCTGGCTTATTTTGCTCAGCATTATGTCTTTTTTTTTTTTAATCTTCATTTTATTGAGATGTATTCATATACCATGCAGTCATACAAAACAAATCGTACTTTCGATTGTTCACAGTACCATTACATAGTTGTACATTCATCACCCAAATCAATCCCTGACACCTTCATTAGCACACACACAAGAATAACAAGAATAATTTAGAGTGAAAAAGAGCAATTGAAGTAAAAAAGAACACTGGGTACCTTTGTCTGTTTGTTTCCTTCCCCTATTTTTCTACTCATCCATCCATAAACTAGACAAAGTGGAGTGTGGTCCTTATGGCTTTCCCAATCCCATTGTCACCCTCATAAGCTACATTTTATACAACTGTCTTCGAGATTCATGGGTTCTGGGTTGTAGTTTGATAGTTTCAGGTATCCACCACCAGCTACCCCAATTCTTTAGAACCTAAAAAGGGTTGTCTAAAGTGTGCATAAGAGTGCCCACCAGAGTGACCTCTCGGCTCCTTTTGGAATCTCTCTGCCACTGAAGCTTATTTCATTTCCTTTCACATCCCCCTTTTGGTCAAGAAGATGTTCTCCGTCCCACGATGCCAGGTCTACATTCCTCCCCGGGAGTCGTATTCCACGTTGCCAGGGAGATTCACTCCCCTGGGTGTCTGATCCCACGTAGGGGGGAGGGCAGTGATTTCACCTTTCAAGTTGGCTTAGCTAGAGAGACAGGGCCACATCTGAGCAACAAAGAGGCATTCGGGAGGAGGCTCTTAGGCACAACCATAGGGAGGCCTAGCCTCTCCTTTGCAGCAACCGTCTTCCCAAGGGTAAAACCTGTGGTAGAGGGCTCAACCCATCAAACCACCAGTCCCCTATGTCTGTGGTCATGTTAGCAACCATGGAGGTGGGGTAGGCGAATACCCCTGCATTCTCCACAGGCTCCTCAAGGGGGCACTACATCTTTTACATCTTTTTTTGTGTTGTAATACATTGATTGATTTTCTTATGTTGAACCATCCTTGCATGCCTGGAATAAACCCCACTTGGTCATGGTGTATGATTTTTTTAATGTGTCTTTGGATTCGATTTGCAAGTATTTTGTTGAGGATTTTTGCATCTATATTCATTAGGGAGATTGGCCGGTTTTTTTTTTTGTATCTTGACATCTTTGCCTGGTTTTGGTATTAGATTGATGTTAGCTTCATAAAATGAGTTAGGTAGTGTTCCATTTTCTTCAATGTTTTGAAAGAGTTTGAGTAAGATTGGTGTCAGTTCTTTCTGGAAAGTTTGGTAGAATTCCCCTGTGAAGCCATCTGGCCCTGGGCATTTATTTGTGGGAAGATTTTTGATGACTGATTGGATCTCTTTGCTTGTGATGGGTTGGTTGAAGTTTTCTATTTCTTCTCTGGTCAGTCTAGGTTGTTCATATGTTTCCAGGAGATTGTCCATTTCCTCTACATTATCCAGTTTGTTGCCATACAGTTGTTCATAGTATCGTCTTATAATTTTTTTAATTTCTTCAGGATCTGCAGTTATGTCACCTTATTCATTATTTTGTTTATATGGGTCTTCTCTCTTTTTGATTTTGTCAGTCTAGCTAGGGGCTTGTCAATCTTGTTGATCTTCTCAAAGAGCCAACTTTTGGTGATATTTATCCTCTCTATGTTTTTTTGTTCTCTATGTCATTTTCTGCTTTAATCCTTGTTATTTCTTTTCTTGTACTTGGTTTAGGATTGGTTTGCTGTTCATTTTCTAGCTTCTTCAGTTGATCCATTAGTTCTTTGATTTTGGCTCTTTCTTCCTTTTTAATATATGCGTTTAGTGCTATAAATTTCCCCCTTAGCACTGCTTTTGCTGCATCCCATAGGTTTTGGTATGTTGTGTTCTCATTTTCATTCGTCTCTATATATTTAGCAATTTGTCTTGCCATTTCTTCTTTAACCCACTGATTGTTTAGGAGTGTGTTGTTTAACCTCCAGGTATGTGTGAATTTTCTAAGTCTCTGATGGTTATTGACTTCTAATTGTATTCCATTGTGGTCAGAGAATGTGCTTTGAATAATTTCAATCTTTTTAAATTTATTGAGGCTTGTTTTATGTCCCAGCATATGATCTATTCTGGAGAAAGTTCCATGAGCTCTGGAAAAGTATGTGTATCCTGGTGATTTGGGATGTAATGTCCTGTATATGTCTGTTAAGTCTAATTCATTTATCAAATTGTTTAGGTTTTCATTTTCCTTATTGGTCTTCTGTCTGGTTGATCTATCTATAGGAGAGAGTGATGTGTTGAAGTCTCCCACAATTATTGTGGAAACATCAATTGCTTCCTTTAGTTTTGCCAGTGTTCTCTCATGTATTTTGTGGCACCTTGGTTGGGTGCATAGACATTTACAATTGTTATTTCTTCTTGCTGAATTGCCCCTTTTATTAGTACGTAGTGGCCTTCTTTGTCTCTCAAAACATCCCTGCATTTGAAGTCTATTTTATCTGAGATTAATATTGCTACACCTGCTTTCTTTTGGCTGTAGCTTGCATGAAATTTTTTTCCATCCTTTCACTTTCAGTTTCTTTGTGTCCCTGTGTCTAAGATGAGTCTCTTGTATGCAACATATTGATGGTTCATTTTTTTTGATCCATTCTGCGAATCTATATCTTTTAATTGGGGAGTTTAATCCATTTACATTAATGTTATAACCGTGAAAGCATTTCTTGAATCAGCCATCTTATCCTTTGGTTTATGTTTGTCATATTTTTCCCTCTGTCTATTAATATCCTTTATTGTACCCATACCGAATCCCTTTAGTATGAACCTTTCTCCAAGTCTCTCTGTCCTTCTTTGTTTCTCTGTCTGTAGGGCTCCCTTGAGTATCTCCAGTAGGGCAGGTCTCTTGTTAGCAAATTCTCTCAGCATTTGTTTGTCTGTGAAAAATTTAAGCTCTCCTCAAATTTGAAGGAGAGCTTTGCTGGATAAAGTATTCTTGGCTGGAAATTTTTCTTACTCAGAATTTTAATATATCGTGCCACTGCCTTCTTGCCTCCATGGTGGCTGCTGAGTAGTCACTACTTAGTCTTATGCTGTTTCCTTTGTATGTGGTGAATTGCTTTTCTCTTGCTGCTTTCAGAACTTGCTCCTTCTCTTCTGTGTTTGATAGTGTGATTAGTATATGTCTCGGAGTGGTTTATTTGGATTTATTCTATTTGGAGTTCGCTGAGCATTTATGATTTGTGTATTTATGTTGTTTAGAAGATTTGGGAAGTTTTCCCCAACAATTTCTTTGAATACTCTTCCTAGACCTTTACCCTTTTCTTCCCCTTCTGGGACACCAATGAGTCTTATATTTGGACGTTTCATTATCTATCATATCCCTGAGGTCCATTTCGATTTTTTCAATTTTTTCCCCATTGTTTCTTTTATGCTTTCATTTCCATTCTGTCATCTTCAGGTCACTGATTCGTTGTTCAACTTCCTCTAGTCTTGTACTATGAGTGTCCAGAATCTTTTTAATTTGGTCAGCAGTTTCTTTAATTTCCATAAGATCATCCATTTTTTTATTTAGTCTTGCAATGTGTTCTTTATGCTCTTCTAGGGTCTTCTTGATTTCCTTTGTCTCCCGTACTATGGTCTCATTGTTCATCTTTAGTTTTTTGAGTAGCTTCTCTAGGTGCTGTGTCTCTTCTGGTCTTTTGATTTGGGTGCTTAGGCTTGGGTTATCCATATCGTCTGGTTTTTTCATATGCTTTATAATTTTCTGTTGTTTTTGGCCTCGTGGCATTTGCTGAACTTGACAGGGTTCTTTTAGGATTTGTAGACCAATTGAAGTCCTTATCTCTAATTTATCAGATGTACAGCTTCGTGGAGTACACTTTCTCTACCTAACCAGCAGGTGGCGTCCACGAGCCACCTGTTCTCCACAAGCCAGTTCTCCCCTGCTTAGCCTTTTTGGTGAGTGGGGGAGTGAGTCTTGTGGGGTCCAATTGGTGTACCAAGCTTGCGTGTGTAGTTGGTGTTGCCTGCCCTGTATATGGGGTGTGTTTCTGGGCAGTCAGGGAGGGGGGGGTGGCTCTAACAATCAAATCTCCCTGGTGATCCTAGAGTTTTAAAGCTGGTGCAATAGTCTAATCCTTCAGTTCAGTCCTGCCACAGTTTGTCTCTGCCACTGACTCACAAGTCCTTCGTATTGGCGTATGGCTCCTGAGACTTGCAAGTGGGCCCCTCTTCCAGGCCGTGCACCCCGGGTCCTCTGTTGAGGGATGACTGTGCTATGTCACAGGTGAGTGCCATCCCCCCAGGGCAGTTCTGGGCTGCTGGGCTGTGTAGGGAGGCTCCCAGTCTGCTGAAATGATGGCTGAATGGGGCTTTGTTAATTCACACTGCTCTACCTTCCCAGCTCTGGGACAATCAGCTGAGGTTGCAGGGAAGGCTAATGTCCAGGCCCAGTTTTGTGGTGTGTGCCTGTTATTTGAAGCACTTCCGTCACACTGGGTTGTCTGGGGCAGTTCTGGGCTATGGGGCTGGCGATGGGCAGGAGTGTTTCCTGTCCACCAGGATGATGGCTGTGAGCGGACACCCCCCTTTTCTTGGGAAGTTGTGGCTTTAGTGAATTTTCTCAGCCACTGGATTATTGCGTTTTGTCTCAGAGCTCTCCTAGTTCTGCTCTTGACTTGACCTGCCCAAATAGCAAGTCTTTGAAGCTTTCTGTATTGGGCTTCTTAGAGTAATTGTTTTAGAAAAAGAAAAAAGGATTTAAAAAAAAAAAAAATAGTGCCCTCCTCAGAGATCTAATGGGTTATTGAAATGCTAAGAGACAAAGCAACCAGGGCCATTAAGGAAAGGTCCACAGGGCAGAGAGATCAGCTTTTCTTGGGTTTGCATATGCGCCTCAGGGCCCTTCCCCTTTCTATGTTCACCAGAACTCCAAAAATCCTCCGCTTTTATTTTGGAGTTTTTCGTGTTGTTTTTTTTCTATGCCTGTCTCCTCTCTGCTGGGCTGGCTGCTCTCAGATTCTCTGGTGTCTGGTCTCAGTCTATCTATGTTTGGAGTTTGGATCAGTAGAATGAGTTTCGGATAAGGGCTGCCACTGCAGTTCTCCCTTCTCCTTCCCGGAGCTGACAGCCCCTCCTCCCCCGGGACTGAGCCTGGCAGGGAGGGGCGCGGGTCCCCTGGCTGCAAAAACTTACAGATTTCGCTGATCTCAGCAGTTCCACGTTTTCATGAGTGTTGTATAAGTATGCCCAAAGTCAGATTGCTCTGTGGTGTCCAGTCCACGCAGTTCCTTGGCTTTCTACCTACTTTCCTGGAGGAGCAACTCCTCATTGTAGTTTTAATTTGCAGTTTTCTAATGGCTAATGATGTTGAGCACCTTTTCTTTTCCTTATTGGCCATTTAAATGTCTTCTTTTGGAGAAATATCTATTCATTTCCTTGGCACATTTTTTTTATTGGTTTGTCTGTTATTTGGAGATAAGGTTTCTTTATATATTCTGGATATTAAACTCTTATCAGGTATATGGTTTCCAGATGTTTCATCCATTCCTTAGCTTGTCTCTTAGCTTTTTTTGATAATGTCCTTTCATAGAAATTTTTTTTAACAATTTTGATCAAGTCCATTTTATCTGTTTTTTCTTTTGTTGCTTGATCCGGTTTGCCTTAGAACTCTAAATTTGTAACCACATAAACCCCCTTTATAAAAAACCAATCCATTTCCAGTATTGTTCATAATGGCAGCATTAACAAACCAGAACATCGCTCATCCTTTTTTTTTTTTTTGTAAAATCCAGAAATCCATTGCCTACCTCAAGGCCCTGTAGAGATTTCCCTATGTTTTCAAGAATAGTTTTATAATAATAGCCCTTATATTTAGGTTGTTGGTCCATTTTGAATTTATTTTTGCATATGGTGAGAAGTGGGGAGCCACATTGATTCTTTTTTTTTTTTCCCTCAGCAAAAATTGAGGACCCAGTGATATTGTACTTTATTATGACACCCCAGATAAGACTGAAAAAAATGACTATGAGTTGTATAGCTATATATATCTGAAAATGCAAAGCCAGTATTTGATTTGTTTTAACAAATCTGGCCCAGGATTCTTTTGAAGAGCAAAAGCTTTAAATTGTTAAGTTTTTTGAAGTGGTGAAATTCAGTTTTTAATTTTTTTTTAAGCTGGAAACCAAGATCAAGTTACAGAGTTACCATGCATCTTCTCAGCAGAGAATGACATTGAATTGATTTGAGAGTGGGAGTTCTTGATGATTCATTTTTTTTTCCCTCATTAAATTCTTTTTTATTCGGATTGTTCACATACCATACAACTATCCAGAGATCCAAAGTGTACAATTGCCCGTGGTACCATCATATAGCTGTGCCTCCATCAACATAATTAATTTTTTAAAAAATTTTCATTACTCCAGAAAAGAAATAAAGACAAAAAAAAAAGGAAACTCAGATCCTCCCACACCCCTAACCACGCCCCCCTCCATTATTGAGTCATAGTTTTGATATAGTACATTTGTTACTATTGATGAAAGAATGTTAAAATACTACTAAATGTAGTATATAGTTTGCAATAGGTATGTATTTTTCCCCTATATGCCTCTTTATTATTAACGTTTGGTTATAGTGTCATACATTTGTTCTAGTTCGTGAGAGAGATTTCTAATATTTGTACAGTTAATCAGGGACTTTGTCCACCACAAGATTCACTGTTTTATACATTCCCATCTTTTAACCTACAACTTTCCTTCTGGTGACATGCTTGACTGTGAGCTTACATTTTCCACCACCTTCACACACCTTTCAGCACTGTTAGTTATTCTCACAACATGCTACCATCACCCGTGTCCATTTCCAAACATTTAAGTTCACCCTAGTTGAACATTCTGCTCATAATAAGCAACCACTCTCCATTCTTCAGCCTCATTCTATATCCTGATAACTTATATTTCATGTCTTTGAGTTTACGTATTATAATTAGTTCATATCAGTGAGACCTGACAATATTCACCTTTATGTGTCTGTCTTATTTCATTCAATACCCTCAAGGTTTCTTTATCAACCCATTTCTTTTAAGACCGTTTTGTTCACACACCATACATTCCGTCCTAAGTAAACAATCGTTGGTTCCCCGTATGGTCACGTATTTATGTATTCAGCACCATCACCACTCTCTATATAAGGACATCTCCATTTCTTCCACAAAGACAGAGGAGGAGTCGAAGGCAGAGAAGCAAAAGAAAAAGAAAAAAGGGAGAGAGAAAAACAAACAAAAAAACCCAAAACTTGATAGCTAGAAAGCGACAAAAGGAAAGATAGCGTTAACCTAAAGTAGAATAGTCAGACAACATCACCAAAGCCAGGAGTCCCATACCCTTCTCCTATTCCCCACCCCCACCTGCATTTAGCTTTGGTATATTGCCTTTGTTATATTAAAGGAAGCTTAATAATGATGTGTCTGTTAATTATAGTCTCTAGTTTGCATTGATTGTATTTTCCCCCCAATCCCACCCTATTTTTAACATCTTGCAATGTTGGCATTCATTTGTTCTACCTCATGTAAAAACATATTTGTACCTTTTTTTACAATTGTTGAGCACTCTTGGTTTCACCGAGTTACACAGTCCCAGTATTTATCATTCATCTTTTGTGCTGGTGTTCCACATGGTCCCAGCCTTCCTCTTTGAACCATATTCACCGTCATTTTTGTTCAGTGTACTTATATTGCTGTGCCAGTATCTCCCAAAGTTTTTTTCCAAACCTCTCACTCCTTTCTTTTCCTTTCTGTCTGCAGTGCTTCCTTTAGTGTTTCCTGTAGAGCAGGTATCTTGTTCACAAATTCTGTCATTGTCTGTCAGAGAATATTTAAGTTCTCCCTCATATTTGAATGACAGTTTTGCCAGATATAGGATTCTTGGTTGGTGGTTTTTCTCTTTCAGTATCTTAAATATATCACCGCCACTTCCTTCTTGCCTCCATGGTTTCTATTGAGAAATCCGCACATAGTCTTATCAAGTTTCCTTTGTATGTGATGGATCACTTTTCTCTTGCTGCTTTCAAGATTCTCTCTTTATCTTTGATGTTTGATAATCTGATTATTAAGTGTCTTGGCGCAGGTGTATTCAGATCTATTCTGTTTGGGGTACGCTGTGCTTCTTGGATCCATAATTTTGTGTCTTTCCTAAGGGACGAGAAATTTTCATTGATTATTTCCTCTATTATTGCTTCTGCCCCTTTTCCCTTCTCTTCTCCTTCTGGGACACCCATGACATGTACATTCTTGCTTTTCATTTTGTCCTTAATTTCCTTTAGCCATTGCTCGTATTTTTCCATTCCTTTCTCTATCTTTTCTTTTGTGTGTAGGCTTTTGGTGCCTTGTTCTCCAGTTCCTGAGTGTTTTCTTCTGCCTCTTGAGATCTGCTGTTGTATGTTTCCATTGTGTCTTTCATCTCTTGTGTTGTGCCTTTCATTTCCATAGATTCTGCCAGTTGGTTTTTTGAACTTTCAATTTCTACTTTATATATGCTCAATGTTTTCATTATATGGTTCAGCTCTTTCATCATATCTTCCCTAAACTTTCTGAATTGACTTATTAGTTGTTTAAATTCCTGTATCTCAGTTGAAGTGTAAGTTTGTTCCTTTGACTGGGCCATAACTTCATTTTTCTTATTTTAGGTTGTAGTTTTCTGTTGTCTTGGCATGGTTTCCTTGGTTACCCCAATCAGGTTTTCCCAGACTAGAACAGGGTCAGGTCCCAGAAGGAAGAAATATTCAGTATCCGGTTTCCCTGCGGGTGTGTCTTAGAAAATTGCTCCACCCTGTGATGCCTCAGGTCACTGTGCTTTTCTGACCAGCAGATGGCACCTGTCAGCCTGTAACTCCAGACTGGTGTAAGGTGTCGCCCATGGCTGTTTTCTCCCAGGCTCTGGTGTCTGGTTCTGAATGGAAGGCAGGTAGTAGAGCTGGGCCCCACCCCTTTCCTCTTAGAGAAGATAAACCCCCTAGGGAGAGGTCATTAGCATTTCAGTGGTCTTTCTCTGCCTGTGCTATCTCCACCCTTGTCTGGGTCAGAGTGCTGGGAACTGAAAATGGCTGAGGCTTTCCCCACTGAGCTGAAACAGGGACAGAAAGTCCCCTTAAGGGCTAGTCTGCGGCGACCCTCTGGTTCTCCAAGGTCAGTCGTCCACCCAAAGCCTCTGTCTGCTTGTTGGGGATTTGCAGCTCGTAGTGAGCAGTTCATACTCGCTAATTAAAACCCCATTTGGAGTTCAGCTGAGCTATATTCACTTGGTGGGAGCTTCTCTCTAGGACCATGAGGCTTTGCAGCTTGGGCTATGGGGGGAGGGGTCTCCTGGCTTCGATCCACAGTTTTTACTTACAGATTTTATGCTGTGATCTCAGGCATTCCTCCCAGTTCAGGTTGGTGTATGATGAATGGCCGATCACATTTGTCCTCCTGCAGTTATTCCGGATTATTTACTAGTTGTTCCTGGTTTTTTTGTTAGTTGTTCCAGGGGGAGAAACTAGCTTCCACTCCTCTGTATGCTGCTGTCTTAGATCCTCTCCCCACATTCATTGTTTTGCATGTGAATGGAACTCGGCACCATTGTCAAAAATTAACCGGTTGTAGATATAAGGATTTATTTCTGGATTCTCAATTCTGTTCCATTGGACTATATATCTGTGCTCATGCCAGTACCACATGGTTTTAATTACTGTAGTTTTGTAGTAAGTTTGAAATCAGGAAGTGTGAGTTCTCCAGCTTTGTTCTTTTTCAAGATCCTTTTGGGCTGTTTGGGATCCTTTGCAATTCCCATATGAATTTGAGAATCAGCTTTCCATTTCTGTAAAAAACTGCTGGAATTTGGATAGGGATTGCATTGAATTTGTAGGTTGCTTTAGGCAGTTGTTGGCAGTTTGACAATATTAAGTCTTCCAATCCATGAACATGGGCTATCTTATTTATTTAAGTCTTCTTTAATTTCTTTCAGCACTGTTTTGTAGTTTTCAGTGTACAAGTCTTTCACCTCCTTGGTTAAATTTATTCCTAGGTATTTTATTCCTTTAGATGCTATTGTAAATGGAATTGTTTTCTTGATTTCCTTTACAGGTTTTTCATTACTGGTGTATAGAAACCCAAATGGCTTCTCTGTGTTTTTCTTGTACTTTGCAACTTTGGTGAATTTATTAGCTCCAGTTGCTTTGTTGTGGATTTTTCAGGACTTTCTATATATAGGATCATGTCACCCGCAAATCGGGAAAGTTTTATTTCTTCCTTTCCAATTTCAATGCCTTTTATTTATTTTTCTTTTGTTTGGTTGCTCTGGCTGGAACTTCCAGTACAATGTTGAATAACAGTCTTGACAAGCAAGCATCATTGGTCTTGTTCCTTATCTAGGAGGAAACTTTTCAAGCTTTCACCATTGAGTATGATATTGGTTGTGGGTTTTTTCGTAAATGCCCTTTATCATGTTATAAGTTCCTTTCTATCCCAGGTTTCTGAGGGTTTTTATCATGAAAGGATGTTGGATTTTGTCAAATCCCTTTTCTGCATCAATTGTGGTAATTATGGTTTATTTCCTTTTTCTATTAATATGATTTATTGCGTTGATTGATTTTCTTATGCTGTAACATCCTTACATTTCTGGAATAAATCCCAGTTGGTCATGATGTATAATGCTGTTAATATACCATCAGATATGGTTTGCCAGTATTTTGTTGATGATTTTTGAATCTATATCAGAAGGGTTATTGGTCTGTAATTTTGTTTTATTGTGCTGTCTTTATCTGGCTTTAGTACCAGGGTAGCCTCATAGAATGAGTTAGGAAATAATCCTCCCTCTTCTATTTTTTTTGAAGAATTTGAGAAGGATTGGTGACATGTCTTTAAATTTTCAGTAGAATTCAGAAATGAAACCTGAGCTTTTCTTTTTTGGAAGTTATTTAATAAGAAATTCATTATCTTTGCTTGTCGTAGGTCTGTTGAGGTTTCCTGTTTCTTCTTGTGTCGGATTAGGTAATTTGTATGTGTCTAGGTATTTGTCTATTTCATCGAAATTCTCTAATTTGGCATATAATTGTTGTTAGTACCCTCTTAAAATCCTTTTTATTTCTGTAAGTTCACTAGTAATGTCCCCACTTTCGTTCTTGACTTCCGTTCTTAGTATTCTTGCTCTCTTTTTCTTTGTCAGTCTGGCTAAAGGTTTGTGATTTTATTGATCTTTTCAAAGATCAACTTTTGGGTTTGTTGATTCTCTGTTACTTTTCTAGTCTCTATTTCATCTATCTATGCTTTAATCTTTACCATTTCCTTCTGTCTACTAATTTTGAGTTTAATTTGCTTTGCTTGTTCTAGTTTCTTTAGGTGCGAAGTTAGGTTACTGATTTGTGATCTTTCTTTTTTGATATAGGCATTTAGAGGTATAGGCTTTGTCCTGAGCATTGCCCCTAAGTTTTGATGTGTTGTGTTTATGTTTTCACTTGTCTCAAGATATTTCCTAATTTTCCTTGTGGTCGCTTCTTTGACCCATTGTTTGTTTAATAGTTTGTTGTTTAAATTTTCACATATTTGTAAATTTTCCTGTTTTCTTTTGTTACTGATTTCTAGCTTTATTCCATGTGGTGTGAGAAGATACTTTGTATGATTTAAAAATTTTTAAGTTTATTAAGATTTGGTTTGTTGAGTAGCATATGGTCTGCCTGGAAAATATTCCATGTGCACTTGAGAAGAACGTGTTGTTGGCTGGAGTGTTTTATATATGTTCCTTAGGTTTAATTGGTTAATAGCTTAGTTCAAGTCCTCTGTTTCTTTATTGATATTCTGTCTAGATGTTCTATCAATTGTGGTATATTGAAATCTCCAACTATTGTAGAACTATCTATTTCTCCCTTCAATTCTGTCAGTGTTTGCTTCTATTTGGGGGTTCTTTTGTGAGGTGCATATATGTTTATAAACATTTTATCTTCTTGTTGGATTGCACATTTTATCAATATATAACATCTTTCTTCCTCTTGTAATCTTTTTTGACTTAAAGTGTATTTTTTCTGACATTAATATAGCCACTTTAGCTCTTTTTATTACTGTTTGTGGATGGAGCATCTTTTTCTACCCTTTTGCTTTCAACCTCTTTGTGTCTTTGCATGTAAAATGAATCTCGTAGACAGCATATAGACAGATCATACTTTTTTCATCCAATATACCAGTTGCCTTTTATTAGAGGAGTTTAACCCATTGACATTTAAGATACTAATTGGAGAGGGAAGATTTAGTTCTGCCATTTAGCTATTTGTGTTTCCTGTATGTCTTATATGTTTTTTTGTTTTTTGTTTTCCAATTACGCCATTCCTGCTTTTTTTTTTTTTTTTTTTGGTATTTATTTGCTCTTTTGTAGTGTAGAATTTTGATTCCCTTCTTCTTTCCTGTACTTTATATTTTTTAGTTATTTTCTTAGTGGCTACCTTTGTAATCATAATTAACATCTTAAGCTAATAATAACCTAGTTTTACTAGTACCAACCTTGTTTCAGTAGTATACAATGTCACTAGTCCCATATATCTCCGTACCTTCCCCTTTATGTTTTTATTGTCACAGATTACATTTTATTCATTGCATTCTCATTAACATTGATTTTAATTGTTATTTTACATATTTGCCTGTTTGTTATTTAAGGAGAAAAGCAGTTATAATCCAAAAGTACAATAAAACAGGATTTTATATTTACCTATGGGTTACCTTTACTAGTGTTCTTTATTTTTTCTTTGGCTTCCAGTTATTGTCTCATGTCCTTTTATTTCAGATAGAAGCACTCCCTTTAGTATTTCTTGTAGGGCAGATCTTCTGGTAATGAACTCTTCCAGCTGTTGTTTATCTGTAAATGTCTTAATTTCTCCTCCTTTTTTGAAAGATAGTTTTGCCTGATATAAAACTCTTTTTTGATTTTTTTTTTTTAAAACATTTTGAATATGCCACCCCCTGTCTTTGATGAGAAATCTTATTGGGTATACCTTATGTGTGACAAGTCACTTCTTGCTGCTTTCAGAATCCTCTGTGTCTTTGGATTTTAACTGTTTTGCAATAATGTGTGTTGGTGTAGATCTCTTCAAGTTTATCATGCTTGGAGATTGTTGAGTTTCCTAGATGTGTATATTCATGTCTTTCATTAGATTTGGTAAGTTTTAGGCCATTATTTCTTCAAATGCTTTTTTTTTTTTTTTTTGGCATGACCTTTTCTTTCTCATCCTTCTGGAATTCTAATGATGCCTATGTTGGTACACTTGATGGTGTCCCAGAGATCCCTCAGGCTCTGTTCATTTTTCTTCATTATTTTTTCTTTCTGTTCCTCACATGGGATAATTTCAACTATTTTGTCTTGAAGTTTGAGGATCCATTCTCCTACCTGTTTGAATCTACAGTTGAATCCATATAATGAGTTTTTTAAAAATTTCAGTTACTATATTTTTGCAGCTCCAAAATTTTTCTTTGGTTCCTTTTTACAATTTCTATCTTTTTATTTTGTTCAGGCAAGAGTTTCTTAGTTTCTTTTAGTTCTTTGTGCGTGGATTCCTGTAGGTCATTGATCATATTTAAGGCAATTGATTTAAAGTTGTTTAGTAATAGTTCCAATGTATGAGCTTCCTCAGGGATGGTTTCTTGCAAATTCTTTTTTTCCTGTAAAAGGGCTATATGTTCCTGTTTCTTTGTGTTGTTGTGTTATTTATTTTGTTGAGAACTGAATATTATGTTGTTATAACTCTGGAAGTCTAGTTCTCTTATTCCTCTAGGATTGCTTTTTTTTTGTTTTTGAGGGCTGATCTGTTGGTTTGTGACTTTTCCAAACTATTTTTGTTCCCAAAAAGGAAATAGAAAAAGAGGAAAAAACCCCACAAACCACAGGAGTTGCCTCTTTCAGACTCCTCTGCTGCTTTTGTGTGAGAGGGGTTGGAACAATGGCCACCCTCAGAGCAGACTTCCCCAGCTATCTGAAGTAGCTAATCAAAAGCAGTGATCAACAATCAGATCGCACATCACTGTATTTTGGAGGACTAGGTCCTCATTGCCCACTCTGGCACCAGCAAGCTGTGTCAGGATCCTGGGCTGCAGTCCCCACTGCTGCCTGCCATGCAGTAGGGGCATGGGGCGTGGGGGGGGGCAATATTCCGATTTGCTAATGCTGCTGTTATGCAAAATACCAGAAATGGATTGGCTTTTATACAGGGGGGTTATTTGGTTATAAAGTTACAATCATAAGGCCATAAAAGTGTCCAAACAAAGTCATCAACAATAGGGTACGTACCCTTCACTGAAGGATGGCTGATGGTATCCCGAAAACCTCTATCAGCTGGGAAGGCACATGGCTGGCATCTGCCCCGGAGTTCTGTTTTCAAAATGGCTTTCTTCCAGGATATTTCTCTCTAAAGCATCTGGGGGTGTTCTCTCAGTTTATTCCAGGCAAACTCTGGGCTAGCAAATGTCTGCTTTCAATGGCCGTCTCCAAAATGTCTCTCTCAGCTGCAGCATCGAGTTCCTTCTGTCTGTGAGCTCTTATAGAACTCTAGCAATTTAATTAAGACCCACACTGAATGGGCGGGGTAACACCTCCTTGGAAGTAATCTAAGCAAAGATATTATCCACAGTTGATTGAGTCATATCTCCATGGAAACAATCAAAAGATTAATGTCTGCCCTCACAAGATTGCATTAAAGACTGGATTTTGGGGAGATATAATATATCCAAACTGGCACGGGGGTATGGACAATGGTAGCTGCTGCAGGAATGGTGAAATTCACTGATATTTACCACAATTCACCAGTCTCTCCTTCTGTCGCTTTTCCCTGGGTGCTGCACTGTCTTCTATTACACTTTAGAGTTCTAAAATAGTTGACTAAAACAGTTCTTTCTGGTTAAATTGTTGTTTTGGTGGAGGGACTGATTATTGGGGGTTCCTACTCTGCCATTTCCCCACAATCCTCTCTCTTGATATATGTTTTCATTTTTTTTTACATTTCCTATGTTGCTATATTTGGTTATCACAGTGAATCAGTGAAGAATGTAAAACAGGCATCAGTATTATCAATGAGAATTTTGTTGAAAAAGAGAAAGAAGTGATTTGCCTAGCATTGGATACAGACTACCATCCAGATATCTTGACTCGTGGTGCTGCAGTTTTTTAAAATGCAGTTTTATTGAGGTATATTCACACACCATATAATCCATCCAAAGTATTCAAGCAGTGGCTCATGCTATGTGCATTCATCGCCACAATCAATTTTAGAACATTTTCATTACTACAAAATAAAGAAAAAAATAAAAAATAACACCTAAAATATCCCATACTCTCTGTCCCCTCTATGTAATCACATATTTATGCATTCACCACCACAATTGATATGAGAACATTTCCATTTCTTCCACAAACAAAGAAGGAAAAAAAAAAGTATAAAAAATAAAAAAGGAGAAACAACAATGAGAATCCCATACCCCTCCCTTATATCTCCCTGTATTGACATTTAACTTTGGTCTATTGCCTTTATTACAATTAATGGAGGAATATTAAAATGTTAGTGTTAACTGTAGAACCTAGTTTGTATTGATTGTATTTTTTCCCATATACCATACCATTTTCAACACCTTATAATGTTGATAGTCACTTATTCTCCTCATGTAAAAACTTTCTTATATTTCTACATTTAATCATCATTGTCTACTCTAGGTTTTGCTAAATTTACAGTCCCAGTTTTTATTCTCTATCTTTCCTTCTGGTGTCATACATGCCCCTAGCCTTCCTCTTTCAACCATATTTACACTCAGCTTTGTTCATTATACTTACAGTATTGTGCTACCATCAGATATTATTGTGCTATCTATTTCTTGATTTTTACAATCCTGTTAAACATTCTGTACTCCTTCAGCATCAAATGCCCAATCTCTACCCTCTTTCTACCTCCTGATAACTTTAGCTTTCAGAGTTTGCTCATTATATTTAGTTTATATTAGTGAGACCATACAGTATTTGTCCTTTTGTTTCGGCTAATTTTGCTTAACATAATGTTCTCAGTGGTCATCCATGTTGTTGCATGTGTCATAAGTTGATTCTGTCTTACAGCTATATAATATTTCATCATTATGTGTATACCACAGTTTGTTTTTCCACTCGTTCGTTGATGGACATTTGGGCTGTTTCCGCCTCTTGGCAATCATGAATAATGCCTCTGTAAACATTGGTGTACAAATGTTTGTTCATGTCCTAGCTAGCCTTCAGTTCCTCTGAGTATATACCTAGTAATGGGATTGCTGTATCATACAGCAATTCTATACCTAGCTTCCTGAGGAACCACCAAACTGCCTTCCAGAGTAGTTGCACCATTCTGTGTTCCCACCAACATTGAGTAAGTGTATCTGTTTTTCCATATCCTCTCCAACACTTGTAGTTTTCTGTTTTTTTTTTAAATGGCCATTCTAATAGGTGTGAGATGGTATCTCATTGTGGTTTTATTTGCATTTCCCTAACAGCTAGTGAAGTTGAGCATCTTTTTATGTTTTGAGCCATTTGTATTTCCTCTAAGGAAAAGTGTCTGTCTTTTGCCCATTTTTAAATTTGGTTGTTTGTTTTTTAGTTGTTGACTTGTAGGATCTCTTTATATGTTCTGGCTTTTAAACCCTTATCTGATATGTGATTTCCAGATATTGTCTCCCATTGTATAGGCTGCCTTTTTGTTTCCTGATTAAGTCCTTTGATGTGCAAAAGCATTCAATTGTGAGGCGATCCCATTTATCTATTTCTTCTTGTGCATCTTATCTCTTTTTTTCTTTGTCAGCCTTGCTAAGTGTCCAACTGTTTTGTTGATTTTCTCAAAGAACCAGCATCTGGTTTTGTTGATTCTATTTTCATGTTCTCAATTTCATTTGCTTTTTGCTCTAAACTTTGTTATTTCTTTCCTTCTCTTTGCTTTTGAGTTAGTTTGGTATTCTTTCTCTAGTTCCTCTAGGTGAGCAGTTAAGGCCTCTATTTTTGCTCTTTCTTCTTTGTTAATATAGGCATTTAGGGCAATAATTTTCCTTCTCAGCACTGCCTTTGCTTCATCCCATAAGTTTTGATATGTTGTGTTCTCATTTTCATTTGCCTCGGGATATTTACTGATTTCTCTTGTAATTTCTTCCACTGGTTGTTTAAGAGCCTATTATTAATTTCCACCTTCATTCCATTATGATTCGAGAAAGTGTTTGGGGTAATTTAGATCTTTTTAAATTTATTGAGACTTGCTTTGTGACCCAACATGTGGACTATCCTTGTGAATGATGATTACTTGAGAAAAATGTGTATCCTGCTGTTTTGGGGTGCCATGTTCTGTAAATGTCTGTTAAGTCTAGTTCATTTATCATACTATTCAAAGTCTCTGTTTTCTTATTGATCCACTATCTAGATATCCTGTCTATTGATGAGATTGATGTATTGAAGTCTCTTTATATATTCTTGAAGCTAAATCTTTTGTTGGATGTATGTTTTCCAAAAATCTTATCAGTTGCAATTTTTTCACTTTCTTCAGAGTGTTTTTGGTGACCATAAGTTCTTAATTTTAATATACTCAAATTTTATTTTATAGTCAATATTTTCGTTTCTTTAAGAAATTCTTTTCTTCTCATTTTATGTGCCAATATTTATTTATACTACATTTGATTTTTAGTTAAAGGCCTGAGATTTCTGAGGTAGAACAATTTTAGAAAAGGAAAGAAGGTATTTTTTGAAAATGAAAGCAGAATGAGATGCATTTTAGGGTAAAGAAATGTGTATATAACTTCATATGTTGTTGGTTACTCCTCTAGATAATTCTGGGTAGGACTATGTCTCATCAAACTTTTTTTTTTTTTTTTAAACATTTTGTAATCTTTGATGAGGGAAGTTTCTTGTGTCTTTTATCCAAAATCATTTGTAATTTACATTGAATAGCTACTTTGCTAAGGTGCTAAAGTAGTTTCTTGCCTAAAAGGACTAAAGTTCCTTTTGATCCTGAATATTTTGCACATGTGGACATAATTTTTAAAATATTTTGAAATTATAAATTGTTTAAAATATATAGACAAAAAAGAGTATAATAAATAGCTGTGTAGTCACTACATAGCTTTTTTAAAACCCTGATGTTTTGCCATACTTGCTTTGGATTTTTTTCCCACGAAAAAGCAGTTCATATATGTACTACCTGTGTATCTTCCCTGTTCCTGTTCTATGCCTTCTTTTCCCAGAAGTAACTACTCTCCCAATTTTGTCATTACCTTGAATTTTTTATTACTTAAAAAAATTTGTACATTATATATAACATTATTCTGTGTATTTTCAAGCTTATATAAAAGGCTTATATACCTATTATTCTGCAACTAAGTTTTTCACTCATCATTGTTTTTGCATTTAGCCATGATGAAATGTATTTCTGTATTTCACCTGCCGTATTATGCTGTTTGTGAATATACCACAACTGATATCTTTTTTGCATCTTGTTGATGGATGTTTAGGTTTCTAACATTTTGTGATTATAAACAGTGCTGCAGTGAACGTTGGTGATATCATCTTGCATTTAGATGTTGGAGTTTCTCTAGACACTGTAACCAGAAATAATATTGATGCTTGTAGAGTATGCATATATTTGACTTTTATTACTAAATTGTTCCCTAAGGTGGTTTTATCCTTTTACATTTTCACCTGCTTTGGTTTTGTACAGTTACGTAATGGATTTTTCTAAAGGATATATATTGTGCCGAATGAAAATATGACATATGAAAATCTAATTTTACTACAGATAATTTGAAAGTTGGTTGTTTGGAGTCCTGATGAATTTGTGGCTGTTTAAAATTCCTGATAAATTTGTGCCTGTTTCATTTATTATGAAAATGTTCAAACATATGTAAGAAAGAGAACCCCTCCCATATGTCTTCAGTAATTTTCAACATATAGCCAATCTTATTTCACTTTTATCACCCTCAAACCTCCGAACTAGATTTCTTTAAAGAAAAATCCCAGAGATCATATAATTTCATCTGTAAACACTTTAGTATGTATCTCTAAAAGATATGAACCAAAACAAACACCCATACAATGCCATTATCACACTACAGAAATAATTCCATATTATCAAATATTCAGTGTCAAATTTCCCCAGTTGTGTCTTTTCTTAGTTTTATGTAGATCATTAAAATGTGATTATTCCTTAAAAGTTGATGTTTCTGCAATTTAGGTTTAGTCTGTCTCATAGAAATGTACTTGTATATTTCTGGTTTATGACAGAAGCATGTGAAAACAGAAGGTGCCTCAAAAGTAATTTCGATATACTCTAAAACTTTTACTTTATAAATGTAGGAAGTGAGGCTCAGAGAGTTTGAAATTTGTTCAAAATTGGCCCACTCATTTGTGCTCATTAGTACCAGAGCAGGAACTAGAATGCAAATCTTCTGACCCTAAATCCATTGCTCTTACACTAATTACATTGTATCTCCTATCTCATATTTCCCCCTCTACCCTTACCTCTATCAGTTTTCTAAATCTAGCATTTAAGTATTTTTTCTAATAACTTTTCATAAGTATCAGTGGTACTAATCTTGTGATTTGTGATTTACATCAGGGTATATTCTAAAAGGAGTTTCTGAAGGAGTTGAATTGTAATATCACATTTGTGCCAGAGATATTGAGCTGATCTGAAAAGCTGTTTGTCTTTTCTGACCTAGAGACACAGTTTCCAACTGTGGCAGATGATGCCAGAAAGAGGAGAATGAGTGTGGCAAGAGTCTGGAAATTAAATTGTTGTATTACCGAAGAATCTAATATCTTAATTTTTAGCACTGTTGTATAATGTAAGAAAACTGTACTGTATTGATCTACTACTTGATGAATTTATGCATTTTTTTTGCAGTTAAAACTTGTTGTAGTTTATTTTACCAAGATAAAAACAAAATGACTTCCATTTGTTTTAAAATTTGTGATTTTTTAACATTGCTTTTTGTTTATAACTAGATTGCAGGTTCTGCTGTCATTTTGCAAACCTACCTAATAAAGAGAAATAGTTGGTGTCCATTCTCTCTCCAAGTTTCATTTCTTTGTCCGGCTCTGTTCTGTAGAATGGCAATAGAAGGCCTTTTGAAAATCAGGCATTGTTTGAAGCTTGTGCTAGTTTACCCTTCAGTGTTAAGTGTGTTGCATGGCATAGGAGGACAAAGAATACTTGAATACTTAGTTGTTTGTTGGTACATCATGTCTTTCTTTTTCGTCAGAATTGTCATGAGATCTGTAAATTCTAAACATAGTCTGATGACCTCTGTCATGCCTTTGAGTGAGAAGAAAATAAATAGCTACTAAATATGTACAATTCTGGTGCTGCGTGATGTTTTGTCATGGATTAAAGGAATACATTTCAAATTAAGCTTTTAAAGATCACTTTACAAAATTATATATATACCTTTGCTTTACTCATGGGGACGGTGATGTGGATTAGAAAAAATGCTGGCGACCCCTACTGTATGGACAACTCTGTCAGTGTGCGATCGTAGACAAATGATATTACATCTTTCTCCGTTTGTGTTCTTATATTTTAAAAGATCACGAGAGAAATTTATACCATTGATCGTGTTCTTCACTGTGTTTCAGGGCTGTTAGAATTAAATGAGATGCTGTACAAGAAAGTATTTCCATTGTTCTAGTCGTTTTTCTATGTGTACAGTGCAAAACAAAGTCTGTCCAGCCTTCTGGTTGGGGAAAATAAGGAGTAAACGTATACCATTGGTGAATCCTCTGGAGAGAAGTAGAACAGGGCAAGAGATGCACTGCCGGGCAGGTTACTATTTTATATAGAGTGGTCAGGAATGGGCTCATGATAAGGTGACATTTGAGCAGACACCTGAACAAGTGGAGGAAGGAATTATTTGGCTATTTGGAGAAAACCAGCAAATATAAAGGGTCCGAGATGGGAGCATGCATGAATTGTTTGAAGAACAGCAAGGATACCAGCATGGCTGGAGCAGAATGAGTGAGTAGAGTGATAGATGAGGCCAAGAAGTTAATGGAAATTAGATTATAGGGCTTTATAAGCCATTATGAGGTGTTTACTCAGAGATAGGAAGCAGTTGGAAGGTTTTGAGCTGAGGAATGACATGACTTCATTTAGATTTTAAAAGAACACTTTGGATGGTGTTCTAGTTTGCTAATGCTGCAGAATGCAAAACACCAGAGAAGGATTGGCTTTTATAAAAAGGGGGTTTATTTGGCTACACAGTTACAGTCTTAAGGCCATGAAGTGTCCAAGGTAACACATCAGCAATCGGGTACCTTCACTGGAGGATGGCCAATGGTGTCCGGAAAACCTCTGTTAGCTGGGAAGGCACATGGCTGGTGTCTGCTCCAAAGTTCTGTTTTCAAAATGGCTTCCTCCCAGGACGTTCCTCTCTAGCAAGCTTGTTCCTCTTCAAAACATCACTCACAGCTGCACTGAGTTCCTTCTCTTTGAGTCAGTTCATTTATATGGCTCCACTGATCAAGGCCCACCTTGAATGGGTGGGGCCATGCCTCCATCGGAATATCTCATCAGAGTCATCATCCACATCTGGGTGGGGCACATTCCAAGCAAATCTAATCAGCACCAAAACGTCTGCCCCACAAGACTACATCAAAGATAATGGCATTTGGGGGACACAATACATTCAAACTGGCACAGATGGTGTTGCAGAGAATAAACTGCATGGGGGAAGCAAGGCAACCATTTGGAAGGCAGTTAATAATCCAGGTGAGAGATAATGGTGACTCAAGCCAGGATGGTACTAGTGGAGGTAGTTGGAAGTAGTCATATATTAGATAGAGTTAGAGGTACAAGTGATACAGGTTTTGATGATGTGAGATGTGGCAGTAAGAGAGGGGTCCCAGTTTTTTGGTATTAGCAGTTAAAGGAATGGAGTTGCCTTTTCTTAAGAGGCAGGCTTCTCAAGAGAGGGGCAAAGTTGTTTTTTTGGAGGAAAGGGTGGTGGTGGTCACAGTTTTTTTGGGACACATTTAAGTTTAAGATGCCCATTAAACATCCAAGTGGATGTTGAGTATGTATTTGAATGTAAACCAGGAACTTAGATATATATGTAGGGAGTCCTAAGTGTATAGATGGTGTTTTAGTTTCCTAGGCTGCTGAAAGCAGATACCTTGAAATGTGTTGGCTTAACAATGGGAATTTATTAGCTTACGATTTTGAGGCTGAGAAAAATGTCCAAACCAAGGCATCATCAAGGTGATGGTTTCTTCCTGAAGACTGGCTGCCAATGATCCTGGACTCTTCTGCCGTATGGCAAGGCATGTGGTGGTATCTGCTGGTCTTTTCCTTTCTCCTCCAGGTTTAGTTGCTTTCAGCTTCTTGCTTCCCTTGCTTTCTTTCTCTGTGTTCATCCCGTTTATAAAGGACTCCAGTAAAAGGATTAAGATGCATCCTGAATGAGGTGGGTCACACCTTAACTGAAATTGCCTTATCAGAAGATCCTACTTAAAATGAATTCACAGCTACAGGAATGGATTAACTTCAAGAATATGCTTTTCTGGGGGACATACAGTTTCAAACCACACAGATGATATTTAAAGCCTCAAGCTTGAATGGCATTGCCAGTGAAATGTGTGAAGAGATGAAGCCTGAAAGCTGAGGTCTGACACTCCAGCATTTAGAAGAAAGAAAAGACACAGCAGAAATAAGGGGAGAAGTAGGAAGGGAACTGAGAGAGTGCTGTCTTGAATGGAAGCCAAGGTAAGTAAAGAATTTGAAAAAGTAGGGAGCAGTTATTTGCCCTGTTGCTGATAGGTCAAATAGATAAAGGCTGAGAATTGTACATAGCATTAAATATCATGGAAGTCCTAGGGGCTCTTAAGTGTAACTGTTAAAATGAAGCATTGTTGGGGATGAGAGTCTGATGAGAGAGAACAGGAGAAGACGAAATGGAAACTGAATTGTAAGAAACTTGTTAAAAGAATTATGTCCTAAAAGGGAAGCAGAGATCAAGGAAAGTTTAAAAATATTTCCTCCTTTTTTATTTTTAAAAATGGGTGCTCTTAAAATGTGAGACTGCTGACAGAAATGATCTAGTAGAATGGGGAAAATTGATGATGCTGGAAGGGAGAGGGGATGGTTGCTGGAGTGATGTCCTTGACTAGGCAGAAGGGGATGGGATCTAATGGGGTTTGAATTGAGGGGTTAGCTTTAGGTAGGAATAGGGACAATTTATTCATAGTAGCAATTCAACATGTTCATAGACTATATGGATAAAGATGTGTCAAGGTTGGTATTTTGCATGAAATAGGAAACAGGGCAGTCAAATGTGAGGAGATGGGAAGGTGGTACAGATGTTTGAAGAGATAAGAGAAGACTTGTGAAATAATCATACAGAGAAGGGGAGAGTAAATGAATACTGTTTTTTTTTTGCAGTGGGGGTCCTACTTGTACTTTGAGTGGGGCAGTTCTTGGACATGGTAGGATGTTTAGCATCCCAGGGCACCAAATGCTAGGATCACCCAACAGTCATTGTGACAGTCAGAAAACTTCACTTCACATTTCCAAATCCCCAGTACCACCACTGGTTGAGAACTACTGATAGGAAGTTGGCCTTTTTGAGGTCAACAATCATGAATTTAGAAAAAGACTAACATGATTGTGTGTGTTCCCTCCCTCCCTCCCTCCAGCCTTATTCAGCTTTCTAGGGCTACAGGTGTAGTGTAGTCAAGACGGTTGGTTTTAACCAAAGTTGGGTTTTTGCCTAGTGAGAATAGCAGTGAGACTTGCTGATATTGGCAAGGGAGTGATATAATGATGCACCATATAATTTCAGATGATTAAGGACAGAAGTGAGGGCCTGAAAATAGAGAGGGACTGTGAAGGGATTACTGGATTGTAGGCCCTGATGTCTAAGGTAGGAAACAAGATAACATTGGAGGGAAGGAATACAAGGAACTGAGACACCAGAATTTTTCTTCTTTTTTTAAATGCAATTTTATTGAGATATATTCATACACCATATATAATCCATCCAAAGTATACAATCATTGGCTCATACTATCATCATATAGTTGTGCACTCATCGCCACAATCAATTTTAGATCATTTTCGTTACTCCAAAGTAAAGAAAAAAAAAATAAAAAAAAACACCCAAAACATCCCGTACTTTATTTCCCCACCCATTATTTATTTATTTTTATGTCTTTCTTTTATTATTCATCTGCCCATACACTGGATAAAGGGAGTGTCAGTCACAAGAATTTCATAATCACACAGTCACACAATAAAAGCTATGTAGTTATACAGTCATCATCAAGGATCAAGGCTACTGGATTACTATTCAACAGTTTCAGGTATTTCCTTCTAGCTATTCTAATACACTAGAAACTAAAAAGAAATATCTATATATTGCATAAGAATAACCTACAGAATGACCTCACGACTCTATTTGAGCTCTCTTAGCCATTGAAACTTAATTTTGTTTCATTTGTTTTTCCCTTTTTGGCCAAGAAGGCAACTCAGTCCTACAAAGCTAGGGCCAGGCTCATCCCTGGGAGTCATGTCCCACGTTGCCAGGGAGATTTTAACACCCCTGGGAGTCATATCCCACGTAGGGGGAGGGGTAGTGAGTTTATTTGCAGAGTTGAATGAGAGAGTGAGGTCACATCTGAGCAACATAAGAGGTTCTCTGAGGGTGACTCTTAGGCATAATTATAAATAAAAGAGAAACTTACCTTCTCCTTTGCAGGAATAAGTTTCATAAGTACTGAGAGCTTGGCTTATTACACTGGGAGTCCCTAATGCTTGCAAGAATATCAGGAATTCCCCAGGTTGGGAAGTTTAATATTTCTACATTTTATCCCTGTCCCTCAGGGGGACTTTGCAAATACTTTTTTACTTTCTGTCCAAAATACTCTGGGATGTATCATGGTATTACATTAACCAGTACAGAATAACAGATTATTCTAGGTTCCATGTAATTATGTTGTTTAAATAAACTGACCATACAGGTTAAATTAGATATTGTGCTACAGAAAATTTAAATTTCATGCTAAATATCTCTTCCTTTGGTCTCACACAGAAGTTGAAGTTTTAAAATCCAGTCAGTATCATCCTTTACCCTGTATTCTGATTTACCTAATTCCTAACCAACTCCATTTAATTCATATCTCTCTATTGGAGTCTGATCTCTCTTTCAGCTTTTTAGTAATTTCTTTATGGAGTGATGCTGACTTTCAGAGCTGCAGAACTCTGAAAGAGTTCAGACACTGCAGTTTCCAGTGTCACACAGATACCCAAAGTTCCAGGAAGCTACCAGGTTACATACAAAGAGCTCAGCATCTCAGAATTTAGAAATAACAGTTAAAACTCAGGAATATATTTGACTGCTGAAAGAGCTTGCAATCTAGGAACCTTTACAATGAGCCTTATTGAACATTCTGTACTCCTAAATTATCAGTTGTCCAGTCTTTGCCAACATTCTATCCTTTGATAACCTATGCTCTTGAATTCGGTTCTCAGTGTTTGCTCATTATCGTTAGCTTATTTTAGTGACACTATGCAATACTTGTACTCTCATTTCTGAGGGCAGAATTTTTGAAGGGCCATCTATGTGATTATTGAAATAGCCAAGAATTTTGCCAGGAATATTGTTGAGAGTAGGTCAGTGAGGTAAGTAGTACAGTCCTGAAGGAATGGGGGGAGCTGGTGGAGAAGGTGAAATAATCCAAGATAGGGGAAGTAATTCAAATAAATGTTGGAATTCCTGCTTATGGACAAGTTTCAGAAATTCTCTGTACATGCTGCATGTACTGTGATGTTGACTGCCTGGAAATAAGTGGGATGAGATGGTGACCTCTCAAATGTGAACCTCCTTAGATTTTGCAGCTATGACACTGTTTAAGGAAAGACAGTTTTAGTGTCAAATTCAAATTTTTAGTGAGCCTCTCCTGTGCTGTGGAGATAAAGGTAATTCATTTAATTAAAAAGCTTATGATAAAAGTAACTAAAACTTTGTATTATGAATGTCAGCAAGGAAGTTGAAAAAGTGCTGAGTGGTTCAAAAGAGGAAGAAATAATGTCAGACTTAAAGTATTAGGTGTTTCATGGAAGGGTAGATTTGAGATAGGCATTTGATGTGTAGTATGCTGACAAATTGTGATGGAGTAGGGGTTGCATTCCAGATAAGGGGATGTTATAACTTAAAGCTAGTGGGTAGCATATTGCAAGGTGGTTTGAGAAAGAGTCATTATTCTGTTTTGACGGGAGCAACAGTGGTGAGAGAAATGACAGGAAAAGAATTACATTAGCAGTGTATTATGGAGGACCTTGGATGCCAGACCAAATATCTGAATGGAATTCCAGTTGTTTAGGTAAGGAAAAGTTAACTGAAGTTTTTGAAGGGGGATGGTTGTGCTCAGAAGTTAAGGTTTTCCCAGAGATGGGCCTAAGTGGGGCTAAAATAGTGTAGGAAGGGATAAATTCTTGGTCTGGTAAAACTGCTTCATACAGCAGTATACAAGATTTCCAAACATAGGCATCCTTGAATTATAATTATCTGTAGTAGTAAAATGAGGACTAAAACTCAGGATTTCCATGCCCACTCATGCTGTGCCCCTTTTCCTGTGTTTTTTTTTCAAAAAGGTCTTGTTTTTAATTCAACGGTCTTGCTCTCCTTTTTAAGTTTTATTTGGCTTTCAGAACAGCACAGTCTTTAGTTTTCTTCCTAACTCTCAGACCAGTCTTTCTCTGATTGTAGATATGCTTCCTTCTTCCAACTTCGTCCCATTCGTTGGTACACCCACTCCATGGGAATCACCTTTGGTCTTGTGAATTTATTTGCTACCTGTATGATGAAGACTACCAAATTTATTTCTCTAATCCAGATCTTTCTCTTGGATTCCAGGTTCATATCCAACTGCCTTCTTGGGTATCTTATATCTCAAACTTAGCATGTCCAAAACTGAATTCCTTATCTTCCTCTTCCTGCATCTTCCCTATTTCTAGTGGTGACACTATCCTTTCATTTGCTCAGACCAAAATCCTAGAAGTCACCCCTATGCCTCCTTTTGTCTCTCATCTCACATCCAGTCTGCTAGGAAGTCCTGTGAGCTTTACCGTCAGAATATTTTTAGAATCTGTTCACTTTCTCATGTCCTATACTGTAAAAGTCCTTGCTGAAGCCATTGTCTCTCAGCAGGATTCTTGCAGTAGCTTCCTAAGTGGTCTTCTTGCTTCTCTGCTTCCCCTCCCTGCAGGGTATTTTAACATAGGAATCATAGTGATCTTTTAAAAATATGAGTCAGAGCTTATCTCTTCTCTACTCAAGACTCTCAAAGGGCTCCCATCTCAGTCAGAGTCCTTAAAGTGTCTGGAAGGACCCCATATTAGTGGGTTGACGAACTATGGCCTGTGGACCAAATTTGGCCCACTCTTATTTCGGTATGACCTGTGGGCTAAGTATGGGTTATACATTTTTAAATGGTTGAAAAAATAAAAAGAATGATATTTTGTAATATAAAAATTGTATGAAATTCAAATTTCAGCGCCTATAAATAAAGTTTTATTGGAAAACAGCCATACCCCCCCTTTTTTATGTATATCACCTTTGGTTGCTTTTGAGAAAGATTGCTTACCTCTACCCTGTGTGCTATGGTTTCCCCAACCCCACCTCTCCTCTCTTTCCTCTCTGCCCTTATCTCCTATTACTCTCCCCTTCATTCACCCTACTGCAGCCACATTGGCCTTGCTGTTTCTCCAATTTACTGGGCACAGTTTTCCTTAGGGTCTTTGCTTTAGCTCGTTCCCCTGCCAGGAGTGCTAATTCCGTAGATATCTGCATGGCTGACTCCTTCACTCCTTCAAGTCTTTGTTCAGATGTCACCTTCTCAATGAGGCCTGACCATCCTGTTTAAAATTGCATTCCTTTCCACATATAACTTCTGTTCGGGAGTGCTCTTTCTCTTTTCCTTAGCACTTCACACCTTCTAACATACTATCTGATTTAATTATTTTTATATTTATTGTTCTTGGTTGTTTTTCCCATCTGGACTTAATACCACAAAGGCAGGCATTATTGTCTCTTTGTTCACTGATGTATTCTAAGTCCCTAGAACGGTGCCTGGTGTAGGTGCTCGTTAAATAATTGTTGAAATGCATTGAATTATCGGTTCTTCATCTAATGAGTCCTCTAACTGGCTGAATATTTTCTGCCCTCCTTAGTGACCAGCCATATGGACAAATCTTAAGGTGTGTCAGGGGACTGGGAAGGGCTAGTGTTTGTTTATTTAAGTGTGGAGGTGTGTTTTCCTGTTACCGCCTTCTTTGATTGGTTGCTTGATAAGATCCTTTCCATTTTGTTTACCGACAGTTAAGTACTCAAAAAGCATTCTGGTATGACTTAGCCAGATTGCACAGTGCGTTTTCTTTTAGGATTGCAGCCATTGCATCACCCTTGTTCATGCTGTTAATTGAGAAAGGACCTTTTGGCTTGTGCCTAGTGTTGCAGGGCTTCAAATGATATGGTGGGATTGAGCTCTTCTATTGTATGGGTTTGGGTAGGAATGAATAGCTGGATTTTTGAACTGGATAAGGATTTTTTATAGGCTATTAATACATAATTTATAGTTTTTCTGTTTAGCCTTCTGGCAGATAGCTTTTTTATATTAGGAATAAAGGGAACTTCCTGAGGAAAATACTGAAATTCAGTATTGTTTTCTCATTATTTCTCATTTCTTGTAGTTTTATGCAGAAACTTAATGCCAATGTATAGAGAAAGTTTAATTTATTTGAAAGGATTTGGAGGGGGAGTAATGGAATTCATAATTATTTGCTCTTATTTCCCTTTATGTGTTCTGAGTTGATTCATCTTTAAGTTTTTTATTCAGTTATTGTTTTGAGAGTAAATGATTTCCTGGATTCTGTGCCAAACTATTTACAAAATGTTACTTGAAATTTTTAAGAGGGCCTATTTAAATAATTTTTACCTTAATTTTTAATATTCTCTCTTCACTCAAGTTCAGAAAAAGTCCTTAAATATTTGATTATGTTTCATAGTTTGGATGTAGCAAACATAGCCATTCTTTAGTTTTGAGATTTGCTTCTGGGGAAAGGGTCTAATATTCATACATTAAAAAACTGTCTTTACAAGCTTGATAATCTGACATCTAAATTTAGCCTTTCACCTTTAAAGATCGGTTAAAAAATATGGTACATGTGCCTATATGTATGTATTCCACCTGCTACATATAGCTGGTCTTACTAATAAGTAGAGCATGGCTAACATTTTTCTGAGCTCAGTTTCTCAGAGAAGTCTACAAATATCTGTTATAGAGAGAAGTAAAATGTTTTTGTATGCCTTCAGGAAATTTGAGGGTTTTTTTTTTTTTTTTTTTTCCTTTTTAAAGAAAGCACTTATTGAATGCATACTATTTGGCAGATAGTATTAGATATTTTTGTAAAACCTGTTTCATTTAATTTGGAGTAGAAACTATTCACCTATTTTACAGGTGGGAAAACTCTGGCTCAGTGAAGTTAAGTGGAAAACTGATACTTGCATCTAGGCCTGTTTGACTCCAAAGCTTGTGAGCTGTCTGGCCCCTGTAATTCACATAGACATATTTTTTGAAATAGCTGAAGTATCATCGTCTTTAGAGCTAAAATATTATTAAAGCAGATTGCCTAGCTTTGAATCTTGGCTCTACTGTTTACTTGCATTGTGATTTTAATTAGGTTATTTATCCTCTTTGTGCTTTAGTTTCATTATATGTTAAAAGGATACAATAATTGAGATTGTGAGGATTAAATGAATTAATGTATTTAGATAGTGCCTGATATATATGGTATGAGTTTCATAAATATTAGCTATTAATAAGAGTAGAACAATTTCCCCTTTTATAGGGATAGGACACTGAGACCCAGAGAAATTAAGTAATTTTCTGAGTCACTTAGCATTCTAAGGTCACATTATTAATGTGGCAGAACTGAGGGTTTTTTTTGTTGTTGTTGTTTTGTTTTGTTTTTAAATTTCAAGACCAGAATTTTATCCACTAAAGTAGCCATTTGTTTTAAAGAAACTTTAAAAATTACAGTTTTTCCCTATCTAAGGTGCTCTAAGTAGAGCATACCAAACATAGCTTTATGTCAGATTGATAAAGTGGGGAAAAAGCTTGGGCTGTGATTTAGGTTCTACATCAGGTCCTGCCCCTGAGTAGCTGTGTGACCTTAGTATCACTGATTCTGTTTCATTTGTAAACTGAATGAGGGGTGTACCAGGTGGTTTTTAAATACCTTTCCAGTACCAACAGAATATGATTTGGGAATTATATAATTATATAATGCTCTGAAGTTCCCAGAGGTTATTGATCTGTGTGTTACGGTAGTTACTCTCTACTGCATACTTTTATGTTGGTGGTCCAAGATTTCCCCACCACATCAAAAGATTTCCCTTAGCATTGTTCCTTCTTTTTCTGCTGTTCTATTTTCTTAATATGGCTGATTTATTTCTTCACCCTTTCTACAGAGTAGAGTTTGTAGACTTTGTTTCCTTATCAACTGAACACATAGCAGTCTTTGCTATTGGATTCATAGGTAAGCAATGAAATGTTGAAAACCCCCTAGAATGGAATAGGCTGGGGATGGAAGAAGCTTAAGACTTTAAATGTGTAATACAGTCTTTACACCAAAGGCACAGTTTTAGCGAAAAGATTTTTGTGGTGTCTCTTACATGGACAGGATCATGCTTTAGTTTCTTTTTCTTAATTTACTTGTACAGAAAGACCCTAGGAATGCAGCATATGTGCATTTCCTCTTTTACCTTTATGTGATATGTGTAATAAGCAAAGTAAGTTCCATTTATTAGAACCTCCTCAATTACATAACATTTTTTAAAATCAAACATTACTATCTTTTTTCAGGTGGATTTTGTAAACCAAAGTTGGGGAAGTTGGTTACAGGAGATGAATAAATTGCCTGTAGGTCACAGCTGAGTATCATTTGACTATATTGTGGATATTTGTTTTCATTTGAAGGGTTGAGGACAGTTGAATGTCACACCTGTAACTTTCCTAGTGCTGAAAGTTAAAAAGGTATTTCTTTAAGAGAGCAGCTCTTCAAATTAGGATAGAGTTAGGAAATTGTTGTTGTAATAGTCTTAGAGGGAGTTTCCCCCACTAATTTAAAGGAAAGATATATAGTTGAAGAGGAAACTGTTTGCCTTATGAGTTTATAAATGTTATGTAAATTACTGCTGATATACATGTAGTTAAAGCATCTGTTCTGTTTTGGTTTTAGCTTTCTAATTTTGTTTTATTTTTTTAACATCAGGGTTTATAATATATAAAGATCTCATCAGTGCTCAGGAGAGCTTACTTTTATCCTATCTGAAATTAAATAAAATCTCATAAAGGTGGAACAAAGTGGGTAAAAGAATGATGATTAGATCTATGGGAAGAAATATACTGTGGGATTCCAGAGGCACAGAAGTGAAGATCTAGTGAATATTCAGGAGTCTGGTATAACAGTGCATATAGGATGAAGGGGAACAGAGCCAAAAAAGCATTTTGAATTTTAAGCATGAAAAGCGTTGAAAAACAAACAGCATGCCAGCATATTATCTGTCTAGTTTCAGTATCAAATGAGAAAAGCCTTCTGATCATGGCATCAAGGTTACAACCAATGGTGGCGTTATATTTTCAGATATTTTTTATCTGCAGAATTGTAACATTGTTGCCACAAAGAGTAGATTACTTTCTCAGGTGGTGCTTCATGACTGAATTTTTTGTCTGCTAAAGGGTTTATCTTATTGAATGCAAGTCATCCAGCTGCCAGCTTGTTGCTTACCAGCAGGGTTACTTTTCTGGCTGTATCACCTTTGTTTAACCTTACCTAGGCTCTTCTACCTAGACCTTCCAAGGATGTATTTGTTAAGTTTTTGTTTGAAATGAGATACTTTTTCTCTTTAAGTTCATTTCTTTATAATCAATAACATGTTTATGGGCTTCACACTCTTTTGAAACTAACTGTACATTAGCATTTTTGAAAAGTTGTTTTTCTCTTCTCTTTCAGGTATATTCCAGAGAACAGGTCTTCAAACATCTTTGCCGTATTGACTCTGAGCTGTCAGGGGACTCAGGCTTATGAGGAGGTTCTGTCACACAAAACAGTGTCTAGTGAAGACGACAAGAAAGAGGGGAAAGGATAGGAAAAAGAAGCTAAAGTACTATAGAAAACCATGGTAGGTTACTATTTACAATGCCTTAATTTAAAAGATTCCAGTAGCCTAAAATTGGAAGTGTTACCAGTCAGGGCAAGTGAAAAACAATGGTGTTAATTTTTGGCTCTAGTATATCAGATAAAGATGGCACTCTACTATTTAAGCAAAGCAAATGAGTTCAGATTTATTATGAGCCCTTTAAACCACAAGATGGAGCCCCATGGGCCTACAGACCATAAATTATTAAACACAAAGGAGGAAATGTTCATAAATAATACTTCCTAATAAACTGACATTTAGCAACCTATATAAAAATCTAAGTGACTGTGAACTTGAAATTATGTCATTTTTCTCTAGTCTTCTACCTGAAGTTCAGTTTTTCCTTTGAAAATTGAAAATCCAAAACCAATACTATATAATTAGTGATACGACTGGTAATAAGAGTAAAATGTGTGAGTGTTTTTAAAAAACCCCACTTTTCCCACATCTTTAAAAATAATAAGGTCAGCATCAAGTGTTAGGTATATTAGGGGCACTAAATATCAAAGAAAGTTGCTTTTTATTGGGTGTTCAGACTTAAATTGAATTTGTGATGTTTGATGAGGCTCATAACCTCTGGGTGCCTGGTTTTTTAATTGGTAAAATGTGCTGAATTTTTTCCTTTTGTATTTCGTTTGTGGAGGATGTTGTGTGAATTTTTTCCCTAAGTGAGAAAAGGTTTAAAAAAGAGTTTATAAGTGGGAGAAATGCGCAAAGATATTAATCACCAGTATGCTTGGAATATGTTGCTTAGAAAAGTGTTGGTGTTTCCTTAAGCAATACTTGATTTCTTAAAGTTTGTGCTATTATAATTTAGTTGACTTGCTCCTTAGAGAAGAAATTTTACTAATATTTTAGTTCTGGATGGTGGGGAAAAAATGTTAAGCAAGGATTTCTCTCTGTTATTTAGTTTTATAGTGAGTGTTCCAGTTTGCTGATGCTGCTGGAATGCAAAATACCAGAAATGGATTGGCTTTTATAAAAGGGGTTTATTTGGTTACAAAATTACAGTCTTAAGGCCATAAAGTGTCCAAGGTAAGGCCTCAACAATCAGATACCTTCACTGGAGAAAGGTCATTGGCATCCGGAAAACCTCTGTTAGCTGGGAAGGCATGTGGCTGGTATCTGCTTGCTCCCAGGTTGTGTTTCAAAATGGTGTTCTTCAAAGCATCACTGTTCAACAGCCATCTTCAAAATGTCTGTCCCAGCTGCAGCTCCTCCAAAATGTCACTCTCAGTTGCTCTCTGCTCCTTCTGTCTGTCAGCTGTTTTATATGGCTCCAGTGATTTAATTAACACACACCCTGAATGGGTGGGGTAACACCTCCATGGAAATTATCCAACCAAACCTTTCACTCACAGTTGATTGAGTCACATCTCCATGGAAACACTCAATCAAAGGATTCCAATCTAATCAACACCAATACATCTGCCCCCACAAGATTGCATCAAAGAACATGGTGTTTGGGGGGGCAAGATGACGGCATAGAGAGGAGTGGAAGCTAAGTAGTCACCCTGGAACAACTACAAAAAACCAGAAACAACTAGTAAATAATCCAGAATAACTGCAGGGGGACAAACGAGACTGTCTACTCATCGTACACCAACCTGAATTGGGAGGAATGCCCAAGAACACAGCATAAAATCTGTAAGTAAAACCTGCGGATCCAAGTCGCGAGACCCCCTCTCCCATAGCCCGAGCTGTAAAACCTCGTGGTACCAGAGAGAAGCTCTCTCCCAGCAAGCAAATATAGCTCAGCTGAGCTCCAACTGGGGTTTTGAGTAGCGAGTGTGAACTGCTCACTATAGGTATGAATCCCGCAAAAAACAGACAGAGGCTTTGGGTGACGACTGACCTTGGAGAACCGGAGGGTCGCCTTGGACTAGGTCTGAAGGGGACTATCTGTTTCTTTTTTGGCTCAGTGGAGAAAGTCCCAGTCATTTTCAGTTTCCAGGGCTGTGATTCAGAGAAGGGTGGAGACAGCACAAGCAGAGAGAGAGACCATTGAAATGCTAATGACCTCCCCCTAGGGGGTCTATCTTCTCTAAGAGGAAAAATGTGGGGCCCTTTCCATTCAGAACCAGATCCCAGAGCCTGGGGGAACATGGCCACACCTCCTCACACTAGTCAAGAATTAGAGGCTAACAGGCATCACCTGCTGGGCAGAAAAGCACAGTGACCTGAGGTATCACAGGGTGGAGCAATTTTCTAAGACACACCCTCAGGGAAACCAGATACTGAATATTTCTTCTCTCTGGGACCTGAGCCTGTTCTGGTCTGGGAAAACCTGATTTGCATAACCAAGGAAACCATGCCTAGACAACAGACAATTACAACCTCCACTAAGAAAAACAAAGTTATGGCCCAGTCAAAGGAACAAATGTACACTTCAACTGAGATACAGGAATTTAAACAACTAATGCTAAATCAGTTCAAAAAGTTTAGAGAAGATATTGCAAAAGAGATAGAGGCTGTAAAGGAAACACTGGGCATATATAACGCAGAAATCGAAAGTTCAAAAAAACAACTAGTAGAACCTATGGAAATGAAAGGCACAACACAAGAGATGAAAGACATAATGGAAACATACAACAGCAGATCTCAAGAGGCAGAAAAAACACTCAGGAACTGGAGAACAAAACACCTGAAAGCCTACATGCAAAGGAGTAGATGGAGAAAAGAATGAAAAACTATGAGCAACGTCTCCGGGAACTCAAGGATGAAACAAAGTACAATAATGTACGTATCATTGGTGTCCCAGAAGGAGAAGAGAAGGGAAAAAGGGCAGAAGCAATAATAGAGGAAATAATTAATGAAAATTTCCCATCTCTTATGAAAGACATAAAATTACAGATCCAAGAAGCTCAGCGTACTCCAAACAGAAGAGATCTGAATAGGCCTACGCCAAGACACTTAATAATTAGATTATCAAATGTCAAAGACAAAGAGAGAATCCTGAAAGCAGCAAGAGAAAAGTGATCCATTACATACAAAGGAAGCGTAATAAGACTATGTGCAGATTTCTCAGCAGAAACCATGGAGGCACGAAGGAAGTGGTGTGATATATTTAAGATACTGAAAGGGAAAAACTGCCAACCAAGCATCCTATATCCAGCAAAGCTGCCCTTCAGATATGAGGGAGAGCTCAAAATATTTTCTGACAAACAGACAATGAGAGACTTTGTGAACAAGACACCCGCCCTACAGGAAATACTAAAGGGAGCACTATGGAGTGATAGAAGACAGGAGTGCGTGGTTTGGAACACAATTTTGGGAGATGGTAGCACAACAATGTAAGTACACTGAACAAAGATAACTATGAATACGGTTGAGAGTGGAAGGTGGGGAGCATGTGAGACACCAGAAGAAAGGAGGAAGGATAAAGACTGGGACTGTGTAACTTGGTGAAATCTAGAGTATTCAACAATTGTGATAAAATGTACAATTATGTTCTTTTACGAGGGAGAACAAGCAAATGTCAACCTTGCAAGAAGTTAAAAATGGGGAGGCATTGGGGGAGGGATGCAATCAACATAAACTAGAGACTGTAACAAATAGAATCATTGTATTATGCTTCCTTTTAATGTAACAAAGGTGATATTACAAGGTAAATGCAGATAAGATGGGGGGTTAGGGAGGCATGTTAGACACTTGACATTGGTGGTATTGTCTGATTCTTACTCTCCTTTGATTGAAGGTTATTTTTCCTTTTGCTGCTTCCTAGCTGTCATTTTTTTTTTTCCTCTTTCTTTTGCCTCTCTACCTTCTTTGACTCTCCCTCCTGCCTCGTGGAAGAAATGTAGATGCCCTTATATAGATAGTGGTGAAGGTGGTGAACACATAAATATATGACCATACAGAGAACCATCGATTATTTAGTTAGGTTGGAATGTATGGTGAGTGAACAAAACCATATTAAAAAAAAAAATGGGTTGATGACAAACCTTGAGGGCAATATACTGAGTGAAATAAACCAGACACATAAGGACAATTATTGCAGGGTCTCACTGATAGGAACTTATTATAATATGTAAACTTATAGACATGAAATATAAGGTACCAAGATATAGGACGAGGCTTAAGAATGGGGAGCAGTTGCTTAGTATGAGCAGAATGTTCAATTAGGATGAACTTAAATGTTTGGAAATGAACAGGGGTGTCAGTAGCAAGATGTGAGAATAACTAACAGTGCCGAATGGTGTATGACTGAGGTGGAAAGGGGAAGCTCAGAGTCATATATGTCACCAGAAGGAAAGTTGGGGGTCAAAAAATGGGAATGTATAAAACTGAATCCTATGGTGGGCAGTGTCCATGATCAACTGTACAAATACTAGAAATTGCTTCCATGAACCAGAACAAATGTATCACAATACAATTAGAAGTTAATGATAGAGGGGCATATAGGGAAGAAATATATACCTATTGCAAACTATATACTACGGTTAGTAGTATTTCAAAATTTTTTCATAAACAGTGACAAATGTGCTATACCAATACTACGAGTCAACAATTGAGGGGTGTTGGTTAGGGATGGGGAGGATTAGAGTTTCCTTTTCTTTTTTTCTTTTTTCATCTTTCACTTTATTTCTTGTCTGGAGTAATGAAAAGTTTCTAAAAATTGAACAAAAATTAAGTGTGGTGATGGATGCACAACTGTATGAGGGTACCCAGGGGCAAGTGATTGTACACTTTGGATCTTTGGATAATTGTATGCTATCTGAACAATCTCAATAAAAATGAAAACAAAACAAAACAAAACATGGTGTTTTGGGGGATATAATACACAGACCAGCACATTCCATCCCCTGGACCCCAAAATGACATGATCTTTCCATATATAAAATACATTCATCCCATCACACTATCACAAAAACTTAAATCATATCAGTAACAATAGGTAAATACAAGATCCCATCAAAATCAGGTACATGTGTGATCTTGTGCTAAAGCAAAATTCCCGTCTAGCTCTGGACCTGTGAAAATTAAGAACAAGTTATCTGCTTCCAATAAACCAAGGAGGGACATTCATAGGATAAACATTACCATTGTCATAAGGAGAAACAGTAAGGAAAACAGGGTTTAAGGGACCTAAACAATTGCTGAAACCCACAGGGCAAACTCCATTAGATTTCAAAGTCTGAGAGTCATTCACAGAGCAAGGTTGTATCCTTGGGGCTTAAGAGAGTGGCAGTCCAACCCTTTCCAAAGACTTATGTGGCAGCCGTTTTCTTTCCAAATGGTGGGGTGAGTGCTCCAACATATCCACACATTGGGGAGACCACCTTCTTTTCGGCCCCACCGTCCTCAAACATCGGGGTGCTAGCCGACTCTGCCTTTCTGGGTCAAAGGCTCTCCCCTCTCCAAACAGTGGGGTGGTAGCCAGGGTCTTCCCAATCCCTGGGGAATGTGCTCCACCCTCTCTGGGGTCTGGGGTGGCAGCACTCTTCCTGAGCATTGAGGCAGAAGGCCGGTGCTCTGCCTCTGGGACAAACTCACTCTTTCCACGTGCATGGGCTGCTCCACTCTCACAGCCTGAGACCTCTGGACTCCAGACCTCAATCTCCATGGTGCTGTCTTTGAAGAAATATTTCCTTTAATTTGTCCCTTCTCCAGTCCAGACCAGCAGTATCTCTGTCTAAATAGGTCTTGCAAAAGTCTTGTTGGCTTGGCATGAATTACACAGGGGTTGAAACCATCAGACAATAGGACTTTCCGCAAATCTTTTCTGGGTCACTCCATTTCCAATCCTGGCTTGTACTGAAATGGTGGTTGGATTCCATGTTTGGACAGATCGTCATGTGGGTCTGTAATTTCTGGGGTTTCACTTCTTGGAAGCCCAGAATTTTCCAAACTGTCAGCTTCTGGTTTCTTTGAACCCAAGAGTTCATTTCTCAGCTTATCCCTTTCTGCTTGCATTTTACTATAAGCTGCAAGGAGAAGCCAGGCTAGTTTTGAAATCTCATCTAAGTATCCCAGGTTGTTGCTCTCAGATTCTGCCTTCTGTCCAACACCAGGACTCAATTTTTCCAAATTTTCTGCCACTTTAAAACAAGGATCACCTTTCTTCCAGTTGGCAATGACACATTCAGCATTTCTGTTCAAGGCCTCATCAGAAGTATCCAACAAGGATCACTTTTCTTCCAGTTGGCAATGACACATTCATCATTTCTGCTCTAGGCCTCATCAGAAGTATCTTTAGAATCCAGTTTCCACAAACAGTCTCTTAAAAGCAATTTAGGCCTTTTCTATCAAGCTCCTCACAGTTCTTCCAGAATATTCCCCTTATCCATTTAAAAAGCCATTCCAACATGTTTGGTATTTGC
Organism: Choloepus didactylus; assembly: GCF_015220235.1. Lineage (NCBI taxonomy): Eukaryota > Metazoa > Chordata > Mammalia > Pilosa > Megalonychidae > Choloepus > Choloepus didactylus. The sequence continues at coordinate 98,883,243 of NC_051316.1, forward strand.
AAACTCAGCAGCACCCCACTCTTGGTACCAAAATTTGTTCTGGTTTGCTGGTTCCAGATGCTGCTGGAATGGAAAACACCAGAAATGGATTGGCTTTTATAAAGAGGGTTTATTTGGTTACAAAGTTACAGTCTTAAGGCATAAAGTGTCCAAAGTAAGACATCAACAATAGGGTACCTTCACTGAAAGATGGCCATTGGCGTCTGGAAAACCTCTGTTAGCTCAGAAGGCACATGGCTGGCATCTGCTTGCTCCCAAGTTGCGTTTCAAAATGGCGTTTTCCAAAATGTCTGCATCAGCTTCCAACAGCAGTCTTCAAAATGTCTGTCTCAGCTACAGCTGTGAGCTCCTTATGTCTGAGCTTACATAAGGCTATAGTAAATTAATCAAGGCCCAGACTGAATGAGCGTGGCCACACCTCCATGGAAATACTGAACCAATAGGTTCTAACCTAATCCACACTAATATGTCTGCCCCCACAAGATAGCATTAAAGAATATGGCTTTTTCTGGGGGACATAATATATACAAACCAGCACAGTGAGATTTGAAAAACAACCCACTGTTACTTCTGTTTTCTCCCATATAAATTATTTGCCTCTTCAAGCTCACTTATTTATTGTCTTGAAATTCTTTTTAATTTGAATAAATCCTTATATATGTATTATTTGCCATAGTTGGTGAAACTTCCTTCCCTAGTTTATTTTTAAATTGAGCTTAGATTTCCTGGCATAGGAATTTTGTGTTTTATGTAGTTGGTCAGTTTTTTTCCAATTTCATTTATTACTTTCATTCTTAGGTTTCAGATTTGAGAGAGAGCTTTCTGTTTTTTCCTACTTCTTCCAATTTAATTTTTAATATTTAACTTAAATCCATTTGGAATTTATATGGGCAAGTATGACTGTGCTCCAATTTTTTCTAATACCATTTATTCAGTTCTTCCTTTCGTCATTGTTTTATGATGCTTGACCTGTCACATTCAGTAGACTCTTACATTAAACATTTTTGGATTTAACATTGGCAGTCTTTATTATTTGTGAGAAACTCCAGGGGTTTGTGTTACCCAGCATCATGTCACTCTGCTAAGGTGAGGCCCCATTGTGCAGGACTGAGAAACATAGCTAGTGCATGAGTCTAGCAAACAACATTGCATCTTCAATTCATTATATGGCTTTTCTGTTTTCTTGTTCCTTGTTTTGGGATATATTGATAAATCTCATGAAGTGATTGAAAGTGAGTTTCTTTGTGACAGTTTCCAACTGGAAAACCTGTCATGGAAGTTAATCAGGAAAAATAACTAGATAGAGATTGTTTTTATCTCAGGGGAAGAAAAAAGCTTTTTGATTGATTTTAGTCCTGTGTTTAATAATGGGATTAAAGATTTTAAAGGATTATATACCTTTTCAGTTTCTTCACTTACAGGGTACAATGTTACTGTAGTGTTAATTTGCTAGTTTCCAAAGTCATGATTTTAAACACTGATACTCAAATAACAAGAAAACAAAAAGGGCAAGACTGGTAAATAATTGGTAATTTTTATTTGGCAGTAAATACTTAAAAGCAAAGTATTTATCATCTACTAGCACATAATTTCACGTCAGTAAAGACACTGTGACACACTCTTTAAATTGAGTGCTTCCAGCTTTATGGAAAACGCACAAAGTTATCTTTGTTCATTCTGCTGTGTAATGATATAAATGTCTTCTTGATATCTGTAAATTTGGAAATATTCAAAGATTTTTAATGTGTAGCTAATGAGTGTGATGATCTACTGTATTAAATTCTCATGAAATTCATTCTATTTCTGGGCTCTGTGTACTACAGTTTCCTGGGCCAGCATTTTATTTTAATTGTTGCCTTTTTTTGGTTTTGGTTTCTTGATACTCTCATTGATTTTTTTTTTTTTCCAAATGAGCTTTAAAATTATGTTTGTTGAGTATATGTAAATCAATCCTGAGGGGAGTTTGATTGAAAATGAAATCTATAAATTAGCTTGGGAATTTGAATCTTTTGCAATGTGTATTTTCCCTATTCTGTAATTTAGGCTGTCTCCTGCTAATCTATTTTTAAAACTACAACCTTGCACAAAGGTTTGAATGTCAAATATTAAACAATATTTTAATATGATCCATAGTTTTCCTATGGTGTTTGCATTTAACTTTGTATTTTGCATTATTACTATTATGAAATTTCAGTTTTTCAAGGTGCAGACGTCTCCAGCAGTTTGGAAAGAACTGGCTGGAGTTACCATCATATATTACTAGACATTCTCTTGAAGCTAGGAAGAGTCTGTTTCTTGCAGATGATGTGTGAGATGAATGACCCTTTCTGAAGTGATATTCAGAATGCCTAGGTTCAGCTAAAAGATAGCAAGTATGGAACTCCGATTGTGACCTGCGTGAACCTTGACCAAAACAATGAATGAAATCTCTCTAATTTTTTGATGTAGAGTTAAATAGAATGGATTTTACTTCCCATTCTGAGCAGTTTTTTTATTGTTGCAACATTCATCTGTTTGACAATTCATGCTATGAGTTGACTTAAATATATTTATATGTAATCCTTTTCAGGTAACATTTCTTTCATTGAAGTAATAATTAACTTTTTTTCTTCTAATAGAGATCTATTCGATCTTTTGCCAATGATGACCGCCATGTTATGGTGAAACATTCAATGATCTATCCATCTCCAGAGGAACTTGAAGCTGTTCAGAATATGGTGTCTACTGTTGAATGTGCTCTTAAACATGTCTCAGATTGGTTGGATGAAACAAATAAAGGCACAAAAACAGAGGGTGAGACGGAAGTGAAGAAAGATGAGGCCGTAGAAAACTACTCCAAGTAAGTACTAACTGACCATTGTGATGTTTTACTGTAGTACACGGTAAAACCTGAGGGGTCCCAGTGGATTAAGTTTGATTATGATTCTTTGGGTTTTCTCATGTATGTATGGCTATAACTAGGAAGTAGGTGTCATGTGGATTTTTTTTTCTGAGGTAATTTGAAAGGAAAGCAAGAAAGGAATAATGATTGGAGTCAGACAAAGAAGATGGACCTGTTTGGGATCCTTTTTGAGGGTGTACTAAGCCTCTTAAAATCTTCACATTTGAAGGTTTTGATATGTCATCTCTTTCCTGTGTTAGTTCAGCCTCCTAAATTCTGAAATAAATACTAGTGTTTTTGATCTAGGCATTTTAAAATCCTAGTGTAGAAAAAACGTGCAGGAAAATATATTTTAAAGATATTTTTGAAGGGATGATCCATATTAAACTTGGACTAGGTAGGAGTCAGGATCCTGGAATGTTATGCCCATTGTTACTTCTAAGGGTGCTTATGACAGTGCATTTTTCCTCTCTATATCCCAGATAAAAGTGTAAGCTCTGTAAGGTAAAGGACTTTGTCTACTTTGTTGTTTCCCAGGATCTAGCACAGCGCCTGCATATAGTAAATACTCACTGTATCTTTGTGGAATGAATGAAGGTCTAATGGGAGGGAACCAGACCCTTCAGCAATTATAGTCGAGTATTCTGAGTTTTCTAATAGTAGTAGTGATTAGTGAGACGAAACTGAAATGATAATGGAGTCAGATCATGAAACTTTTTATGCTAGGCTAAGCTTCAAGTTATTGTTTTGAGTAATGCCACTATGATTGGAATAAGTGTATAACTTACTTTGAAAGGTGACACTTATTTGTTTTATATTAATAGGTTTAAAAACATTACTTTGGCCAAAGCTCGTAAATTGAGGACAGAGATTACGGAATTTTTCTTCAGTTTTCAGTTCTAAAGCAATGTGATACAGTAGATAAAGAATAGTGGGAAAGTATTGATAAATTGATTTTCTTCAACAAAAGATAGTTTAACCTTTTCATCTTCAGGTGAAAGATAGTGTCAGTTTTTAGCTAAAGAAGATAATTCTTTAACTTTTTTAAAGAAGTCTTAATATATTGTATCTAATCTTGGTCTTAGTTTGATAAATCATTTCTTCTTAAATATATATGATGAATTTATTCAATAATTATCAAATATAGATGATGGCTTTACAAATTTACTGGTAAATTTGGGGTTCATGTCATTTAGCAATATTATCTAATAATTTGACTTGTATATATTTGAGTTCCTGTGCAAATTAAATAATCATGTACTCCTTATTTAAATCACACTTGCGTATGTGTTCATGCCTTTTTAATACATCTTTCTCTAATGTTGTTTCTTCTCAATGCTGGCAGACTTTTGGAAAGCACTCCTATAGACTTTTGCTTAAATGGGTGAGGTCACTGTTTTAAAGATTTTTAAAGGATAATGTACTCTAGACTTTCATTTGTATATTTGATACAGCTGTATCTATGGATGCTCTTGGTTGTCTGTGTAGAGTCTTTCCATTTTGTGGAACAGTCTCAAGTTTAGCATTTGTTTATGATTCTTCGCATGTCGTGGAACTCAAGGAGTACAGATTGATTCTATTCTTATTTTGTATAAAACAGAGGTAGACACATCTTTCAAAAACAAAATTGTGTTAGGTAATATATTGAGCTCCTGGTGTGTGCTAAGTACTACAAAGGGTAAAATGATATATGAGGGATAGCTTATATTATTATACACCTATTGCCAGGCACTCTTAGACAGCTTTTACAACTGTGTTACCTTGTTTTGCTATTATCCCATTTATACAAAATAAACTGACTCAGAAGTCAAATAACTTGCACAGGTCCCCACAATTTGTATTATTAGGAATATTACACCTCTGTTCTTACTTTCAAGTTATTCCCTATGTTTGGGGTATTGCTTAACAATGCCTTCGATATTAAGATTCGCTATTCAAACTTGAGACTGATTGGGACTTAGTTTCTCCACTTGATCATGCTGTCTTCTACATAGGGGTGATGAGACCAAGTATATCATAATTATGATTTGGAATTTGGTAAGCTAGCTAATATTGGCTAGCTAATAATAGCTATAGTTTATTGAGTGCCAGATATTATACCATATTATTTTTCACATTATCTTACATTAAACCTGCTAATCTCTATTATTACCACCCCAGCCAGATTTTACTTATGAAATTTTCACTGCTCCAAATTTACTTAGCGAAAAAGAGTAATTCAGGATGGTTGACAAACTTTAAATGTCTTAAGATCATGGAACCATAAGTGTGTGATGGAGCCAGGATTCATACTCATGTCTAGCTGGCTCCAGATCCAATTTTCTTAGCATCTAGGCTTCCATTTCCCAAGGATAAGATGTGAAAGTACAGAGCAGGGGAAATTATATGCTGGTTATGGGATCAGAAAAGGCTTTAAGAAGAAGGTAGCATTTGGAATAGGTTCAGAGGATAGGCAGTTTGGGTAGACAGTGAAAGCAAAAGGAAAATAAGCTTTAGCAAAGATCAGGGTGTGAGAAAGTGTAGGGGCTGTTTAAGGAATAATAGCTGTTTATTGAGCTATCAATTTATGCCAGTCTCTGGGCTAAATTCTTTAACTTACAGTAAGTTGAGTGATAATTCTCAGTATCGTTCTATGAGGGGAGTATTATTGCTGTTTTACAAATTAAGAAACAGTTTCAAAGAAGTTAAATTTGTAATTCGTCTGGCTTTACGCAACAAGGGGCAGAGCTAGGATTTGAACGAAAGGTAGTCTGTTCTAAATTGTTCCCCCAGTGTGCTATATGTCTTAAGCATCTGTTGGTTAGCCAAGGAAAATAATAGGCAGAGGACTGACACCTGATGAGTGTCTTTAGAAGATTATTCTGGTGGCAGAGGTTATTCAGGAAGGCCAACGAAGAGGAGGTTATCGAGGTAATCTAGGAGGAGAAGGTAATAAAAGCCTGAAAAGAAACTAGTTTGAAGGCAGTGCTTTGATAGTGATTATGGAGGGGAAAATTTATAAACGTGTACACAATTTGTGGGAATGAGAGGATGAGAGGGCATGGGTACAGAGGAAGGAAGTATCAAAGATGACTTTTTTTTTTTTTAACATTTTTTTGTGAAATATAACATGTATCAGAAGAGTAATAAATTTCAGAATACAGTTTAACATGTAGTTATAGAGCAAATTTTGAAGTATGGTTTGGATTACAGTTCCACAATTTTCAGGTATTTCCTTCTAGCTGTTCTAATACATTAGAGACTACAAAGAACTATTTATATAATGATTCAGTAATCATCATTTGTTAAATCCTGTCTTCTCTGTTACAACAACTCCTCATTTGATCATTCTCTCAGTCTTCAGGGATATTTTGACAATGACCATGCTAACTTCTTCATGATGAAAAGTGACTATTCTTAATATTAAAATAATTTCCTACACGTGGGTCACTTGCTTTAAAATCCTGTTTCTTTCTATACATGTACCACCTTTATAATTTTTCATTGATTTAATGTTACTGAGTCCCTAATGTGTGCCAGGCACTGAACTAGTGGCTGGATTATTCATAACTTTTTGTTTTATCTCCACTGCCACTTTGTTTCCTTCGCTTCTTCATTTCATTCTCTATGCTGCTGTCTTTTGCCAACTCTGCTGAATCTTTACCTCCAGATAGAATGATTTTTTCTACGTAACCAAATCAAGACTCTGCTGAAGTCACACTTTGAGGTTGCTTTGCTTTGATCTCTCCAACTTTGACCTCTCCCACGTCTGAACTTTGGAAGCAGCCGTATAATGTAAAGAACCTGAGCATTGTAGTCAAACAACTTGTGTTTTAATCCAGGCTTAGGCTTCACCATTTTACTCTCCTTGTGAACTTGAACAATTACAGGAAGTTCACATTTCTGTATTCCATATGAATGTTTGTTGTGAGGTTTTAATGAGAATATATAGCATGCAGTCCATTCTCATGTGTTACTTTCTCTTCTCTTTTTAAGCAGAGTTTTGTGATGCTTAATCTGCTAGTGCTTTGTCCTGTTTCTTAAATGCAGTGTATGTAAATTGGGAGTGGAGAGACTGGATCACCTTTAGTATGCTTTCCATACTCAAGCGCTTGCTTATTTGTTGACTGACAAATAATTTGTTGGTTAACATTTTCACTTGTAATTAAGGGAAATGAACCAACAAGAAACTTTTAGAATTAATACCAAGAATGGATGAGCATTTTTTGCTGTGTACCATTCATGACTTGATGGTTGTTGAGTGTCTATTCTTTTAGCTACTACTGGGTTTGAAATGCAAATATTGGCAGATATCTTTGGTGTGTTCCTTTCTTCCTCTGCTGTGTACTGGTACCATATTATTCTGCTTTCCCCATAAGCTTTTGTGGATTTCTAGAATGATGTGGTTATAAGGGACTATAGCTCATATAGCGAATAGCCATTTTATAGTTTGTGGATACTGAGCCAGCAAGCACCATCAGGAGTAGGATGCAGGTTTTTAGATTTCCTCTCTGATGCTCTTTAATTGCTATTAAAATATAATAGAAGGTTTAAGAAAAACAATTTGACAAAATGTTCGTGGTGATACCATATTTTGGCTTTTCTTAAGCAATATATAGATGTAGTAAAGAATTAAAAAATCCATGTAGTCTGAAATAGACAACCTATTGATCCCTCAGGGAAGAGAGATGCTTTCTGACCCTTAAATCTGAAACCGACTTCCATGGATTTTCTAGATGTCTGGATTTACATACTCCCTTATTTCGTTTGTGTATCTAGGATATGCACACTTGTACATAAAGTCCACACTTGTGGATTTTAGTTTTTTTTGTTTGTGGGTTGTTTTTTTTTTTTTTTTTTTTTTAATCTAGTCAGTGGTGATTAAGTTAGAGTTTGGGGAATAGTTAGTAAAAGTAATCATTCAGACTTTTATTTTTAGGGATCAAGGTGGTCGGACATTGTGTGGTGTAATGAGGATTGGCCTGGTTGCAAAAGGCTTGCTGATTAAAGATGATATGGACTTGGAGCTGGTTTTAATGTGCAAAGACAAACCCACAGAGACCCTGTTAAACACAGTCAAAGATAATCTTCCAATTCAGATTCAGGTGAGTACAGTGTTGAACTGCACCTCTAGGAGAATTTGTAAAAAGGCAGTGACCTTGATGAATTCAATAGCAAGAGAAAGATAATAGTAAGGGTAGGTACAGAAAAAAGGAGTACTGCTACTCTGAGTCAGTGACTAATCCGTGACATTTCAACCAAACTCTGGGAATTAATACTCAGGATATATTTACCAAATTAAGGTGCTGTTAAGGTAAACTCTTATACTTTTTAGCTGTGTCTTGCTGAGTCTTCCTGATTTTCACACTAGGTTTTTCAGCATTATAAAACTCTTGAAGGGGTTGGTATAATGCATAAAGGAATTGAAAGATTGAAAAGTGCCTAGATAAACTTTCATAGATGATAACTTCTAAAATAAATAACAGTTATCCCAGCCTTTCTATTCATGAAAAGTCACTACTGATTTCCTTGTTTCCAACTTTTTTCACATCGTGATGCATTTAGAACATTTTAATGTGGGTATGCTTCCTGGAGGATGCTGCTGAAGGCTGCCTCAGGGCTGAAGGCAGCAGCCAGTATGGGCTCTGGTTACCCTAGAGCCTGCCCTGCCAGCCTGCCTACTGTAAAGGGCTCATTGCAGGACTCCTTGGGAAACCGAGATCATCTTTCAGTTTTAGATTTGTGCTATTAGTCTAATTAGATTACAGCTTTTTTGATAACTTCACATCAGTTAGTCCTTATGTCCTTGCATAAAACAGGTGTCAGCCCACAAAATCTAAATTTTAAGTTGTTGAATGCTCCCTTTTCTTCTATTGGTTTCTTTTATTTGTGTTTCTTGTAAAAGGGTTCTTTTTTTACCCCAAGTAATTAGAATTCTAAATTAGTTTTTGTTAGCTTTGTTACTGTATCATTTTCTTCATATTTACCAACTGACCTTCATGATCATCTACTTGATTTTTTTGTCTGTGATTCCTGAAACTATTGACACCTTCCCTTATATCATTATTATTATTTATTTTTTATCATTCTGCCTTATATCTTAAGGTAAGTTTTTCTAAATGGTTGAACATATTTTGCTTTCCCATTTCAATTTTGATGGAGAATTATGTTTTATGGTCTTTTCATAGGGTTAAGGTTCTTGTTTTGTTTGCCTTTTTTCAGTGCTTTTGTTATCATTTGGGGAAGGAAAGTGATAGGCATTATGTAGTACAATATAAAGTCTTAAGAAATGGTAAGCTCAGTGTTGAGCTTTTGGCCAACTCTACTTTTTGTTCTTGGAATGTTAAAACTTCTCTTGTTTCAATTCTCTTTTGTATTGTTTTCAAATCTGTTTTGGTTTGCTAAAGCTGCCAGAATGCAGTGTACCAGAAGTGGGTTGGCTTTTCCAATGGGAATTTATTAGGTGTCAAATTTACAGTTCTAAGGCCATGCACATGTCTAAATTAAGGCATCAGAAGGAAGATACCTTCTCTGAGGAAAGGCTGATGGCATCTGGGGTTCCTCTATCACATGGGAAGGCACATGGCAATGTCTGCTGATCCTTCTCTCTTGGTTCTGGTTTCACTGACTGTCTCCAAATATCTTTGGGCGTTTCTCTCTTAGCTTCCCTGAGCTCTGTCTGTTTCATTTGTCTTTCATCCTCTCATAAAGGACTCCAGCAAGAGGATTAAGACCCACGTTGAATGGACTGGATCACATCTCTACTGAAATAGCCTAACCCAAAGGTTCCACCCACAATAGGTCTGCCCTCCCAAGAATGAATTAAAAGAACGTTGTCTTTTCTGGAGTACATAGTAGATTCAAACCAGCACAAAATCTAATCTATATTTCTGCTTTAGGTATAGTATAGTGAACTTTGTTTCTTTGGGGTCAAAAGAAAGTGATGCTCAAAGGGTCAGAAATATTAGGGGCATGATAGAATGACAACCTAAAGGTTTTTTTCAACCTTTTCACTTTCTGTTCCCTGTAGTTAAGTTCTGTTTCCCATGAAAGTGAGCATGTTCCTCAGGAGTGTCAGGGTTGAAAACGGTTAAGAAACAGTACTATAATAAGTCAGAATTCTCATTCAGAAAGTCTGTCACATCTCTCCAGTATTGAAGATCCAGGATATTGTGCCAAGCTTGAATCTGCATTAATAGAGCTTTCTCTGTGCAGATCACAACTGTGTGAATTCTGCATTATCTCCTGAGTGAGAGTCTTTATTTTTGGGCACCATCAGTTTTAAAATATTCTTAATGAGCCAGCAAATGTTTGGGGGTGGGGGCGATCCAGTGCAGGCTGTGTAAACCATCTCAGAATTGAAGAGACTGAGCTGTTTTAGGCCAGAGAAAAGAAAACTAATAGTAGATGTAAATATCTTTAGGTCTTTGAAACTAGTTTCTGATACTATCTTGTTTTCTTACGAATTAAAGATCTTTCTCTTGAGTACTTACCATAGCAAAACTTTCAGTTATTTGAGCACCTTTAATTAATTGAGGCTGTAGTTTACCTTTTTCCTACATAGTCTTTTCCAGGGTGATTTTAGAACTTCCTTGAACAAAGGAGAAGAATGTTCAAAAAAAGAAATCACTTAAAATTAGTCTAGCTCATATCTCATACCATATGTTTATTACTTTGTGTCTGTTCAACTATGATCTGCATTCATAGTTGAAAAATTAAGTGATTTATTCTCTGATAGACATTTTGCTCTGAGTGGCAAAATGAAAGTAAACAGTTTTCTGTTTTTTCTCTATCCTAGTTCTGCTTCTTTCATTTCACTGTGTGGCCTTTCCTTTTCTAGATTTCTTATATTCAAAATTAGGATAATGGGTTTTCTCTTTCCTATCCCTTCGTGGGAATGTTTAATGGTGAAATGCTATTTTTTATGTAAATGGCTTTGAGTTGTTTTAATGCACAGTGATGGGCAGAGATCTAGTAGGGTCTTCATTCTGTTTGGCTATTTTATGTCAGGTAATAGATACTAAATTTCACCACCAAGAAAGGCCCTGTATGATATATAACCATAATTGGGTGATTATTTTGTGGAAGGCCCTTAAATTATGTATTTATAATTGTATGCTAAATGAAGCAATGTACTTAAGTTTCCCTGTGGATGTCAAATGACTCATCCCATAATGGTAGTTCTTAATTATCTCTTGAAAGCTGTCATCAGAGAAGGAAAGTTACTTGTTTATATTCATTTTTCACTGGTGAGTAACTGTGCAGAGATCCTTTTTCATGGTGCTTACTTGATTCTCTTAAAAAATTGAGATACTATTATATTAGTAAATCTTTGCCAAGTAGGAGTTTTTGTTTAAGCTGCTCTCTTGCTTGTTTTAGAGAACACTCCCAGCTGTTTATTATTCTACAGTAGTTCTGTATAGTAATTTCAGGAACAACAATGTACCCTTTATCACATAAATGATGCTGCTGGCATTTTTCTTTCAAATACTAGAAAGAATAGTGTTAAATATTGTTTAATAATTGTATAGATGGTTTACATTACAGTTGCTTTTTGAGAGATGGAGAAAGAGATTTTATTTCTGAGTTGAGAGGAGAAAGAATTATTATCCCCAACTTAAAGAACTAGTTAAGGACTTCAGTGCTTTGGCATAGTAATTCAGATAGTTAATAACATTTGAGAACTGAGGGGCAAACATTCATTTTTTAAAATTTTAATCTAATTAACTGGATGTTGTTTTCAAATCTTGATGACTTTCAGAAACTCACAGAAGAGAAATACCAAGTGGAGCAATGTGTAAATGAGGCATCTATCATAATTCAGAATATAAAGGAACCCACGCTAACTTTGAAGGTGATACTTACTTCCCCTCTAATTAGGGACGAATTGGAGAAGAAAGATGGAGGTACATGTATATAATTTTTTATTTTGTTCATCTGAGACCTCTCTTGAATGCTATGTTAGCTATGCGTTATGGTTTTAGGAAGTAACTGCCTTTATTTGTTCAATGCCACCATAATACTTTTAATGGCTCTCTTTCTACTTAATCAGTATATTTTGCAAAGATGTATAACTTCAAAATATAAAATATTAATTCAGAAAGCTGTGCTTATCATGTTGGTTTCAACTCTTAATTTCTGTAACATTTCTGTTCACTTTACTTTGGTATTATGTTAAATTGTTGGTAACAGTCAAGATATTCTGTGTAGTTTGCTTTAATGGTCAGATTTCAGGATTAAATGGCTCCAAAACAGTATTGTTTTCATATTTACTCATTTATTGTTTCAAAATTGCTCACTTGCTCATTGCCCTTGATTTCTAACAGTACATAACTTTGTAGGATTTATGGTGTTCTTAATTGCCCCTGTGTAGCTTTGCCTTATAAGTAAAAGATGTAAATTGGGAGATTGTTTTTGCTTTAGTAAATAACTTTTAGTAATTTTTTTTCTAGGAGGTTTTTATCCTATTAACATTTTGAGTATGATATATGTGGAAATATGCTTTAAAATGTCTTTCCTCTAAAGTTAAAAAGAGTTGCTGTATTGTCCTGGCATCCTTATAAAAGTAGAATGGGAAATCTATTCAATTATGACTAGTTTTATAAAGTAGTGATGGAGCTGTGCTGGGCTTTTTTTTCCTGATGTTTTTATCCTGTCAAGTTAACTTGTTTCTGCCTCTCAGTCCTGTCCCTAGAAACTTGCCATGTGATATTTCTCCTGTGTCATCCGATCTTTGACCAACTGGCCACTCTTTGTCATGACAATTCAGAGGCACTTCGGCCTATCTGGGCCAGTGGGGAATCCCTGTTGCTATTTTTTCACCAGTAGACTTTCAACAAGTCCCATTGCTTCCTCCCCTACCTGAAATACCAGTGCGGTAAGAAATATTGGTCAGTTTCTTAGTTTATTTCATATAGGTGATAAGGGTAGAGACATTTACTAGCGAAATTACAGTTTTGAGTTTGGTAGACATGACTCGTGTCACTCTTGTTAAAAGTGATAGACTCCTTAAAAAAAAGTTTTTTGAACTAACTAAAATCAGCTTACCATTTCCAAGAGATACAAACCAGACACATTTATGAGTCATTTTTAAAAATCAAAGTACATATCATCTATAATTGGGTTTATGCCTTTATTTTTTTTTTGTTGTATATATCTATAGTACCTCTGAAGAACCAGTCTTAAATGGCTTAATTTCTTTAACAGCTTTACTGTTCACCATTAACTGGAGAACTACAAAAGGATACCTGCAGTGTCAAGATAAATGTTTATTCTGATAAACTGTATTCTACGTGCCCCTCTAGTGTAAAACCAACCATTTCTAAGTATAGTTATAATTATAGGCATTGTTCAAAACTGCTTGAGTTTAGGGGGAACAGGAAAAAGACTGAAGTTGCCAAAGACTAGGTTAATTATATGTTTACTTGTAGGCATCCTTTACATTACTTCTTTGAAAATATTAAGGGAACATCAGGCTTCTTTTTTGTCTATGGTTTTGTATATTTACATGGGATTTTGTCATAGCATTCAGCAACAGCCTTAAGCTTGGTCTATTGCCTTTATCACTTTGCTTTCTATTCAGAGAAGCTGAAAACAGATTCTTAGCATACTGCACCCTTTCTAGAGCACTATTTATTATAGAATGGAATTTGAAATAAAGGAGAGGCGGTCATAGTTTCTGTTCAAGCTGTTTGGGTTACTAAAGGATCTAAAACCTCTTTATGAACTGGATCTCACAAGCTGACAAATACCATTATATGGGACCAGGTAAGGTGAAAAAATCACCTTGGGTCTAATGTTTTACACCTGTTACTTTCTTTACCTTTGAATAGCATAAAGATTTGTTTTGCCATTTCTGCATTGTCCTTAACCTCCCTGTCCTGTTAACTCACTTGGTACCTTTTGTAGTTTGCTCATTCAGTCTAACCTGGGCTTTGTCAAAGACAATTTTTTTTGCTCTGTGCTAGCAGCTTTGTGTGTTCTTTGGCAACTTGGAGGATCAAGCATCATTGTGTGTTTGAGACCTGGGCTATGTAATTATATAAAACTTTGTTTTCTACCACTATATAGAAATGGTATAGTTCTTTTCAGCTGCATGGGATGAAAGCACAAGATTCATTCAGGTTCCAGGAATTTCTAGGACTGGAAGATACTCCCTTTTCTCATCTCTACTCCTTTTCTTTCTCAAAGTTGAAAAAAGAAATACACAAAATATAGTATCCCAACTTCCCTACACACCCCTCCAAAACAAGGAAACAAACAAAGGCACCATACATATATGCTTCACATCTTTCTCTTTAAACCTGGAAAAAGTAAAAAAGCATGGTTGAGAGCAGGCAGAACTGGAGGACTGTGTGATATTAAGAGCCATCAAACTTACCTCCTAAGGGATATGTCTGCAGAAGTGAATCTACTCATTTCAAACCACCCTTTACATTTTAAATTGCCAGACTATATAGTAAATCTCTTTAGTATTGTTTACTATTTCTCAGATAAGTTGCCTCCTATGCTGTAAATCTTCTCTCCATATTTTAGCCCTCTACTTGAAGGTCCCATTTTCCCATTACTACCTCTTTCCTGCTAAAGAAGGCATAGAAGAAAAAACCTTGGCATTTGGATTTTAAACTCTTGTTAGTTGCTATTGCTGTGTGACCTTCAGTAGGTTCCTTCATTTTAAAATGTGGTTAATAAATACCTCAAAGAGTTGTGCTGAGGTTAAGTGAGAGAAGTTATGTAATGTGACTTGTATAATACCCACACAAAGTAGTTGTTCAATAAATAGTGGTAAGTTCCTCAATGTACTTGAAAGATTTCTTGAGCATACCCAACCTACTCACATTGCCTTGTGTTAACAGTGAGAATAGAGTGTATGTAACAGGTCTGAAGAACTGACCCTAAAGATGGTGGTTAAACTCTTAAACATCCACTGAAGTGTAGTATTGTAATTGGTATACTGAATTTGCTGCAGTGCTATTAATAAGCTGGTTTACTATATAGCTTATGACTTGTTGAAGAGTAGGTGTCTTTTTCATCCCTTTATCCCTAGAACCTAGCATCGTACTTTGTACATTGGAGGTGATGAATAAAAGAGTCTGTTAAATGAATTTAGGTAGCAATCTTATTGTCTGATTTATTTATTTAAAAAAAAAAAAGGACTTATCCCTAGTATGTAAAAAACATTAACAACGGGCATCTCAGAACTCAAACAATATACATTGATTGAATAGTGTTAAGGTACTTTATAACCAAGTGCTTCCTCATGCATTATTTAACTCTCACAGCAACTCTGTGAGGTAGATAATTGCCCTGTTTTATAAATGAGGAAAGTCTGATTTTACCCAGCTCCTCTGACTCTTAAGTGCAGTCTATTTTTCTTTTACTCTCTGGAATGAGTGTATGAATGCTTTAGGTGATTTAGTTATTCTGAGCATCACACAATCTTAGCTTCTTTTGGTGCTTGTCATTTTAAACCAGAAGTTGTTCTTGGTATTGGGGGTGATAAATCAGCTGTTAATTATTTTTATAATGCAATTTAAAGCCAGGTGGATAGGGAAAGATTTCAGGGGGTCACGGAGAAGTTGCCTGAGTTTATGTACTTTTTTGTGTCTTGCATTAGAAGTTCACACTGGCAACATCCACGTTCACTAGCATGAATCCAGCTGGGGTCAAGGCAGTAGCTTCTCAAAGTTAGAAATGACAGCTGGGATTATAATGATGCTTCATGCTTTATTTTCCTACCTTCCACAGCTGCTAGACTGATACGATCCAGGGCAAATTTTTAACCATTATCTTTCCAGTGGTTGATTTTCTATTGAGGTATTGAAGAAAAAAGTCATACCGAGTGACATTACTAATGTGCTCTCTCTGTTCCACCTTATTGCTGCATTTTCCTGTCCATACTATTGTGTCCTGATGTTTTACTTAGACAGTGGCTTGGAGCATTATGTCTTTCTCTCCGGAAAGTCTCAGGGGTCTCAAGAGAAGGGGTTACCAGGAGGTCTTCAGGCCAATCAGGAAGTTCTTTCAGCCTGAACTCAGTAGCTCAGCTTTATCCAGATTGTCAAGGAGCCCTTATGATAATCCAACTTAGTTATTTTATTTTGAAGAGTCCAGGTTCCACATACATGTAGCTATTGCCTAACACAGTTATGTTCTGGCTTTGTTTCAACCTCATCTCCAGTATATTGTTTTTGTTAGTGGGGGCAGAGCTTGCATGAGAAACTGACCAACATTTCCTTCAGTATGGCGTGATTCTGGTCACTGATCTAACCTTTAGCCAAATAAACTATTTAGCCAAATAAAAAGTTAGGCCTAATGGACTTCTTTTTCACAGTGCTTCCATTATTCAGAATGTTGTATGTACCTTCATGCCCTGATGCCATGTTACTGAGTAATACACTTTTAAAACTATTTTTCATTGCTATTTGCCTGTCCCCACCCCTACTCCCCACCTACTTTTTGGCACATTATGCTGTTTCTTATCTATTTCAGTGGTCACTGTGGGAATAAATTGAATGAATCACAGTTCCATTGTTCTTAATTAGTAAGGACTTCAAGATCCCTTTTTAATCAGAAAAACTCTGCTTCCTCACGCACTTGAAACATAAAGTTAATTCAGAAATATTAAACTTGAGATTCTGCTACCAAAAGTAGTAGTTGTCCCAATAGCAATTCTGTGATCCCACATTAAGGAAGTTATTTTTTTTAACTGAAAGAAATATACAAAACTGTATGTTACTAATCATATAAAATAAATAGACAAGCTGGGCTTGTAAATAACACTGCAGTACCATATGAATTTTTATTGTTTCAATGTAAGAAACTTTGAGGAAGATAAAATAAGATGAATTATTATATCTCCTCTGCTGTTTGCCACCACATGAGTATTGAAATATTTTGAATCTTTTGACTTTTTGATTATCGGAGCATGAAGAAACAAGTTCATTCTGATGATGATGTAAAAGGGAATCTGGTACAAGTCTTCTGTTCACTGCCTGTCCCTTTCATCTCTTTTTAATAGAATCTACTGCTTCCAAATGTTGACTGTCTGTGGCTGATGTTCCCCCTTAGCCTCCTTACCTCCTTTTTTTTTTTTTTGGAACAGTTGTAGTTATCATCACACTTTGGGATGGGAAGATTTGTCTCGCTATTTTTCCCATTGTCCCCCTTTAAAAATATTTACGTCAGAATGAGTTAGATGTTATTATACACTTGGACACTGAAAGTAAAAAAATGCTTTGTTTTGCCTTGTCTTTTCCTATCCAAATTTCTGCCCCACTCTCCTTTTCCTGACATCCATACTTGGTTAAATGATAGAATAAAACTTAGCTTGCCTCAGTGTTAACTTAAAAATTGATGTCTTAAAAATAAGCATGATCCATACCTTTTCTTGGGATTAATATTACTTAGCAGTCAGTCAACCTTTGCCATGTCTAATTTTTAAAAAGATTCTAATCATTCATTTATGGTAGTTTTACCTGGTATGTGAGCTTTACATAGATGATTGTATTGACCACTGATAAACATTTTGTCATGAAAACATTAAATGAGTTAGTTGTGTATTTTGTGTCACTGTAAACACAAAATTATTAAGTCAAAGAGCTAGATCACCTATGAATTGAATACCCCTATTATTTTTTTTATAAATAAATCTGCGCAGTTCTTTTTGAGGCTTCCCTTTTATGAGAAAAGGGGATATTGAAATGAAACCCTGTATTGTGATTTGTTGGTAGGGGCAAATGGAAACAATGCAAATATCTGCTGTAGAGCTCATCTGGTCAGAAAATAAGTTTGTAGCACTTCAGCCTTGAGAGTGTTGTAGCCAGTTAAGAGAACCACAATTCTTCCTCTAATAGATCAGTTTTAGTAAATAACATTTGATCAATTAGAATGTACATTGAAATTGCCATAATAGAGTCCTGTAATAACTGAGGAAAACAATAAGTATTAGTGATCCTGTCTCCCATTTAAAAAGGTTTGCATGATATAAGTTGATCCACACAAACCTATTACCATGTCTCTTGCTATCATGATTATGCTGGGAAGAGATCTTGGTGGGCTCTCCTACATTTAAGAGCATTCTTAAAAGAAAACAGTGAATCTGACTTAATTGGATTAGACAAAGAATTATTCCCCAAGAAACATTTGTATATTGTATGCATTTAAATGTCCCAAGTCTTCAGAAATTTTAAAACCTACTTTCAAGTAGCTTAGAGAAAATAAATTTGGATTTCCAAGTTTGGATTAGTATTATGTGATATCTTCTCTAAGTATGGGTATTTATTGTTAATCAGATGTTTGGATTTTTAAGTTCGCTGCTTTGGGTGATCTAATCCAATTTTAGACTGCTAAATTAATTCAGATAGCTGTAATTAGGCAATATTCTTGCTGCCTTTTAAATAGGTACATAACACTTGAAATATGTTTTATGTTTGTAGTTTAAATAAGTTTGGTTTAGAAAAGAAATGATGAGAGAACTCCAAAGTGATACTTGAGGGATTTATCTCCTCATCACTGAGGCAAAGCTTCTATTAATGGTCATCTTATTGGATGAGTTTATTTAGTTGTTAAAAAGAAATTGCCATATTCAATGTCTTCTGAGTGAATACATCTCAAATTGATTATTATGTTAAAAAGCCCCAGTTTTCCTTAGGAACTGATCAGCGGTCAAACTCCCTTCTATAAAAAAAAAAGCTGTTTGTGCCTTTGGTCCTGGATTTCCCCTCTTCACACCCCGCCAAAGGAAAAAGTGCTGTGTACTTATTTTGTGCCCTGTGATGTACTTGCTTAATAAGATCCCAGATTGCATGTA
This sequence comes from Choloepus didactylus, assembly GCF_015220235.1. Taxonomy (NCBI): domain Eukaryota; kingdom Metazoa; phylum Chordata; class Mammalia; order Pilosa; family Megalonychidae; genus Choloepus; species Choloepus didactylus. The sequence goes on from NC_051316.1 coordinate 98,901,914, forward strand.
GCATTGGTCATTGATTTGTTTACTAAATGAATGCCTTTGTGCACCTGTTGTATCTGGGCACAGAATACTCTAACGGCTAACATAAGTAATCATAGTATATGTAATTAAAAAAAAAAAGCATTAAACACAATAATCATGGAATCTTCTGGGAGTCTTACTAGTTCACTCAAATGCTGCTGTTCTTTTTATTTTTTGTTGTTGGCAATTTGACAGGAACCCCTTGGTCAAATTGTATATGTCTCTCTTTGTCCTATTTTACCATCAGAAAATGTTGCGATGAAAGATCCTCCGGATTTATTGGACAGGCAGAAATGCCTGAACGCCTTGGCATCGCTCCGACATGCCAAATGGTTTCAGGTTGGCTCTTTGTTATTATCTTATAGTTATTGTAGCCTGGGGTAGGTTTTATTTCGAGGACTTGCCACTTAATGGGTTCTGTGTAATATATAAAATTGGGGGTACTTTCTACCTCATAGGGTTGTTGCTGTAGGAGTAAATGAATTAGTTTAGGTAAAGTGTCTACTTTAGCTTCTACTATAGTCAATGATATTTTATTATCATATAATACTTTGTGGCTTAGTACTCTGAATTTTACATAATGCCTTATAAAATAAAAACATGGGTGAGAAAAGCTCAAAGTTAAGATACGTAGGGGTTTTCACAAGGTTTAAAAAGCTGTATTTTAATATTATTCTTTTACTTTTAAATCTGCCTTTTATAAACTAAAATTTTACTACTTTTAATAACTTGAATTTTTGGTTTGCTTGATAATTGATGAATGATTGGCAGATTAGTATTCACTTTGAAGAACTTATCCTTGATCATTGTGCTTAAAATGAAAAATAAACTTCACAGGGATATTGGAATCATTTTGTTTGTTTTAGGCAAGGGCAAATGGATTAAAATCATGTGTAATTGTCCTGCGTATTCTGCGTGATTTGTGCAACAGAGTTCCCACGTGGGCACCATTAAAAGGATGGGTATGTACTTAAACATGATTGACAGCAAATTCTGAAGCTGTAGTCAGAAGAAACCCTATAGAAATTATGTTACTGTAAAATAGCTGTTCTGAATTAACTAAGGTATGCATTATCTATTGCTCTAGGAAAAAAATGAAGCAACTTTTTAATTATTTTTTTGTGTGCATACAACCTGTCTCTTTTATCTCGTCATATTCATGTAACAGAGCCTGAGATATTTTTAATGACAAAAAGGTTCTGTACTTTTAGAAGCAAATATATTCCTACATTTTACTTTGTATAGTCACTTTTCACCTACTGCCCATGAAAGCTTGCTTGAATGGCACGTTTCTCTTTTAGTGCCTACTTCTGTTTGCAACAAAAGTTACCTGTTATGCCAGTAAAAGAATCCTTATACCTTCTTTTCTTTTCTCTTTTAATGTAGACACTTAAAATAAATTCATGTTAGTAAGTAAAGTCAAACAGTATACTTAACCTGAATATGGATATAGTATAAAATGTATATTATAAAACTTATTTGGAAATTATTTTGCCTGACCCAATCAAGACAGAATTAACATTATAAAACAAGTTAAATAAAGCTGTAAAGATCATTTATAAATTGATCTAGCAGATATTCCTTTGATATAGTATTATGAGTTTTTAGTTCTTTAAATATGGAGATTTGGTCCTTTGTAAATTCAAATTGTGGTATTTGGGACATACTGTCTGAAATGAAGTCTTGAACTTACATTGAGGTGTTTGTGGTTTGAGTGTTTCTTAAGTTGAGTGGGAGATAAGTGGGCTGGGTTTGTACATTGATTAGTTATTAGCTATTAATAACTTATGTAAAGTCTTATGAAATCTTTGTTAAATCAATTAGGTGACCATAGTTTCTTTAGTGATCCTTTCAAGATAACTGAAAATAAAGTTTTGATATTAAAAATGTTTTTTGAAAATGTCATCTAAAAATGCTCGATTTAAAAACTGTGACTAGGGTAAATGTTGATAATCACATCTATGGGGGCAAAGTTAAGGGGACCCTAAATGTTAAATTGACTTTTACTTTTTGGCCTCCCTTGTAGATAGAAATGTCAGCTCACGTTTAACTGGAATCCTTTTAACACTTGGTGCATGTACTAATTTGTAATTTAATATCTTCTAGCCACTAGAGCTTATATGTGAAAAGTCTATAGGTACTTGTAATAGACCTTTGGGCGCTGGGGAGGCCTTGAGACGAGTAATGGAGTGTTTGGCATCTGGAATACTACTTCCTGGTAAGGGTTTCAAACTCTGGAGGCAGAAGAATCAGAAAAATCTCATTTTTTAGTTTATTTTTCTAAGTATATGCTAAATTTGTCTTCTGTACAGGAAAATGATGCATAGGAGTTATTGCACTTGGAATTTTTAGCAACTAGAATGAGTATTGGAAAAGTGTTATAAAACTCAGTAATTGTAATTTGTGTTTTATATGTACTAACATAAAAGGTACTAATAAGATATTGTGTCTCCTGTGAATTTGCTTTACCTAGAACTCTGAATTTGAAAATGCAGATGTTTGGTTAAAATGTATGAAGTTCATTCTGTTTGCAGTCTGGTGTTAAATTTAGAAAAATTAAATTTGGTCTGATCTTTCATATGTAATCCCTTTAAAAATTTGGATGATTCATCATTTCTAAATTTTCAGAGTAAACCCAATTTTGTCCTTAGATATGCAGGTGACTTCCAGAAAATAAGTACATTTAAGTGCTAAACATAGTGAGAATGAATGTGTCCTTTTTCCTCCACTTAATAGAGCAGACTTGAACTTAGCTCCTCAGCTGAGGAGCTGTTTTTTTCTCTCTCTTGAGTTAGTTTACTGAATTTTAAACTAAGTTCTTAATGTTACTTGTGTTTTGCTTTTGCCAAAGGGGGTCCTGGTCTTCATGATCCTTGTGAGCGAGACCCAACAGATGCTCTGAGCTATATGACCGTTCAACAAAAAGAAGATATTACCCACAGTGCACAGGTAGAATACTGTGATTTATGAGAGGGATATTGTAACTTTATTTTCTGAATTATTCTATTTAAACACTTTTTCTCTTGCCTGTTAGAGACTTTTGCTGTCATAATATCAACATTTAATGTCTTCTTAGCTAGATGTTCGAAGGGTTTTATGAATGGCTAGTGAAATTTGAAAAAATAAAATGTTTTGTTCTTTAGCATGCACTCAGACTATCAGCCTTTGGCCAGATTTATAAAGTTTTGGAGATGGACCCCCTTCCATCCAGTAAGCCTTTTCAGAAATATTCCTGGTCAGTTACTGATAAAGAAGGTGAGTATGAAAGTTTTTTTTTACTGGGAATGGGGATTGGCAGTGGTGGAGATTTATGAGAAAGTTTATTGTTTTCTGACTTTCTTCTCTTCTGTCCTCATCACTGACATCACATCAGCTTGCTCTCATTTATTTTTATTAGTAATGAACTTATTTTGCTCTGTGGGCCAGATTCCATTAGTGCATAAACTATGGGATCCTACTGTGAGGACACCTGGTCTAAGGAGAAGAGATAAGCAAAGTAGACTTTATTATTGTCACAGTTTGATGATCTTTATCATACTTGGAACTATTATGTAGCCAAGAAAGAGAAAATGGAAATATAAGGGAGTAGAAAAGCATACCGTAAAATTCAGCACCCTCTTCCATTTGTACAACTCTGTCTTAACTCAGAGTTTCAGCAGAAAGAACCTGAGTTTTGGGGTCAGTGTGACCTGGATCCCAAGCACAGCTTTACTATTTGCTAGTTTTAGGCTTCATGAAATTAGTTTATCTCTCTTGGTAAGGATATCCCCCCCCACCTTTATTGGCTCTTTTCAGGTTAACATGACTAGCTGAAATGCCTGTAATGCAGCACATACTCAAGTGTGAATACACTTATTTTCCTTTTGATGCCACAAAAAAATTAGCCTTTTCCCTTTAGTTTTTTTTTTTTTTTTTTTTAACCTAAGATAACTGCTTAACTTCCAACATGTTCTTATTTCACCCCAAGAAAGTTACATAATATAGCAACATTTCTGTGAACTTGTTCCTACTATATCCATCAGAAATTAACAGACCATAGTCATTCCTGGGCATCCCCAGAACGTTAAATAGCTTATCTGTTCTTCTTGGATTATTGTTCCCCCTTCCTTAATTGCTCTCTATTGCTAGTTCCCCTACATTCTACATTATAAACCATTTGTTTTACATTTTTCAAAGTTCACATTAGTGGTAGCATATAATAGTTTCTCTTTTTGTGCCTGGCTTATTTCGCTCAGCATTATGTCTTCAAGGTTCATCCATGTTGTCATATGTTTGACGAGATCGTTCCTTCTTACTGCCGCGTAGTATTCCATCGTGTGTATATACCACATTTTATTTATCCACTCATCTGTTGAAGGACATTTGGGTTGTTTCCATCTCTTGGCAATTGTGAATAATGCTGCTATGAACATTGGCGTGCAGATATCTGTTCGTGTCACAGCTTTCCGACCTTCCGGGTATATACCGAGAAGTGCAATCTCTGGATCGAATGGTAACTCTATATCTAGTTTTCTAAGGAACTGCCAGACTGACTTCCAGAGTGGCTGAACCATTATACAGTCCCACCAACAATGAATAAGAGTTCCAATTTCTCCACATCCCCTCCAGCATTTGTAGTTTCCTGTTTGTTTAATGGCAGCCATTCTAACCGGTGTTAGATGGTATCTCACTGTGGTCTTAATTTGCATCTCTCTAATAGCTAGTGAAGCTGAACATTTTTTCATGTGTTTCTTGGCCATTTGTATTTCCTCTTCAGAGAAGTGTCTTTTCATATCTTTTGCCCATTTTATAATTGGGCTGTCTGTACTATTGTCATTGAGTTGTAGGATTTCTTTATATATGCAAGATATCAGTCTTTTGTCAGATACATGGTTTCCAAAAATTTTTTCCCATTGAGTTGGCTGCCTCTTTACCTTTTTGAGAAATTCCTTTGAGGTGCAGAAACTTCTAAGCTTGAGGAGTTCCCATTTATCTATTTTCTCTTTTGTTGCTTGTGCTTTGGGTGTAAAGTCTAGGAAGTGGCCGCCTAATACAAGTTCTTGAAGATGTTTTCCTACATTATCTTCTAGGAGTTTTATGGTACTTTCTTTTATATTGAGATCTTTGGTCCATTTTGAGTTAATTTTTGTGTAGGGGGTGAGGTAGGGGTCCTCTTTCATTCTTTTGGATATGGATATCCAACTCTCCCAGCCCCATTTGTTGAACAGACCATTATGATTCAGTTCAGTGACTTTGGGGGCCTTATCAAAGATCAGTCGGCCATAGATCTGAGGGTCTATCTCTGAATTCTCAATTCGATTCCATTGATCTATATGTCTATCTTTGTGCCAGTACCATGCTGTTTTGGCAACTGTGGCTTTATAATAAGCTTCAAAGTCAGGGAGTGTAAGTCCTCCCACTTCGTTTTTCTTTTTTAGAGTGTCTTTAGCAATTCGAGGCATCTTCCCTTTCCAAATAAATTTGATCACTAGCTTTTCCAAGTCTGCAAAGTAGGTTGTTGGAATTTTGATTGGGATTGCATTGAATCTGTGGATGAGTTTGTGTAGAATTGACATCTTAATGACATTTAGCCTTCCTATCCATGAACATGGAATATTTTTCCATCTTTTAAGGTCCCCTTCTATTTCTTTTAGTAGAGTTATGTAGTTTTCTTTGTATAGGTCTTTTACATCTTTGGTTAAGTTTATTCCTAGGTACTTGATTTTTTTAGTTGCTATTGAAAATGGTATCTTTTTCTTGAGTGTCTCTTCAGTTTGTTCATTTCTAGCATATAGAAACATTACTGACTTATGTGCATTAATCTTGTATCCCGCTACTTTGCTAAATTTGTTTATTAGCTCTAGTAGCTGTACCGTTAATTTCTCAGGGTTTTCCAGATATAAGATCATATCATCTGCAAACAATGACAGTTTTACTTCTTCTTTTCCAATTTGGATGCCTTTTATTTCTTTGTCTTGCCGGATTGCCCTGGCTAGCACTTCCAGCACAATGTTGAATAACAGTGGTGACAGCGGGCATCCTTGTCTTGTTCCTGATCTTAGAGGGAAGGCTTTCAGTCTCTCACCATTGAGTACTATGCTGGCTGTGGGTTTTTCATATATGCTCTTTATCATGTTGAGGAAGTTTCCTTCAATTCCTACCTTTTGAAGTGTTTTTATCAAAAACGGATGTTGGATTTTGTCAAATGCTTTTTCAGCATCTATTGAGATGATCAATTGATTTTTCCCTTTTGACTTGTTAATGTGTTGTAATACATTGATTTTCTTATGTTGAACCATCCTTGCAGGCCTGGAATGAACCCCACTTGGTCATGGTGTATGATTTTTTTAATGTGTCTTTGGATTCGATTTGCAAGTATTTTGTTGAGGATTTTTGCATCTATATTCATTAGGGAGATTGGCCGGTAGTTTTCCTTTTTTGTAGCATCTTTGCCTGGTTTTGGTATTAGATTGATGTTAGCGTCATAAAATGAGTTAGGTAGTGTTCCATTTTCTTCAATGTTTTGAAAGAGTTTGAGTAAGATTGGTGTCAGTTCTTTCTGGAAAGTTTGGTAGAATTCCCCTGTGAAGCCATCTGGCCCTGGGCATTTATTTTTGGGAAGATTTTTAATGACTGATTGGATCTCTTTGCTTGTGATGGGTTGGTTGAGGTCTTCTATTTCTTCTCTGGTCAGTCTAGGTTGTTCATATGTTTCCAGGAAATTGTCCATTTCTTCTACATTATCCAGTTTGTTGCCATACAGTTGTTCATAATATCCTCGTATAATTTTTTTAATTTCTTCAGGATCTGCAGTTATGTCACCTTTTTCATTCATTATTTTGTTTATATGGGTCTTCTCTCTTTTTGATTTTGTCAGTCTAGCTAGGGGCTTGTCAATCTTGTTGATCTTCTCAAAGAACCAACTTTTGGTGATATTTATCCTCTCTATTGTTTTTTTGTTCTCTATGTCATTTATTTCTGCTTTAATCCTTGTTATTTCTTTTCTTGTACTTGGTTTAGGATTGGTTTGCTGTTCATTTTCTAGCTTCTTCAGTTGATCCATTAGTTCTTTGATTTTGGCTCTTTCTTCCTTTTTAATATATGCGTTTAGTGCTATAAATTTCCCCCTTAGCACTGCTTTTGCTGCATCCCATAGGTTTTGGTATGTTGTGTTCTCATTTTCATTCGTCTGTATATATTTAGCAATTTGTCTTGCCATTTCTTCTTTAACCCACTGATTGTTTAGGAGTGTGTTGTTTAACCTCCAGGTATGTGTGAATTTTCTAAGTCTCTGATGGTTATTGACTTCTAATTGTATTCCATTGTGGTCAGAGAATGTGCTTTGAATAATTTCAATCTTTTTAAATTTATTGAGGCTTGTTTTATGTCCCAGCATATGATCTATTCTGGAGAAAGTTCCATGAGCACTAGAAAAGTATGTGTATCCTGGTGATTTGGGATGTAATGTCCTGTATATGTCTGTTAAATCTAATTCATTTATCAGATTGTTTAGGTTTTCAATTTCCTTATTGGTCTTCTGTCTGGTTGATCTATCTATAGGAGAGAGTGATGTGTTGGAGTCTCCCACAATTATTGTGGAAACATCAATTGCTTCCTTTAGTTTTGCCAGTGTTTCTCTCATGTATTTTGTGGCACCTTGATAGGGTGCATAGACATTTACGATTGTTATTTCTTCTTGGTGAATTGCCCCTTTTATTAGTGTGTAGTGGCCTTCTTTGTCTCTCAAAACATCCCTGCATTTGAAGTCTATTTTATCTGAGATTAATATTGCTACACCTGCTTTCTTTTGGCTGTAGCTTGCATGAAATATTTTTTTCCATCCTTTCACTTTCAGTTTCTTTGTGTCCCTGTGTCTAAGATGAGTCTCTTGTATGCAACATATTGATGGTTCATTTTTTTTGATCCATTCTGCGAATCTATATCTTTTAATTGGGGAGTTTAATCCATTTACATTCAACGTTATAACCGTGAAGGCATTTCTTGAATCAGCCATCTTATCCTTTGGTTTATGTTTGTCATATTTTTCCCCTCTGTCTATTAATATCCTTTATTGTACCCATACCGAATCTCTTTAGTACTGAACCTTTCTCCAAGTCTCTCTGTCCTGTCTTTGTTTCTCTGTCTGTAGGGCTCCCTTTAGTATCTCCAGTAGGGCAGGTCTCTTGTTAGCAAATTCTCTCAGCATTTGTTTGTCTGTGAAAAATTTAAGCTCTCCCTCAAATTTGAAGGAGAGCTTTGCTGGATAAAGTATTCTTGGCTGGAAATTTTTCTCACTCAGAATTTTAAATATATCGTGCCACTGCCTTCTTGCCCCCATGGTGGCTGCTGAGTAGTCACTACTTAGTCTTATGCTGTTTCCTTTGTATGTGGTGAATTGCTTTTCTCTTGCTGCTTTCAGAACTTGCTCCTTCTCTTCCGTGTTTGACAGTGTGATCAGTAGATGTCTCGGAGTAGGTTTATTTGGATTTATTCTATTTGGAGTTCGCTGAGCATTTATGATTTGTGTATTTATGTTGTTTAGAAGATTTGGGAAGTTTTCCCCAACAATTTCTTTGAATACTCTTCCTAGACCTTTACCCTTTTCTTCCCCTTCTGGGACACCAATGAGTCTTATATTTGGACGTTTCATATTATCTATCATATCCCTGAGGTCCATTTCGATTTTTTCAATTTTTTCCCCATTCTTTCTTTTATGCTTTCATTTTCCATTCTGTCATCTTCGAGGTCACTGATTCATTGTTCAACTTCCTCTAGTCTTGTACTATGAGTGTCCAGAATCTTTTTAATTTGGTCAACAGTTTCTTTAATTTCCATAAGATCATCCATTTTTTTATTTAGTCTTGCAATGTCTTCTTTATGCTCTTCTAAGGTCTTCTTGATTTCCTTTGTATCCCGTAGTATGGTCTCATTGTTCATCTTTAGTTCTTTGAGTAGCTGCTCTAGGTGCTGTGTCTCTTCTGATCTTTTGATTTGGGTGCTTGGGCTTGGGTTGTCCATATCGTCTGGTTTTTTCATATGCTTTATAATTTTCTGTTGTTTTTGGCCTCGTGGCATTCGCTGAACTTGATAGGGTTCTTTTAGGATTTGTAGACCAATTGAAGTCCTTACCTCTATTTTATCAGATCTACAGCTTCGTGGAGTACACTTTCTCTAACTAACCAGCAGGTGGCGTCCACGAGCCACCTGTTCTCCACAAGCTAGTTCTCCCCGGCTTTGCCTTTGTGGTGAGTGGGGGAGTGAGTCTTGTGGGGTCCAATTGGTGTACCAAGCTTGCGTGTGTAGTTGGTGTTGCCTGCCCTGTATATGGGGCGTGTTTCTGGGCAGTCAGGGACGGGGGGTGGCCCTAACAATCAAATCTCCCTGGTGATCCTAGAGTTTTAAAGCTGCTGCAATAGTCTAATCCTTCAGTTTAGTCCTGCCACAGTTTGTCTCTGCCACTGACCCACAAGTCCTTGGTATTAGTGTATGGCTCCTGAGACTTGCAAGTGGGCCCCTCTTCCAGGCTGTGCACTCCGGGTCCTCTGTTGAGGGATGACTGTGCTATGTCACAGGTGAGTGCTGTGCCCCCAGGGCAGTTCTGGGCTGCTGGGCTGCTGGGCTGTGTAGGGAGGCTCCCAGTCTGCTGAAATGATGGCTGAATGGGGCTTTGTTAATTCACACTGCTCCACCTTCCCAACTCTGGGACAGTCAGCTGAGGTTGCAGGGAAGGCTAATGTCCACGCCCAGTTTTGTGGTGTGTGCCTGTTATTTGAAGCACTTCCGTCACACTGGGTTGTCTGGGGCAGCTCTGGGCTATGGGGCTGGAGATGGGCAGGAGTGTTTCCTGTCCACCAGGATGATGGCTGTGAGCGGACACCCCCCTTTTCTTGGGAAGTTGTGATGTTTAGTGAATTTTCTCAGCCACTGGATTATTGCCTTTTGTCTCAGAGCTCTCTTAGTTCTGCTCTTGACTTGACCTGCCCAAATTGCAAGTCTTTGAAGCTTTCTGTATTGGGCTTCTTAGGGTAATTGTTTTAGAAAAAGAAAAAAGGATTTAAAAAAAAAAAAAAAAAAAAAAAAAGGGCCCTCCTCAGAGATCTAATGGGTTATTGAAATGCTAAGAGACAAAGCAACCAGGGCCATTAAGGAAAGGTCCACAGGGCAGAGAGATCAGCTTTTCTTCGGGATTTGCATATGCGCCTCAGGGCCCTTCCCCTTTCTATGTTCACCAGAACTCCAAAAATCCTCCGCTTTTATTTTGGAGTTTTTCGTGTTGTTTTTTTTCTATGCCTGTCTCCTCTCTGCTGGGCTGGCTGCTCTCAGATTCTCTGGTGTCTGGTCTCAGTCTATCTATGGTTGGAGTTTGGATCAGTAGAATGAGTTTCGGATAAGGGCTGCCACTGCAGTTCTCCCTTCTCCTTCCCGGAGCTGACAGCTCCTCCTCCCATGGGACTGAGCCTGGCAGGGAGGGGCGCGGGTTCCCTGGCCGCAAAAACTTACAGATTTCGCTGATCTCAGCAGTTCCACGTTTTCATGAGTGTTGTATGAAGTATGCCCAAAGTCAGATTACTCTGTGGTGTCCAGTCCACGCAGTTCCTGGCTTTCTACCTACTTTCCTGGAGGAGTAACTGAAACATACAGCTCACCAGTCCGCCATCTTGCCCCGCCTCTCTCCCTTTAGTTTTAGCCTCCATCTCTTGTTACATTAGAAGGTGGGATATTTAACACCATATATTCTATGACCCAACCTACCTCCTACAATTGATATTATTCTACTAATATTACTATTCCACTAATATTATTCTAATAATTTCTGTTTCAAAAATAGTACAGTGGTCCAATTCGTTTATTTATTTAAACAATAGAAATCCAGTGGATCTAAAGACTTGAGTCAACAAGATCAAAACTGTGATAATAGTAAGACAGTTTTTGTCTTTTCCATTTTTTCTTTCATGAGTGTATAGTACAGTTTTCCAGAGGCTACCATATATGACATGCAATGACATCATCACTCTGATGACCAGTGGAATGTTGTTTTTGTGTATTCTAATGTCAATTTTTTTGTTTTAATTTCTAGTATGCTAAATATTGATAGATAAAGCTCATAACACAAAAGCTCTTTGGGGTCCTCAATACTTTTGTGAAGGGATCCTGAGACCAAAAAGTTTGAGAATTGCTACCTTGACTATAAATTCCTCAGGGACAAGGATTATTGCAGATTCTTCTGTGTCATTATTACAAACATATTAATGCTTTAAAAATATGTGTGTAATGAACTTTGTTTTCTCCAGAGGTATGGGCCTTACACAATGGCAAAGAATTATTGAAGTGGATTTATAAATGCACATGATGGTGTCAAGCATTGTTTGTTGATTGAATGATTGAAAAACATTTTCAAAATGCATATATATATATATAAACTGTTTCTTATGATTAATAACAAAATTTTATTTCAATCACTGAATAGCCTTTTTTGCTTTGTATTTTCTCTGACACTAGTTAGTAAAAGGTAACCTACTTTGTGATTTTGATTTTTTTTTAAATTTAAAGTTATTTTTCAAAAGTTTGGAAACCACTGGTCTTAATTAAAGCGTAAAATAGAGACTGCCAGTGTTTCCATTTTAGCTCTAACAGTTTGTTGTTGCTTGACTTTGATAAGTCACGTAACCATTTTATGCCTTGGCTATAAAATGATGGAACCAAAGCTGCTATCTCCAGACTCTTACTACGTTCTCCTTCATACTTTCATGTTTTTAGTACCTAGCTTCCCAACACTCACGTTTAGACTTTACTCCTGTAATTCTTGGTGATTTCAATATGCGTACAGATTTTCTTTTCTTGCTTTTTTTTTTTTTTTTTCCAGAACCCTGATCTCTCAGTTCCTTGACTTCTCTCAATTACTTTCTTTACGACCTTACCTCAGTTACTCATTCCATGGTCATACCCTAGACCTTGTTGTCACTAGTAACTGTACCCATACTCATTCCATAATCTCACTTTAAAGAATCCCACTCTCTAGTCACCTCTTGTGATTCTGTCTGGTAACCTTACTCCAATTTTTGAACTTCTCTATGGATACTGTCATCATCTCACAGTCCTCATCTTTCTCATGTTTTCACTTCTGTTCTTACCCTGTTTATATTCCGTGATCCATCATTATAATGACTCCCTTGCATTACTATTTACCTCCTTGATTTTCTCTTCCTGGCAAAATTCTAACTCTGACTGAAATCTAATCTCTGCCTACTCAGTGCCTGTACCAAGTTCCTCAACATGGTTGACGAAAAAGATAGAGAGCCATCTTGACTGCTCTCCCTTTAAGCCTGTGACACTAACCTCAAGTAGACTATACTTTAGAGTTCTCCAATTTTCCTAGATATCTGTTGCACATATTCTCTCATCTCACACTTTTTCCCTCTCAGTCTCATCTGATGACCTTGTTTACTTCTGTTTTTTTTTCCGGATAAGTGGTAATTCAGGAGAGAACTTCTACGTGTCGTCACCATTCTGTCTATCAACCCAGCTGCATCTGCATCTCCTCATACACTTTGCCTGTTCTCCCTTGACTTTGGATAAACTGTCTAGGCTCTTATTTTAAGACCCAGCTTTCTACTTGTACTGCTAGTGGTCATTATTCTAGCAATTCTCTCTCCCCTCATCAGCATCAATTCCTCCCTCTCTTCTGGTTCTTATCAGCATAAAAACCTGCCATAATATATTCCATCTGAAAGACAAAACCAAAGCAAACCCTGCCATATTTTATAGCTCCCCCAACAGAGCCCCTTTCTTTGTTTTATAGCAATACTTTTAGAAAGAGTGCTTATACTTTTTTCCTCCCTTTTCTCACTTCCTGTTCTCTTTTGAGCCTGTTCCAGTCAGGTTTCTTCCTTGCTTCTCTACCAGAGTGCCTCTTGTGACCCTTATGTTGATAAATTCAGTGGTCAGTTTTTCTGTCCTCATCTTAGTCAATTTTTTTAATACAGCATTTGACACAGGTGACTCTTCTTTTTCCTTCTATATTTATTTTATTATGAGATGTAGCACATATATAGAAAAGTAAAAGAATGTGTAGTTTAAAAATAATTAAGTAAATCTGTATAATCACCATCCCATTTAAGAAACAGAACATTATCACTCCTTAGAAGCTATCTGTTTATCCCTCCCACCAACCCGCCCCCCCCATCCCAAGGGCTTTCAGTGATCATTTCCTTGATTTTCTTTATAGCTTTCCCATCTGTATATGCATCCTAAACAACTTAATTTGATTTTGCCTGTAACTTTATAAAAATAAAATTATACAGAGCTTATTTTTTTGTGACTGGCTTCTTTCCATTCAGCATTGTTTGGGATTCATTCATGTTGTTGCATTTAGCTATTTTTTGTTCATTTTAATCCATTATGAAAAGACTATAATTTTCCATTCTGGTTTTGAAGGAAGTTTGGGTTCTTTTCTGTTTTGGCAACTACTAACAGTGCTGCCATGAACATTTTTATACATGCCTCCTGCAGCACATGTGGGAGTTATCCTAGTCCAGTACATGAAGTAGCCAGCAGTGTAGGAAAGTTCCTGTTGCATTATATCCTCAACAATATTTAGTTTTGTCGGACACTTTTTCTGACTTGAAATTTTTTTTCCCCACTCAACTTCCAGGTCAACATTTTCTCTTGGTGGTTCTAGCTCTACTGTCCTTTCCTCAGTTATCTGTGTTCTTCCTCTTCTTTCTGACATATAAATATTAAAGTTTCCCAGGGCTCAGTCTTCAGACTTCTTAATCTACATTGACTCTTTGGGGATCTCATCTAGCCTCTTGTCTTTAAATAACTTGTGTACACTGAGGATTCCCAAATTTATATCTCTAGCCAGACTGCCTCCCTTGAACTCAGACTCAGTGCCTCTTCAGTACCTTCACATGGATGTCTAGTAGACTTCTCAACTTAAGATGTCTGAAGTCCAAATTCCTATCCTTAATTCTATCTCCAACCTGCTCTTCCCATAGTTATCCGCCTCCCAGTCATTGGAAACTCCATTTTCCATGTACTCTGGCCAAAAAACTTGGGGACATCCTTGGATTCTGTGTTTCACAGTACCAAACCAACAGCAAATTCTGTCTGTTTCACTTTTAAGTTATGTCCAGAATTCAGCTACTTCTTTAACTTCTTCACTGCTACCATCCTTACTTAAGCTGCCATCATCCCTCACATGAATTATTATAGTAACGTCCTATTTGGTCTTCTTGCTTCTGCCCTTACCCTTGTAGTTTATTCTCTACGAAGCAGAGATTTTTTTTTTTTAATTTTTACTTTCACAATAATTATAAATTCACAGGAAGTTGCAAAGATAGTAATAGAGGGGCCAGTTTCTCCAATGCTTACTCTTAATGTAACTATAGTACAACAGCAAAACCAGGAAATGGACATTGTCACAATGTATATGTATACATTTTATGCCATTTTATCATATGGTAGATTCCTGTAACAGCCACTGCAAAGAAGATGTCATTTCAAAGATCTCCTTCACGCTACCCCTTTATAGTCACAACCAATCGTCTTCTCCCACCATCCCTAAACCCTGAAAATCACCCATTTTTCTCCATCTCTATAATTTTGTTATGTCAAGAATTTCATATAAATGATAAAAGGAACTATATAGCATGTGGCTTTTTGGGAATGTAGTTTTCTTTTTTTTTTTTTTCCATACAACATAATGCCCTTGGAGTCTATCCAAGTTGGTTGCATATGTCAATACCTTCCTTTTTATTGCTGAGTAGTATTCCATGGTATGGATAAGCCACAGTTTGTTTAACCGTTTTGTTTGTTTCCAGTTTTTGGCTATTACAAGTAAAGCTGCTATATGAACAATTACATACAGATTCCTATGAGCAGTTCACAAAAACGCAGGTTAGATTGGCCTGTAATTTTTCTTTGTTGTAATGTGTTTGTAAAGTTTTGGCTTCACATTTATGCTGGCCTCAGAGTTGGAAAGTGTTTTTCTTTTTCTGTTCTCTGCAAGATTTTGTGTAAGATTGACATTAGTTCGTTCTTAAGCATTTGCAAGAATTTGTTAGTGAAACCTTTAAGCATGGGATTTTTTTGAGGGAAAGTTTTAAATTATGGATCTGATTTCCTTAATAGTCATAGGACTATCATCTTCTTATGGCAGTTTTGGTAAATTGTGTTTTTCTAGGAATTTGTCCTTTTGTCCATTTCATCTAAATTTTTAAAATATTTTGGAGTAAAAAAATATTTGGAGTAAAATAGTTCCATAAGATTTTGCTATCTTTTTATTGTCTGGAATATCTGTGTTGTCCTCTTTTATTTGTTTCGTACCTTCTTTTTATACGGAGCATTCTCAATAGGATTTTGTCAGTTTTATTAGCCTTTTTAAAAAATCAGCTTTTGGCTTTGTTGATCTTCTTCTGTTATAAGCTTGAATTCTATTTCATTAACTTCTGTTTTTATCCTTAGTTGCTCTTCCTACTTTCTCTGGGTTTAATTTGCTATTCTTTAATTTTCTGAGGTAGAAGAATAGAATATTGATTTTTCAACCTCTTATTTTATTGTTTATACTATTAAGACTGTAAATTTCCCTTTAAATATAGATCTACCTGCACTATACTTTTTTAACATTAGTATTTCCATTATCATCTAAAAATATTTTTTTAATTTTCTCTTGTTAACAGTTCTTCAACCGATGAGCTATTTAGATGGTGTGGCTTAGTTTCCAGATGGGGGATGTTCTAGTTAACTCTTTTTTTGTATGTTCTTGCTTATTCTTCTGTGATCTGGGAACATACTTTGTATAATTTCTTTCTTTTGATATTTGCTGAGACTTGTTTTATGGTCCACCACATGGTCAGTTTTTGTAAATGATTCATGCTTTTAAAAAATATGCATATTCTGCAGTTATTGATCAGAATGTACTTTATATGTAAGGTCACATTTGTTCATTGTGTTGTTCAAATCTTATATACCCATACTAATTTTTTTGTCTGCTTGTTCTGTTAATTACCGAAAGAGGTATGTTAACTCCCCTCTATTGTGGATTTGTCTACTTCCCTTTGTATGTTTGCCAAATTTTAGTTTATATTGTATTTTTTATTTCTAAAATTTGCATTTGCCTCAGTAGTTTCAAATTTTCTGCCAGAATTCTTTCTCTTGTCTTTTATTGTTTTGAACGTTCTAATTGTTCTTTTTAATAAAGTTTGTTTTTGAGTGTTCCATTATCTGTTTCCCTTTTGGGTCTGTCATTGGTGTCCACTGTTTTTCTTGATTTTTTATCAGTGTCTTGTCTTCTCATTTGTCTGGTTATAATGAGTCTTGGAAATTCTAAATGAAAAATTGCAATGAATTTAAAGCCTAGAGTAATATTATCTTCCTCTATAGAGGATTTATATTTACTTCTGGAAGATGATGAATAGAACTGGCAATCACAGATCACTTTGATGGCAGATGTTTTAAAGCAGGGCTTTTCAGGCCTTATGAAGTTCACACTATTTCCAGTTCCTTATATTGCTAGTGTATAGCATTTCAGAGCTCCAACCCAGAATGTGGGAGATTTACCAGGTCTTTCTCTTCTTGGTGGTCCTTGAACTTTGGTTTGGGCCCCTGAGGTCTGGGAGCCTGTTGAAAGTCCTCTGTTCAGTTCTTGGTGGCCCCTTTTGCATTTGGAAGATGCCCATAGTGGAAGCCAATGCTGGTCTTCCTTAATCTCCTGAATCTTGTCGCTATGATTCTTTATTATCCAGAAACACATATTTATTTTACATGTTAACCAGCTTTTCTAGTAGCTTTCATAGGATTTACTTACTCTACTCATGTAGTTACATTAACATACTGTAAGTGAAACCTTGATACTTCATAAAAGTTCCTCTGGTGAGGAACCCTTCTATGGTTGTGAACTGATCCCTTATTATGATCTGGCTCTTCTTGTCTTCTACTACCACCCCATCCTTGTTCACACCGTTCCAATCACTCAGGCCTTTATGCTGTTAGTTAGCATGTTTCTGCCTTAAGACCTTTGTACTTGCTGTTTTCTCTGCCTGGAACTCTATTTCCCCAAATAGCTGAATAGCTTACTTTTACTTTCTTCAGGTCTTGGTTAAAAGGTCGCCTCATCAGTGACTGAACCCTTTCTGAGCACTATATATAAAATAGCAACACCTCCTCCCTCTTCAGGCCTCTCTTATTTTTCTACATTGCACTCACTGTCATCTGACATATTATAATTAGTTTGTACCACTATAGCATAAGCTGTTTGAGGACAGGAACTTTGTTTTGTTTCCTGTTAAATGTCCAGCTCCTTAAATTGTCCTGCACATAGCAGATGCTCAATTAATATTTGTTGTTGAACAAGTGCATGAATAATGAATTTATAATGGAATCGATATAAGCATTCTATGAAGCCAGTCAGTACCTTTAAGGATTAAATGAGTTAGTATATGTAAAATACTAAGAACAGTGCCAGGCATATGGTGAGCACTCAAATGTTTTCTTAAAAAATTGTCTCAGAAATGAGCACTTCTCATTACTAGATTATTGTAGAGGTTGAAAACCAAGCCTGTTTTTGTAAAGCAAGCCCATTTTTTTTTCTGTTTACTATTATGATTAGCCCCTGACTTTACAGCCCTTTTCCAGTGACTGGGATGGTAGAATGATGCTTAATCCATGGAATTCTCTCTATATAATTGGGATGTTTAGAGGATAAATTTGTGGGTTTAAGCTAGCTTGTGATTTCCAGGGAATCAGGGAGCTGCTTTTAATGTAACTTGATGAGCAGGAGAGTGATTGAATAGACATAGTTCCTTTTTAACTTTTATCTCTTAAAGACTGCATTCTGGGAGACGGGCACACTCACAATTTTATGTAATGCAAATGAAATAAAATACTAACAGATATTGCCTTCTGTTGAAGAGAACATCAAGATTGATTGACCTGAGTGGTAAGTATTGACCCAAGCAAAAGCTGAAGTCGATGTTTACCCCAAGGGGCAATAAATCTTGATAATCAGAGAATATGTATTTAATCTCAGGATTATTACAAGCTTTCACTAGAAGTATCTGGAAATCTTGAGGCATGAATCTCTTGAGCATAACTTTCCTTTAGAAAAAAACCAACAGCTAATTTTTAAGAGAGGCTTAAGTTAGGAGTGTCTGCAACTGTGTCTGTGAAGATACAGAGAGTTCTTTAAACTACTTGGACAGATGTCTTTTCTCTTATTGTTTGTAACTTGAATAGCAAAGTTCCTTCCTTATGCAGTGTTATTAACCAGCTCTCTATCTAAGAAATTGATTAATATCAGTTCAGTTAGTTTTTGTTCCATACCCATTAGGTTGTTTTTAAATCTTGTGTTAGTTTGAAAATGTGAAAAGATCTTTGACTTTCAAAGAGCACTAAGGATGTACAAAATCTGTATACATAGGAAATAAGCAAAAATACAAGACCACATTTTATACTTTATATTTGTGATATTGTGGAAAGTCTTTTAGGTTTATATGAGAGAAAAACTGTAGAAAGCTTCATGGAGGAGGTGAACTGTAAATAAAATCTTGAATACGATTTGAATAGGCAGTCAGGAGAACATTTTATAGTTTGATAAATAATCAGATTTTCAAAAGCATAAGTTTTAACCTGTAAACTTTTAAAATTTATACAATTAATAAATGTTAAATTCTGTAAATACTTGAAAAGACAAAAGTAAAAAGAAATCCTACCAAGGATAACTACTTACAACATTTTGCTATATACTGTCCTTCCAGACTTTTTTTGTTCATGTGTAAACACAGATGTGTGAATATGTGCATAGATGTTTGTATATATGTTTGTGAAAAAATAGAAAAACACATTTAAAAAGGGGGATTATACTATAAATTGTTTCAAGAAGATTTGCTTTTAAAATTTTCAAAATTGTAAGATCATATGTCTGATAATTGATCACTGAAAAAGTTGTATGGTCTTTATGATACCTAAGATTTTCCTAACCAAACATATTAGCTACATTTGGCAGAATAAATAAAAGCATTATTTTGACTGATAAGAGTCTCAGTTTTTTTTTTTTTTTTTTTTTTAGGTGCTGGGTCTTCAGCTTTAAAGAGGCCATTTGAAGATGGATTAGGGGATGATAAAGATCCCAGTAAGAAGATGAAACGAAACTTAAGGAAAAGTATGTAAAATCTTTATTCCTCTTAGTATTCTTTCCAGCTGTAAGAATAGATTTTAACTGAGAAGTTGACAGTTGAAAAGTTAAAATTAATATATAGACACAGCAATGCAGATTATTTTACCAAGATAGTAGCATAATAATTTAAAAAGTAATTTTAGAGTTACTTATGAAGTGAAATTAATATGAGTACATCTTTTGAAACTCTTGCTTTTTTAAAAGCCTGATGAATTTATACTGGTCAAAGAATGTGTAGGTTAAAGCAGAATGGTTTTCTAGTTTATTTATGATCTCATTCCTCTTTTTTTTTTGAACAGTTCTAGACAGTAAAGCAATAGACCTTATGAATGCACTAATGAGGCTAAATCAGATCCGGCCTGGGCTTCAGTATAAGCTTTTATCTCAGTCTGGCCCTGTTCATGCCCCAGTTTTCACAATGTCAGTAGATGTGGATGGCACAACATACGAAGCCTCAGGACCATCCAAGAAAACAGCAAAACTTCACGTAGCAGTGAAGGTAAAGTATTTATTTTACTTAGTAATGCTGTTTTTTGTTTTTTGTTTTTTAATTAAATGTTGAAAATAAGGTGTTTATTTTCCTAGAGCAAATTAACAGAATGTTTTACAAGATTTTTATGATAAAGACTTTTGTCCCCTCTGGATAACAGAATTTTTCTTTTTGTTGTTGTAAAATAACATGTGTTACTTATACAGAATTTGTAAAGTACAGAGGAAAGGAAAGAAATATCTCAATTGCACATCTGTGAGGCAGAAACCATTTATAGTTACAGTATTTAGTTTATTCTAACCTTTTCCTGTTTTTTTTTGTTTGTTTTTGTTTTAAAATTGAGCTCACAGTGTGTATGTAATTTTTTTTAACATTTTTAAATTGTGAAATATAACATATACAGAAATGTGATAACTTTCAAAATACGATTTAACAAGTAGCTATAGAGCAAATTTCAAAGCATGATATATGTTACAGTTCCACCATGTCAGTTATTTCCTGCTAGCTATTCTAGTACCCTAGAAACTAAAAAAAAATTATATAAAGATTCAATATTCGTAATCCTTTGTTTAATCCTATCTTGTCTCTTGCTACCTTTCTTTCTCGTTTGATCACTTTCTCAGTCTTCAGGGATATCTGGGCAGTGACGACCCTAACTTGTTCATATTGAAAAAGGGTGTTGACATTATGGGGAAAGAGGATGCATCTGGTTGATGTTCTTGGAGAGGCTCTTGCCTCTGGGTTTTGGGACTTATCTGGCATAGGAACACTCTGTGGGATTTCAGTTTCTGAAAAGTAAACTTAGTAGAGTCTCAGATAAGAACCTACGTATGCTTTAATATTTTCAGGACTACTGTTGATTAGGGCTTGATATACTGGGGGCATTTGGAATATCTAGCTGGAGTTTGCCTAAGAGTGACCTCCAGGATAGCCTCTTGACTCTATTTGAGATCGCTTAGCCACTAAAACCTTATTTTCTTAACCTTTCTTTTCCCCCTTTTGGTCAAGAAGGCATTCTCAATTGTTTATGTAATTTTATCTTCTTCCATTTTTATTTAACATTTATGTCATCAGTATTTTTCCATGTTATTAAAATCTTCATAGATAATTTTAATGGCTATATGATTTACATAATATGAACATACTATTATTTTTTTAAATATTCCCCTATTGTATTTTTTTTTTCTGTTTCTAGATTTTTTTCTGTTGTAAATAAATTTGATCAATACCTTTTGTGTTATGGCCTTTTTTCTGTATTTCAGAATATTTCCATAGGGGATGACATCCAGGATTGGACCATTCAATCTTGCATATAGTTTTGTAGAACATTCCCAAATAGTGGAATCTCTCTATAATACACATGACCTCATTCAGTCTAATGCCCAAATATCAAATATCATGAAGATTAAAGATCAGTTTTCACTTAAGAAAAATTCTGGTATGTGAGAGTAAATGGCATATGATATAATTGATTTTCATCATTATTCCATTTTGCAATTACTGTCAAGGTAGCACACAAGCACCATCCCTAGATGCTAGGGAGTACAGCAGTGAACAAAACAAAGTCCCTATCCTCATGGAGCTTACATTCTGGTGTAGTTAGGGTTGGGAGACAGATAATAAATATACAAATGAATATATACTATGCCAGGTAGTGATAAGAACAGTGCAGCAAAATAGAAATTGTTAAGCTGTAAAAATATCAAACAATTTATTATTTATGTTCTGCCTTGTTTACAAAAGAGGTACGTAAAGTATGATGAAATAATACGAGTTAAAAGTGGGATAGAAAGAGAATCAAGAATGAGGGGGAAAATGAATCCAGCAATAAGACTAAAGTTACAGTTTAATAACATAGCTATAAATGAGTACTGAGAATGAGTCACAAATTTAGACCTAAGGGCTCTAGCAACTGTCAAAAATCTTGTAAAATATATAGTTCATGCTTTATAACGTAAGAACAGACAATTGAGTATGAGAATCACAGTTGTTTTGGTATATATATCAGATGGTCATCTCTTCTTGGGTAAGTCTTCATAATGAGAGATATTCTTAATTATTTCCATTAAAGGCATTCATGATAATAGTGATAAATTCTGTGAGATTGTTTCTTACAGTAATCTAGTAGCCTCACAGCAAGTTGCAATTCAGTAAAATATGGAGAAGGGGGTTAGTAGAGTGGCAAATTTTATAGTAAGACGAGATTTAGAAGCAATCTATTCCTCTTATTTGATTTAAGCAATATATTTTTATAATATAATGGAACTTAGACTGGGCATGCTTTGGTTAGTTCACTCTGAATATTATTTTTTGTTCAACTTAGCTTTTGGTAAACATAGAGGGGCTGTACACATGGGTTTAAATTCTCTGGCAAACATCTGGAATGTAGATGCCAGTTAAATGACATTGAATCTAAGGGAACAGTTAATGACCTCCTCTGACAACTTGTGTGGGGTAGATGGCCATCATACCTCTAGTTGCCCTGACTTGCAATTTGGGTAGAATTTATGAGTTTGGATATTTGGATAGAATAGTAAGTTTTAGATTTGAGAAGAATTGAGATTTGCCCTTTTTAAGAAATGGGATAAACTGGACTTTTGATTCACCCAGGTAGAATAAATTAAGAATCAGAGTAAATAGCTCTGGAGGTGAAGGCATATCCTTGGATATTTTATTGGCTTAAGATTTTTAATCAGTTTTATGTTATGAGGGCCTGTTACTTGATCGCAGTCAGAAGTAGCCTGCAGTATTTCCTGGGCCTTCACAGTTTCACTCCCCAGATTTATATGTTAGATAACTGTATTCTAGAATTTCCTTCCTGTGTTGGGGTGGTCTCCCTAAGGACCCTCACAGAGTTTTTATTCTATATCTGGTTTTCTAAAAGCTAAAATATTATTTTACATAAATATTTTTGACTTTTCTTTTCTTATTATAAATGGGTAACATATATTGTAAACAATTTAGAAAATGAGGGGGAGAATCCCCAAAATTACAACACTTAGAAATAATAACCATTAGCATTTTGATATGTATTTTTCTAAGCTTTTTTTCAAATGTATGCAAGTCCACTGTCTTTTATCTGCAACTCCAAAATTCAGAAAGCACTGAAAATGAAAAAGTTTTCTCTAAGTTTGATGCAGATTCACTGGGTGGCAAAATCTGACCTGAATTGATGTGGAGCTATTTTTAGTCTTTATTATTCCATTTAGTGTGAATACTTAATATTATTTCTTTGCAGTGATGCAGATTCACTGGGTGGCAAAATCTGACCTGAATTGACGTGGAGCTATTTTTAGTCATTTAGTGTGAATACTTAACTATATTTCTTAGCAGAAACAAGGAAACTTTTGAGATTCCACTGGAGAAATTGCAAAATATATGGTATATGTACTGTATTAAATTTTTAAACTCTGAAAATTCTAGAGATAGAATAACTAGGTCAAGAGGAAAACACACTTGAATGATTAATTCACTAAAATATGTATCGATGTATGTGTGTCTGTGTGTGTGTGTGTGTGTAAAATGCCAGGCATATTTTTCCACATTTTACCAGGTTCTGTTCCTTAACTGAGTTTGTGTGAGAATTTTATATCTGATATCTGTTTATGAAGGTAGGTCCCAAAAGACAAAAACTCTTGCATTCTTCACTCAGTAACTTCATGTTGTGGGTCTGTACCTGTGACAGATCACACTAAAGAATTAAATCAAAACAAGGAATCAGTTCCTGTCTTGTTAGCTTGGCAGCCCAGCAGCAGGCATCCTAAAGTGATGGAGATTGGTGGCCAGTCTTCCCTTTCCTCTTCCAGTTCTTTCCCATGACAGCTTCTCACAACAGTCACCCTCCCATTCTTTGAAAAGCGTGTTAGTAATTGTGAGGAAAAGATCAGCTAGAGGGTCAAGGAGTGAAGGTTCTTTGGCAGGAGGATAGGAGGTTCTTGGAGCCATCAGGTTCCCTGAGCATATGTATTGTACAGAAGCCATGAATTTCTCTTTTTTGATTAGAGAGCCATGGGGTAGAGTGCCATGAGTTTTCTTTTCACTTTCGGCCTCTAGTCTTTGAGAGGATCATCTTTCTGCTCAGGAGGATAGGTGCATGTTTACATACAACTGGATTTCCCAGTCACTTGTTTCCAAGATTCAACTTGTGATTTTTTCAGCTCAGTTGATATGTTTATTAGGTTGGAATTTGTTTGCTACACACTTGAAACTCACTTTTCTTTGGTATCATCATTATTTTGTCCTTAATATTGATTCCAAAAAAAACTTTGGTTCCAGAGGTCTGGAAGTTCTTTAATTTTTTGGCATTTACTATGAGCACTTAGACAGTGTTCATAGAAAAATGACTTAATTTGAAATATTTTTAATTATGCTGTATTACAAATGGATACTGTATCCCTTGAAAGATTATCATCAGTTATATAAAACATATTTAAATATATTAAAAATATGTTGCTATAATAGCAAGTAAATAAATGAATCCAATATGTGAGAAAAGGGTAGAGAAAAGTGATCTTTACTAATTATTGACATTAGATTATTATAGCTATATATGTTAAATTGGGAAACACCACATGTCCTTAGTTTTTATTGGAATAAACAAATCAAATGTATTGGTGACGCTTTGCTTTTGACTTAAAGCGTTAATGTTGATTCCAGACTGATAGCTGTTCTCCCAGGGATTAGATTTCTCAGAGCATATTTTCAGGACTCAGGCAGTGGAGAAGGTGTTTTCTTTACAAAATATTGATGAGGGTATAACCAAATGATGGTAGTGTACTTAGTATAAAGTACTACTTAAGTACTTTTAAAACTTAAGATGTTAAAAAAAGGCTTATTAGCTTTACTCCTTATAAATACAAGGAATTTATTTTTGATTTAAAATGTTAAGCAGAATGCCAAATTCTCCTTATGAATTGGATGAATTGATTTCATGGTATCTTGGTACAGAATTCTACTTATATCCATATTTTGTAATACTATTTTATTTGTGTTGACAGAATCCTGTATACAGGATGCCACTGTTTATAAAGGCTGGGTTGCCTGGCTTCTCATTTATGTGGCACCTCAAATAGTTTTTTGAGTACCTATTTGTACAGTTGGATCGTACAGAAATATGATGTTGCTTTTACTCTCTAGGAGCTTAAAAAAAATTTGTTAAAAGCTGAAACAAATATAAGCGACTTTAGGAATGTACCAATTTATCCTCTAATATAAAAGTTTCATCTAATTCTCTGAATTCTGGTGTTTGAATAAGACTGAATCTTAATTAATTTGTACAGGTATTGCAGGCAATGGGATACCCAACGGGCTTTGATGCAGATATTGAATGTATGAGTTCCGATGAAAAATCAGATAATGAAGGCAAAAATGAAATAGTGTCTTCAAACTCAAGCAATAATACTGGAAATTCCACAACTGAAACCTCCAGTACCTTAGAGGTATAGTAATATATTTTTTTCCTTAGGTAAAAATGATGTGTGTGCATTATGGAACATTTGGGAAATATGGAAAAGTATAAATAAAATCAAACCTATTTCACAGAGACAGCCATTATTAATATTTTGGTTTATTTTCCTCTAGCCTCTTTTCTGTATTTTAATGAAGTCAGTCATATTTTCATGCACTTTTTTTATCTTGGCTTTTCACTTAATTCTAAAAGAAATCTGTAAACAAACCATATAGCTGCCCAACACACCATTGCAGGAGTGCATCCTAAGTTAACTAGCCGTTTTCCAATTGCTGGTCACAGAAACTGCTCCCAGTATTTCACGATTATTATGTATTAAGGGTTGTCAGCAATAACTGAGGAAGGATGAAAATCTATAGGGTCTAGTGGGGAAAATTTGAAGTTCGTGCTAAGATCTGAGATATCATGGGTCATCGTTTTGTTGGTCCAGCTATGAAGGAAGGCATAGCCTGACTCAGTAGGTACCTCAAACTCTGAGTAAGTCCTGCTCTGTGAGTTTATTCCCACAGATAAGAGAATGAGACAAGAACCAAATACAGAGTATATACAGCACATTTGAGAATTCACAGAACCTTCATTTATTGCATTCTACATAAGGAAAATTGGCTTTAAAGTACAGCAAGAGCGTACTTTAAAAAAAATTTAATTTGTGCTTTGACTATTATTAGTAATAAGATTAAGAATTTATTAAGGACTGCCTTCATTTCCTAGGGCTGCATTAACTGGGTGGCTAAAAACAGCAAACATCTATTCTTTCACAGTTTTGGAAGCTAAAGTTCTGAAATCAAGGTGTTGGCAGGGCCATGCTCCCTTTGAATCCTTTAGGAAAGGATCCTTCCCTAACTCTTTCAGTTTCAGGTAGCCCCAGGCATTCCTTGGTTTATGCAGCGTAGCTCCAGTCTCTGCCTTTGTCTTCCCAAAGCCATTTTCCCTTAGTGTCTGTATCTCTGTGTCCAAATTTCCCTCTTTGTGTAAGAATACCAGTCTCAATGTATGTAGGCCCCACCCTAATCCAGTATAACATCATGTTAACTAACTACATCTGCAGAGACCCTATTTCCAAGTAAGGTCACATTCTGAGGTTCTGGGTGGCCATGCATTTTTGAGAACATTATTCATCACAGTATAAGGTCTTAGTAGTCTCTCATTTTTTTAGTTCATTAACTCTTTTCAGTGTCTGTTCAGTGCCTGGAGCTATAGAAATTTTGTCCAGACTCTCAAGATGCTCCCGGGCTAGAAAGGCCAAAGATATAACTGACGATAAGGTAACATAATAAGCATCATGATTGCAAAATGAATACTATAATGTAAAATCTCAAAGGAGGAAGTGACTGTGAGACTTACACACATACACTTATACACACAGAGCACATAACACACATATCAAATCATAGGTGAATTGTGAGTTGGGTTTTAGATGATGAGTAGGATTTTGTGTTTTGGTGTAGAGGTATAGGAAATGCATTGTGGGCAGAAAGAATAGGAGGTATAATGACCTGGAGTTGTAAGGTGCATGTTTGGGAAGTGCCAAGTGGAACAGTATGAAGAGAACTGATGAGCCCTGTGGCCTGTGAATGCCATGCCTGACTCTGTGATACTGTGGAGTACAGAAGACATGTTGCCTGGCTTTTGAGATTGCCATTCACAGATGGTAATCACAGGGCAAAATGTTGTTTTGGTAACTGTTATATATATACTAAGAGAAGAAAGGGCTCACTAATTATGAGGCTTAGACTATTAGGTCTGTGCTAATAAAACTGTTGGCTATGCGCATAACAGTCACATGAGTATATGGAGTTTTGGGTAGTGGATATATATCTATATTTTATTTCTGTTTATTGTAGTAATGGGGAAAATTACTTATTCTTCATTTAAAACTGGATAGAAATTCAAATTTTTTTATCTTTACTCATTTTTATAAAAATGATTCCAGATTTGCAAAGTAGGGAGTGATTACCGTAGACATAATTTTAATAATTACTCTTACCTTTTAAAAATGTGGACTGGAACCTTGCCCTGAAATTTTTAAAATGTAGATTATAAAAGCTCTTCAAGAGTGATATGTGTTGCAAAAGACCAAGGAATGTTTATTAAATTGTCTTTAAAAATTATTCGGTGTTTTACTTCTGCAGCATCAGCTACTTTGCAAATCAGCATAGACTATATTATTAAAAGAACTTCATTATCAGAATCATATACAAAATCATTCTTTTGGGCATTCCTTTACTTTCTTTAGCATTTATTAAACAATTACTGTATTGGAATTACAGGCATGGTCTCTGACCTCAGAGAGAGGGCAATCTTTTGATCTTTCCTTTTTCAAAATTACAGTTGTTGTATTTTTGTTCTCTTTTGTTTGCTAGGCTCTCTTCATTTGGGCCTTCACACTCTTAGATGAATTACTTCTCTATCCTACCTCTGCTGGTTTTTCAATAACACAAATCTAATTGTATTGTTTTCCAGCTTAAAGTCTTTCAATGGTCCAGGATAAAGTAAAAGTTTATTTTCCTGGCATACAAAGTCCTATACAATTTGGCACCATTGAGGTCGTTTGTAATCAGATCGTGTTACACTTCCTCTCTCTCCTCGCTCCTTAAACAGCCAAATTAAACTTCTTGCTATTCCCCAAACAAATGTTCTTTCACTCTCTTAGGCCTTTGTGTCACTATTTCTTCTGTCCAGATTGCCCTCTCCTTTATTTCCACCTGATGATGATCTGGTACTTACCCTTCAAGACTGGGCTCACAGGTCACCTTCAGGAAAACTATCCTGATGGCTATAGAAAGCAGTTCTTCTGTGTTTCCATAACATACGTGTGTTCTAACTCTTCTCACATTGTTTTGTAGTGATTATATATTGAACCTGTTCCTCCTGCTAGATTTCTAGCTCTTTGAGAGCAGGGAATGACTGCCTTCTTTATTATTTTTTTCATTTCAGAAACCACGGTATTTAGCTCACTGTCTTTACCTTAGGTGCCCTTGAATGTGTTTTAAGAGACTGGAGAAGGGTGTGCCAGGTATATTTTCCTCCACTCCCCTACCCCAAATTGAGAATTAGTTCTTCCTGACCTTAAAAATGAGTAACAATGAACCCCTAGTTGTCATCAGAATTCCAGCTATTCTATACTCAATGTTTAGAGTGTTATTCTTTGATAATGAACACCAAAGCTCAGACCCCGGAGTGCCATGTAGTGGTGAGGATACATTGGTTTTGAATATTGGTCTGCTGGACAGCTCTGCTTTGAAAGCAGGCTGGCCAGGTAGATTACCAGCTGTATTGTTTACTGTTTGTAGAGTTTCCTCAGGTTTAAAAAATTATTTCACCATTCCTGTATAGAGGTAATCACTCATTCAAGCTCCTAAATGCTTTCAAGTAGAATTTTTGAGTCTCTTTTTCAACAGAGACAGAGCACAATTGTATTAATATGAAATTTAATATTCTAAAATATTACTTGATTGAACCCTGACATTCCTTCTCTCTTTTAGGTAAGAACTCAGGGCCCTATTCTCACAGCAAGTGGCAAAAATCCTGTAATGGAGCTTAATGAAAAAAGAAGAGGTCTTAAGTATGAACTCATCTCGGAGACTGGTGGAAGCCATGACAAACGCTTTGTAATGGAGGTGTGTATCTAGTTCCAAGCCATCCTTATTTTTTCCCCTCAAAGATATATAATATCCTGAACATATATTTTTAAGAAGTTTTAGATTGAAGCAATTGTTGTGATGCTGTTTGACTTTTGGTGATTTCTATGTTATGAGATACATTTAAATTAAAATTAAATACAGGAATTGCATGGAATAATTGCAAAGCACTCTTCTCAATTTCAGGTAGAAGTAGATGGACAGAAATTCAGAGGTGCAGGTCCAAATAAGAAAGTGGCAAAGGCAAGCGCAGCTTTAGCTGCTCTGGAGAAGCTGTTTTCTGGACCCAATGCAGCAAATAATAAGAAAAAGAAGATTATCCCTCAGGTATAAGTTAAGCTTTAAACCTTTGAAATAACTTAAAAATTGTGATAGGAATTAAATTTCTTTTCTTGTCTTTATGCCACTTTAGCTTTTTCTGAAGTTTATTTTTCTTAGATTTGGCAACTGTTTCTTTGGGTTAGGTCAATGAATTCTATAAATCTGGTCAGAGCTTCTCTATTATGTGGTCCTTCTAGGCAAATTAAAAAAAAAAGGCCATTAGCATCTGATCAGTCTTGATTAATAAGATGTTGAGATGATACACACTTCAATGAGGTGTTAGCATTTGTTTAGTTTAGGGGAGCTGTCCATGAATATTTGGGTTTACTGTCATTGGGAATGTCAGTGTTGCTGAATGCTCAGGATGATAGCAAGGTCCTTAGAAATAATGGTCTCTGAATTACATACGTTTGGATATCAGATTCTTTCATCTACTCATTTATATATTCATAATGATTGCAAGGGAAATCATTGCATGATGGCAAGGGAAAGCGATATATAAGTAAATATAAAGACACATTCTCTGCCTCATGGAGAGTTTTGGTGTAATAATATCTGAATATATTATGTGATAGAAACAAATCAATTAAAATACTTAGACCAATAGAAAGAAACTTAGATTAAGTTTCTGTATTAAATATTACGCTTAGTTTCTTTTACATATGCTAAGTCCATTCAAAGAGGGTAGAATGGATCTCATTTTACAGATTAGGAAATGAAGCCCAAAGAAATTAAGATACTTGCTTATAGTAGCATAGCTAATTGATAGTGGAGCTTCTCTTTAACACCAGGTTCTTCTCTTTCCAAAGGCCATGATCATTCTCCTATGGTATATCACATCAAAAATATAAATGTGTTTTTGTGTTCATTTAACTTCTTGTATTTACTATAATAAACACTGCTTAAAGTCTATGTTTTAAAATATAAACAGGGGAAAATAACTTTTACTTAGATGAAATAAAAATAAGCCCTTCTTAATTGCAGAGATACACATGTAGGGAATAAGTGGATTTTCTTTTCCTAAAATCAGCTAGTAAACATAGGACAAAATATATTTTAAAATTCTGAAAGAGTTACATCTTGTACTTGGTCAGTTAATTTTAGTGTTTAAAAAGCATGTATGTAGGTATTGATTGGGCAGTTAACTTTGGTTCTAGTTGACTTGGGCTAGATTTGTGTGGAGTCACTATGCTACTGCTAGATTGTTGCTTCCTGACTACTTTTAACTAGGCTGTACTTAAAAAGAAAAGTCTGCATGAAGTTTCACTCATTTTTAGAAACTTTCCATACAGAAGCTGTAAACTTGTGTGTTCAATGCATTTGACAGCCAAGAAGCTGTCTATTTTGGATATGTGGGTTGGATTTATTTCAGCCAAATAGAAAAATGGCTGTTCTCTGTGCACTGTGCATTCGACCTTGAAACTGTCTTCTGCTTAGTCATACTAGAGATAGTATCCTGGGAGGAATAAAAGATGAAGATTTTTTAATGTGCAATAAAGGTGTGTATACTTTGATTGTTAAAGCTGTCTGAAATATTGTTAAATTTACCACTTTGCTTGCACCTTATTATGGTAGGGGAATTTAATAGTTTCTAGCTTGAGTTTTCGTTGCATATTTACTTTTAAAAATAAGTATAATGTATAAAACTAGACATCCTTTGATTTTCTTAAAATTTCAGTTTGGGAAAGGGGTGTTTTTGCAGTCCTTCGTTCTGTTACTCCTTGATTTATCTATTCTACTTTTCACCCTGTTTTCACACCTCTTTTTACAAAGTGGGTATCATTATCCACTTTTTACAATTGGGGAGACCCCCTTAGAGAGAGGTTACATGATTTCATCAGGGTTCCAAGCATTTTAGAGCAAGAAGAGGCTTTAGAAGTACTATTTATTTAATGAATGATACATGCATACATACATACGGCAGACGAACAGGCCTAAAGAAATAACATGACCTTCCTGAGGTCACAGTTACTTATGGAGCAGGAACTGACACCTTTGGCCTTCCTGTCTTAGTATCGTTAAAACAACAACAACAACAACAACAACAACAACAACAACAAAGAAAAAACAAAACCCACTCAGATTCAAGTTAATTTTAGGTGGCTTGTTGCTGGGGTGCTTCCTGCTTCTGGGCAGAGAATTCAGTGGATTTTCGAACCTAGGTACCAACTGTCTATAATTACTTTAGTCAGGTTTAAAATAACTTTGGATATAATATGACTACTGAAATTTGTGTGTAGAAAATCAACTCTTTCTGGGTAACATTCAAATGAAAAAGTTTTCTGTATGCTTTTATATGCCCAATTTATTCTCCAAGAATAATCTATTAGATAGGTGTCATTTTCAGTTTATAGTTGCTAAATTGAAGGTTCAAGGTCACAAAATGGCTCAGTGTCTCACCTGTGGGCTCAAGTTTCTCACAGAAGTTGTATAATAAAGAAAAGATAAGATGATGGTTCTTGTTTCTCTCAGTAGTGAGAATGTGTGTTATTTTTAACAGGCAAAGGGTGCTGTGAACACAGCTGTGTCTGCAGCAGTGCAAGCTGTTCGGGGCAGAGGAAGAGGAACTCTAACACGGGGAGCTTTTGTTGGGGCCACAGCTGCTCCTGGCTACATAGCTCCAGGTAGGCTACAACCTGTAAGGTTCTGCCACATTTGAAGAATAGCATCTCTTTCATTTTCCAAAGTTATGCCAGGGTTTCTGGAAATGTAGCACAGGTATAAGATGGAAATACACAGAAATTCAAAAAGAAGAGAACTGATAGAATGTTATAAGTTTTCTCACAGAATCTTCCTAGGGTCTAGAGGCTTCCTGGAGGGAGATGACAGATGAGCAATATTGTACTTGGTTGAGGGGGCATATGTGGACAATGAGGAATCTAAAAGATGTCCCCCAAATTGAGGAGTTTGGACACCTGAGCAGGGTGTATTCAGTGGGAACATAGAAGACAAGGTGGGTATAATAGGAGAGAAAAAGTTGCTAAGAGGCCACTTAGTTGGGGTGAAGCCTGCCATTTTTAGTGTTTGAGAATCATCAAAAGCTAAAGGAATGCAAAAAGAAAGAAAGGGGAATCTTATTTACCCAGAGCTTACTAGTAGTATGCTAGATATCATATAAGTTATTTCACTTGATTGGTTTTAATCCTCATGTTGTTTCCTCAAGGTAGAAATTATTTCCATTTTTTCAGAGGAGGAAACTGACGTTTAGGGAGCTAGGGCAACTAGCCCAGGGTGAAACAATAGTAAATAGCAGAACTGAGATTTGAGTGTAGGTATTTGCAATTCTGAAGTTTATATTTCCATTTTCACTATATGGCTTCAGGAGATGAAGAAAGATACCCTCTCCCTGTCTTTTGTTCTAATCCTTGTGTTATTTTAGAGGTTGATGTACATCTAACTTGTGAAAATCAAGTTTTTGGCAGTATTGAACGTGTAGAACTTTCATCAGAAAAAGTAAACTGCTTACAGTTGTTGATCAAAATGAAGTTGTCAGAAGATTGGGTGTTACTCAGTCACTGTGTTTTAGGGAATACCTCTAAGAGTTTGCTTAGATTGTGTTTCCCTCTAAGAAAGAATTAGAACAGGCCATTTGGGAAGCCGTATGAATGATGTGGCTTTGAAATTATACTTCTACAAGCTGATCCATGTAAGTGCAGTGCTCAAGATGGTTCTTATCAAGAGTACATTGACTTATTCAACAAATATTATGTGCCAGTTTTGGCACATAACAGACATGGATTTTGCTTTCACATGGCTTATAGTTAAAGGGTAAGACATAGTACTCAAATAATTAAATACAATTATAAAGTAAAATGAATGTGATGAAGGAGGACACAATTACTATGAGAGCATGTAAGAGAGGAACTTTAGTGGGCCCCAGAAGCTTCACTGAAGAAAAGACCCTTTGAAGAATGAATAGCAGTAAATTCAGAGAACACTTGACGGAAGAGTGTTTTTCACAGAGGGAACAGAATTTGCAGAGACCCTGTGGTGCTGGTGGTGGGGAACTTGGCTCATTTGAAGAAGCAGAAGGTGGCCAAAATGTCCAGAGGACAGAGAGCCTGGGGAATGGATGTGGGGAGTGATGTGAGCTAAGCAGTACAGCTCCAACCTTGCTTGGCGGCCCATGGCTTGGATTTTGTTCTTAGTATCCTTAGTGTGAAGTCATGAAGAGTTCTGTGGACAGTAGTGACACTGACAAGTTCAGATTTTACTTTTTAAAGGCTACTCTTCCTGTAGTATGAAGAAGAGATTTTAGGGGCAGGAGTGGGTATGTCAAGACCAGTTAGAAGGCTATTGTAAACTGGTAGGCCAGTCAAGAGACAATGGAGGTATCTTCAGTGGATGTAGGGAAGTAGATGGATGGCAAGAAATGGATAGATTGAAGGGATTTTTAGGAAGTGAAAATGATAGATATAGAGAATGAAAAAAGTGAAGTTTCAAAGATATTTCCTGGGAGTTTTAGCTAGAGAAACTGGCCAAAGAAAGATGTGCTAGGCAGAAAAGATCATGACTTTCTCATAGCTTGATCTAGTTTTTGCGTCAAAAATTAAGATATTCTGTGCATCTCACTATTTTCTACTGAAATTTAATATTTCTAGCCTCATTCAATATATTATTTAAAAGGAAAAGGTTTCATTAAGTAATAGGCATGTTATTGAGATGGACCTTTCTTGTCTTTGATAATGGATTCCACTGGGCTTGATCTGGTTTAATCTGTTGTTGGCATAGTTTGGAAATTTTACCTCCCGCTAGAGCGGTAAATAGGTATTGGATCAGAGGCAGTAATCTTGAAAAGAATCATCTATATCCTGTTTCTTGCTAGCCTCTTTTGCCCAATAGTGGCTTCTCTTCTTTTATGTCATTGCATTGACCTCTGTGAAAGGCCTGCTCCTGAAGCTTTTAAAAATGAAGATCTTTTGTGGCCCAGAGAAGATCCACATTAGGTCAGTTCAGGTTATGAATAGATTATATGTCATTTGTGGAATATATTCATTGCAACAGGGACTATAGTAGGTATTTTTACACGAAATAATTAATTTCCCCTACCAATTCAATTGTGGCAGAAGACTCTGAGGCTCAGAGAGGTTAAATATCAGGTAAAATTCAGAAGTCAAGCTGGCTAGTCAAAGGTGAAGTCAGCATTAGAACCTCAATCATCTGATCAGTGGCCAGCTTAGTAGTTTTTGTTTCATCTCTTTTTATGGAGGTTTTGATGAAATGCTTTAAATTGTAGCCTTAGCTGAACAGCTGCCTTTTCCTGAAATAGATTTAATATTCAAAGTTCTTTTTTAAGCATTAATTTCTCTTTTACCTCTGGCTCCATCTTCTATTCCTACTACTTATTTCCATTGCATTGTATCCTCTTGAAATGTATGACTTAACAAGCACCAAGACTAGTTATACTACCCCCAGTTTTATATGATTTAAGTACAGGCATACCTTGGTGTTAATGCATGTCTGGCTCCAGGCCACTGCAGTAAAGCAAGTCACGTGAATTTTTTGGTTTCCCAGTGAATATAAAAGTTATTTTTACACTATCCTGTAGTCTGTTAAGTATGCGATAGCATTATTTCTAAAAAAAAAAAAAAAGAAACAGAAAACAATGTACATACCTTAATTAAAATGTGATAGAGACATGAAGTGAGAACATGCTGTTGTAAAAATGATGCTGATAGATTTGCTTGACGCAGGGTTTCCACAAACCTTCAATTTGTAAAAAAAATGCAATCAAGTGCAATAAAGCAAAGGTGTAATAAAACGAGGTATGCCTGTTTAGACTAAAAATGTGGAAAATCTTCATCCTTTAGGAAATGTTTCAGTCAGTTTCTAAAAGCGGTTCACTTATTCCAGCATACATTTGAGTGCTTCATTCCAAACAGATTTGGAACTGGCCATTCAGAGATGACTAAGACCAAGACTTTGCCCCAAAGAATATACGTGGTCTGATGGAGTAGGAACAGATGCTTGAATAAACACAAAGCACTATGGTGCAAGCCGTATTAACATGGGATGGGCAGAGGAGTGAGCAGCAAGCCTGGGGAGGCTCACAAAAGAGGTGATATTTGACCCTGATCTCAAGGATGAATAGTGGTCAAAGACAGAAAGGAGAAAGAAGTCATTCTGAGCAACAAAAGGGTATATATAAGAAAAAGGGACTTGATTTGCTTGAGTACTAGTAGCGTGAAGGGCCCATGTAGATTTTGTGCCTTAAAAACCTATTTTTTCCTGGAGGTTACCCAAGTGATTTTTATTTATTATCTATTTTAAGTTGTTTTAGTGAAAGATTAAAGGTAGCAGCTTTTACTGAAATGTATTTCTAATCCCTGCAGCAACACTTTAAAGTATCTAGGGATGTTCCCCATTTTACAGATGAGGAAATGGAGACTCAGATGTTCTATGTCTAAAGACATATGAGAAACTAGAGCCAGAACTGATTGGTCTCAAAAGCTTCATGCTCTTTGTACTAGTTTTTCTATAAACAAAATAATCTTCTCATAGGTACCTGAGGCTTATGTCAGTTTTCACTATGTATTGGGTTTCCTCTGTCAGATACTGTGCTGGAGCCCAGAAATTCATATAAACAAGTCGAAACCTTGCACCTAAGCCCGCAAACCTAATCATGTTGCCCCCTCTTTAGTGGGCATGAGGCCTTAGCCTGCTCTGTCTGCTGTTTTCTGAAAGAGAGTTGGAAAAGTTCTGTTTTTCCAACTTTGAGAAAATGGTCATTTGAATGGTTCCAACAATTTTTGTTCAATAAAATTATATTTAGTGAGGTGTTTACTATATGCCAAGACATTCTGCTAGGTTCAGGTCACCCAAAGATGAGTACGACTTTGTCTGTTCCCCTCTGGTAGGGAAGACAGACAAGACTTGAGTTCAATACAACCCTGTAAGTGCAGTGAGAAAGAGGACATACGATATTCTAATACGTCAAGGAGATCTTTGTAGGCCGTTTCTAAAGAAGCTTTTGCATCTAAGAGGCATGGAAGGATCAGCTAGGCTAGGACTACTCTGGGAATGGTACACATATGTCCAACATCTGCAAGGAGTCCATAGGTCCCTGGGCGCCAGGCCAGGTGGTACTTCATGCCAGTTGGGCCACTGCCCATTGCCCTTTGTCCTGGACTGATCTGCTTTCTTCTTCTTTGCATTAGGCTACGGAACACCTTATGGTTTACAGCACAGCTGCCCTGCCTATGGTATGTACACCACTCTTACTGATATCTCTTACTGATTGGATTGCCACAGCAATCCAAACCACAGTTTGTATCTAGGATTTTTGTTAAATGACTCAAGGGATCTCAGACCTATTCATTCTAGTGACCCAACTTAAATTCCCTTTGAAAATGCCACAACCTTGTGGTTCTTGGTTTGGTTGGAGTTGCTCTTCTCTGCTTTTGCCTGATTGAAGGACTGCTTGTTCTAATTGCCTGTTCTGACCAGATTGAAATTAAAGATTTTAAGTAGTTTCTTCTTACAGCCAACTTATACTCCATTCAAAGACTACTGAAGGGCCATACCCAGTTTCTAGCTTGGCTGCCTGCCAGTTATATAATTACATTTAAGTTTCTGATTTGGAACTGTGTGCACTGTGGATGATTGAGTCAGGGACAGGAAATGCTCACTTCAAATTTGTGGTCATCATCCTTTTCCTTAAATTTGCTTTGGGGGTGGAATATACAGGGTATCATTGATCCTAGAGAGAAGTTTGATAAGGGGTGTCTCCAGCAGTGTTATCAGAGTGCTTACTGCAGAAAGTCTGCAGTATATGTTAGAAAATTGTGTAGGAGTGTCTCCCCTCCCCCCCAAAAATATAAAATAAAAGCAAATGCGAAAGATCCTTAGTGGCCCTTTGATAACTTTTGAATGAGGTTTATGTGGCAATGGAGGCAATAAGGTTTGGAGTCAGTGATATGCTTAGACATTTTTCCTAATTCAGATACTACATTTATAGAATCAGCCATCTGCAGGATGTTGCCATTGAGAGACGAGAAGTGTGTGTGTGCATGTGTGTGAGAGAGTGTGCGTGCATGTGTGTCAGTTGAACCTCACCTGGACATGCATGTACACAGAAGGGAAAAAGACCTTTCACTGTTTTGGTGATTTGTGGCTTTAGTCCCCCACATGAGCCTCAAGACCTTTGCGTTATGCTTTTTTCTCTTCATAAGTCCGCTTTCCATTTTTGTTTGGATGAAAATTAGGCATCCTTAAGATACTGTTTAAACTGTAGCTTCATCTCATTTCATAACTGTGGAAATACTTAGAAAGTGAACATTTTGACCACTTAGTCCCCTAAGTAGAGAATTTATATCCTGGAAGATTGGGGGTAGCTGCAAGGGTCAAATGAGTTTTCTTTAAGGCAGATCTCAAGTTACATCCTTTAGCTCAATGTTCCCTATGGTACATTCAGTTTTGGTCAAAAGGCTTTCCCATAATCTGAGGTGGAGCAATATGGGGTGATTAGGAATTGGAGACTGAATATGCCTTCACTCAGAATTTCTTCTAAAATTCTAGCCATTTGATTGGTTTGTTGCTTTTACCATATAGGCAACTTCTAGACTTCCTAACTCATCCTTCCTGTGAATTAGGTCTGGTCGTTATATCCAAATACGTATTGACTCACTAGACTCATTGTGATATATGTCTTTTGTGACACCAAGTCATCTGCCTCCTAGGGTAGGTTTTTAAGGTCTCTTTGGTTTTAGGCCACATACAGTAGGTCTCAGGTTCTTTAGTATAGATTTGCTCCAGTTTTATCCCTTTAAAGGATTTGTATATCTAGATTCATGGTTTTCCTTAGTCTTTTCAATTTTTCTCTCTAGTTCCTCCTTTCCTCCTTTAACATTTTATTTTCACCCTGTGGCACCTGAGGGGCCCCCACCCCCACCACTTCAAAAGGCTTCTCTCTTCCATGTATCATATAACTGACTTCCAAAGCTGGTGAAATTTGATGCCCCCCATTTTTCACATAAAGATTTGGGTTTTTAAATGTTACTGTGATGCAAACCTACTAAAACAATGCTTTATTTTGGCTGTAAGGTAAATATGTCTTTTGGCCTTTGTAAAGCTGTTGCATGTGGGGTAATTTCCCTCTGATCATCTGGTGCTCTTGAATACCTGCTGTTGCTGCTTTGTGATTTCTCCATAGGTTAAATATTAGAATAGAAATAGGAGAAGATTTCAAATCATCCTTGAGTATGCAGAAGTTTGTGAGGCCACAAGAACGTATTAATTATGAAATTAGGGAAGTAATTAATCTTTCCAGATTTGCCATGCCAATCTTGGCAATAGCCATTAAGAAGATACATTCCCTGTGACGGCTCCAGTTGGAGCTGTCTTTCTGGGGAGCTGAGGCCTGCCCAGCAAAGCTGTGCTTTGAATCTTGACAGTCCCTCTTCTTTCTCCTATAATACGTGATGTGCCAAACTGAGAACCAGTATGGATTTTTAGAGTCACGTCAGAATATTAATCCAGTAGCATTGTTTTTGATCTTTAGAATTCATGGCAGGTCACTCAAATGAAATTGCTTTCTGATGATTGTTCTTCCTATGATGTAGCCATCTTAATTTTGAGGGAAAGTTATTATTTATCAAAATATTATGAGCAATTTCAAAATAGATCACTGAAAGAGTTGTGGGCCTCTTTCAAAATGGTACGTGTTGACTGACTAATCTGGAAAAGGTTAATGATAATTACTGTAAGATTTTTTTACCTGAAATTTTTATTGGATTATTAAACTTATTTGGAGTCCTCTCCGTTTCTTTTCTCTGTAGGTTTACCCAAGAGAATGGTTCTGTTGCCCGTTATGAAATTCCCAACATATCCTGTTCCCCACTACTCATTCTTTTAGCCAATGACAGAAGCTAATTCCTATTGAACAACTATACAGTACAATACAGAATGTTAGAGAAAAAGCCTTTTTATCCTGCTTTCTTTGAACACATACTTGATCAAAATTATTTGTAAAGAACATCTTTCCTACTTTTTGATTTTAACAAATGCAAATTTAGTTCTCTAAAACTTGAAAACAAAACAAAAAAAAGAAACCAGTTCTGTGAAACGGTACCTCATTTCTGGAAAATTACTTACACCAGCCCTTCTGTTCTAAGGAAATAAAAGTCTAGCAGTTCCAAGTTTAAGTTTTAAGAGAAGTATCAGATTATGTAAAGTTAAATTTGTGAAGGATGTATAGAGTCTCAAACACTGATCACAAATAAACTGCTTTGTTGTAACACAGAGTACTGCCTGGTTCCTGATGCAGTCACTGATTCTTAGCAGACTGATATGTATATGCCCAGGGCACTTTAATTTGGGCTGTAGTTATTTTTTTTAATACTATAGAGACTTTTCATTTCAAGTTTAACTTTGTAAATATTGAAGTGTGTAATTAAAGCCAATAAAATATGGGTTTGAATATTGTTTTAGCTTATTATTTTTGATATGTTTTGGTATCAAATTACAAGGAATTGAAAACTAATTACAACTTAGTCCTAGAAACCCCTTCATTTGATGCAAACTGCTAAAACAAAGCAAAGATGATTGTTAGCTTGGGCCAGTGTACTTACTTTGTAAGCCCTTGGTACTTCTGTTGGACAAGGGCATCCCCATAAAAAAGGTTACCTTCTGTTTTCAGAGTGCTGCTTATTAAAATGATGGCATTACCCAGAGATGGGGAAGGAGGAATGTGATTATTTTAGTTTCTGAATTTCCAAGTTTTAAAAAATAATAAATTAATCGATCAATCACCCTCTTGTTCTTGTGGCCTTCTTCACTCTGTAAGATACTGTGTTCACTCCCTGGCTTTTTCATGCAGATAAAAGATTAGCGATTTTTTTGGGGATTCATTGAAGGGTTTCCTTTCCTCTTCAATTACATCAGAATCTAAAGCAGCAACAGGGTCCCCATAAAAACTTGCTCTTCAATTGTCCCAGTTCTTGTTGAGTGCTGCTGTGAAAAGTGACAGGTTTCAGCCATGGGTCAGCATTTATTTTTAAGACACCTGATTAAGCTGGTGAAAAATTATCAGTCAGTAACATTGTGCTGTTCTGTAAAGGGTGCAGACTTAAGTCTTCCACTTGCATTGTCACCTTGTTTGGAAAGCCTATAATGTTACCAGAAGGGAATGGTTTCATTAAGGTACTCACCCCCATGAAGTGAACAGTATGGTCCCATGTCAATATTTAAAAGTCAAATGTGTCTTATGAATGTCTGTTTTTACTGTGATTGAGCTTCCTTTTTCCATCGTAAAAATTCCATTTTTAGGAGCCGATCACTACCTATCAGTGAGAATGGGCTTCACAAAATATGGCAAATTTGTGAACCATATTTCTTTGGGACCTTTAAACGAGGGTGAAATGGACAATTTAAAACAAATGTTTTAAATTTGTTTAAATCTTCTCAGATGTATATTACCCCAAAATTTGTTTATTTCTTCTGCTCTAACCTTTTTCCTTTTTTGGTGGTGGGTGATACTTGAATAAAACCTCATCACTTGCTGGAAATAGCTGTGAACTTATCATTCTCATCCTGTGTATTAGTGACTAGACATAAAAACAGGAGGGCCCATTTCAGCTGGGAGATTTCATGTTTCATTGATTCATTTTGCTGACCTATGGATGAAACAGAGCCATCACTGAGAAGAAAAAGCATGGCTAATAGTGTCCAGTTTTTATTAATTCAATATTTACAATAGTCCTTCTCTTTGTTTTTGGAATATTATTAATTGGCAGCTGCAGATGTATTGTTACTTGAAACGATCTTCAAATTTGCATTCCAAGTTGGAATCTCTTTGGAGATTTCTCTTTGGCAAATTCTTTTGAAGTAGCTGACTCTGCTTCATAACTCAACCCCTCTATAATGGCAAAAAGGGAGCTGTGCTGTTTTCCAACATGATGGCAGTCATTTCAAATGGTTTCTACTAAGTCTTTTTTTTTTTTCTTTAATTTTGTTGTTTGTTGGAAGTTACTAACCATGTTGTAAACCTGCCCAGTTGCTGCAAACTTTTACATTTCTCTGCTTTACTTAAAATAATGGAGCTGTCAGTCCTTTGTTAGAAGTGGTAACCATGCAAGTTCAACTGTTTAAATTCTGTAATGAATTAAGTGTCCCTCCCTTGGCCTTCCCACCCCTCCATTTTGTAATGAAAATTCCACTTACAGCTAAAAGAGCAGAGAAATATAAATGAAGCTGTTGGCTTCACCAAATTGTGTAAAATTAACATAAAGTTTTGCTTCTCTGCTCTTTTCTCCACTGTAGGTGGTTTTTTCATTGACAGCCCCTATTGCCAGCCTCTGAGCGTCGCACCATTTATTATTCACTTGGGCCCTCAAGATTTCTTCTCTGACTTCTAGAACCATCAGGTTGTCTGGCTTGAAATGGCAATTTCTATATCTTGGTCTTAAAAGAAATGTGACCCCCTGAGGCTTTCCAGCTTTCAGATATACCACTTTGACACCTTCTTTTTGAAAGCAGTGACTGAGCATTTTAAAGAAGAGCAATACTTTATTCAAAGCCACGATGTCTGTTTTAAAACTTTTCCTTTGGAAACCTAGCAATATCTATACTTAACCCCTCTTAGCATAGTCTCTTGTCAGGAGTTTACAGACCAATGTAGAACTTAGAATTAGCGTTTGAGCTGTGCTATCTTCGGACAGTTTTTAAACTTTTTTAGCACATGAATTGAATAGTTGCTTTCCTAACTGTGTCAGTTAGTGCTATTATAATTTCTCAGAGACAGAGGTCCTCCTTGAAGCCATATCCTCTGCATGGGGGTTGATGCCCAGCCAGGGATGTAGCTTGCAGTCTGTTTCTTCAGGCTGCAGGAGCACCCTGTCTCTTGTGCACAGTAATTGGTCTAGTAGATTTCCAACATACCTCATGCTGACAAGATGCAGTGCATGGATCAGTGAATTCAGCAAGGAGTCGGGTTTACATGGTTCCTGAAGTCATTCGTGGTCTGTCTCAAATCGTTAACCTGGGGAACAGACCACTTGATAGATCTTGCTGGTATTAGCCTTTTCTTTTCTTCTTCTTTAAAAATTTTGGGTGAATGTTTAAAAATCATGAATCAGTCAGTCACCGTTATTAATTGAAGAGCTGGGAATACCTCCTTAATGTATTTTTAAAACTGGTGTTGGACCCTCTGTGTATTTCAGGTTAATACTTTTAAGCAGTTTTCAGCACGTTTATCTCACTTTATTCTCGTTCTCCTCGGACCTTCGTAGCCATATCACTTGTATAAAATAGGCTGAAATATAGTGACTGTAAGCTGTGATCTCAGTATAAAAAGGTAAGCTCTTTTATTTTCTGATTAAAGAGAAAAATAATTAAGAGTCAGTTTACACACAGCATGCATATATGACAATCATATATGATGTATTTGATCCCTTAGGTCTTATGTCATCACATTACCTTTCAGATTTTATGGTCTAAATGTAAAATAGTTATTTTTAGCTTTTGTTTTAATGCCTATGTAATTATTTTTTATTCAAGAGAGAAATTTCTCTTTTGCTGGGTTAAATGTGTGTATGTGTATGGAAACTTAAAATATAACATGTATGTAAATTACATGCATACATTTACCTGTTTAAATATAAGAATTCAGTGGTAGGAACAGTTCACCTACGAAGATTTTAATGTCAGGGCATTCTTTTGGCCAAAGTGCTGGAATTTCATAAGCAGCAAGATTGGTAACAGTGCTGCTGGTGGGGTCCATTTATATAGGTAGCTGTTATACAAACTGGGGATCAAAGTGCCAGTTTCTCAAGGAAAGAAACTTCTCTGAGAAATGAAGATCTCTGATCTGTGTTGTATGTCCCACTACAACAGCAGCAA
Source organism: Choloepus didactylus (assembly GCF_015220235.1). Taxonomy (NCBI): domain Eukaryota; kingdom Metazoa; phylum Chordata; class Mammalia; order Pilosa; family Megalonychidae; genus Choloepus; species Choloepus didactylus. The sequence goes on from NC_051316.1 coordinate 98,944,840, forward strand.
GAAGCCATAAAAAAAAAAAAGCAATAGAAAATGAAAACAACAACAAAAAACCAACAACCAAAACCTTAAGGTAACTATGGAAAAATATATAATTGCCTGAATTTAGCTAACTATTTCCAGAACCAACTTTGGCAAGACTCAGAATGGTGAATACCTAATCTGCAGAGACCAAATAGACTAAAGGCTATTGTTATCTGTCTTTTCCAGGTTAGGTAGCTAGAAGATTTTATTTCCCACCTTACCTAAAGCATCATGGAGTTCATTTTAAACGATGTGAGCATTAGGCCAAATATTTTAAAAAGGATATGCTTTGTTTAGTTGGTGTCCCATAAATGCATTTCATATGTGTTAGATGTTCTTTAGTAAGGCTGTATTTGATATATCTATGTAGATTTAAATGAATTTTATGTTTTATATTTGTTTCTGAGTAGCAGTTTTCTTTTATACTAACTTGAAAGTTGCTGAAACAACTCCCCTCACCCCACCCCCATATAGAATCTGTATGTGCATTTAATATGGCTTTGGCATTTATAAAAGGTTGTATGAGGTATTGCTGACTAGTATCAAGTGCAATCCAGATCTGCTCAAGCAGCTGAGTGCCTGTTATGTGCCAGGTCCTTTCCTGGGTACCAGGGAAACAGGCTTGTTGGTGGAATTGAGCCTATTATAAATATCCTAGTTTGGGAGACAAATAGAGCATTAGCAGTGGCAAAGGCTAATCATTTTTCCTGTTTAATAATATGAGCCCTCTGACATCACTGAAATGGGCATCATTTGGAAATTCACTCATTTAAAATATTTCTCTGGCAGTTTTGAGAGCCTGCAACTAACTTTGGTTTATGCTTATGGACCTCAATCCAATAAAATGAACTGAATGAAATGAATTACAAATACTCCAGTCCTTTTAAATCCTTTTTTATAGTATAGCAATTTACAGAGTAGTTAATTTAAATACCACATTTTTTTTTTCTGACCAATGATGAAGAATTTTACTGTTAAAATCAATCACTCACTGTAATTTCCTTGTTTATTAGATTTCATTAATAACTATAGTGGATAAAAAAATTTTCAGTAGTATGTTTGAGGAAAGAAGTTGGGGGATTTTTATTTCCTCAGCAGGTAGATTTCTAGCAATACAGAGCCCTAGGTATGTGGGGCCTACCCTGGCAGATTCAAAACCAGAAACATTAATAGCAGTTAAAGCTGAAAACACCTGCAAACAGCTGCTCTGTGGCTAGTCTTCTGTAATTCTCTCCTCTTATGCCAGTGCTTCCTGAAGGGGGTGGGGGTGGGGTGGCTCCCAAGTCAACCAGCACAAGAAAGGTTCTGTTGCCATACTTTGTAAGATACCATGTCATCAGTGACCATAGATTTCTTAGCTTTTACTAGGAGGCCTGGAAGGGAGATGGGTGGTAAATGAGTAACAGCTGCATAGCCAAGAAACTGCTGAGGTGAGTTTCAATACCGATGTGCTTCTCTCTAGCAATTATTTTCAGGACATAGAGATGGTACTTCTTATATAAGAATGAGTTTCTCCTTTTGTATTAGCATCTTCCAGAAAAACTGTTAAGTCAAGAATTCAAGTTGAGTTAGTTGTAAGAATAGATATCCTTTCCCACATTATCAGTTTTAGGTAGGCACCAACAGCTTCCATTGATGCTTGAAGCAGTGATCTTTGGAGGTTTTTTAAAATAGCACCATAATGCAAATTAGGTTATGTAAGATTTACAGCACAGCTAGAAATAAGGAATAGAAACCATGTGGGAATCTGGGCCAAATTAATTCTTTTCCTCAGCAAATCCCCACGGGGCTTGGGAATTAGATGAGTTGATACACGTCAAGTTGTTTCAAAGAGTACCTGGCACATAGTAAGTATCCAGTAAATGTTGACTATTCGTGCCAAGTTTGGTTGAGGTGAAAAGGAAGCATGTGAGGGAGACAAGAATGTCCCCATAGTTGGTTGAGAAGCAGGTATGTGGCCTGCTGGGGTGGAGCTGTGTTGGCTCCTTCGTGCTGACTGGTTTGGGCAGCTCCCAGGCTTTGGGAGAGGACTCCTAGCTTCTGGGGGTTAGATGAGAAACATAAACCAAAGACCTGGTGAGAGGTAGTGTGGTGAGGTTGTTGCAGATTCAAGCTGAGCTAAATTGCTCACATTTCTGCTGTGGTAGTTAAATCACTGGCTAGTCTGCTGCCAGGGGATTGTAAATACTTGGTTTGGGTTTTCAGGGTGCTTAGAACTTCAAAAGGACACCTGCCTGCTGATTCTAAGTTTCTGCCAATGCACTAATAATAAAAAAGTGTGTTTTGATTACAGCTACCCCCGGTACCCAATGTTCAGGGCTCAGTAGTGATTGGTAGGTAGAAAGCAAGTTCTTAGAAATATCAGAAAGGAAAGGAGGATACCGTGTGGCATGCTTAGAAGGCTATTGACTCAGAAGCTTCTCTGAATAGCATCCCTGCAGCTTTGTCTCTTTGGGAAAAAAAAATCTGTACTCACCACCCCATTGAAGCCTCCCTTCTATTTTTAACTTTAGAAACAATGTCTACCTATTTATCCCTCTATCTAGACACAGTTGGACAGTTACTTTTAAACAAGAGGAAAAAAGTATAGATGGTGAAATTTACCAGGTTGGATTGAATAAAGGTCACAGAGTTTACTGTCCATTCCTGATTCCCATAGACTTCGGGAGCCTCTGAAGAAAAGTGGACAGATGTATCCCAGTCTGTTGGTAAGAGGTGAACTAAATGAGGAATACAGTTTGAGTTCTGTATGCTGTAAATTTGTAAAAACTGCTGTAGCCAAGGACTGAGGATACCTTTAAGAAGGCAAGTAGATAAACTTGCATCGTAGTCAAGAGGCTTTTCTTAAATCCAGGAGATATTTGTATGACTAAAGTCCTTGCAGAAGTCACCCCATTCCTCCTCATCAGTGGCTGTTTGATGGAATCATTGGCTTTTTCAGCCAAGGTTGAAAGAGAGCATGTTGTGTTTTTTTTTTTTTTTGCCTTTATCAGTTGTTAATCTTTTAATCACTTGGTCCTTCTAAGGAGGGTCTTGGCTTTTCTTGACAGAAGTTTGCATTTCTGCAAACTATGCTGCCTGTGCTGGTGGGTAGGGTGAAGATGGCCTCCATCTTTGCAGGTGACTTAATATCTGACTAGCACAGACTAGCTGGAGATACATGGTTCCAGAGCGATCTTCTTGGCTGCTGGAAAGTCAGCAGGAGGTAATGGGATTAGCCTAGCTGCTGTTAGGACATTCTCTCAGAACTGCCTGGGAGCCCTGTCTCTCTGTGCTTTGTTTTAGTTTCTTTTTCCTTGAACCCTTTGTATAGTTTGGCCTAATGGCCTCTCTGCATTAAAGTGTCAACTGAATGCCCCAGCTAATTAACAGTAGCCTTCAACTTAGGTCACTTTGGGCTGTGGGCAGCAGTTTATTTAATAAGCAGGGATGGGAGAAAGAAAAGAGTGGAAGGAAAGGTGCTAAAATTGGTATCACTTGTATGCCAGGCAGTTGGACATTCTTCTGATTTAATTCTCAAAACAGCCTTCTTGGAGGTGGTATTATCCATTTTACAGATGAAAAAACTGAGGCTCGGAGTTGTTTAAGGCTAGATCCATCCAAGAATGAACCCAGCTCTGTTCAACGCCAAAGCCTCTTTCTACTACACCATTGCTATGGATTAAAAGGCTGGGAATGAAGGTGAGGAGCACGTCGGGCAACAGATAGGAGGTATGCAGGTAAAGGGGCTTAAGGCCAAGTGGGCCAAAAGGAGCTAAAAGAGGGGCCTGAACGCCAGCCAGGAGTCTCAAGCAGAACTGTCACAGGATCTTCTGGCTCTGCCAGGAATCAGATCAGAATTCCTGTGTCCCTGGCTCCAGGCTTAAGGGGAGATTCTTGACAGTGTGCTGGAATCTAGGCCCTCTGACTTGAAGTCATTTCAGAGCAGGTAATCCTGTCTTAAGGATTGGGATATTTTCTTTTAGTCTGATGGGAAAAACAAACTGAAACGGTAGACTGGAAGGCTTTATAAATAAGCAGAAGTGTTTGTTTGTTGTTTTTGTATTTGAAGCTTGTTTTTCTGCTTATCAATGAGAAACCAAGGTGCATATTTTCGTTTAGCTAATGTTTTCTGAGTGCCTGCTCTCTGCCCAGCCTGAGATAGATGCCATAATAGATTTGAGCCAGGCTTTGAAGGCTAGTGAGGCTTTGGCTTATTGGGTAAAAGTAAGCAGCATGGAAGGGGAGCAACAACCCAAGTTTGGAGTGTATGGAGATGTCTTCCGGTAAATGGGGTAGGGGTGGGGACTGGGGATCGCAGAGATGGGTAGGTGGCACATTGCAGAGGCCTATTCTGATTGCTAGGAGGTTCCCCTAGACCAGGCTTCAGGGAATGGCTGACGACCTGGAGACAGGAGTCTTCCCCCTAAGTCTGCCCCAAGTGTGTTGAGCCCTGGCTTGGAGGGCTTTGAGATCTCAGAATTGTTGCAAGTCTGCAGAACTTGCCTGATTATGTCGTTTCCACAAACTACTTTGCTAGCTCCTTTGCTAATTGATGCCAGCTGAGTCTCTGCTTAGGAGCCAGTGGGTGTGGGGATGGATTACAGAATCCTTTTCAGAGAAAAGATACTCCTCACCCTCCCCAAGTCATCATCTTTCCTGACAATCTGCAATTTTTCTACCCAACCAGCCTTACCCCTGGAGAAGAGCAGGAAGAAAGGACCTTCTTTGAAACCCAGGTTATATTTTTAGAGCACTGACTTGTGTGTGAGGGAGAATGAGTACCTGGGCATTTGTAGAATATAACACTTTGAAAAACCCTTTCTCATTCATTATTTCATTTCCTACCCTACTCATAGAATTTTGGAGAAGTAGCAATGCATGGATTGTTGTCTCTACATACAAGGAAATTGAAGTCCAAAGACTTCCAAACCACCTAGCTTGCTTGTGGCAAAACATTGTGGCTCTTAATTAGTGAGGTTTTAAACCACACTGAAGAAATAACACATCTTATACTGTTTTGTTTTTAGAGTTAACAGAGCCCTTTCTTAGGAATCAGTTATGAACTCCACCACAACTGTGGGATCTAGAAATTTTCTCCTTTTACAGTTGAGGAAAATGAAGGCTTGCCCAAAATTGTACAGCTAGTAAGTGGCAGAGCCCACACATTCTGATAGCACTGTGCTTGATATGGGTGGTTTGTATTAGTAGTCTAGACTGATATCTAGATATTCTATTTTACAAAAGCAGGTGGTAACAGTTCTTCTATGATGCATTCTGCTCATCTTTCTTCCAGACTTCTGGGATTTATCCTTGGTCTTGTAACAAAAGAAACATAAACCAGCCCAGCTTCCCCTGGTCCCCTCTCACCCGACCCTCAATCCAAACTTTCCTGGCTCATTCTTTCTCTGGTTCCTTTGGAAGAACGGATTGATTGCTTGCTCCTGGGCAAGGTGTCTAGTTGGTCAGCCTTAGGCGGGCACCATGTTTTTTGCCAGCTGCAGTCAGTCAGTTTTCACAAACCATCTTGTTTGTACTACAACTCAACCCTATGACAAAGTGCAAATTTAGCCGTTGCCATTTGGAGAGATACTCGGGTTAGAAGGAGGGGATGTGTTGTTGAAAGTTTGCTTTTTATATTCAGCCTCACCAACATTTTTTTGATTGTCTGCTGCCATCTGTTCCTGGCTGGGCCTTCAAAATGTACTTTAACCGAAGAGGGGATCACCCTCACAGTTAGACTTTCCAGAGCACTCCAATGCCTGGGATCTCGTTGGAGTCTTCTTCCATTATAAATTAGTCCCACAGAGGTTGCTTAGTTTTCTAAAATCTCTCATGGCCTTGGAGGTAAGGGAAAGTTGGTGGTCATCATCAGGAGCTGAAAAGTCTGTGGAGGTTGGCAGCTGAGGGACTCAGGAAAACTAAATGCACCTTGAAATGAGATTGTTGAGACTAGCAAAGGGAAAACTTGGGAAGAACATGGACGCTTCCATCAGCTATTTTAAGGAACTATTTTTATTTGTTGTATGCGGCTCCAGGAGGGAAGAACACAGTTATGGAACGCCAGTTGTGCAATTTGAGCTAAAATCTGCCCCCTTTAATAATAAACTGGGTTGCCTTGGGGAAGCAGGTATGTTAACAAGTGAGGTCCATGTTACCAGAATTGTTCTAGCAAGAAGCCAATTGTTTGGATACTGTAGAGGGAGTTCCTCCGTAGGACGTCAGTGTGGACAGAACTCTGATGAGATTGGTGACAGTGTCAAGACCACTTCTCCCCTCTTAGGTACATGCATTTATTCAGAAAACATTCACTATACCTACGACTTTTTACCAGGATCTGCGTTGGGAGAGAAGGAGCAGTTGGAGAAAATGTCAAGAATTTTAGCTTAAGACAACTGAGTAGAAGGTGAAGCCTCTGATCAAGATGGAGAGCACAGGAAGGGAGGGGAAGATGCTCAGGGGATTTGAACAGAGTAAGCACTTTGGCCAGTTCCTCCCTCCCTGATAGGGATGTTTTTTGCTGGCCCATTCCCAGGTCTGCCACTCAGTCCAGGGGAGGAGCCAGGCCTGTAAAGAGGCAGTTATATACAGGAAGAGAAGTGCTTAGAGCTGAGTCATTTACATTTACATTTCAGGAAGGGGGAGCACAGTATGCATCAAAAGAGCATGACCTACTCAGGACAGCAAAAAATTCCTTGTTAGTGGGTCCAGGCTTGGTTTGGAGGGTTGAAGTGGCTAGAGCTGGAACTGTGTAGTTTGGGGCCACTTTGTGCAAGACCCTGGGTGCTGTGCCCTTCAGTTATTACTGACATCTACAGTGGTGAGAGATTTCTAGAGGATCGATTTGGAAAGTTGATGGGGAAAGGCGAGAGGCAGGAAGACTGGTGGGGAAGAGGCTGTTGTGAATGGCCAGGTGAGGAATGAGGGAGGCTGATGGGGCTGCAGCAGAGGAGTGGAGAAGCAGGGATGGAGACTTTACAGGCCTGGCTGAGCAGGAGGGGTGCGCCTGATGGCATCCAGCCCTGGGCCAGGGGATGTGCCCACCAGGGAGAATGGGGCCTACGAACTGCTTCTTCTAGTTTAATGTTGAGGGGGTATCTGAGAGAATGGTGGTGTTTATATTCTCTTCCTATCTGCATGTGCCTGGGTGCAGTGAACATGGGAGGCCTTCAGAGAAGTTGAGAGATGGTGGTCTGCACTTTCAAGTAGCCTATCAACTATTAAGGCAGGCTGCATGTGCATAACAGGTAGAAGCAAATGCTGCTCCAGTACATCAAAAACTGCTTTGAGCCAGGCCTTCTTTTGGGTGTTGGGAAGACTGAGGTTGAGTCAGACATGATGCGTGCCCCAAGGTGGACTTGGTGTCATTGGGACAATTAAAAAAACCCATAAATGTATATAGTGCTTTATATTCTCCAAGGGTCCTTGCCCTCAGAGGAGAGTCCCCAGGTTGGTTGAAGGGAGTGTCTGTGAAGTGCCAGGGATGGCGCTAGATGCCAGCATTGTCTTTTAACCTGAACACAAGCTAGGAGTGGGTGCTGCCTGTGCAGTGACGGAGTACAGTGGGTGCCATGGCAGGGGCTCCTCGGAGGGCCTGGAGAAAGAAGACGTACAAGTGCCTGCAGAGCCGTTTCATTTAATCCCCAACAGCCCTGTGGGAGGAGGTGAGGATCCCATGCAGCTTAGAGAAGGAAAGGCACTTGCCCAAGATCACACAGCTGAGAAGTGGTGGCACCAGCCCCCCCTTGGCTCTTCCCGATGCAGTTCTTGCAGTCAACGTGATGCTGACAGGAGGTAGGCACTGTGGGCTGGTGGTCCAGCACTGTGAATCAGCTTCCACCTGGCCTGTGGAGGCTTTTTGTCTTCTGGTACCAAGTCAGGAGGGGAGTTGGGGCAGGTGTGGGAAGAGCCCTGGGAGGTGTGCCTAGCTGGGTGACTACTGCCAGGCCCTAGGGGAGCAGTGGTCTGGTGGGAGGTGGACTCTTGATGGCAGGTGATGGTGGGGGCTGGGGGAAGGGTGGGTGCATAGGCAGGAAACCACTAAAAACTTAGGAAACTGGATGCTGCTTGCTCTCAGTGAAGTTGTTTTCTAATCTTTGAAACTCAGGTGAAGGTTATGGAAGGAAAAAGGGTCAGAGAAATTGTGCTTGTGCAGCGCATTGGCTGCCGTCTTGAGGCTTGTCTGGCTCTCTCTTGGGGAGTGTGTTTCTGGGTTCAGGGAAGGGAAAAGGACAAACGTGAGCCTAGCACAGATGGAGATTCAGCCCCCACCTTTGGTAAAGAAGGTGGAGTTTGTCCCATTAGCTATGATGCCAGGTGTGGCCTTTCATCAGGCAGTCGAGCCCTGGCATGGCTCCGGGCACCAAAAGTCACTTATGGAACCAGAGCCTTGCCCAGGCCAGGCTCTGTTCTATCTGTCTCATTTTTCTGCTTAGTTTTGAAAAGAGATGATAGGAAATTCTCTTTTGACTTGAACCTAAGTATTCCTGCTGCTCTGGGGAATCAGAATTGTTTTACTGTGGGTAGAGATGAATCAAGAATAGGGATAGGAGTTTCAGATTTCTAGGAAGACTGTTCCTAAGTTCCCTCTCCACTTGTAATTAAGAAAGTTGTTTCTTCAGCTTCTTTCCTCTCGTCTGGATAGTTTGTGTTCTCCCCTCCTCCTGCTGGTCACAAACACTTCCTGGGCTTGAGGAGGCCTCTGATATGGTGGGTCACTGCTAAGACACATCAGTCCAGATAGATTCATTTTCTTGACATGCATGTGGAACGTTCTAAGCCTCCTTGTGTACCTCATCTCACTGGCTCCCTAAGGCTGCAGCCTTGACCCCTGAAGTAGTGATGATGGCCTGTGCATGAGGTGTGATTTGAAAGCCCAGAAAGCTCTGGTTCCAAAGATACCTCTTCTTTCACTTGATGATATACCAGAAATTCAGTGCCTCCCTTCCTCTAACCGTGGTCTCATTTCTTGCTTAGACCGTCCTTCCCTATCAGGCAGGGTCCTAATTTCTGAGAGGAGTTACTCAGTGCTGCTTTTCGCCTGCTCACTTAATATGGTGTTTTTTTCAGAGATGGGACCTGCAATGGCCATGTGGGAGGTGGCTTAGCTGCCATTTATGGTGACCTTTCCTGTAGAGGAAGGTTTTTAGAAACTCAGATGGGGAATCAAATTGCAGGCATCTCAAGGCTCTGTCTTTTCTGTCTCACAGGGATCAAGGGTGGCTATGGCTATCTTGCAAGCTACCTCTAGCTTCCAGATGAACTTATTTTCCATCACATCTGGGCTTGAGGAGGCAAAGTGAATGCTTGGTGAAGGCAGGAATACCTCTGCCTTGGCCTTGCTTTTCTTCTTCTGAGTCATGAGCTGCCTTCTTTGGGCAGACTTCTCATACTTGAGCCTTCAGTAGCATTTATCGTGTTTTCCCCAAAGCATCTTTGAACTCAGGCCTTTCTTTCACTCTGGACCCCTTGTCTGGCTTGTTGTGCTGAATCTTTGGTCTCTGAGGTGCTGGTCAGGGCCTAGCTACATCCTCTGGAGAAGACAGGTCTCCTGAGATGGCCATAATTAGGGCGAGGGCACTTCTGGGAACAGTGAGGCTGATGGGCCTGCTCCTCAGGGTGCCCTTGGCCGGGTGGGCCTGGAGCCGGGCTCAGCCTGTTGGTACCACCACCCAAGCCCATGCATCCCGGTCTTTCTGGTACATGGTGTTCCTGGAAGAGAGGGGCTGAAGACTTGCTTCTCCCAGCAGAATTCATTGTTTGGGATGGAGGTAGGAGTTAGCCAGTCTAAACCTGAAGCCCTGGGCAGTTCAAGAAAGGGGCTCCCTCACTAAGGAGTAAGGTGGCCCTGGCTCAGCCTTAGCCCTTCCTTTGCCCAGGATGGGAGGTTAAGAGAAAGTTGGGTATAGCTGTGGGTAGAAAACCTTCCCTTACTGTATGGGTACATACATGACATTGGACTCTTGGCTGTAACTCACTATGGTATGGTGATGGTCAGGTTGGTTTTTAGAAATCTTATTTAAAATATCTGTATTTGCTGTGTTTTTCTGAATACACAAGTGTAAATAGTATAATTTGCAGTGCAAAGTCCTTGGCAATAACTTTGTTGTATATTGTTACCCAAAAAAATTGGAAAACGCAACCTTCTTCTCTGGGGCAATGATTACATGTAGGACTCTGAACTTTAAACCTCCGGCATTGTTGAAGCAGCAGCAGCAGCCACCACCACCGCCGCCGCCTTCATGTGTGGACTGTCACCAGTTCCTCGCCCAGAGATGCCTGGCCTTCACCCAAAGGGACTCTGCTGCCCCAGCTTCCTCAGGCAGCGCCCACACTGTGGCTCCTTCGCACTGAATATGTTGGACTCTGCCATAGACCGAACCTCTTGTCCGGCCGCTGCAGTTTGTTTGTAATGCCCTGACATGTTGCATTTTCCTTATTTGGATGAATAGAAATAAAAGCTTCTGTCTTAAACAGCAAGAGGCTGAACTGTTCTGTGCAGGACTCACTCTGGTTAAGTGAAGGATCTGAATTTGATGAAAGATTCAAGTGTAGGTCCCCCTTTCCCGGCCCTTAGGATTCTCCAGCTCAGGCATGCAAAGATGAGGGACTGAGAAAGCTTGACGGGAGGACATCATGGCTCCTGATGATGGCCAGCGGTTTGGGTGGTGGAGACAGTGTTCCTGTCTGTGATCCTTAAATTTCTATGGTTCTCTGCTAATGTGAGGGAAAGTTTTATCAATGTATAAGTTTAACCTTGACAGCCTGATGTGGTGAGTTATGTTGAGTGAATGCTGAAACCTAGACCTCAGTACTTAATGGTGCTTTTCACATACCCCCTCTCAGTCCTCTCATACCTTTTCTCAGGGATTAGCATTGACCCACATGTTGCAGATAAGAAAACTAAGGCTCATCTAAAATGACTTGCCCAAGGGTATAGAGCTTCTAAGTGGCAGCAGGAGTTTGAATCCAAAGCTGAAGCTCTTCCTCCTGTGCCTGCTGCACCCTGTAAGGTCACTGTGCTCAAGCTGCCCTTGTAGCCTGGAGAACCTGAGACTACAGTGAGGCCTCAGCCCACCTGGATGAATGAGGAAAGAAAATGCAGCCTGTCTGGGAAGGTGGTTCTAGAGGGATCCAGCTCAGGGCCTGCTGCTGTTGCCCTCCAGGTAAGTGGATAGCTGTGGGAACAAAGGCAGAGGGTTTAACAGTAACCTAGGAACTCCTAGGGTTAGGCATTGAACCCCTTGCGTAGATAAGGAAAGAAGTTGGAGAGGTTAACTAGCTTTCTTGAGTGAGTCGAGCATCCAAGGTCCATGGCTTGGCTTTGAATTGAGGGTCTTGGCTCTGGGTTCCTATGTGTGCTGTTTGTAATGAAGTGATGTGATAGTTATCTCCACCTGCTACCCACAAGGTTATTTTAAAGCAGGAGCCAGCTGGTTGCTGGGAGTCAGAGGTTTGAGTTAACATCCCAGCTGTGCAGTGTGGGCTGTTCATGATCTTCTCTATGGGCCCCAATTTCTTCACCTACAAAATGGGGGTGGGGGGATAGGTGGGTAAGAACTTGGTGCTCAGTCTTTTTGTTCTAGGAGCAACTGCCTCACTCATTCTGTCTGCTTCCAAGTCTCGGGTCTGTCTTCATCTCCCCTGTTCCCCCATCATCCCCAAATGAATCTTAGAAGAGGATTTATATTCCATTTTAAAAAACAGGCACAGCTCTAAGCAACTGAGGCACTAGAATCCCTTAAACAGCCACCAGACAGTGAGGTGTAGGCACTGAAAGGTGAATTGACTCTCCCAGGCCAGGAGGGGCCTATGTCACGTACTGCACTTCTCTCTGCATAGGGTCTGCTTTTCACAACACAACAGGTCAGTTTTATCACTGGGAGTGGTGTTCTGGGCTTTTAATTTTGCTCTTGTGGATTTTTCTTTCTTTCATTTGTCTCATTGCTCACCCCCTGCCTCTGGGACTTGGAATTCAGAAGAGATGAGGAGGCAGCAGTCCTAGGAAGACTTTGAGCTAGACTGTCTCCTTTCTTTCACTTTGAGCTGCTGTCTTCTCCCTGAGAATTATTAACAAGGCTCTGGAGAAATGAGCACAGGCCACAGCAGGACTTTGTAGACAGTCCACTCGCCTGTCAGCTGTTTCCACTGCCCTTGTGAGCAACCCTGAGAGTCGTCAGGGAAGATTTGTGCCCAAGGTCACAGATCCAGAATCTGGCTGTCTCAACACCAGGCCTCATGCTCTTTGCTCTTTCCCTACCACAGTTCCCTCTAAGCACCCATCTTCTTTTTCCACTTCCCTTCCCAGCATGGCTTCTCAAAGTCTCCACTTGCTGTGTCTGTTTCCTCACCTCCCACTCCTCGACTCCCTGCAGTCTGGCTTCCCCACTGCACCCCACCAACCTCAGTCTGTTTTCAGTAGGCCACAGCAATCTCCCAATTGCTAAATCCCAGGAGCCTTTTGAGGTCCCGCCCTTACCTAAGGTCAAGTGCTGCTTATGTTCTCTGGATGCCCACAGCCTCACTCCATTCTCCATGTCCTCTCTTTCCTCTTCTCTCCCTTGAATGGTGGTGCCTGAGCATCTAGCCCTTACTTAATCTGTACATTCTCTGGACAGTCTCATCCACTTTTACAGCTTCAGCTTACACGCTTGAGCAGTACTTCTTTGAGCAGTACTTCTCAACTAAGGGGCATTTCTGCCTTCAAGGAAATGTTTGGCAATATTGGGGGGGAGGGGGGAGAAGCAGCTGTGCTGCTGGTATTGAGTGGGTAGAGGCCAGGGATGCTGCTAAACAGCTACATTGCACAGGATAGCCAGACTCAAATAATGTCAAGGTTCATAATCCCTGTGCTAGAGATACCCATGAAACTACTGAGCTGCTTTAGAGTCTGGGTATCTCCAACATGGATGTCCCTTTCTCTGAGCTAGGGCACAACAGGGATGAGGATTTCTGTTGAAACCCTATACTCCTGAATACAGGGACCCTCAGGACTGGAAAGGCCTTGAACAGGCTGCTCCTTTTGGACTCTTGCCCTTGTTACCCTGAGAAGGGGTTGGCCAGGAGTGTGGGATCCCAGAAATACGCCCTCCAGCCTGGCAAAGGGATACCTGCTGTGCCCTAGAGCCCCTGTGCTGGCCTCTGCTTAGCACATGCTATGAGCCAGGTGCCTTGCTGGGCACTTTCCCAGCCTCAGTGCAGTGGGGAGATGGCAGGGGCCCCTCCCCACTTACCATCTTTCCTTCTTCCTGCAGACATGTGGCCAATGGTCTGCATCTTGGCCTGCTTCCATTCAAGGGTTGGGCATGGGTGGAGTGCTGGAGGATTAGGGAAACATGACTCTTCGTCCTGCTGCAGAGAATGGGGGCAAGGTGGGATGGAACGAAGAGGACGTAGAGGGTCTGGGAGCTACATGCCTATGGAGTAGCAATGTGCATGTACTGTTCACCAGAATCAGCTTTCTAAATTAGGATTTATCTGCCCATGCCACTACTTTTCCTAAAACTCGAGGCAGGGCATAACTGGGCCCCTGGGTACTCTGACAGCCTTTCTGTACTTCAGCTTTTTCTCCACATTCACATTTTGGGACCTAGACTTTCCTCCCCCATCTCTGGAAAGCCCGGAAAGATGCTTTTGTCTTTCAAGGCCTAACTCCATTCTTAACTCCTCTAGGACGTCCCTAAACCTCAAATACATAAATAATGTCTCACCTTTGTTATCATAGCACTTTATTTCTTAGAGAGGGGCAGTGCTCACAATTAATACACAGGTATCAGTCTCCGAAAGGACAAAACCTGCATCTTCTCTTGTCCTGCATGGTCTGGCACACATTAGCTGCTCAGTAAGTGTCTGAATGTCAAGGCATTGCCTGAGTGTACACAAACCTATCTGACAGCACAAAGGGGTGGCCTTTTTTTATTCTGCTTGGGGGGGTGGAGGGGAGGGGCAGGGGGAGATGGGGAAAAAGAGTGGAGGAGAGGACCACATAATGATAAAACTAGTTTTTACAAAGCAAACACTGTTTGTACCAAAATATTTAATGAATATGCTTGTTAAAATAAAAACAACAAAAGAAACTGTAACACAATTTTACTGGTTTATATTTCAATTCATACAGTTGACACACTGAAACTACCCTAGCACAATGTCCACACGCCTCGTATTAGATGGGCTTACAGCTGTTTTGGTAACCGAACAAGAAAGACAGAAAGCAGCAGAGGGGATGGTTTAGGGGAGAGGGTTGCCTTTGTTACCTCCCTTATCACAGATGACCTAAGCAAGCATTAGTACAGCAAACAAGAAGAGATATAAAAGAATTCAAGTGTCTTTATGTACAAACCAGTGCCTCTTGTAACCAGCTACCTCCACACTGCACGCAGAGAAGACAACAAAATTATCTGCGAGACAGCTTAAGTCAGCATTATCACTATATAAATTAGAAGTCAGTTTTTTTTTTTTCCTTTTTAGAAAAGGTGCTACAATTTCCACTCCATAGCTTCAAAGTGAGAACTTGCAACCCATCTGAACAGTAAGATCTGCACCCAGCCATACTCTGGGGAGGACCCAGAGGCTCAGGCAGGGAGGGAACACAGCCCAGGAGGATGGTGGCCTGGTGGTATGTGCACCTTGCATGTATGCACATTTACACAAACACACAGCTCAGTGTCTTTCTCACTTGTATGGCCTGTTGTGCAAAAACACTAGGAAACTTGAGTGAGGGAGCTCTTCACAGCTCCCATGACAACAGGGAGGAGAGCAGAGTCCAACAAACCTTGAAATTAAGTGCCCAAATAACCACATAATTAAATTGTGCAGATTAGCAGTCCTAGTCTGGAATTTAAACACTGTCAAGGGAGTATATTGGGAAAAGATATTTTTATATATATATATATGTATATACATGACACACGAAGCAAAATAAGGTTTGTCCACATTACGACTAATCCAGTCTCACAGTCAAGTCACTCATCCCAGCACTGTGAAGTCATTTTGGCAGCTAATGCTAAAAAAAAAAAACAAGAATGATGAGAGTTGCATAGAATTGATCAGAAACGTGTATAATGCCAAACCAAAAACTGTGCATCGTATAGCTTAACAAGACTAGATGGCTTCAGCTATAACCATGAAACCCTCCTATTAAAACAAAGTGCTTCTCCATGTCTACCTGGGGGGCTGCTGGCACTGAAGCAGATTAAGAATTATTTGAGTTACTGATCCTCAGCTCCCCGCTACATATATATATATATATATATATTTTTTTTTTTTTTAAAAGAAAGGTTAAAGGTTAAGGAAAAAAAAAAACAACAGACCAAAGGATACCCAAACTCTGGTAATGTAAACTCAGCCTTTGAGGCTGGGTAAAGTGGTGACCTACACTGAGAAAAGGCCTGGAAGGTCAGACTGAGGAGTGTTTATTCTAGAACGTCCAGAGCATTCTGAGCTAGCAGGTCTTAGTATCAGTAGTTAGGAGAGCCCTGCCCCAAAGGCTGCCTGCTTCATGAACTCTGGTCCAGTGACCTACCAACTTGCTTCTATGGATCTGACTTAGATACATTCTGGTCCTGGGACAAGTCACAGAATCACACATCTGGCCAATGAAGGCAACAAAAGGTGGTTTTTTTTTTTTTTGAAGGTGTCTGGAGGCAGCAGATGCTCTCAGCAAGTCTCTTTTCCTTGAACCCCAGTTGCCGTCTTTATGGAGCTCAGTGTTCGGTTAAACCATGTCTTCTTGGCTGCTTGTACCTCATTGAGGGCGAGGCCTAAATGGTGCTCCAAGTCCTGCAAGAGGAACGATGCACATGAGGATGCTGGGTTCCTGTGCCAATGACACTGCCTCCCCGTAGCCGAGCCAAGGCAATAATTTGTAGTCTATTTACTCTTGAGAGGCATAGAAAGGTCTGGAAAGCCTAAAGATTTGGGACCTTTCCTCCTCATTTTTTGCCTATTTATTAAAACAGCTTCCTAATTTAGTGTCTCCCTCTCCTTTCTACCCACTGCACACAGGGAAGACAGAACTAATGCTGTAGCTCTGACTGTGTCATTAATTTCCAACAAAAACCTTTCACAATCTTGACCCCCCTACTCTCTCCAGCCTTAGCGCCCATCTCCACCCCTACCACATGGAAGGAATTTTCCTGAGATTCCCTAATAGGGCCCTTTTGTCCCGCTGTGCTGCTGAACATGCCACTCCCTCTGCCTGGAATGCTGACTGTTCTTTCTCTTCTCCAGCTGGCAAATCCCTGTTCAGCCTTCGATCACAGCTCAGATACTGCTACCTTGGTGACACCTTTCCTGATTGTCCTGGACAGTCACACAAGCCATGTCTTAGCTTTGCAGTCCCAGCACCTAGAATAGGGCCTGGCAAAGAGCAGATGCCCAGTGAATGTGTGCGAATAAGGGAGACCATAGGCCCTAAGCTTTAGTCCTGAAGTTCTGAACTTTGTTCCTTCCATAAAGAGCACTTAGTGCCAATATTGTGCTAAGTGTTGGTGCTGATGAAACTAGCAAGGCAGTAGTCTAAGGATGACCCAAATAGCCCCAATTTCTTCATCGGTAATGGAGGCTCAGTTAAGTAATGTGCTCAAGGTCACAGAGCTAGTAAGTTATGGGAATTGGGATATAAAAGCTTGTGTTTATAATGCCCTGACTATGACTCAGGCACTGTGCTGAGCTCTTGCCATGTATTATCTTTAGCCTTCAAAATAATCCTATCAGAGAGGGATAGGATGTTGATGTAGGTGGAGG
The DNA here is from genome assembly GCF_015220235.1 of Choloepus didactylus. Lineage (NCBI taxonomy): Eukaryota > Metazoa > Chordata > Mammalia > Pilosa > Megalonychidae > Choloepus > Choloepus didactylus. Next base: position 98,961,583 of record NC_051316.1, read on the forward strand.
GCATATGATAATTACGAGCTTAATCGTAATCTAATGAGTCTCATCATCCACATTTGAGCAAAGATGTTACAAAACTAATGTAAGGTCAAAGACTTCAAAGCATGTGCTCTTCTCTACCACAAAGATTCCAAGTTTTGTGAGTAATTCTCAATATGACAAAGTCCAATCCCATTGAGGATTATGGTCAAAGTTTTAAAAGGGAAAAAAAAATGTCAAACCATAAAGGTGATTTCTGGGGTGTCCTGATAGTATCAGGTATCTAGCCCCACATGCATGTGTCTGAGTCCCAGTGCACCAACAGAAGAGAGAACATTTTGCTTATCAAGGGTGAGGGTCCAAAGTCCAAGGCTTTTACCTGTATCTTACACTCAGCCTCCACCAACTGGAGCTTGGTCTGTGCCAGTTCGAGTTCCATCTCTCTCAGCTGGTTCTTCAGCAGCTCTTTCTCTTCATCTGTGTCCTCATCTAAAACCTCCTTGGTTGAGCTGATGCCTTTTACACGCCCTTCTTTGTTGAAAAATTCCCGGCAGCGCTCACAGTCATCCACTTTTTGCTGAAATTGAATGTCAGATGTGAAGGAGGAAAGAAGAGAAACGGGCCCTTTAGGATACTGTATCTCCTTTTGGGGGAGGCCAAGAGAGCCAAGAGATGGCTTCTCTATTGAGCATTACAACTTCTGAAAAAACTGTTTTGTCTTTGTAAAGTGGTAGATAACTGCTGAGAAAGCTACCTGGTATTATATACCAAAAGCAATAAAAATATTCTTATGTCTTGACACAGTAATCTTACTTCCAGGAACCTATTCTGGAAGAATGACTAGATAAACAGTTCTGTACAGGGATTTTCATTGTAGAATTAGAGATAGGAAAAAAGGGCAATAAACTAATGATCCAACAGTTGGGGAGCAATTACATAATATTGTGCTGTATTTATACGTGGACGTATGCAAATTCTAAACGTTTTTGAAAAAATTTTAATAACATGGGAAAAGCAATTACATAATATTGTGCTGTATTTATACGTGGACGTATGCAAATTCTAAACGTTTTTGAAAAAATTTTAATAACATGGGAAAATGGTTACGTGCTAGTTGAAAGAAAAAGGATACAGAATGGTCTCAAATAAAATATATATCATTTCATCAAAGTAAGAAACTCCATTATTTTATGTTCCTCTAAGAAAAAATTCTACCAATTAAATCACAAAAAGCCCTCCATTATAAAACATGTCTCAATTTCAGAGCTATAAATATGAAAAAGTATGTATCTTAGAATGAATGAAATTTCTTATATTAAAGGTAAACAGAACAAAGTCTGAAAGGATATACACCAGGTGTTAATAGCATCACCATGTGATGTTATCTGTGGATAATGGGATTACAAATTATTTTTTTCTTACTCTTATTTTCCAAATTTCCTGCAATGATCATTATTAATTTTAGAATAGACATTACTTGTTAAACTCTAATTAAGATGGAAGCCAGGTATAATTTTGCTCCATAGCCTCTCCTGCAATGTTGCTTTGTGTAAATAAGGCCATGAGAATAGACCTAAGTCAAAAGTACTTTCTTATGTTCCTGTCCACTAAATTGTAAATACGTTAGTGAAGCATATGTCAGTAAATTACTCCCCTTAGTAAAATTTGACAAGTATGCTAATATAGGAATGGGTCAAAGAAAGAAAGCACCAAGTTATAAAACCCACCAAATACATTTAAAAAATCACACAGGAAAATATCATTAGCAGTTCTTCTCATTGTATTTGGATCCATTATGGCAGAAGGGAGGAGTTCACACAGGGGTTTTCTCTGTTCTACAGAACAACATTGGGAAATGATAAATCATAGTCTGTGATCCTGGATCTGCACCCTCACCTCAAGCCACATATATTACTTGCAAGACTCCTTAACCTTAGTCTGGCCCTTCAGTACACTGCAGTGATCAACCACCATAGTGAAAACTTGGAAATCCTGGAGAAGCTATGGAGCACATGTAGTCTGAGATCTAAAGCCAGAGCACCTTTAGTCTAGTCTGTATTCCCTTCTGGAAAAGACAAACACCTTATCTGGTACCTGTTGGCTTCTCTTACTTTTGAAATCAAGGTAAAACTGCCCCCCTCCCAAAATCTGTTGTGCTGAATACAGCCATTAAGTGAAGTAAGTAGGATGTCTCTTTACAAAGGAAGGTTGAAGGACTTACCCGAATTTTCTCAATTTCCACTTTATTAGCTGTCTGCTGCCTCTCCAATCTTTCACTCAATTGAGAGCAAATCTAAACAAACATAATAAAAAACAATAATCTCTTTAGCAGTGTAATCATTTGCATAATTTGGGTTCAGGATAAATTCTAGAATGGAAGCTGGAATATGCTAAGTAGAACTGACATAGTACAAAATAGACTACTACAGCACAGGATGGGGTGTGGAGTTGACAGATGAGCAGAGGTTTCTCCACCTGTGCCATCTCTCCATTCACTGGCCTGGGACTTGCAGGAACCCACCATGGTGCCATACTCAACCAGAGTCATGGAGGCTTGTCAAGAGTCACAAGCCAGCACAAGATCCAGGGTGTAGAAAGGAACAATACCAATTCAGTTATGTTCTTAAAACCCAGTCAAGGAGAGAAATGGTTCTATGTCATATGACTTAAATGTAAATAGAAGTCTATAATTCTGAAAGTGAAATACTCCCAATAAAATACTGTGACTTAGATTTATTTATTAAGTGCTATGATATGCACTTTGCCAGGCACCCTATAAACATGATGTGCTTGAATCCTCACAGCAGTCCTGCCAGACAGAGATTTTCCTTATTTTATGGTTGAGAATCAGAGATGTGAAGTAGCTTGTCTAATGAAGTGAAATAACTTGTCATTGCAAGTGCTGTAAGTGTTTGGGTATACATGCATTTCACCCAGGGCACCCAGAGTATATGACCCTATCCCCAGGGTACATGGAACTCACCTGCTTGTAGTCACCAATGATAGAACTATTTTTTTTAATCTCAGATTCTGCCTTGTCAAGTTCCCGACGGCACATTTCTTTTAACTGCACACATGAAAAAGCAAAAGGCAGTATTTTAAGGAAAAAGTAAAGGAAGCTCTGGAACTAACTGCTTAGTGCTGGGCTTTCCAAAAATCACCTGATCTAATTCTGGAAGGGCTCTAATTCACCTGTCTTCTTCCCTTACTCTTGGCAGCACTAATCCCCTGTTTTTGATGCCAGGAGAAAGAAAGAACAGTCAAAACCTTCTGAAAATCTTAATCCCCATTTCATATTGGGGCTTTTGTTGTAATTCGTTCCTATCAGTGCAACTTCACCTGTGAACCTTGGCTAAGGAGGGAGCCCAAGCCAAAAATAGACTGAGGACTGTAGTCTTTCCAGCCCTTCACAGTTTATGGAGAAATGCTCTGGCCATTCTGACAGAGAGGGGAGGGGTTACCATCACAGAACCAAGGGGAGAGGGGAGAGGTGCTTGCTCCAGTACACACAGCACCCACAACTCTTCCCGTGGCTGCTGGTCTGTGTCCCCAGTGGCTGTGGAGAGCTGACTCAGAGTCAGACTTCCAGAGTTTACTCTATGGGGGAGATGTCAGAGGGTAAGTAGAGGAAGAGCCAGACATATGATATCTGCTTTTCTTCTGCAGAAATGCTAACCCTCTTCTTTGTTACACTCCGATGCTGATACATAGGAATTTCTCCTGTCCCAATAAAGGATGGGCTTTGACCCACTGTCTCCTCCTAGGCTTTAATAATTAAGAACCATTATGCTTACACAGTAAATAAAAGAGCCTTTAGAGAGAAACTGAAGCCAGCTATCTCCAGGTTCTTCATTGTAAACAGGAAGATACCAGCTGAACTCCTAACTCTCAAGAACTTGCAATGCACATAGAAATGTGAGGGAGGGGCAAGTTCCCTATACCTGGGCAGATTCTTCTTCCAATCGTCGTTTCTCTTCTTCTGCATCAATCAACTTCTGTTTAGTCATAAGCAACTCCTTATTCAGTGCATCTGCCTTTTCCTCGGCCTGAAACACACATATATTTGAGATACGCTGTCACACAAGAATTGAGAATCAAAAGGGGATTAAATTACCCAGCACAATCCCATTTTTAGATGATGGGAAACTGATCCATATAAAGGAAATAATATGTCCAAGGTCACAGAGCAAGTTCATATCAGAACTGAAATTATACTCATCCAGCAATGCCTGGCCCAGTTTCCTGCACAGAGATGGTGCTGGGCAGTGGCTAGGAGCTTAGCCTTTGGCATCAGAAAGCCTATGTTTAACTCCCATTGGTTACTGACCCTGTGCCATTTAGACTAGTCATTGTGAACCTCTCTGAGCTACAGGCTCTTCATCTGAGAAAAAGGCATGAAAAGTACTCAGGATAGTGCCTGGCATATAGTAAACACTCGATAAAAGGTAGCTGTCATTATTATTAATAGCAATAATAAATTCTGGTTTTCTTCCTGCAAACTCTCAGTGTTTCCTCTTCTTCATCAACCAAGTTTTGCATTTTGTTTTTGTCACCTTATAAAGGAGACTGCTCCTTTCCTGGCATTCTCCCTTTATTATCTGAAATGGACACCCTCCAACCCAAGTCTTTTTCTAAAGCATGGAAAGGTCTAGTGGGCAGATCTGTGGGTTTCCAGGTGAAAATGATATACCTGTGTCTGACATAAGAATTCCTGACAATGGACATTCCAAGCATAACTGAAGAGTGAGTGACTGCACCGTGCCAGAGAGCAGTCAAGGAAATGGGGTGGAAGTTCTTAGAGAGTTTAGAAAGAAGGTCTTGCTGGGCTTATATACAACCTCCCTTGGTGGTGGATGATGGTTTCCCTGAAATTAAACAGTGTTTTTGATGTCACCTAGCTAAATTAGTGTAACTGAGCCAAGCCTCAAATGGGGAACTAAGAATGGCATGATATGCAAACGTGAAAGGCCATTAATTACTGGCAAACTGTACCTGCATGTAGTTAAATGGGGTCCTAGAGTTAAGGTCTGCCCTTTTGGAGGAGTGGCTTATCATCTCCTTCTTAGCTCAAACCCAAAAAGCAATCAAAAGGGAAATGAAGAGAATCATATGGCGGGAAATACTAGGAAGGAAAAGGAATTCCTATTAATGGTTTTCCTTTACTTTATATCAATAGAACAACCTATTATTTCTCCCTTGGACTCAGTTAACATCTTTTGAGCACTACTTTGGATCACATGCCCATGTTTATGTACTCTCATTTAATCATTATTGCTACCACAGTAGATAGTGATTATACCAAGGTTGATTCTAAGAAGTATGGGAGACCCAGGCCATGAACTTGGGTCTTCTGACTCAAGAGTCTGTGGTTTTACCATGATCCCAACTTCCCTGCCCACCTTGACTCCCCAAATTATGAAAAAGTGAGGTGGTTTTTCTGTCCCATCAAGGAAGAGAAGAGATTTTCCAAAGGTCTCACAATGCATGAAGCCCAGCTAGAATCTGAAACTAGTTTGCCTGACATTGAGCTCAGCATTTATTTGTGCCACCACTCCAAGAGCTGCCTCTCAATGTTCTGCCAATAGGAAGGTGCCCAGGGGCTACTGGGCTGACCCAACCAGGATACTCCAATGGCTTCACACTCACTGACTACACAGTCATTCTATTTGCATAAGTGTGAGGAGAAAACATCTGGTGATAATAAACATAAATGCAGCTTTCCACTAACGGTGATGAAAAAGTAACAGGAACCACATTCACCCCTCCAGTAAACAGCCATTTAAAGCAGTAAGTGCAAGACTGTGGTTCCTGAGAGAAAACACAAGGTGAGTCCAACTACCATCCTGGCTTTCTGCCTAAAGGTGCTTTTTGGACCAAGCAGAACATGGAAGTGTCAAAGGGTTAAGGAGGCAGAATTTGGAGGTCAGGGAAGCTAAGGTGACTGGATGGTGCAGTGCAGAGCTCCGGAGAAGGAGGGAGCTCCAGAACAGCTACTAAGGCTACAGAGATAAAATGAAATCATGGTAATACCCAATTAAACCAAAAGAAGGCAGAAAAAGAGAAAAAAAATAACAAAAAGCAAATATAGAAAATAGTAAGGTGGTAGACTAAAATCCAGCCATATAAATAATTACATTAATGGTAATTGGTTGAAACCCTCCAACTAAAAGGCAGAGACCGTCAGACAATAAAAAAGCTAACCCAATTTTATTCCAGCTAAAAAAACTCACTTTGAACCATTTTAAAGACGCAGATATGTTATAAATAAAAGGGTGGGAAAAGATATACCATGCAATCACTAATTTTAAGAAAGCTTGAGCGACTCTATTAATAGCAAACAAAGTAGATTTCAGAATAAGGAACATTACTAGGGAATATATGATAAAAGATAAAAAGTTAAAAGATAAAGACAGAAGAGTTACTTCTCATTAAGAAGACATAATGTGAATTTTGGCTGTGTGGAAAGCCAAAATATATGAAACAAAAACTGACATAACTGAAAGGAGAAATAAATGCACAATTAAAGTTGGAGATTTTCATACTGGTATCTCACTAAGTGACAGAACAACTAGAGAGAAAAATGGAAGATTTGAACAATCCTATCAACTAACTTGACATAATGGACATTTATAGAATACTCCACCCACAACAACAGATTATACATACTTTTTAAGTGCATGTGGGACATTCACCAAAATATGGCCATATAGTGGGCCATAAAATAAATATAAATATATTTTAAAGGATTAAAATAAGAAAGGATATGTTCTCTGATCATAATTAAATTAGAAATGAAAACATAACATCAAAATATGTGGGCTGCAGATGAAGTAGTGCTTTACAGGGAGGTTTGTAAATTTAGAATCCTATTTTAAAAAAGAAAAGTTCAAGTATATAAATTTAAAATCCTATTTTAGAAAAGAAAGGTCCAAAGTCAATTATTTAAGCTTCTTTTTTAAGAATCTAGAAAAAGAAGAGCAAATTAAACCTAAAGACTGTAGAAGGGAAGGAAATAATAAAAAGCAGAAATCAATAAGATAGAAAACAAACAACAGAGAAAAATCAATGAAACCAAACGCTGTTTTTAAAAAACAGATTAAATGCAACCAAATCTAGCTAGACTGTTAAAGGAAAAAACGGAAAAGACACAAATTATCCATATCAGAAAAGAAAAAGGGGACAACTCTACAGATCCTATAAACATTAAAAGAATAAGGAGAAATGAATAGTACAATACTGTGTGGTAGTAGCACAGTACTGTAAAAATTACAAAGCGAAGTGTGAGTATGGTTGAAAGAGCAAGGCTAGGGTTGTGTTATGTCACCAGAAGGAAAGCTAAAGGATAAAAACTAGGACTGTAAACTTAGCAAAATCCAGAGTAGACAATGATGGTGATTAAATGTATAAATATGAGAGTTCTTATATGAACTAGAACAAACATAGGTTGCTATTTCAAGGTGTTATTAATAGGGTATTATAAGGGAAACAAATACAATTAATGAAACTAAGGTCTATAGTTAACAGTAACACTGTCATTTTCTTTCATTAATTGTAACAAAGGCACTATACCAAAGCTAAATGTCAATAATAGGGGGATATAAGGAGTATGGGATTTTTTTTCTTTGGAAGAAATGTGAAATTTTCGTATTAACTGTAGTGGTGAATGTAACTATGCCAAGAGCCACTGGTTGTACAGTTAAGATCTTTCAGAACACTTCCCAGTTCATTGTATGAGGCCAGTATTACCCTGCTACCAAAACCAGAAAAAGACATTAAGGAAAACTCTAGAGAAACATTCCTCATGAACACAAAAATCTTCAATAGAATATTTTAAAAGACATCCCAAATGAGGTTATCCCTAAGGATACAAGGTTGGTTTACTATTGATTTACTTCACCATATTAACAGAATTAAGGAGAAATACGAAATGATCACATGATTACTTCAACAGCTGCAGGAAGAACACCTGACAAAGTCTGACACCCATTCATGACAAAAACTCGATGCATAATAGAAATAGAGAACTTCCTTAACCTGGCCTGCAAAAAACCTATAGCTAACATCTGGAACAAAATAATCATGTCCACTCTCATCATTTTTATTCAACATTGTTCTGAAGGTTTTAAAAAGTCAATGTAGTAAGGCAAGAAAAAAAATCCATAAAATGTGAAAGGAGGTAAAACTGTCTTTATTCAGAGATGATATGATGTATGTGGAAAAGTCTAAAGAATATACAAAAATGCTACTAGAACTACTGAGTTTAGCAAGGTCACAGGAGACAAGGTCACATAGAAAAACCAACTGAATTTCTACATGAGGAACAAACAATTGGAAAATAAAATTAAGAAGATACCATTTACAACAGATTAAAATATGTGCAAGTCTCATAAACTGAAAAATAAAAATCACTGGAGAGAAATGAAAGAAAACCTAAATAAATGGAAAATTATAACATATCTGTTGATTGGAAGGTTCAAGTATTGTTCAGATGTCTATTCTTCCTAAATTGATCTATAAATTTAATACAACCTCACATAAAATCCCAGAAGGATTTTCTTTCGAAAATAGACACGCTGATTCTAATAAATAGAAATGCAAAGGACTTAGAATAGCCAAACAATTTTGAAAAAGAACAAAGTTGATAGATTCACATGACCCGATTTTAAGATTTAGTTTAAAGCTACAGTGGTACTGGCATATGGATAGATATATAGATAGATGCCACACTACAGAAAATTGAGACACAGATCCACACATATAGGGTCAATTGATTTTTGATAGAGGCGCCAAGGTGATTCAATGGGAATAGCTTAGTAACCTGCTCAAGGTAACAGAACTAGCTAGCAGAGCCAGAGTTCAAATCTTGGCAGGTGGACTCCTGAGTCTGTTTCCTTCCCTCTCACGTAATACTGTCTTAATGTAGAGGGGGAAGCAGTTATGACAGAGGGAACTCAGACATGCCCTGTGCCAGGTAACCTACAAAGGTTCCCTCTAATCCCTTCAGCATAACGTCAGGTCTGGTTATTACTCCCATTTCATAGAGGAGAAAGTTTGGTTGGGGTCACGCAAGGAGTAAACGGCTGACGTGAAATTCCTCCATAACTACTGTGTGAAGAATAACAAAAGTGACAGATGATGAATAATAAAAGTAATGTAACATCAACAGGAAATACAAGGAGGGCTATGGAAGTTCTATAAGCCACATAACAGAGAAACCATTTTCTCTGGGATGCAAGAAGAGTCGAAAGGAATGAAGTCCTTTTAAAAACCTGCCTAGTCCCTGAAGTCCAAACGGTAGCAAAGGTGAGAAGCCACTACATTATTAATTTCAGTGCAAGGAAGAACTGAGTCAGTTTTCAGTGATGATTCAAAAGAAAAGAGAAGACAGCACTTTGGCTTGGAAGAAGACCTGTCTTCTCAGCACTTTAAATAGCTTAGGGGTGGGATTGGTACCCAAGTTTGAAGCTCCTGAGCCCTAAAGGTAGCAGAAGCCCTGCTCCTCTCAGGAGACAAAACAGCCTGGGTAGGGGCATGCACTCTGGGGTCGGGTCATCTGGGTTTCCATCTGAGGTCTCTGCCACTGACTAGCTGTGTGACCTGTGTGAGATATTTAACCTCTTTTTGACTATTCCCTCATAAGTAAAATGGGGATCATAATTACATCCCTCATCAATATGGGGTTATTCTGAGGATTAGATAATACAAAGCACTTAAGAGTAGTGCCTAGCACTCAGTAAGTGCTCAAGACATGAGCTATAGATATTAAGTATCAGAATCACTAATTCTCTTTGACTTATGTTTTTGATGTAGTTATGACATCGATCCATAGCTTTTTCTTCCATATTGACCATGGAGACAATACTGGGTATTCCAGTCAGCTGGAACTGGGCTAGAGTTCCAGTTCTACTTTTTCCTGAGTGCCTTCACCTCTCTGAGTCACAAGTTTTATGATGTTAAAAAAAAATTCCCATCCAAAAATGAGGCTCAAATTACTTTTCTTACAAGGCTGAGGTAAGGATACAATATATTGGATTTTAGTAAAATGCTTCTAGTTTCTGGCACAAAGAACCTCAGTAAATGGGAGCTCCTATTATTTTTATTCTCAGTTCTGATATCAAAAGCATAACCTAGTTCTTTGATTGCTGTGTCAGGATAAGACAAGCTGAAGAATGGTTTTGCCTTCAAGAACATAAGATGCCTACAATCTACCTTTAAACTACTGGGATGTCAGTGTTACTACTGGGCTTGTCAGACTGGAAAACCCAACAGCTCAAACTAAAATTCCAAGCTGCCTAAGGCGCCTCTTCAATTTCACTGTAGAACACAAAGGCTCCTGCCCAGTTCCCATTTTCTTTTTTTTCTTTTTGTCTTTTTTGCATGATCCACAGTTGCTATGGGGGCCATCTTAGGTGTACATTTCTGATCCTACTTCAGTAATCACTACTCAATGTGCATCCCCCTTCCCTCTACTCACTATGGAAGAAATGCCTCAACACTATGGAAGAAATGCCTCAATAAAGAGTTTCTAGAAAGAGGATCAGAGGATAGACTGGGAATTCACACCACAGGGAGGAAACTCAAACCTCAAACTTGGTAAGCAGACTGTGGTAAACCAAAAGGCAGTGAGATCTCCAGGTTCTAGACATTGAGGTTAGTTAATGACCTTAAAACACTCTTCCTGGATAGAGAATATCTTCTTGACCAAAAGGGGGACGCAAAGTGAGATGAAATAGTTTCAGTGGCTGAGAGATTTCAAATGGAGTCGAGAGGTCACTTTGGTGGACATTCTTATGCACTATATAGATAACACCTCTTAGGTTTTAATGTTTTGGAATAGCTAGAAATAAATACCTGAAACTACCAAACTCCAACCCAGTAGTCTGGACTCCTGAAGACAATTATATAATAATGTAGACTACAAGGGGTGACAGTGAGATTGTGAAAACCTTGTGGATCACACTCCCTTTATCTAGTGTCTGGATGGATGAGTAGAATAATGGGGATAAAAACTAAATGACATAATAGGGTGGGATGGGGGGGATGTTTGGGTGTTCTTTTTTCACTTTAATTTTTTATTCTTATTCTGATTCTTCCTGATGTAAGGAAAATGTTCAGAAATAGATTGTGGTGATGAATGCATAACTATATGATCGTACTGTGAACAGCTGATTGTATACCATGGATGACTGTATGGTATGTGAATATATTTCAATAAAACTGAATTAAAAAAAAAAAAAAAAAAAAAACACTCTCCCTGCAAAAACTTGAAAAAGAAGCCTTCCAGTTATATGCAGCTATTTGTAGCTGACAATCAGAGAAGCAGGGGGAACTAACGCTGCCTATGCCTGATTTTTTTGGTTCTGGTTTTTATATAATACATCAAATTACATAATTCTCATGATTACCCTGTGGCATAGCTATTATTCTACCTTCCAACAGTTACAGGGTTCCAAGGTGAGCTTTAAAGAAGAGTAACTGGTATTAGAACTCAGGTCCATCCAAAATTTTCCACTCCACATTATTCTATTTCTAAAGAGAAGTAATAACAACCAGTAGTAGATACTCCCATCTTTCTCTCTCCATCTGACATATGAAACACTTTGAGACTCTAATGAAAGCACATATTTTCTACCCAAAGAAATACACTAGCGCACAAAATTTTCACACAATTTTAGTGGATGTCAAGGACCTTCTCCAGAAATTCATTGACTCCATAGGGTCCAATGGATTATGTAAATCCCCTGTAAACCCTGGACCGTCTGAGCCAATCCCTAGAACGTTAGGAAACCAAGGAGCAGAAAAGCAATCTTAGGAGCCAACACTGGTAGAAGACTCTAAGTCAGTGGTTGGGAAATTATGGCCCACACACCAAATTGGTCTATCTATTTTTGCAAATAAAACTTTAATGGAAGACAGCCATAGTCTTCATTTACATATTGTCTATAGCTACTTTTGTACCAGTAGCAGAGTTGAATAGTTGCATATGGCCCACAAAGCATAAAATATTTACTGTTTATCCCTTTATAGAAAAAGTTTGCTGACTCCTGGCTTAAACCACGAAAGAGATTACACTTCTAAGGGAAACCTGTAGTACAGAAAATGGACAAGAACCCTGCCAGGAAAACCATCATTTCAAAATTTTTAAGATTAGGAGAAGCAAAGAAAAACAGAACATTTGCCAACAGAAACTACTGATGCAACTGTAAGTTGTAAGGAACTCAGCTACACTGCAATCAGCAATGCTTGTTCAGGAGACATGATATGCAGGATAACTAAATCTCTTCCCATTTTAGGAATCCTCTGTTGAGGGAGAGGTTAAGGAAATTATAAAAATAAAATGCTACTGCCAATTATGATAGCATAAAAATTAGCTCAAAGGTGTCTCAATCTAACTAGCTTGAGAAAGGATCTCAAAGACTGCATGCCCAATAAGAGAAGACTGTAGTGAGATTATTGATAAAACCATGAATGGAGAGATGTAATACAAGTTGTATCACAAAATGAAAACTTTGTAGGTAGCCAACTAGAACAACAATCACTAAAATTCAAGGACTTCACTTGATTAAAAGGGAAATCAAGTATTTAATATGACCTTTCTAATTTAGGACCAGTTTAGACTCACATTATCTAGGTCCTTTCTCAGTGCGATCTTGCTAGTCACCAGCTCATGGGCTAAATCATCGTTTTCCTGTTCCAGTCTCATATTAGCTTCTTGTAGACGTCTATTCTCCCGCTGAAGAGTAGAAAGAAAGTAGTTATGGACAAATACAAACTAGACAGAAATGACAGTTTCTTAGAGGACTAAACATCAAAAGTTAATTTCTGAGTCCTATAGAAAAACTGGGAGATGTGGCTTGTCCTGATGTACTTCTAATCAACAAGTAACTTATCTTCTATCTACATAAAGAAATACTTAACTGATTCAAATGACCCTGTCAAGCAGCTAGTTCTTATTAACTGTGATGAAAGGTCACTGAACTGCAACAAACTAGGCAGCTGGTTTGAAGCAAAGCAGATCTTGCTTTCTCATTTGCAAACTGAAACATGAACCTAGAAAACAGTGGGACTGAAATTTGATAAAACTAGTTATAGGCACAATTACATGAAATGAAAGGCTGAAAGCTCCTCTCATCATTCATAACATAAGTAAACAAACCTCAAATCGCTCGATGGGGTCTTCTTGCTGGGCCTGCTGTTCCCTCATGGTGTGATATTCTTTTTCATATTTTTTCAACTTCTTCTGACTAATCTGCAGGATAAACGAACACAAATTAAAAGGTATCAGAAAGTGATGGGTGCTTCAGGGCCTGCACATAAAACCAAGACCTCTGCTATCTCTAGTCACTTTAAAAGTGGTGTTTCTTATTTTTGGAGGGAAATCATCAGAATCCAGGACCCAAAATAACTATTGTGTACAGTGTTTTGTTGAGTACAATTGGTTCCTAAATTTTTATTGACAGTGTTAAAAAGAATATTTCACAGATAACCACTCCTACCTGAGTTCTGGGTATGATTTATCTCTAATAATAATAAGCTACTATTTTATTTAGCATACACCAAACTATTGCTAATAGCTTTAAACCCGTGATCTCACAATACCTCTACAAAATATGCTATTATCCTTATTTTACAGACAAGTTAACTGAAGTATAAAGTGGTTATGTAACATGCCCAAGATCACTCAATTAGGGACTGGTGGATTTGAGACTGAGCCCATGCAGCTGGACTCCATTCAGACCAAGCATGTAGGTGCCTTACTATCCCACCCACCTCTCTATCACCTTTCTTCTCCACTAGTTCCTCCTGTGCTGCTTTCAAATAGACACAATTCTCTCTCCCTTTAAAAACATAGCTCTGCTGACTACTCCACTTAGCTGCCCTTATACCTCATCAAACTACTGTCCTTTTTCTCTAAAGCCTTTCTTCACCAACCAATGCAAACCACAGGTCTATACCTTTCACCTCCATTGTTACATGGCCTCTCCCTCTTTTATAGTCTATGGAAGGTATCCTCTGTTTTTTTTTGGAAAGGTATTCTCTTGAAGGGTGCCAGCTATTCCTTTTCCACTCTGTTCAGTGGTCCTACCTTTCCCCAACTAGATTTCAAAATCTGTTAACTTTCATGATTTAACATTACCCATCTATTCCTCCTTTTAGGAACTCTCTCACTCTCCTTTATTCTCTTGGCTTTCCTTCTACCTAAGAGGCCCCCTCCCCTCTTTTTCTGGCTGGCCCCATCTGTTTCTTTAATCTAAACCATAACCTAGGGCATCCCTCTCCCAATCTGCTAACCCATTCTCTACAATGCTTTTCATATTACAAAATATTTATAAAAATTATGATACAACAAATAGGAAAGTGATAAAACAGATAACTGCAATTTAAACAATTAACAAGCTAACACTCTGTTGATCCATTCTTAAAGCTTCAATGATCTGCATGACCATGCTGTCTCTTAGCCCTTGTTCCAGGTAATTAGCACTGTCATAGCTACTCTGGTCTAACTTCTGTATTTTATAGATGAAGAATCTGAGATCTACAAGGGATGGCATAGGCCCAAGTCTGCAGCATGTTGGTGTCAGCCAAATTCCATGTTTAATCCATTATTCCCTTTACATCTTGCTCTTTGACTGAGTCTGCAAACACCTGCACTAGTCAGGATGCTTACAGATCTGCCTCCTCCTGAACTCTATTACAGGATTTTGGCAGCTGCCCAAGAGAAGGCAGCAGGAAGATAACACTATGCCCTGGCTGCAGTCTTTGGAAAGATACCCATTAAACGCCTGGGGTGAGGTAAAAAACTTGAGCAAGTCAGGCCATCTTTAAATCCAGATCTTCTGTGGTTTAAGGCCAATGCCAGGGTCAACTTTTATTGTGTACCTAAAGTGATTTGCAAAGAAAGTGCCTAAATAGAATGTCTGTTTCATCAGTAGTTTATAAGAATCTTAATAGATCAATAGTAGAGGAACAGAAAATAACTGAGGCTGTGGGCAGCCAACATTTCCTTCCTGGGCTCTTTGCCCTTGGTCTGCATAAGTGACAAGGGAGGGAGTGGGTATGAGGCTCCCCCTAGTGTTTTACAAAAGAAAAAAAAATTGATACCAAATCCTACAAAATATTTTCCCAAATCTTTGGAATTCTCCAATTTTTCATTCTCCTGTTGGGGTAAAGAACAATTACTTCCCCCCATTCTTATTCTCATAATTTTTTAAAGGAAATTACATTGAAGCCACATGAAGTAATAAAGGATCTCTGGTAAGGGTAACAATATGGGTAAATAAAAAATTACCAGTACTACTGCAACACTTTTTGCTTACTATAGGCTCTAAAAAGCAAATGTATAAAATGTAATGATAAATCAGTGGTTTTGGACTCATGATGTATAAACATGCAATCTGTGACAAGAACTACATAAAGTGGGGAGATACAGGGATATGGGAACATAGTTTGTGTATACTGTTAAAGTTAAGTTAGTATCTAGGCAAATGAGATAGTTATAGATTTAGGATGTTAAATTGAAGCCCTAAAGAAAATACTGGAGAATATGTAAGCTCACAGAAACAGAGATTAGAATACAGTTTGTGGGAAGCGTGGAAAAATGAGGAGTTAATGCATAATGGATGCAAGGAATCTGTTTGGGGAAACTTTTAGTAATGGAAGGTGATGAGGGTACCGTAACAGTGTAAATATGCGTATCCCACTGAATGGTATGCTTGGGAGTGGCTGAGATGGAAAAGTTTATGCTGTTTATATGTTCCCACAATTAAACAAACAAAAAGGAGTGAGCTAAAAAGAATGACAATTAAATGCCATTTGTGATCCTGGATAGGATTTCAATAAGGGAGGAGAAAAGACTCAAAAGGACATTTTTTGGACATATGAAAAGAATTGGAATATAGACTGTAAGCTTTGTATCAGTGTTAAATTTCTTGAACGTGGTAACTGCACTTAAGGTGGTTACATAACTGAATAGCCTTGTTCTAAGGAAATGTACATGACGATATATAAAGGAGCATGATGTACACAATCCACCTTTATGTGTTCAGAAAATGGATTGGCAGACAGACAGATGGATCACAGACTGATGGACAGATAAATATGGCAAATGTGGCAAAATGTTAAAATTGGATAGATCTGGCTATCTAGAGGGACAGGGGTATACTGGAGTTCCCAGTATGGGATTTGTGTTATTTCTGTAACTATCTTATGAAGCTTGAAAGTATTTCAAAATAAAAAATAAATTTTTTTCTGAGTTAAATATTGATGCATTTTTTGAATTTCGATACACTTGACATCATTGTAGCATTCTGAAACTAGCAGTCTCACCACATCACATATATATTAGAGTATAATTTTTCTATAATCAGGCCCCTTTTGCTGCTTTCAAATGACTGTTACCTTGTTTAGATTTTAAGCATTACCAGAGAGAAGAATCTGTTCTATTCTTTTGATTGTAGCACTGCCTGATAGCTGTAGATGCAGCCTTTTCTGTTATGAAAAAAAAAATGAGAGTCTACCAGGGAAATCTGGAGCACCAGATGTTTCCTTGGATTCCAACTTAGTTTGCGCTATATTGCGCATGAGGAACTTTATGGCATGTGGTTATTTTACTTTAAAACAAGAGTTCCAAGCACCTGCATTAATTATTTTATGTTGTGTGCAGAATAGTATAATTTTTAATGTCAGATATGATACCCTGCACGTATTGCTTTTGCACTCTTTTAAATATTTTGTACCAAATAATAGAAAATGTTTATATTCTTAGAGTGTGAGCTTTGAATAGATGGCATTATCACCTTATTGTGTGTGTGTGTGTTTTTTAACAAAAACTTTTTCTCAATGATTCTATTGCAGTGTTATTCTGGCAAGTCCTATGCCAAATATCTTGTATGATGTTTGTATGGAAGTTTAAATTTTACTCTTGCGTGGTAAGCTATTGACTTCAAAGTTGGAATTTGATATTCCAGTACAAACTCCACAATGTATTCAGAAATCCAAGTTGGTGACATACATTTCATTTTGATGTGTACTTTTCTTTGCTCTTAGACTCCATTTTGCAATAAACGTTTTAATAGTTAAAAAAAAAAAAAAGGTTAATTACAAAGTAACTCCTGTATTTCATTATACCTTATTATAATAGCCTCATTCTCAATGCTCTGGGATTGATTATCCTTCAGCCTTGTAATGACAGCTAATTATAATGAGTACCTGATAAATGCTAGACGGTTTACACTTGCTCTCTCATTTGGTTCTTACAATTTGTTGATGGGATTATGTGCATTTCTTTTCCTATGTTTTCTATATTGAGTATGAATTATTTTTATAATTAAGAAAAACATAAATGCTATTTAAAAACAATTCTCATAATTATTCTGGACTTCTCTGGGCATAAGACAGCACTGTGCTCACTTCTCATGATGATGGTCTCCACTGTGCGTCTGCATCAGTCCTCAGGAGTCACCTCTCAGGACTGGACACAGACACAGCTCCACCATCTTTGGCAGCCCAGCACAGCCAGAACTTGCTGGTTCAGAGTTCTGACTTTTCCACTAGCTTAATCTCCTCTCCCCACTCTTTACCTCTTTTGTTCACTCATTCTCAGTCTCTTTCTTCCTCCCCTCCTCTTTTCAATCCCCTGCCACCAACACAAAATAAATGAATAAAAACAACACAGCTTATAATGGGTTCACAGATGATCCTGACTTTTGGAGCATGGGTGTCTGCATACCAAAGCCAACTAGTTGAGACTGCCTCTGAGGGACAAGCCCATGAAAAAGACTGACATCCTACACCTGGCTGGGGAACCTGGAGATGCCAGCAGCAAAAGCAAAGATTCAGGTCTCCTTATAAGGCGGCACCTACAGGAGACTAGCACCTCTCAGCCTGTCTGTCACATTACGGATGTTTTCTCCAGGCCAGAACTGTGTTTCACTAATTGCTGCCCTGCCCATGTCCATAGGAGTACCCAGAAATGCTTGATAAATTCATGAGAAAGGACCTTCTCTTCCCTGCCTTGACCTTTCTTCTGACTGGAAATGGCTACCGAAGTGGCCATACAATACTTCTTCCCTCTACTTGGAGAGTCCCACCCTGGTTAACTCCTATTTACCTTTCAGAACATTGATCTGACATCACTTCTTTAGAGAATCCTTCCCTGATACCTCTTTCCCCCTATTAGCAAGGTCCTTCTGTTACATATTATCAGAGCGCCAAGTCCTTTTCCTCCGTATTCGAGTTTATAATTAATTTATGTGCTAACGTGATGGTCTTTCTTCCTACTATATAATAGATCAACATCTGTTTTGCTTGCCAATGTATCTCCAGTGTCTAGTTCAATGCTTGGAACATAATCATGATCCCAATAAACAGACATGGAATGAATCAAGCCCAATGCCTTCCTTTTCTCCGAATAAGGATGCATAATAAGGCATGTATATATTCCAACAGTTGACAACTATTATGTGCAGTGTTCATTGCTAGGCGTTAGTGATACACAGATGTATATGGATCACAATATGCAAACTCCAAGAGGACAGTAATTCTTATATTATGAAATTACTAAGGCCTGGGACACAGTGAGCATGAAATAATCCATGATATAAGCACGAATGAAGACATAGTCCTCATTCTTAAAAGTCCAAGTTCATTGGGTCTCTCTCTTACTTATACAAATGACATTTTAACTGAATTCAGGAAGCAGAGGAAGCTATGAGCTCTGAATTATGTCACACCCGCTGTTGGCTGATTCCTATAAGAAGGCTGGGGAAATTGCAGCTTCAAGTAGAGGCATTTTTGCCCTCGAAGAACATTAATTTAAATTTAATCTTTGTTCTTTTCAAATGTATTTTTGGGGAAGGCAGGGATGTTAACAATCTCCTGGCATAAAACTGGGTTTGTAATTTAGGTAAAACAAACCCTACTATAAAATCAGCACAGTGGTTCTCACTGCTGTTAGGGACAGCATCACTTTTGAGAGTCTTCTGAGACATACGGCTTCTCCCCATCAAAGAGCATAAGAGGCAGTTGCCCTCCCATGTCCCTGAATAAAACATAATACATACCATTTCTGAAGACTCATAGGCCCCCTGAGGCCCATCGATGGTCCCAGGTTAAGAAACCTTGAATTAGAAAGAAGGTGGAGACTGGGCACATTCCAGTGTGGTATTTTGGTAGAAGCACAAATTTAGTCCAACCCCTCCCACCCCCCTTTAGTCACTCACTTATTATTAATCTGTCACAGAACTGGACACTTCTCTCTCTTGAAATATGTGCTACCTACCCCAGGGAAGCTGGTCCCTGATCAGCCTCCCAAACAGGCAGTGATGCCATGGCCCACGTGGAGGAGGAGTGAGTGTGGCTGCCGACTTGGGCAGGAGTGAGGTGGTTCAGCTACTGACTAAGAAATTGGGCTCTACAGCTGGACAGACCAAGGCTCTGGTCCTGGCTCTTCTGATGGTTTACTGTGTACAAAGGCAAGCTGCCTAATTGCTCTAAAACTCAGTTTCCTTATCTGTAAAAATCAAAGCAGTCCCTAGGAGGATACTGTTATGAGGATCAAATGATATAAAACAAATATATACTGCCCAGCAGAGTGTCTGGTAATAAGATGTATAGGTTGAGTGGGTGGATAGTGGGGTTGGGGGGTGGGAGGAGGTTTGGAATCCTAAGGAGATTCTGACCCCACAGTCCTCATCGCTTTGTATGGTAGGATTAACAGGAAGCTAAATGAAATCTGAGACAAGTCCATCTTCCCCTTAAGAATGTAAACTATCTGGAGCAGGGACTTTGCTTTTCAGTTACTGATTAAAAGTACCTGAGATTTACATAAGACTTTCTAGTATGGGTAGGGCATGGACTGTCACCCTTATTTTGCCGTTGAGGAACTGAGACTTACCTAGGTAAAGTGACTTGTCCAAAGTCAAACAATCAGTCTGTTAAGTGGCAATACCTGCACAAGAATGCAAATTTGGGTTGATTCTTGTTTCTTACTTATTTTTGTAGCATGCCCAGTACTGAGCACAGTTCTTGGCAAATAAGAAAATTTATAAATGTTTGTTGACATAAACTGACTTAAGTAGAGTACTCTGGATGCCTGGACAGAGGCATCAAAACAGCACTGGTGTTTGAGGGATGTGAAAATGATCAACATAAGAAGAGCTGTAGTTACTTTAAAGGTATCATCTTATTTCTTTCTCATTCAACCCTGTTGTATTAACTTTCCCTGGGCCACACAGCAGAGGCAGAGCTAGAATCAGAGCCAAGGTCTGTGCAACTCAAGACCTGCACTCCTAACCACTTTAAACAGACAAACATTCTATTTAATTTCTAAGCCTTTTAATTTAATTTGTTCAAATAGTTCAGATTCAAACTCAAAGACCACTCAACAGACTTTAGCATTCTAGTTCTATCACCATAGTATTTTCCTAAAATGAATTTACTTCTTAGCAAATTAGAAGCAGAGGAACCAAACAGATAAGACCAACAAAAACCAACTTATTAAAATAAGAAGATAGTGCCCACCACTACCCTTGCAACAACTGGCAAAATTTAGGGTCTATTATAGAGAAACAGAGCCTCATTCAGAAATTTCCCCATGAAATGCAATTCTAAAAGACAGGAACAAGCAAAGAAATAAAACTATCGCCTGGACTAATTATGAGGAAAGCTGAACTTAGCTACGATGTACAGAGAGTAAGTTTTCAACTCTGATACAGACAATGAGTTACCTATCATTTAAACAATGAACATCACCAAAAATGGAACAATGTAAGTGGCTCTTATCCCACTCATTTAATACCTCATATATAGTAAAGCACAAAGACTATAAGCATTGACTTCAGAATCTCAAACTCCTGAGACCTAATCCCAACGCCATTACTTAACTTTATATCCTTACACTTTTCTAAGCTTTAGTATAAACATAGGTAAAATGATCTCAGATGGTCATGGTGAAGACGAGTTCACTGTGTATAGACACAATGTACAATTTTGTGAAAACATCAAGAAACAAGGTTGATGAAAGTGCCTCACAGAGCTGAAAATCCTAACAGTTAAACACTGACTACAAAAATGATGTTAGCAGAGAATGAAGTTCAAGCTAGTATTGTTTTTAGCTCACAAATGAAACTATCCCTCCAAAGGGCAAATATTTCTGAATGCCAAGGGATTTTCAGTTTCTCCAAATACTGAATTATTTGAATTACATTAATGTGGAGATATTGCTATTTGATTTTTGTAATTTCTTGTAGGTACTTTGAAGTCTGCCACATTTACCTTATGTTTGAAATAAATTCCAAAGGAGCAACGGTTCAGAAATTACAATGAACCTCAGGAAAAGGATTTTATAGCAAAAGGGTAAAGTCTACACCATCTCTTTTAGCATGGTTCTTGCTTTTCCCAAACTAGTCTCAAATATTTGAGTTGTTCTCAAAAATCCCTCTGTAGACATGAAAAAACAAACTCTTGCCCTCATGTATTTCTTGAATCAAAATTTAAGAAGACCTAGCAATTTTCTTTTTTTCTTTTCTTCCTCGAAAGACCATGTATGACCAAGTTATGAGTATGAAAAGCTTTGGGAGCCCCAGACGATTCATGATCTCCTGAAGCAATCTATCCAAAGTGGAACTTCTTTTAGGTCTTATATCAGAAGTGGAAACAATTTTTCTGTCAAAGGTCACTGATCCAAAGGGGTGAGAAATTCAATGGACAGTTAAATGAGTTTTGATGTATGTTAAATTTTAGATTAAGAGGAGGAGACCTAAAACCCCTCAACAAATAAATAAAATATTTCGGTTTCATATTAAACTCCCTTTAAAGAGAAAGAAGGAGAAGGGAAGATGTAAACAGCCCGGGAAAAGAGAGAAGCAGAGAAAGAAAAGTAAGGATAGACAAAGAAAAAGATTTAGAGACAGAAGAACCATGGACACAGAGAGGAAAACAGACTTTTTTTGAGCAACACATCATCTTGTAGCCATTCCAGATACTACCATGCCAAACTTAATTCTTGTTGCACTTTTGCAATTAGAGGAGGCAGTGCAGTGGAGTGGAAAGCACTAGGAATGAAGAATCAGAAGGCCTGAGGCTCAAGTAGGGTGCCTCTCGGTACACAGCCAGGTAGCACTTGGGTGAGTCACATATAAGCCTTGGTTTCCACACTTGATTTGCCCTACCTACCTCACAGGGTACGGCAAAGAAGAAATGAGATGCTTGTAAAGGCTATACAATTGGACATTACAACATCAAAAAGTTATTTTAAAATAAAAACAGAACAATGGCAATAAAAATACGTATTTGATTCCTGGACTGGCATGTGAGCCAAAGTATTTCCAATTCACACCTTAATCAGGAAGTATAACTAAGTGAACCAAGTCACAATTTAAGAACAACTAATAATCGAATGGCTTTCCTTGCTAACAAAGTTGGCAGAATTTTTTTTTTAAATGTAAATGACTTTAATAATAAATATAAAGCGGAAGTGACTGCTGAGATAACTTACATGCTGCATCTGATATTTTACATAGGACATTCATTCTTAAGGCAGAAAAATCTAATTTTACATGTAATTACATGGTTCTTACATCCAAGGATCAAATGGAAGTCGACTTGAGCAGATAGACTCCTTGTTTTTTTTTTTTTCTTTTGTTTAAATGTTTACGTATTTTTTTTTAATTTTTTAAAGTTTATCAAAAAATTAAAACAAGCAACAAAAGACATACATTTCAAACAAAACAAAGGATTAAGAAAAACAGAAAACCTAAAATAACTACTTTGCTTCCAAAATGTTCCTGCTCTACCCCAAGAAAATAACCTAATATAGCAACATTTCCATGAACTTGTTCCTACCATACCCATCAGAAATTAACAAACCATAGTCGTTCCTGGGCATTCCCAGAACATTAAATTTACCCATGATAGCTTATCTGTTCTTATTGAGTTATCGTTCCCCCTTCATTAATTGCTCTCTATCACTAGTTCCCTTACATTCTACGTTATAAACCATTTACTTTAGGAGTGTGTTGTTTAACCTCCAGGTGTTTGTGAATTTTCTAAGTCTCTGATGGTTACTGACTTCTACTTGGATTCCATTGTGGTCAGAGAATGTACTTTGAATATTTTCAATTTTTTTAAATTTATTGAGGATTGTTTTATGTCCCAGCATTTGCTCTATTCTGGAGAAAATTCCGTGGCCACTAGAGAAGAATGTGTATCCTGGTGATTTGGGATGTGATGTTCTATATATGTCTGTTAAATCAAATTCATTTATCAGATTGTTTAGGTTTTCAATTTCCTTATTGGTCCTCTGTCCGGTTGACCTGTCTATAGGAGAGAGTGATGTGTTGAAGTCTCCCACAATTATTGCGGAAACATCCATTGCATCCTTTAGTTTACCAGTGTTTGTCTCATGTATTTTGTGGCACAATGATTGGGTGCATAAACATCTATGATTGTTATTTCTTCTTGTTGAATTGCCCCTTTTATTAGTATGTAGTGGCCACCTTTGTCTCTCCTAACATCCTTGCATTTAAAGTCTATTTTATCTGAGATTAATACTGCTACACCTGCTTTCTTTTGGCTGTAGCTTGCATGAAATATTTTTTCCATTCTTTCACTTTTAATTTCTTTGTGTCCCTGTGTCTAAGATGAGTCTCTTGTATGCAACATATTGATGGTTCATATTTTTTGGTCCATTCTGCCAAACTATATCTTTTAATTGGGAAGTTTAATCCATTTACATTCAACGTTATTACTGTGAAGGTATTTCTTGAATCAGCCATCCTATCCTTTGGTTTATGTTTGTCACATGTATTTTTCCCTCTCTCTCTTAATGTCCTTTAATGAACCAATATTGAATCTCTTTAGTACTGACCCTTTCTCCATCTCTCTCTCTCCTTTCTTTGTTTCTCTGTCGGCAGGGCTCCCTTTAGTATCTGAAGTAGGGCAGGACTTTTATTAGCAAAATCTCTCAGCATTTGTTTGTGAAAAATTTAAGCTCTCCCTCAAATTTGAAGGAGAGCTTTGCTGGATAAAGTAATCTTGGTTGGAAATTTTTCTCCCTCAGAATTTTAAATATGTCATGCCACTGCCTTCTCACCTCCATGGTGGCTGCTGAGTAGTCACTACTTAGACTTATGTTGTTTCCTTTGTATGTGGTGAATTGCTTTTCTCTTGCTGCTTTCAGAACTTGCTCCTTCTCTTCAGTATTTGACAGTCTGATCAGAATATGTCTTGGAGTGGGTTTATTTGTATTTATTCTATTTGGAGTTTGCTGGGCATTTATGTTTTGTGTATTTATGTTGTGTAGATTGTTTGGGAAATTTTCCCCAACAATTTCTCTGAATACATTTTCTAGACCTTTGCCCTTCTCTTCCCCTTCTGGGACCCCAATGAGTCGTATATTTGGACGTTATATTTTATCTATCATATCCCTGAGGTCCATTTTGATTTTTTCAATTTTTTTCCCCATTCTTTCTTTTGTTCTTTCATTTTCCATTCTGTGGTCCTCGAGGTCACTGATTTGTTGTTCAGCTTCCACTAGTCTTGTACTATGAGTATCCAGAATCTTTTTAATTTGGTCAGCAGTTTCTTTTATTTCCATAAGATCATCTATTTTTTTATTTACTCTTGCAATTTCTTCTTTCTGCTCTTCTAGGGTCTTCATGTCCTTTATATCCTGTGCCATGCTCTCATTGTTTGTCTTTAGTTCTCTGATTAATTGCTCCAAGTAACTGTGTCTCTTCTGATCTTTTGATTTGGGTGTTTGGGTTTGGGTTCTCCATATCGTCTGGTTTTATCATATGCTTTAAAATTTTCTGTTGTTTTTGGCCTCTTGGCATTTGCTTTACTTGATAGGGTTCTTTTAGGATATGTAGGATTATTCAAAGACAAATCTCTAATTTGTCAGATCTACAGCTTGGTGGCATACACTTTCTCTAACTAACCAGCAGATGGCATCCATGAGTCACCTGTTTCCCTCAAGTCAGTTCTCCCCAACTTTGTCTTTGTGGTGCCTGGGGGTCTGATTCTTGTGGGGTCCAATTGGTGCACCAAGTTTGGTGTGTCGTTGGTGCTGTACGCCCTGAACGTGGGGTGTGTATCTGAGCGGTTAGTGAGGGAGGGCAGCTTTAATAATCAAACCTCCCAAGTGTTCCTGGAGATTTAAGGCTGTTGCAAGAGTCTAAACCTTCATTTCAGTCTTGCCACAGATTGTCTCTGCTGCTGTCCCAGCTATGCCCTTCTAGGGCCTCTGCTGATGGAAGGTAGTGCTACATCACAAGTGCGCGCTGTCCCTCAAGGGAAGTTCTGGGCTGCCTGGCCGTGTAGGGGTGTTCCCAGCCTGCCGTAAGGATGGCTGTATGGGGCGTGTTAATTTCCCCCTTTTTGCACAGCTCCGCCTTCCCAGCTCTGGAACAATTAGCTGTGGGTGTGCGAAAGGCTACTACTGTCCACACCTGATATTGTGGCATGTGCACATGATGCTAGAAACACTTCCTGTCACACTGGGTTTTTTGGCGCAGCTCTGGGCTGTGGCTCCGGCACCAGGCAGGAGCGTTCCCAGCCCACCAGGAAGATGGCTGCAAGGGGTGTAGTTTTTTTCCTCTTTTGGCTCACCTCTGCCTTCCCTGCTACAAGACAGTTAGCAGCGGGTATGCAAAAGACTATCATCCATGCCAGATATTGAGGCGTTCACATGGCCCATTCCTTCTGTGCTTCACAGTGCAGTTCTCACTGCCATACCTGCAGCTGCTTTTGGGGTGTTTTAAAAAAGAACTAGTCCACCTCCAAATGCCAACCCTAAAGTTTCCCCACACCACAGCATGGCTGCCGGCTATTCAGCGGCTTACTCACTTGTTTCAGAACACAGACTCCCGGTTTCACCAAGTGCACGGTCCCTGTGGATTTAGCAGACCTTGTCCAGCTGGTGCATTGCTGGAACTGGTGTTCCGGGTCACTTTCTGGCTTTTACCTAGTGTTTTTCACAGAGGTGTTTTTTTGCCCTGTCCCTCCTAGCCACCATCTTAGGTTCTCCCCACAATGTAATATTAAGACAGAATATAAGACAGAATAAAGACGTGGAACATATAATTACATGGGTGAATCTTGAGGACATTATGTTGAGTGAAGTTAGCAGAAACAAAAGGACAAAAACTGTATGGTCTCAGTAATATGAACTAACATTAATGAGCAAACTTTGAGAGTTAAAAGCTGATAACAGAGGCTACGAGGAGATAGAATGAGGGTAGAGATCGGGCATTTGATGCTAAAGGACTACAGAATGTTCAGCAGGATTGATTGTATAGACCCAGAAATTGATAGCATAATACTGTGCAATGGTAGCACAATACTGTAACTACAGTGAACAAAGATGTCCATGAGTAAAGCCGAAAGAGGTGGGCTATGAGCATGTATGATACCTGAGGTAAAGATAGAAGATAAAGACTGTGACTGTTTAACTTAGCAAAAACTGGAGTGGTCAATGACTGTGACTACATGTACAAATATAAAACTGTTCTTGCATGTGGAAGAACAAATGTATGTCAACCATGCAGAGTGTTAGAAAGGGGATGGTAGTGGGGAAAAATATAATCAAATCAAACTGGAGTCTATGTTCAACAGTAACATTGTAATATGCTTCCATTAAATGTAACAAAGACAATATAACAAAGGTAAGTAAGTATGAGAGCGGTATATAAGGGAGGGATATGGGATTCTTGGTAGTGGTGTTGTTGTCCGACCCTACTATTGTATTGTATGATATTTTCTTTTTCTTTTTATTATCTTTTTTATTGTTCATTTAAAAAAAACACTTTTTTTTTTTCCCGTAGTAAGCAATATGTTCAAGTGCTGACTGTGGTGATAAATGCACAACTGTATTATGATACCGTGAACAACTGATTGTGTACTGTGGATAATTATATAGTATGTGAATACAGCTCTATAAAATTGTATGGAAAAATATCAACAGGGATAAAAGTGCTGGAGAAAACATGGAGAGAGGGATGTATGTATTTACTGTTGGTTAGGAGGCAGAATGGTGTAGCCTTTCTGGAGGACAGTGGGGTGGTTCCACACGAAGCTAAGCATGTGGGTGCCATAAGGTCCTGCAACCTCATTAGGAGGCATTTACTTGGAGGACTTGAGAGCAAGGACATGAATGGACATTTGCACAAAGGTGTTTATGGAGAGAGTATACATGATATGCAATGGGTGGAGGTGGCCTAAGGGTACATCGACTGAGGAAGAAAATGGTGAACTGTGATGTGTGCATACAAGGAAATACTGATCTACTGCGAGAAGGAATGAAGCTGTGAGACATGCAACGAGGTGAATGGAACCTATAGACAGTATTTTGAGTGAACTACATCAGGAACAGAGGCAAACACTATAATGCCTCACCAACACAGACTAACTACAATGTGTAAACTCAGAATTGAACCTTAGAGCACAGTTTATCAGGGGAATGCTTTTTGTAATGGTCCCTAGATTGTAAGCTCTTACAACAGTCACATCTATTCCTGAATTGTAATGGCTGTCTCCAGATTCTGAGATGCTGATCCCTTTGTGTACACCCTGATCGATCCCTGGAACTTTGGGATCTGTGTGACACCTGAAACTCAGAGCTAGAACTCAGAAGACATGAATGTCAGTATTAGCACATACATCAACTGTTACAAAAGCTGAAAAAGAATCCAGACTTCAACTAGAGATATGAATGAATCAGATGTGGTTAGGACTAGGGCAAATCGGGCCAAAGGGTAAAGGACAACACTGACTGAGTTTTAAAACTTCAAACACCATGTGAGATCAAGGGAAGAGATGTTTAGTTGGTGCAAGACCTATGTTTCCTAAACAATTTAATTCACACAGTTCATTCAAATAACATAATTACATGGAACTTTTAATAGGAAGTGAGCCCTGGTAGGTTTGCATAGGTTAGTGTGAAATAGTGACACATCCCAAAGCAATCTGGACAGAGAATAAAAATATATATATGCAGGACCTCCCTGAGGAGCTGGAGGAAAATGCAGACGTGGTGGGCTTCCTCACCTGAACTGTTGCTGATGTTCTCACAAACATTGAAGACTGGCAGTTTGATGTGCCGAGCCCTCTATCATGGGACTTGTCCTTAAGAAGCTTGTCACTGCAAAGGAGAGCCTAAACCTGGTTATAATTGTGTCTAAGAGTCTCCCCCTAAGTACCTCTTTGTTGCTCAGATGTGGCCCTCTCTCTCTAGCTAAACCAACCCGGCAGGTGAACTCACTGCCTTCCCCCCTACATGGGCTCTGACTCCCAGGGGTCTAAATCTCCCTGGCAACACAGGATATGACTCCAGGGGATGAATCTGGACCTGACATCATGGGATTGAAAATATCTTCTTGACCAAAAGGGGATGCGAAATGAAACAAAATAAAGTTTCAGTGGCTGAAAGATTTCAAATGGAGTTGAGAAGTCATTCTGGTGGGCATTCTTATGCCCTATATAGATAACCCTTTTTAGGTTTTAATGCATTGGAACAACTAGAAGTAAATACCTCAAACTATCAATCTGCAACCCAGTAGCCTTGACTCTTGAAGACGACTGTATAGCAATGTAGCTTACAAGAGGTGACAGTGTGATTGTGAAAGCCTTATGGATCACACTCCCTTTATCCAGTGTATGGATGGATGAGTAGAAAAACAGGGACAAAAAACTAAATGAAAAATAGGGTGGGGAGGGGTGTTTTGGGTGTTCTTTACTTTAAGTTTTTTATTCTTATTTTCACTTTTTCTGGTATAAGGAAAATGTTCAAAAAATAGATTACGGTGATGAATGCACAACTATATGATGGTACAGTGAACAACTTTGGATGACTGTATGGTATGTGAATATATCTCAATAAAATTGAATAAAAAATACCCAGTGGCAATTGTGGATTGTCTAATAATGATGATGATCATGGAATGGGATTTAAATGAGTTGCAGAGCTTATGTTTCCTTTCTAAATTCTATACCAAAACCATTCACTTGTTTCCAAACCATTCATGTAGCAGGAACCCACTCTGCCATATCTAAAGGGGGCTTTGAAACCACTGTTAATCATATACACTCTCTGTGCTAATAACACTCATATCTCATGCAGTTCACAAAATCCAGGGCTCATGACACAGCTTGCCAATGATTTTTCTTATTTTTCGTCTGGCAAATTATCACTGGATAATTGGCTTAACTATTGTCGATAACTGTCTTAATATCCTTGGTATTAAGTATAGCTGTCATAGTATACCCAATTATCACTAATGAAAATATACATGCTGTCTAACTGTTAAGCAAAAAATCTTGTTCTCTCATATCCTGCGAATCTGTAGGCTTCCCATGCTGTGAGTCAGTTTCTAGAAAAATTAATTTCTCACCTGAAATGATGTGCAAATAAGAGGAATCATCCAAGGTGTCCCCCAACCTTGCCAAGCCTTCCAGGGCTAGCAGGAATTACATATCTAGGCACAAAGTATATGTGCTATGCAGATATATGGAAGGCAGTCTTGTTGGCCTTAACTCATTGAAAGCATAGGCAAGGAAAAAAAATAGACATTGGACACCTCCCACCTGGACTATGGAAATAAAGAATCTATACATTATTAAGATGTTTCAAGCTATTGAAAACCCAAAAAGTAAAACTTTCAACTCTTTTTAAGCCTTGCCCAAATCTATGTTAACTCTTCTTTGTAAAACACTTTGTAGAACTCAACAACATATTCATTCATTCATTGATTCAACAAATATTTATATACCAGATCCTGTTCTATGTGCTTGGGATTTAGCAGTGAACAAAAGAAAAAAAGTTCTTTCTCTCACAGAGCTTACATTCCACTGGAGGGAGACAGACAATAAGCAAATAAACAAAAAATATATAGCAATAAGTGATATGAGGGAAGGTCGGTAAAAGATAGGGTAAGGAGATAAGAGTGCAAAAGGGTTGGGGGAGCTGCTACTTTGCTTTACTGTACACAGAGAGGCTTTCTTTGATGGCATGATGTAGTGGAAGCCTGAATGAGGTGTTAATGAAGCTATGTAGACATCTAGAAGAAAAAGCCATGCAGACAGGCAGAGACACCAGCCAATGCAAAGACCTCAGGGGGTGAACCTGGTTGGCATGCTTGACAACAGCAAGGAGGACAGAGTGTATGAAGTGGGAAGAGCAGTGTGAGATGAAATCAGAGAGGTGGCCAGGGGTTATTAAGCCATGGCAAGAATTCCTGAGTTTTATTCTGAGATATGAAGCTAATCATTAGAGGGTTTTCAACAAGGGAGAGAGATAATCAAGAATAGACTGGGAGGGGAAACACTAAGACCATTTAGGATGCTACTGGAATAATCCAGAAAAGCAATGATGATGGTGTGTAAGACTAGAGTATTAGTGCTGATGGTGGCAAGAAGTGATCAGATTTGGGATATGGTCTGAAGATAGGGCTTGCAAGACGTGGAGAGTGAAATAAAGAGGAATCAAGGAGGGCAGCAAGGTTTTTGGCCTAAACAGCCAGGTATCACTAACTGAAATGGGCACACTAAAAAAGGAACATGTTTTGGAGGGGAAAAAATCATGAGCAAATAAGAAGTGGCATCCTCCTGTGGGCTGAACCAGGCTGAAGTGGGAAGGGTGACTCAAAGAATTTCAAAACCACTTGGTTCTATGCTATGTGCACAATTCTTGAATATATTATTGGAAAGTATGTGTTTGACATCTACTGGAAAGACCATAGAGGATATAGTGATAGTAGTAGCCATCATTTCTTAAATCCTTCCTAATTGCCAGGCACTATTTTAAGCACTGATATTGTAGTTAATCCTGACATGTAAATGCAGATAAAAGAAGTGCTTGGTACATGGTAAACTATCATTAAATGTCAGCCATAAAACCTATGAAGTAGGTAGTATTTTAATTTTAACTAATGATTATTTTAATTTCTAGGAGTTCTATTTCCTTCTTTTTCAAATCCCTCATTCATTTTATATTATGATTTTGGGCTAACAGGTATTCCCTCTTTCAAAGATAGAGGAACCATTCCAAGGTTCTAGCTTTATGCAGAGGTCTCAGTGACAGTTGACTTCTAAAGGCCCAAAGTCATATACACTATATCTGCGTGATGATTAAAAATCTATACATGGCTCTATATTCCCCTGATCTGCTGTTGGTTATCAGCTTACATGCACACCAGCTTTGAACTACTTTGCTGAAAGTAACTGGGCATTTCTCTTTTTTCTTTCAAGTTCATTCAGGTATTTAAACATCTCTTAGGTTATATTTCACCCAGCTTCTTTTTGGGTTTAAAGGAAGAAAGCTCGTTTGAGTTAGCACAGTCTGACATATAACCAGAACCAGAAGAGAAGTTCAATATTATTTTACGGATGAGAAAATTGAGCCTTAAATATGTGAAGTATCTTCGAACTCAAGTATTTGATTCCCAGTCTGGATTCTATTTAATAGGTAGCGAAGCTTATCCCCCCACCAACACCCCTGACACACTGATCCTAGTTCTACCCTCTGGAGGCACAAAGACAACTTTATTATAACATAATCACAAGGAGATCCTATATCTTTATACCTTAAGAGAATTGAACACATCATAAATGCCATTTTAAGTGATAAAATTGAGTGGCTTTTCTTCACAAAGTATTTTTATTTTAGAGAATTTCCGACCATAATAAAAGTTGAAAGTTAGAAGATAGCATATGAAATCATGAAAGCTGAGTTCTGTCACTAAATAGCTGTATGACTCTCAGTGGGCTACAGACTCTTTAAAATGGGGAAAATAATACCTTTCCTGGAGTTTAAGGGGGCAATGAGATTTAATTCATAGGAGATAATGTATATGAAAGCATTTTGGAAAAAAAAAAAATGGTAAGAAGTTCCACAATACAAAAGAAAATGTTTGCCTACTATTAATATTAATAGCTTGATGACAAATAGTAATACATTAAGTAAAACAATCTGAATTAATGTGAAAATTATTTTACCTTCATATTGCAAGCTAATTCCATTAGTTTTTTTGCATTTTCTTCTGAGCGATACCTCTTAGGAAGCTGAACCCTGAAGAACTTCAAGGCACCTTCAAAGTCTGTCAACAGCAGGTCATCCTTGGAAGTCTTAAAGAGGAAAGTAAGAAAATACAACCACACTTAGAAAAAAAATTGCTATGAAGACGTACAAGAAGCCTCTTATAAATTCAGCTTCTTTATAATCCCCTAGAAGATACTTAGCCTTTGTCAGAGCCATTCGCATATATCCATTCACTCACAGGGACAATGCTAGAGTGCAATAAATGGCTGCTTAGAATGAGATTAAGACCAAAATATTGCAATGTTGAACAGAGAATGCCGGGTAATTGAGCTTACCTTTAATAATCCGAGGGCAACATTAAAAATAACACTTATTCCCTAAAAGAGAAAACACAAAAATAACATTTTCAATGTTAATATCAGTATTATTATGCTGTTCATCCTCAGAATACCCCACAATTTTAGAGAAATTGTGAAAACATAGGTAGAGAAATGGAATATCTTGGAAAATAAAAATTGAAAAGTCACCAAACAAAAAACCACTTAAAGTAGGGCCACTCTTCCATTTTTCTGTCTACCCTCCACTCATATTCAACCAGAAAGCATGCTTTTCAAAAGTATTCCATGCTTCCAAATTAAAACATTAGAGTCATAAAATTGTGACCTATCAGGAAATAACTCCTGGTAGACTTTTACTTTGTACTGTCTCTCTCCAAATACAGCAATTACTCTGTCATGAGTCCTTTATGCTTGAACTACATCTGCACAGAGCTCCCTTTAATCTGCCTTTCTTCATCTATACCTTTCTGGAAGTGGTGGGGGAAAAGGACAGACAAGGGGAGGGATTATTGATACTATTAATAGTATTTATACCTCTAGACAATGGGATTACAGCATTTTAAATTATTTTTACTTAAATTTTCTACAATTTCTATAATAAATATAGATTATTTCTGCAATTAAGTACATACAAAACAAAACGAAACAAAACTCAAATGGGCAAAGAATGTTATTTACTCCAATATCTATTTTTTATTTAGTAGTAGACCCCCAAGTTTTAGCACATTCCTACCTAGCTAAAATAAAATCTACCTTGCCATTAGGTGTGGCCAGGTAATTATGTTTTGGCCAATAAGAGATAAATGAAAATGCTAGGCAGAACTTCCAGGTAGTCTCTACAAAAAAGAGGGGAAGTAAATGCTTACAGTATGCCACGCCCTTACCAAAAGTAGTCCCCAAACACCTAGGTCCCTACCTGAGATTGTATAAAAGATTCACTCACTAAGTTTTATCTCTCAGAAACTTGAAGTCACCAGAGTGTTCCTATGCCAGAAAAGTCCTAAAACCCAGAGGCAACATCCTCTTTAAGAACAACAATTAGATGCAGCCTCCATCCCCAAGCTGTTGACACCCCTTTCAATATGAACAAATTAGGGTGCTCACTGAAGATGGAGAAAGGGATTAAGTGAGAGGAAAGGGTAGCAACAAATAAGATTTAACAAAGGTCTATGAATACTGAAACTTTATATAAATATATATGTATTTTTAGATGCTGGGGTGTTGGAATAGCTGGGAAGAAGGTAAATGACATGATGGAACTATAACCTATAACATGCTTTGAAATTTTCTCTATAGCTACTTGTTGAATTGTGCTTTGAAAAGTCTTCACTTTTCTGTATATATCCTATATTGCATACTAAGGAAAGAATTGAAACTGGACTGTAACCCATAACAATTTTTGAAACTACCTGTATAACTGGTTGTTGAGCAGTACACTGAATGTATATTTTACAATGATGGAAAAAGCTTATGTTGTGGAACTGGGACCCATGACATTCTTTGAAATTTGCCCTCAAACTACTTGTGAAATCATACTTCAAAAGTTATCACTGTTAAGTATATATATTAAAGTTCAAAGTAAAAAAAACGCTTTAAGAAAAAAAGGGGAAGCACTCTCCTTCCTCCCCTAAATCTCCTTCCTTTATACAGGCGTGATGGCTGCAGTTCAACTCAGCCATAAGGATGAGAGTGATACACTATGGAAGGCTGATGGCTGCCGAACTTCTGACTTATTTCACATGAGAGAAAAATAAACTTCTATTTTGGGTTATCTTGAGTTTCTTCATTAAATGCAGCCAAACCTAATACCAACTAATACAAATGTCTAATATTTATTTTCTTAGCAGAGAGCACCTTTGACAAAACGTGATCATTAGCTGTTGTCCAAGGAAGAGGTGCCCAAACATGGATTTTCCAGCATTGAAATATAACTGAGGAGTACAAATTTCGTTTTGTTAGAGTTGACACAAGAAGGACACTATAAACGAAAGCCAAAATGCTATGGCTTCTGATACATACCTCACATAAAAGCAGGTCGATGATATGGAAGACCATGTAGAGAGGGAATTTCGCAGTGAAAAGTGTAAGAAACCACTGGGAGGCATACATGTGTGCTTCAAGGCTTATATCCAGGAAGTGGTTATACAGGTCAGGAATGTATTCCTGAAACAGCAAACTAATTAGTTTTGGGCACATATCCAGCTGTCCAGCTCCCATTCAGGAGGCTTATAAATCTGCCAGGAATAGGCCAAAAAAATTACATACTTGTGTTTTTCTAAAAACCTCCAGAGTGCTGGGAAGAAATACTTATCATCTGGAATTAAGTTGGTACTCAGCTCTTTTCCAGTCTTTTCTAGCTCTAAAAAAAAGAGGAATCCCCAAAATGGTGACAAGTATTTGGAAGGTCAGTTTTTCTTTCCAACATGAAATGTTTGGGAAAGTCTGTTTTACTTTTGCTATGAGATTCCTAAGCAGTCAGCTTCAGAGCCTTGGTGAATGTTTCTTGATTGAGTTTGTAGCGGTTAAGCCCCTACAAAGTCATTTGACTTTCCTGGTGTTTAAAAGATTGAAAACCCAGCTTACACCCATCAGGTTCACACCTTATTAATCTTGGCACCATCACCACATAGTGAGTTATGATAACAATAAAATCCGCCTTAACCATGGATGGCAAAGGCAATCACCACTGCTCCCTGGCACCGTTTCATAAATCCAGTTCTCCCAGTCCTGCACTCTGTCAGATGCAGACGGGTTTCCCTTTTTACCTGCATGAGGCGCTCCAACTGGTAAAATTTGCAATGCAAATCTTCAAAATTTTGCTTGAAAAGTTCCCTGAGACCATAATCAAACATGATCTTGACCAGAACACTGAATGCCTGTTCTTCAGGCATCTGTAACAGGGAATGGGAAAAAATAACAAAACATGTGCAGATGTTTTCTTAGTAAATTAGACTTTTCCTTCTATTGTCTTATCTGGACACCAGAAAATTTAATAGTAGGTAGCAACTTGGGCCTATAGTTGTTTTCATAACATTCATTCACTCAACCAACAAATATTTAATGATGCCTAATCTGTGTCAGAAACAGTTCTTTTTCTCAAGGAGCTTGAATTAGGGTGGAAAGATCGGCGGGAACATAGAAGCAGGAGAGACAGGCTGCTAAGGGAGTCAGGAACAGACTCTGGAAGGAGTATAGTTTGAGTTGAGTAGGAATAGAACACAAAGTGTAGAACATAAAGGTTCTTTCTGAAATTGTCAAGAGGTCTTTGTTCAAGCAAAGTTGTTGTTTCCTTCTAATAACATATTTTCATTTGAGTAAAAATATTTTTTCCGCTGGTTGTTAAAAACATAGCTGGTTATAGAAGAATGTTACATATTCTAAGGAATAGTTAAATTTGCAATAATGCTTCAAGTATTACAAAAACTCTACTTCACTTACATTTACAAATGTTACCCGTTTAAAATAATACCTACATCCTCCACGGCTTTATGGAAAAATACTTCCTTTGAACCTAGCAAGATGTCTAGTTTTCAAAAGAGAAAAGAACAAAAAAGTGTTGGGAATGTTATTTAAAGCTTGGTGTGACTGTAGCAAGCCTTCAAAAAAGCCAAGAAGGTGGGTGGACTTCTGTGCAGCAAGATGATGGAGGTGGGTTGAGCAAAAATATCCCTGGAAATAAAGCAGGGCTAAAGAGCAAATCAGATTAAATAATAAATGACAGAAACATTACAGATTATTATTGGAAAGGCAAGGGTATTTGGGGCAAAGGGCCAGATCTGTGGGTCTTTGTCACAGAGGGCAACTGCATGGCCCTCCAGGCAGAGGGAGACATGGGCTGGCCTAGGATGGCATTTCTGTACCCCATCTTCCTTCACTATGAAATAAACATTTATTCTTACTGATAACACTGCCACATAACTGATGTTATCCAAATAACACTACTATAAAGAAGCTTCTACAAAGGAGCACAGAGTTCAAAACAGAACATCAAGAACTTGATCAAGAAACCCATTTTCAAGGGGTTATGCTACTTGGGATAAATGTCCTTGGTCTAAAGTTGAGAACAAAGACAAAGGCTGTGAGGTTCTAAGTATAAAATCTGATTAAAATAAAAAAACAAAATTTTAAAACTTGACCTCTTTATTAATGCCACAGCTTTATCACATTTTTACATGTCTACTAACACCACCAAGCTAGATTCACAGTAAGAAAATACAAAGTGCTTTTTATTTTACTTGTGTTGCAACCTTCATAAAATGACTTAAAACCCTTCGAAAACTTCCCCTTCCTTAGAGAATCAAAATCCAGACACCTTCATCTGGCCTTCAGGGCTGGTCCTTGTTTACCTCTGTTTCTCTCCCTCCTACTCCCTACCACTCATGATGCTCAAGTCACACCTCCCTTCTTTCAGTTCCTTCCATATGCCAAGTTCTTCCCCATTTCAGGGCTTCTATATGTTGCACTATACTCTTTGCTGATAATGCTCTGCTCCACACTCTTTTGCTTTTAAAAGTTTTACTGTTGTTAAAACAATGTTAGAAATATTACCTGATAAAGAAAAGTACAAAAGAGAATGGATACCTCTCTCATTCTTCAGGGTTCACTTAAAGGACACCTCTCCAGGGAAGCCTTTCCCAGCTCCTTAAGCAACAAAAAGCTGCCTTGTTACGATCTTGTATCACACTTTTTACTATACCTTGATAGCACCATAAACATTAATAACGAAATACTTGGTAATTATCTGCTTAAAGCTAGTCAACTTCACTAAGCTCTGTATCCATGAGGACTGGGACCATATCTATCTTATTGCTCCCTGATCTTCAGGACAGTATAGACAAAACAGGTGCTCAAAACCTCTTTGCTGACATCATGTGTGTGGTATTATTGCCAAGCATTTAACCTAACAACGAAGAAACAATCAGACAAATCAAAAGAATGTGGGACATTTTACAAGACAACTGGTCTGAATTTTTCAGAATTGTCAATGGCATAAAACACACAAAAAAAGGCAAGGGACTAGGCTAGAGTAAAAGAAAATAAAGAGAAATGAGAAAAAAATGCAATGTCTGAATCTTGATTGGATCTTGGTTAGGAAAAAAAGCTATAAAGGACTTCACTTAGACAACTGGGAAAAACAATGTGGATTACGTATCAGATATCACTGAATCAATGTGGAATTTCTCAGATGTGACTGTGGTATTACTCTGGTATTCTGCAAAATGCCCTTATCCTTAGGAAATGCATGCTCAAGTATTTAAGAGTGAAGAATCATGATGTTTGCAACTTACATCAAATGGTTCAGTAAAAATAAAATGTGTGTGTTTATGTGTTTAGAGAGTAGAAAAAGAAAGGGGCAGAGAGAATAAGAGAGATGTGGAAAAATATTAACTGGCAGATTAGGTGAAGTATATATGGGTATTTACTGTATTTTTTCAACTTTTCTACAGCTTTGAAAGTTTTCAAAATAAAAAAGTTGGAGAGAAAAAGTCTTTGCTGAATGTGTGAATAAATGAATGAATGAATAAAATGGCACTAAAGAAGCTAACTTCTCTACCTTCTCCCCCCCAATACACACATCCCAAAACAAATATTAATGATAGTGGCTACTTTACAAAAATATCCCCAAGGGTCCAACCAAGACTAAAGTCTATACAATTTTCCTACTAATAAAAATGAAGTCTATCGTTGTACTAGTTTTCAACACTGTCATTTATTCTCACCATGTTTCTCTTCCGTGACGACATGAAGTTAAGTAAAAAGCTTCCAGACTGGGAGTTAAAATTCAAGCTCAAGAGTCTGGCTAAACCATGCTCAAGTCTAAGACTAATACAAGCTGAGGAAGGCCATGTGTAGGTAACAAAAGAGACCTAACTACTCACATGAAGAAGCAGCACAGCAGCGAGAAATGACTGGCCCTGGCAATAGCCAATCTCTTCATCATACACAGAATAAGCCTAGGAAAAAAATGCAAGAGGTGAAAATGAATGTGGCTGTTTGTGGACCAATCATCCTACAAGGCTTTGAACACAGGGCCTGGCAGATGCTACCCATACTCCACTGTAGCATTTTGATGGTCAGTGAATGATGGCAACATTTTCCCCCAATCCCGATTTTTTTCTTTACAAAATTAAACAGAACTGTAGGTAAGGGGCGAGGAAGGTTAAGTGAAAATTACTTTGGTATTCAAAAAGGTTCCCATATTTCCCTGTCTTTGGTCATGCTGTTACCTCTGCCTGGGATGTTCTTTTTCCTCTTGTGCCTGGAAAACCCGTACCTCCTTCAGACTCCAAACATTCCAATTCCTCTAGAATTAATCCCTCTCTTCCCCTGCTTTGATGGCAGTTGTTAAACATTGTGTTTATTACAGTACTTGCCACACTGCATTTTAAATGTCCATCTTTTCTACAGGACTGCAACCTTCTTAAGGGTTGGGGTGCTATCCTAGTCAACCTAGCCAGCACCTCACACATAGCAGGCTCTCACTGAACACTGTAAATGTCATTCATTTTCATTTCTGGGAAAAAGTTTTTTGGCAAAGACACTAAAATACAATTCTTTCCACAATACCAGTAATAACTTTTCTGATAAGCAAGATTACTCTAAAACATTTGTGGGTTCCTCTAGAATTCTTATTTTGTGTTCTTCTTGGCAGCAGATGATTACTCTCCTCTGAATATTATGTTTAATAGAATATGGACACCTCACATTTCTTATGCTTTGCTCTTTGGTTCTTTAGTTCTTATTTCAGAGCCCTGTTTTTATGATTAATATTTACAGTTCTCATGTAAGCTGTAGGGAATTTCTACAGATTTGAGGTTACTACCTGTTTGACAAATTTATTTCTGATAATCTCCCTTTATCCTCCATTTATTTTTTGTGCCAAGGTCCCTCTGTGTTCCAAGAGATCAATTTAGAATTGGGTATTTCAGAATTCAGATCACTTAGGCACATGTGATGCTAATGGTTATTAGATGACAACCTGGTTAATGCACATATCTGGTGAAACTATAGTTTAAAATACATGTTATAACCACACTTTCAGAAATTCAGGTAGAATTCAATAATTATACTCCTGATTTCATCAATGTTTATAGGCTGAGGACCACAGGACCAGAAGAAACACATACACTTTTCTAAAGACAAGATGTACATAGAGGGCTTTAGAAATGATCTATTTATGATACAGTGAGGTACCACATTACATCTACCAAACCAGTAAAAACTAACAAATACTACAGTAATGTTATGACAATGTTAAAAACTAATAGTAATGTATGCCAACACAGCTCTTTGGAAAGCAGTTTGGCAATATTTTTGAAGTTACTAATCAAGAGTTTACTGGTTAAGTAAGAGCATACTCTGTACAATTAGTCAGATTTGGGTTCAAATCCCACAACTTCTTATGTTTAGGTCTGAATCTTGGGCACATTACTTAAATTCCTTATTTTTAGGATGAGAATAATCAAGAGTATTTATCTCACCAAGTTGGTGTATTCTTCTCATTCAGTCCTCTTAAATTGAGTACTCAGCGCATAAGATGTTACCAATTGTTTCCCCAAAAGAGATATATTCCAGCTCTAACTCCCAGTCA
This sequence comes from Choloepus didactylus, assembly GCF_015220235.1. Taxonomy (NCBI): domain Eukaryota; kingdom Metazoa; phylum Chordata; class Mammalia; order Pilosa; family Megalonychidae; genus Choloepus; species Choloepus didactylus. The sequence continues at coordinate 99,001,520 of NC_051316.1, forward strand.
CATAAATGTGACCCCAGATGGAAATGGGATCTTTGAAGCTGTTATTAGTTAGGATGAGACTGAACTGGATTAGGGTAGATCCTAATCAGATGGGACTGATGGGTTTGAATGTGGGTCTTGCTGGATCCTGATTCTAACAAACTGTACAAAAGACATTTAGAGAAATCAGAATATGGTATGGCCATTGGATGGTATTAAAAGAATTATTGTTAATTTTATTATATGGATAAGGAGGTTATGGTTATTTATGATGTCCTTATTTTTTTAGAGATGCATAAAGAATTTAGGATCACGATGTCTGAGATTTGCCTTAAAGTACTTCAGGAAAAAGAGAAAAAGGATAGATGATGCAATTGTGGCAAAATGGTGATAAATGTTGAATCTGGGTGGAGGATATATATGAACTCATTTTACTATTTTTTGTATATATACAAAAAATTTCATAATAAAACGTGTTTTTAAATAAACTATTTTTAGACATGTTTTGTTTGATGTATTTTGTCAACAGACTTTTACATGGAGAGCAACTGGCATTTGAAAATTTAGAGCTTAGCTAATGTCCATTTGGGAACATCTACATAGTAGTGACAGCTAAAGCTTTAAGGGTAGAAGGGATTGCCCAGGGAGACAGTGTAGAGCTAAAGGAACTATGGGCTGAGCACCTAGGAGAAGACCTCTGTCTGAAAGCCAGGTAGAAAGAGATAAACTAATGAAGGAATCAGTAAAGTAGTGAGTGGTAACAGCATAACCAGCAAGAGGAGAGTCAAGAGCAGAGAGAGATCCAAGAAAGATCTTCATGAGACAGAGAAGAGTGCAGGCATATGTGATGAGAAACCAGAGCATTTCTTTCCGGAAAATTTTGCAGTAAATGAGGGATAGCTGGAATGGCCACTTAAGTGGGAAGCACAACTGAGAAGTGGCTAAGAAAGAATAATCAGAGAATAGGATTAAAATAGAAATCACAGCTTTGTGCAATTCCACGAGGAAATTAAATCCAAAAATGTTTCTCTAAACTCAAACTGCACTTATAATTTAAAGCATCCAGTTTATCACTGGAGAGCCTCAGCTTTACTGCTAGCCTGTCCTAAAACTAGTTGTAAGTTTTGCCTTCTCAAAAATAGTATGTAAATTCCTTAAGGACATATCTCATGCTTTGCCCATAATTACTACATAATAGATGCTCAATGAGTACTTGATTAGTTTCAGGGCAGAAGACTAAAGATTAGTTCTGAGGATAGAGGTAGGTGGAAGAAATCTGTTCCCAACTCCTCCTTTTAGCCCTGTGACTCTGAAGTACCAAAATCTAATAAACGGATCACTGAAATTAAACAGGTGGTCATTTCCTTTACAGTTCAGATACAGACCTTTGACAGAAATAAGCATTTCCCACTACTTATTATGCTGTAGTGCCTAAGGTTCCACCTGGATGGGCACTAGCATGTCCCACTGTTGGACAATGTACAAGGAGCCAAATTAATCACTAACCATGTAAATACTGAAAAGGAGTTTGCAATGTAAAAGGACTCACAGCCTCTTTAACATAAAACCAATTTTTGAAAGTCTTAATGTGGAGCCAGGGTACTGTCATCTGAAAATCCTCAGATTACAAGGGAAAAGAAACCCCCACCATTTTATTTTCTAATTATTTCCTGTTCTTTAATGAGTCTAACGTTGTGTTGTTACCTTTGATCTAAGGAAGTCTTTCTCTCTTTTTTGCATTCTTGAACATACAAATACAAATTACACTTTACAGTTGTTTTTTTATACAATTTCAAAGAACCAAAACCATCATTCAAAACTGAGTCCTTTTATGGAAACAGGTATTACCTTGCATATTTTATATAATGAATCTTGTCCATCTCCTCCTGTGTCCTTAAAATAGTCATGGGCTGGAAATGTCCGGTTAATATCCCTGGTTATAGCACTATCTTGGGGAGACTCCTGTGCAAACATAAGGAAAAGCGAGGGTTTAACGGTCAACTATGTACTTATTCGTGTCTACACAGCAAGGTCTTCTCATTTACATGCTTTAAAATGTTACCAGGAGGGACAGGTGCGGGAATCTTGTTGTTTCTCCTATTTTATTTATTTATTTTCTTCCTCCTCTTTTTTATTACAGAAGAAATGGAAATGGTTATCATGTAGATTGCAGCAGTGAAAGCATAACTGTGTGATTATACTGAGAGATGTTGATACTTTGCGAAAGATGGATTGCATGTGTGCAAATAAAACTGTTTAAAAAATAAACAGAAAGATACAAATGCTGGAGAACATGCGGAGAGAGAGATATACCTATTCACTGTTGGTAGGGGAGTAGAATGGTGCAGCCCCTCTGGAGGGCAGTGTGGTGGTTCCAAAGGAGGCTAAGTATAGAGCTGCCAAATGATCCTCCAACCCCGTTATTTGGTACATACCTGCAAAAACTGAAAGCAGGGACACGAATAGGCATTTGCACACTGGTGTTTATGGCAGCAGTATTCACGATCTGCAATGAATGGAGGCAGCCTAAGGGTACCTCAGTGGGTGAACTCAACGGTGAACTGTGTGTGTATACATATAACAGAATATTGAATGGCTGCAAGAAGGAATGAAGTTGTGAGGCATGCAACTAGATGAATGAACCTTGAGGACATTATGATGAGTGAAATAAGCCAGAAATGAAAGAAGAAATATTCTAAGACCTTGCTAATATAAACTAACTATAATGAGCAAATGCTGAGAATTGAATTTGAGAGCACAGGTATCGGCATAGGACGTGGACAGAGACTGGACAATTGATGCAGGAGTACGCAGTGTTCAATGAGGCTTGTTATAAAGGTTCACGGATTTTAAGTTCTTACAGCAGTCACATCTGTTCCTGAGTTTTGATTGTTATTTGAGAGATGTTAATATTTGGTACAAAGTTTATAGTCTCTGTAGCAACCTTTTTAATATAACATGTATGGTCAGTCTATTTAAGCAATGTGGTTTCATAGAACCTAGAATGGGGAATGAGACCTTGTTACTCTATAGGTTAATGTGATAGCCCCAATTCACCCCAGAGTATTTTGGCCAGAAAATAAAAAAAATATTTGCAAAATCACCTTGAGGGACTGAGGAAAATGTGGAAATATTAAACTTCCCCACCTGGGGAATTCCTGATATTCTTGCAAGCATTAGGGACTCCCAATTTAATAAGCCAAGCCCTCAATCTTGGGTCTTGCTGTTATAAAACTGATTCCTGCAAAGGAAAAGCTAAGCCTACTTACAATTATACCTAAGAGTCACCCCTAGAGAACCTCTTTTGTTGCTCAGATGTGGCCTCTTTCTATCAGCCAAGTCTGCAAATAAATTCACTACCCTCCCTGCTACGTAGGACATGACTCCCAGGGATCAGCCTGGCCTTCGCATCATGGAATTGAGAATGCCTTCTTGACCAAAAGGGGGAAAAGAAATGAGACAAAATTAAGTTTCAGAGGCTAAGAGATTTCGTAGAAAGATCATTCTGGTGGTTATTCTCATGAATTATATAGATATTCCTTTTTAGTTTCTGGTATATTAGAACAGCTAAAAGGAAATACCTGAAACTGTTGAACTGTAATCCATTAGACTTGATTCTTACTAACTGTATAACTACATAGCTTTTATCAGATGACCATGTAATTGTGAAAACCTAGTGACTGACACTCCCTTTATCCAGTGTATGGGCAGATGAGTAATAAAATAATGGCAAAAAATATATATAAATAATAGGGGGGGATAAGGGATATGGGATGGTTTGGGTGTTCCTTTCTATTTTATTTTTTCCTTTATTTTGGAGTAATGAAAATGTTCTAAAATTGCGATGAATGCATAACTATATGATGATACTGTGTCACTGGTTGTATACTCTGGATGGATTATATTGTGTGTGAAAATATCTCAATAAAATTTCTTAAAAAAAATTGTTGCCAGGACATACAGACACACATGCCCATGGTTAATGCCTCTTCAGAGACCAAACACTCAAGTAAAAACAAAAATAAATGTAAGGGGGGAAAAACTGGAAGAAAAGCTACCGGTTTCATTCAATATAATTCAAGTTATATTCCACCCTGTTGCAAGGAAATGCAGCTGGAGAACTTTCTATTTTTAGAGTGGAAATGTGCTTTGGGAAAATGTCACATAGGAAAATACTCAACCTAACCTTAAAGGAAGGAGATAAAGTGCTCCTGTTAGGAAAACTGGGTATAAAACGTTCTGTTTTAATTGATCCTTTGGCATGAAGCCCATGTACCAGCTTCTCAAATGGAAAGGACAAGTTTCTTAACTGGGGTTTGTTCTATGGGGAAATGGCATAAGAATGGGCAAATGGTATAAGAATGCACATAACAATCTACTCAATATGAAAACTACAACACCAAATATCAAAGGAATTTTCCAAACAGACTATGGGAAAATATTCCTAGCATTTGCCAATGGAGAAAACAGTTTTGTCTTCTATAATGAGTTAACTAAAACTGAACAAGTGTCAGTAATGTCAGCAATCCTTCATAAAACACACCAAACATCCAGCTATTTCTAATACCTTTTGCTTGATTAAATTTTATTTGCTTACATGCTAAAGAACTGGTGCACAGAAACATAACCTTCTACAATTCACTGTCTTCATAGCTAAGACAATAGAGTTGACTCCTTAGTGATTCTATATCATATTCAGCATACTATCAAAGAGCCTAATACTCCTGCTTCAAGAAGAAAAACAAAAAGTGATACTCTTCTCCCGTCCAGGAAGTCCTCTAGTCTATCATGTTCCCAGGCCAGGGCCATGATTTGAAATGAATACTAACTATAAAACCTATGTTCTTTTTTTTTTTTTTTTTTTTACCAGTAAACTAATTATACATTCAAAGACCTTGCCAAACTACTTTCCAAAGAGCTGTGCTGGTACATAGTACTACTAGTTTTCAACACAGTCTTAACAACAGTTAAGGCAGTTCAGGAGTGTGATACCTGATAAAAGGAAAAAATCCAAGGTGAGACCTAGGATTGCATCAGCTCGCAGCCTGGTGGGAGCTTCCAGGCTGCAGGCACATGGAAAGGGAACCGAAACCGACCTGAGGGCGGGGGTGGGGTCTTTACCTGAGCTGAGGAGAGAGAGAACAGCATACAGGGAGACCAAAGTGGCTAGAATTTGTGGGGCAGAATACTGGAAAAGAAGAAGCTGAACAAAGAGAGGGCTGAAGAGGCACCTTGTGGGGCCTGAGACATAAATCATAAGAAAAAATGATAAATCAGACTTCATTGAAATAAAAAACTTTCACTATTCAAAATCCACAGTTAAAAACAGGAAAAGGAAAGGCATAGACCAAAATAAAATACATAAAAAAATATATGATAATGGAGTTGTATCCGAGTTATATAACTTCACAAAAGAAGATACACAAATGGCAAGTTAACATATGAAAAGATGTCAAATCATAGTTATAAGGGAAATGCAAATTAGGACCACAATGAACTTCTACTACATACCCACTGAATGCTAAAATTAAAAAGAGCGAAGACACCAACTGTGGCAAGGATGTGAAACTGGAACTCCTATACAACCCTAGTGGGAATGCAAAATGGTACCACTACTCTGGAAATGGTTTGGCAGTTTCTTATAAAGTTAAACATAAAATTACCAAACAACCCAGTAAGTTTACTCCTAAGTATTTACCCAAGAGAAATGAAAACATAAATGCATGCAAAGACTTGAATTCAAATGTTCATAGCAGCTTTATTCATAATAATAAAAAGTAGAAATAACCCAAATGTCTTTCAACAGGTGAAGAAATAAACAAATGGTGGTGTATCCATATAGCAGAATACTACTCAAACATTAAAAAAGAACAAAAACATTTATACATGTAACAACACAGATTATCACAAAAACATTATACTACGTGAAAAGAAGCCAGACACAAAAGACTACGTATTCTATAATTCCAAGCATATGAAATTCTAAAGAAGGCAAAACAATGTTATAGAAAGCAAATCAGTTTCTGGCAGGAGCCATGGGTGAAAGGAGAGAAATGATTAAGAGGCACCAGGGGAACTTTTTGAGGGGACACAGAAACTGTCTATCATGTTTGTGGTGGTTACACTACTATACTCATTTGTTAAACTCATTGACTTGTTCACTTAAAATTGGTGAACTTTATTGTATATAAATTACCTCTGAATAAAAATGAAATGGAAAAAAAAGATACTCAGAAAATGGAAGAGACCCAGGATAAATTAAGCCCTTTTGATTTTAAATATTCTCAGTACTACTCTGCCTGCCTGCCTGCCTGCCTGCCTGCCTGCCTGCCTGCCTGCCTGCCTGCCTGCCTGCCTATCTATCTATCTATCTATCTATCTACCTACCTACCTACCTACCTACCTACCTACCTACCTATCTTCACGCACATACACAATCCACATTTACATTAAAGGACTTAAAACCAGGGCATAAATCAAGAGTCTGACAGATCTGGGTTTAAAATCTAGTTCAGTCTCTAACTAAACCAAACAATTTTAGGCAAGTTGATCTTCTCTTCCCTACAAGGTATCACCATATACCTTTCAAACCATAGTGAGAGTTACATAAAATACATATTTATTATATATGTCTATATATCTGTAAATTTCAAATACATAAAGAGTCCCAATAGAGTATCTGACATGTATATAGAAGACACTTGTAGAAGTAATAGGAAGCAAAGTCCCTAGCACTACTGAGATCTGGGGCTGTCTTCTTTCTGAAGACACACACTCACGTACACATGCATGCTGATAAACAGCTATTAATAAATAGCACACAGAGCATACAGAATATATATTATTTTGTATATCTTATCTTACCTATAAAATTATTCACTTAAAGATAGAAACTGTGATTCAGTTTTGTAACCTCCACAAAGCCTAGCACAATGCACAGCACACAGTCAGTGCTTGATAAATATACCTAATAAAAGTCTAAAAGCTCCTTTCAGACTAAGTAATGGCAATAGTCATGTGGTCAAACCAGAAACTCTGATGCTATCTGTTTAATTCAAGTTAAGACCCAGGTGAATAAGGCACCAAATGAAATATGTAAAGAACCTTATTAACTGAATAATTTAAACGACATTCCAACTAAAGATATGAAATAAAAAACAATGCCCTAATATTGAATGATTAATAACAACTAAAATGTATAAAACAACAGGAAGAATACTATCACAATGAAATAGAACATGGATTGCATATAAAGACTATGAGTCTCTGAGTTCAAAATGCAGCATGAAAAGTAGAATATGGGTTACCAGAAGTGGGGGAAGGGGCAATGGGGAGTTAAGAAATAAGTGTAGGGTTGCTGTTTGAGGTGAAGGGAAATTTCTAGTAATGGATGGTGGGAAAGTGATAGCATTGCAACATTCTAAATGTGATTAATCCCACTAACGGAATGTTAGGGATGGGGAGGAATGGGAAGATTTAGGCTGTATATATGTTCCCACAATTGAAAAAAAAAAAAAAAAGACAGTCTAAATGGATGACAATTGAATGCCAAGGATGATCCTGAATGGGATCTGAGGATGGAGGACAGGAGGCTCAAAGGGACACAGATGAGACATAACGGTGGAAAAAAAAAAAAAGGAAATATAGAATGTAAGCTTTGTATCAATCTTGAACTTCTTGAATTTCTTAGCTGCGCTTAATGGGATTGCATAAAAGAATGTTCTTGTTCATGGGAATTGTATATGTGAATTATAGTGTTTGTTCAAGGATGTGTGCAGATTGCTCTCATATGTTCAGAAGACAGAGCAACAGATGACGGATGATAGGGAGGGAGGGAAGGAAAGAGAAATGGTGTGACAGCATGTTAAAGTTGGTAGATCGGGATATCGGGGGAGGGGGGCCAGGGTATGCTGGAGTTCTGTGTATGGTGTTTGTATTGTTTTTGCAACTGTTCCTATAACTTTGAATTTATTTCAAAATAAAATTAAAACAAAAAACAAAAAACGCAGCATGAACCATCCTGCAATTTATCAAGAGGAATGACAAGATGAACTGCAACCCAGCAGCCTTGATTCTTAAAGACGACTGTAAAACTATGTAGCTTACACGGTGTGACTGTGTGATTGTGAAAACCTTGTGACTCACACTCTCTTTATCCAGTGTTAGAACAGATGAGTTAAAAAATGGGGAAAACAATAAATGAAAAATAGGGGAGATGGGAAGTTTTAGGTGTTCTTTTTCACTTTAATTTTTATTCTTATTTTTATTTTTTTATTTTTTGGAGTAATGAAAATGTTCAAAAGTTGATTGTGGTGATGAATGCACAACCATATGATGGTACTGTGAACAACTGACTGTATGTGTGAATATATCTCAATAAAACTGAATTTAAAAAATATTTACCAAAGCAAAATAAAAAAAAAAGGAATGACAAGAAAAGGGAGCCTATATATCAGAAATATATATTAATGTGGGTTAAAGAATTTTTGTTTATAAAAGAAACCATTAAGAAAATAGGCAAGAAATATATATATATATATATTATAAGCAGAAATCTTAAAATTTAATGAAATCCAGTTTATCATTTATTTTCTCTTGAGAGTAAGATACATTGTGATCATGCTGCAGTTTCAGGACTGAAGCTGGGACTGTTTATGGTCTGTTGCTGGTTGTGCGAGCTATTCATTAAATGATTAGAGATTTATTAAAAATAAAGATTTCTTAATCCCCAGCAAGTAATATACAGCTAAGGTTCTCTCTGTATGCTGCCACTTCACTTTATATGTGTTTGTTAAAATTATAACTATGTTCAGGAGAATTATATAATCCTAAAGTGAAAAAACTCTTTAAAAAAAACAATATCAAATGTTAGTGAGGATATGAAACAACTGAACTAACATACATTGTTAATGGGGGTGTAAAATGATACGACAACCTTGGTGAATTACATAGCAGTTTTTAATCTAATAAAATTAAATATCTATCTATCCTGACCCAGCAATTCTACTCGTAAGAATTACACAACAGAAATGAAAGCCTATGTCCAGTGGGGGATGGTTAGAAAACATGTATGAGGACATTCATAATAACCTTATTCATAATATCCAAAACTGGAAATCTCAAGCATACATCAAAGGGAAACAAATTATGGTATATTCATACAGTTGTATAATACACCACAATAAAAATGAACCTCTGATACATGAAACAACATAGATGAATCTCAAAAATATTATGCTGAGCAAAAGCTCAGATGCTAAAAGAGTACATACTATATGATGATTCCATTTATTAAAAGACCTAGAACTGGAAAAACTTTTTTATGGTGAGAGAAAACAGAAAGTGGTTACCTGGGGAAAGGAGAAAAGCCACTGGAAACAGGCACCCAGGAACTTTCTGGGATGATGGAAATGTTTGTATCATGTCTGGCTGGTGGTTACACAGGTATATACAACTGTCAAAACTCACCAAACTGAATACAAAGGATGCATACATTTTCTTATATATAAATCATACTTCACTACAAAAAATACTAATCCTATTTCCCACCCCCAGTCATGTTTCTCAAGACTTCCCTATTTTTGTGAAAGGTAGCAGTTTTTACCAACTTCTCTGTCATCTGGGCTCAGAACCCAACTGGTACCTGATTCTAGCTCCCATGAATGGTTACCGATCTGGAGATCCTTCCTCTACCAAGTCTGAATTATCTCTTTCTTTCATCATTCTTCCACACATCATTCAAGGTCATACCTACTTTTCTCCTTACTAAGACTAATACAATGGCCTAACAGATCTTCTTGTATCTCTTTGTTGCTACAACACTACTGTGTCAGATTAATTTTACTGAAACATGACCAGATCAGATCATTTTGCTAATCAAAAACCATTATTGGTTCCCTATTACTGTTTACACCAGGAGGAGGCCCATGTCTCCTTCTCCATGCTCACTGTTCTATGAATAGAGGGATCACTAACCTGACCCCAGGATACCAATAGGGTCAAGGGCAGCCTGGAACATTTTGCTCTATCTAAAATGCATGCTCCCACCTACCTATCCCTTAGGATTTGGTGGGTAGCTGGTGGAAAGATTGTGCATTAAGAACTGAAAGGGCTTGAGCCCTGGTCATATGTTCCAAGCCCAATGCTAACAATTTAAGTTAAACCTTATTCTCCATTTGTTACTTTTCTTTTGCGTGTCTGTCCTTTGTATGTATCTCCTTTAAAAATTCAAGAGAAAAAGGGGTAACTGGCATGGTAGAATGTGGGCAATGCTGGAAGTAATTTCATTAAAAACAAAGCACTTTTAAAATGTATTCACTAAACAAACACTGAGAATACCTCATGTTAGGATTCAAATCCCTTTAATTTTACCTTCATGTTTCCCATACTGCTAGCAAACAGGCTACTAACTGTTCTCCAGACAAAACCCAAATTAATGATACAATTTATTGCATTTTAAAAGTGAAAAAAACACTTCTTATTTTCTTAGTATAATAATGAAAACTTTTTATCTTATTTCAAAAAGAAAACTTCTATGCTTTCTTATTAAAAAATGGGGGGGAAAAGAAAGAAAAAGAATCTGTAATTTGACCTCTCAGAAATTAACTATGACTATGTTTGGTGGGTATAAAGCTAACTATTTACATAATTTTTTTTTGTCAAATGGGTTTAGACAGTTTTGAACTTTAGTTTTATTCACCACAAAATATTGGGAACATCCTTTCATGTTATTTGACAATTATCTTACCCTATCATTTTTAATGCATTGTAACTTGTTACACAGCAAATCTAGTTTGGGATACTCAGGCTGTTCTAGTTCTTTTGCAGTGAACAAAGCTTTAACAAAGAACAATAATTCTTGCAGGAAAAGGAGTAGTTTCCACAATCACTCCACTGCCCCTAAGATGTAGCATGATTTTTGTCTTCTGGATTGAGTTACAATGCCAATTTGTCCTCCAGAGAAGCTGTACCAATATATACACCACATCGGTACCATTCTTACAGCAACTACCCTGCTCTGTTTTGATATAATCATTTACGTACTTCTCCTAGCCTCCTTCTAGTCTATACATAACTAAAAATTGTATCTCAATAATATTAAAGAGGAAGAGAATAGCAGCTACCACTCTGCCCTTACTCCTTGAGCCCTTACTGTATGCCAAGAATAGCAGCTACCACTCTGCCCTTACTCCTTGAGCCCTTACTGTATGCCAAGCCCTTTGCAAAGTGCTTTGCATATAAACTTTACTGAATCATACCTCCAATGCATGGTTTGCTGAAGTTACCAGTCACCTGATTTAAAAAAAAAAAAAAAAGGACATTGCCACACCTATATTTCCTTGCTTTGCCTGCTGAGGGAGACTAGAAGCAATAATGCACAGCACCAATGAGCACATTTAGTGTCCAGATCTTGGCTTCTTATAGCACTTATCAATAAAAAAACAGGGATCCTTGGAGAAATGGTTGATTCTAGGATTGGCACATGAAATACCCAAGATGAGCCTGAATATCTTGTGGTATCAGAAAGTAAAGAAGTGCTTACCTGCCAACCCAAAAGAAAACAAACCCTCAATGATGGGCATATGTCAAAAGGACACAGAACTGTGCCAGTTTGAAACTGTTATGGACCCCAGGAGAGTCATGATCTTTTAACCGAATCTAAGAGTAAAACCTTTTGATTGTTTCCATGGAGATGTGACTCACCCAACTGTGGGTGATAACTCTGAATTATTTCCATGGAGGTGTGGACCCCACCCATTTAGGGTGGGTCTTGATTGGTTCACTGGACTATTCGGGAGAACTCAAGAGCCAAAACAGATGCTTATTCTTGGAGATGGTTGGAGATGCAGACAGAAGGATGTTTGGAGATGCTAAGCTAAGAGATGAAGCCCAGAGTTTGCCCTGGAGAGGCTAAGACAGGATGTCCAGATACTTAGAAGGAAATGCCCTGGGAGAAAGCAGCAAGGACACACAGGAGCTGAGAGAGAGGAGCCCAGAGACATTTTGGAGAAAGCCATTTAGAAACACAACCCGGGAGCAAAGAACCAGCAGATGCCTGTCACATGTCCTCCCGGTGACAGAGGTGTTCCAGATGCCACTGGCCTTTCTTCAGTGAAGGTATCCTCTTATTGATACCTTAGTTTGGACACTTCTATGGCCTTAGGACTGTCAATCTGCACCCAAATAATTCCCCTTTATAAAAGCCAATCTATTTCTGGTATTTTGCATAATGGCAGCATTAGCAAACTGGAATGGGAGCTAACTGAAAGAATGCCCAATGGCCAAAGTTAGAATACTTTGAGCAACAAAATAAATAAAGAGTACTGGATTGTAATGTAAAGTATAAAATAAACAGCCATGATTCCATACTTAAATAAATAAATACATGAATAAAAAATAATTGGGGGAGAAGAGACAAATCTCTCATGGAGATGAATACCAAATAACTAATGGAGATACTCTGCTCTCAAGGAGGGGGAGCATAATGTCCCAATCCTTAAGTGTGGGCTGTGCACAGTGACTTCCTACCAAAGAATACAGTATGGAAGGGGGTGTGGGGAAAGAAATTTTACAGTGGAGAAACCTGACAAACATTACCTCGGCCATCTAGATGATCAAGGCCAACATCATGTCACGTCATACTGATATTATGTACCCTTGTGTTATTAGTTACTGTTCTCTAGGGAAATGGAATCAACAAGAGATATCTATACATAGAAGATTTTATAAAAGTGTCTCAGGCAACTGTGGGGATGCATGAGTCCAAATTCCATAGGACAGACAGCAAACTGGCAACTCCAATGAAGATGTGTGATGAACTTCTCAGGTAGTGAACTGGCAACTTCGATGAACCAGTTTGATGAGCTCCTCCGGAAAAACTGGCAACTTCAATGAACTCCTCAGGAAACGCTTCGCTTGTTAGCCGAAGAAGAAGTGAAGGTCCTCTATCTGTCTCGCTTAAAAGTCTTCAGGGACATGCCAGAAAGGGGCTGCAGTGCTGCAGCTGTCTACTTTCGGGTGGTGTCTGCATATCATACAGAACCATCTGTAAACCAGGCCTGAGATTGCTCTTCCTCAGTCAACTGAGCAGGTCTTCCATGATAAATCCACTGTAACATTCCAACCTCTTAGCCTTCTGAATCCCCTCCTCTATATTATACCAGGGAAGTTCTGGCATTTTGACCTCAGGTAATGCCGCCTACCTTTTGATACACATTTCAGCCAACCGCCCAAACAGTTAACACCCTTTCTAACCCCTCGAGCTACGACATTGAATGCAGACTCTCTGCTTAGTGGGTCCATACCAGTAAATTCAGCCTGATCCAACTTTATATGCCTTCCCTCATTATCCCACACCCTTAATATCCATTCCCACACATATTCCCGATTTCTGTCTGTATAAGTTGGAAAACTCATACAGTTCTTTTGGAGTATAGCATACTTCCCCATGGGTCACACTTTGTACCTCCCACTTCGGGGCCTGCTGAGATTTTAGTCTAGTTACAGGTCTTGAAGCCAAGACCGGTGGTGCGGGTGGGTCATGAAAAGAATCAGAATTATCCCTCAAGCCATTTACCTCAGGACATTCTGTTGCAGTTTCATCTGGTGAAACGGCATTACTCTCTCCAGACAGAGAAGTGAGGGCTGCTTCCTCAGGGGAGGTGAGTACAGGTTTAGCAGGCACTGAAGGGTTAATCTCTTTAGGTAGGGGGTGGATGGCAAGCTCCTTAGGGCAGACTGGGAGGTTGGGAAGCTATTTCCTCAAAGCAAGCTGGAGGTTGAGTAGCTCTCTCCTCAGGGCAGACTGGAGGTGTGTGTGGGGGGGTGGTGCTGTTTCCTCAGGAAAGGCCACTAAAGTTATATCTAACAAAGACTCAGCAGAATCCATGGTTTCAATGTCCTCACTGCCATTATTACCAATCCAGGAGATGGTGGCAAGATGGCAGAGTGGTGAGGTGTACATTTTAGTTAATCCTCCAGGGCAGTAGGTAGAAAGCCAGGAACTGCGTGGACCGGACACCGCAGAGCAATGTGACTTTGGGCATACTGCATAAACACTCCCAAACCCGTGTAACAGCTGAGATCAGTGAAATCTGTAAGTTCTTATGGCCAGGGGACCCATGCCCCTCCCTGCCAGACACAGTCCTGTGGAAGAAAGACCGTCGGTGCTGGGAACCAGGAGGGAGAACTACAGTTGCAGTTCTGATTGAAAACTCAAACTGCTGACCAAAAACTCCAAACATAGATAGACTGAGACCAGACACCAGAGAATCTGGGAGCAGCCAGCCAGCAGAGAAGAGATAGGGCTAGCAAAAACAGCAAAAAACAAAACAACAAAAACAAAAAACAAAAAACTCAAAAATAAAAACAGAGACTTTTTGGAGTGAACATGAAACAAAGAAGGGCAGGACTCAAAGCAGAATCAATCACATATGCAAAGCCAGAGGGCAAAGACCCTTGTCTGAAGAGCTGCTCTGCTTTCTTGACTGTTCCCTGATCTCCTTGTCCCTTACCATTTCAATAGCCCATTAGATCGGCAAGGAGGGCCCTTCTTTTTTTCCTTTTTTTTTTTTTTTAATCTTTTTATCTTTTTCTAAAACAATTACTCTAAGAAGCCCATTACAGAAAGCCTCAAAGACTTGCAATTTGGGCCCAGGCAAAAGCAGAGTTAAGATAACTCTGAGGGACAAAGCAATAAGTCTAGTGGCTGAGAAAATTCGCTAAACACTATAACTTCCCAAGAAAAGGGGGGTGTCCCCTTACAGCCATCTTCCCAGCGGGCTGTGAACGCTCCTGCCCGGTGCCAGCATCATAGCCCAGAGCTGCCCCAAACAACCCAGTGTGACAGGACATGTTTCCAGCAACACCCGCACACACCACAATATCTGGCATGGACAACAGCCTTTCAAGCACCTGCATCTAACTGTCCCGAAGCTGGGAAGGCTATGCTGTGTGCAAAGAGGGAAATTAACACGCCCCATTCAGCCATCCTTTCAGCAGGCTGGGAATGCCCCTATACTGCCCTGCAGCCCAGAACTTCCCTTGGGGGACAGTGCTCACCTGTGAGGTAGCATAGTCAGAGGCCCTAGGAGGGCATGGCTTGGAAGAGGGACCCACTCCCAAGTCCCAGGGACCATTTGCCAATACCAAGGACTTGTGGATCTGCGGCAGAGACAAACTGTGGTGAGACTGAACTGAAGGATTATGCTATTGCAACAGCTTTACATCTCTAGGAACACCTGGGAGATTTGATTATTAAAGCCGCCCTCCCTCCCTAACTGCTCAGACACATGCCCCACATTCAGGGCGGGCAGCATCAACTACATATGCAAACTTGGTGCATCGAATGGACCCCCACAAGACTCACACCTCCTCTCACCACAAAGATAAAGTTGGGGAGAACTGGCTTGAGGGGAAGAGGTGGCTCACAGATGCCACCTGCTGGTTAGTTAGAGAAAGTGTATTCAACCAAGCTGCAGATCTGACAAATTAGAGATAAGTGTTTCAATCAGCCTACATATCCTAAAAGAACCCTATCAAGTTAAGCAAATGCCAAGAGGCCAAAAACAATAGAAAATTTTAAAGCATATGAAAAAATGAGACAATATGGATAACCCAAAACCAAACACCCAAATCAAAGATCAGAGGAGACACAGTACTTGGAGCAATTAATCAAAGAACTAAATACAAAAAACAAGAGCATGGCAAAGGATAAAAAGGACACGAAGAAGACTCTAGAAGAGCATAAGGAAGAAACTGCAAGAGTAAATAAATACAGACGATCTTATGGAAATAAAAGCAAGCCTCAATAAATTTTAAAAAAAATTGAAATTATTCAAAGCACATTCTATGACCACAATGGAATGCAATTAGAAGTCAATAACCATCAGAGACTTAGAAAATTCACAAATACTGGAGGTTAAACACACTCCTAAACAACCAGTGGGTTAAAGAAGAAATAGCAAGAGAAATTGCTAAATATATAGAGACGAATGATAATGAGAACACAACATATCAAAATCTATGGGATGCACCAATCCATATGTCTCCATCCCAAGTTTCAGGATCCCATTCTTTTCCAATCAATGCCTTTACTTTAACAGCAGACACCCTGAGAGGTTGAGATTTTAGTTTACATTGTAAATCTGCTACTCTCACAATGAGAGTCTGCATCTGGTTTTCAGAAATCTCAAATCCGCGGCCATAAGAAATAAGATTTTCTTTCAGGGCACACAGAAATCTTTACATCTGTCATACGGTGCTTAAGTTTTAAATCTGAAGCCTTTAGCTCGTCCCTTTCTGTTGTAACTTTATCCAGCATATCTAAGAGCAACCAGCCAACATCATTATACCTCTTAACTCTGCAAAACTCTGTGAAGGTGTCAAAAACACTGTCACCCAGAGCCTTGCTTGGTACAAGAGTATGATTAGGAGAATCAAATGGTGATATTTTGCGTATCTCCTTTGCCAACTCATGCCATGGACTGTCCGTGCCATCTTGATTATTGGAAATGGAGTCATTAGTGCCTTTGAATCTAATCACTGTAGAAAACCAATTGTAAAAGCCCATTTTAAGATTCTGTTTCTCAAGAACCACTGCCGGTATGAAGTTGTATTAGGTAGGGTTTGCTAGGGAAACAGAATCAACAAGAGATATCTATAAATATAAGATTTTATAAAAGCATCTCATATAACTGTGGGTATGCACGAGTCCAAATTCCATAAGGCAGGCAGCAAACTGGCAACTCCAATGAACATGTTTGATGAACTTCTCAGGCAGCAAACCAGCAACTTTGATGAACGTGTTCGATGAACTCCTCAGGAAACGAACTGGCAACTTTGATGAACTCCTCAGGAAACACTTCGCTGGGTAGTCGAAGAAGTGAATGTCCTCTGTCTCACTTAAAAGTCTTCAACTGATTGGATTAAATCTAGCTGACCGCATTCTCTCATTGTGGAAGACACGCCCCTTGTTGATGTAATCAGTCACAGCTGCAGCCAAATGACTGATGATTTAATAAACCAGCCTTCAGCTTTATTAACCAGCTACAAATGTCCTTGCAGTAACGGTTAGGGGGTGCTTGCTTGACCAGACACCTGGACACCATCACCTGGCCAAGTTGACACATGAACCTAACCATCACACCTTGATATGATATGATGAAAATGGCACTTTACCTTTATGGTCTTCTTCCCCCAAAACCATAATCCATGAGAAAAACATCAGACAAATCCCCAAAGAGACATTCTGCAAAATACATGACTAGTACTCATCAAAAACAAGGAATGTCTGAGAAGCTGTTGTAGTCAAGAAAAGCCTAAGGAAACAAAAGAACTAAATGTGGTTATCTTGGATGGGATCCTGGAACAGAAAAAGGACACTAGGTAAAAACTAAGTAAATTTGAATGAAGTATGGAATTTGGTTAATAATGTTATCGATATTCGTTCATTAATGGCAACAAATGTATTATACTAATATAAGATGTTAATATTAGAGGAAACTAGATGAAGGATATATGGGAACTCTCTGTACTGTTTTTACATTTCTGTATATGTAAACTATTCTAAAAAGTAAAGTTTATTGGGAAAAAAAAGAGCATTAATACCTTATTATACAATATTGATGAAATTTAGGTTTAGAGAGGTTAAGCCACTTGAAGTTCATGTGCCAGTAATGATTTACACTTATTAGGTACTTAAGAAAATGCTGGACTTAAGAAAATTGTGGAATAAAACTGGTGATAAAAACATTAAGTACCATCAAAGGTAGGCTCTGCTCATGTGACTGATTTCTAGGTGATTTATTTTACGGTCTCAATTCTGATGCTTTTTTTACAGTCCATGATAAAAACAATGTGAAGCTTTTCTTACCTTTTTTTAAGGCTCTTCTAAAAAATCTTTTGCAGAGAAAAACCTAAGGAAATAATAACATTTGTGCTGTTTTCTTCTCATCTTGGTTTGAAAGCTGTCTCTATTAGTTCAAACCACAGTGGTACCACATTCTGTAATCTTACTGGGTGGCTATTTTTGTATTTTACTGTGAGAATTGGCCCACTGGATAACTTCTCAGGATTAACAGGTACACTGGAAACCGGAGGAAACCCTTTGAATACCCACCCTTTGTAAACTCAAGCTGAAAAATGGAAAGCTAAGAATGGCAGGAAGAAAAAGAAAGTACCCAAACAAAGAAAATGCAGTGGAAGGCTGCCATGAGAAATAAAACCAGTATAGGGAAGTTTATTACTCCCAGAGTAGCTTGTTACCAAATAAAAGTTAGTTCTTCTTAAGACTAGCCCACAAGGCTATACAAAGTAATCATATAAAACTTAAGAAAACAATAAAATAGAAGTACCACCAAAAACCCTACTCCAAGGCATTACACCATATATTTCACAGAAATAAAACAATGTGGTTTTTGGAGGGTTACACTTTACTTTGAAAAAGTCAGTTACAGGCTGTGAGAGTGATTTTTAAAGACTACCTTTTTCGAAATCTCCCAAGTAGATAGTATGAAAACTCCAAAAGAAGGAAAATGAAATTCAAGAGGTGCTATGCTTAACAGCAAGTGAATGAGGACTGAAAACCTCCCTGAGGTAAAATAATTCTCTCAAGTATGTATCATTCTAGTCATTTATAATTTAATTTCCTAAGTTTTAGAAGTAGAATTGTTTAAATGACCAAGATAATGAATAAGACTTTTAAGTCTATGAAAACAGATGCTCTTGTGTTTGAAAAATGCTAAGATTTTCCTACAAAAATCTGCAAAATCTGGAAATTGTACTTCAATTGCTCAAGCTAAATCGAACAGCATTTCTAATTTGATAGAGCCAAAAAGGGTGATCAAGAAAAGCAGTAACAATTAAAATAGTTTGTCTCATAAAATCAAATGTTGTAACCATCTTAAGGAATGCATTACAGGAATTCTGCAAAATAAAAAGAAGGCAGGTTCAGGGCCTGAGATGTATAGCCTAACTTCAGGGTCACCATAAATTCTCTAACACTGTTAAGCAAAGTTTTGTGTATTTCTTAAGAAGAATATTTAGGGCTTTCAACAGATTCAGTAGTATGTTAGCTTCATGATGGCAGAGATTTCTGTCTTGTTTTGTTCACGTGTATTTCCAGCACCAAGAATAGTGCGTGACGCAGGACAGATGCCCAATAAATACTTCTGAATAAATAAATTCTTAAGAGAATATAAGACAAACAATAAGGTTAAGAGCATTTATCTAAAAGAAGTTCCCTACTAACAAATTCATTTTTACAGAATTAAAAATAATTACTTAAGTAACAATAATAAGAGCTAACATGTATATAGCACTTACTATTGGCAATCTTTTTTCTAAGCATCTTATATATAGAAAGATTATATATTCCTTTTAAAGTTGACAAATGAAGAAAGAGCTTGAAATCACTTTGGCTCAAATTCACACATGGCTAGAAAGTAGAGGAACTAGGAGCTGGAACCCAAATGTTCTAGCTTCCTAGCCCACATTCTTAATCCAAATAAATATGCTGTAGAAGTGAAGAAATTCCCTTATCAGTAGTGAGTAGCATTTGTAATTCCTGATATAAAAAAAATGTTTTTGCCTTTGGCCTCTTTGTAGCTAAAAATGACAAGACATAGACTTTCAAAATGGGTATTTTATTTTAAGTTGTATGAAAAGTGTTTCTTTGGATGAAGGTTGTTCACCATTTATTTAAAAAAAAAAAAAAGCAAAAATAACTAAGGCCCTAATAACATGTGGTCAGAGAAATATATGATGCTCTCAAACATAAAAACAAAGTGAAAAAAGCAAAACAAAACCATGCGGCTCTTCCATAAGTTATTCTTTTTTTTAAAATACTTTTGAAAAATATGGTAGGAGCATACTGGAAGCAATGCAGTTATTTTAGGATATTTGTTTTTCTTATTCCTTTGTTTTGTTTGAAATGTTTTTTTTAAATTTTTTTATAAAGTTTAAAAACATTAGTTATTCAAAGAAAAGGCATTTTCCCTAAATGCCAGGCATTGCCAACATATCTTAATAATTCTGGATCTGAAAAAAATACAAAACACAACAACAAAAAGTATTGTTTGAAATATCCTGGGTTTTACTCTTTGATTTGATCTTACTGCTACATAGATGTACTTTTAAAGTACAGCATCTTGGCCTCTTATAGAACTACCTTCCCTAAACTGTGCTAACTGGCATGTTTTGGGACCCTGCAAAAAAAATTCCTTAGAAACCTTACATTTCATAGTGTGGAGGAGACCTCCTACCATATTACTCAGTGTTCTATCAAAAAGTCTGTTTCTCCTAAAAAATTACATGCGTTTTTTTTTTCCTCACAGACAATGATCGAGAGTTCATTTCTGCTTAGGCCTCAAGGAAGCTCAGAACCAAAGTCACAGTCCGATCTTACGCTATGTGAGATCTCACGGCCTGCATATCTGTGTAGGTATTATCTTCCCATTCTATCTCTATTTTCCAAATTGCATCCTTATTTACATTCTTCTGTTATTGAATTATAAATATTCTTATAAGGTACCATAATATCTTAGGCATAGTGTGTTTGTATAAAGCCCCTCAAGTCAATCTGTTGTCCTATCAACAAGAATTCTACAAATAAATATCTAATGGAAGAGCTCATTTAATACTGACAATACAAAAACATCTTCATTTTAATTTTAACTTTCAAGAACACAATACGTTTATACCCATGCAAACACACCGTCACTCATCTCTGTGACTAGCAGTCAGTATTTTCCTTTCTACTAGGAACTATGCTTTGTCCTGCAGTACTGTTCTTCTACAACAATGCAATAGCAAGGGTTTTAGTGAACACTGGATTTGTGGGTAGATACTGCACTTTGAGTATTTATTCTGGTGATTTGTTCTTGGAGGCAAAAACTATAATTTAGTAAAATTGTTTATGATTAACACTTAATAACAGACTTCAAAAGCTGGACCAAAAAGAGAAAAGAAACTTATCTTCAAGATATCTATAAATCAAATATTGTATAGATAATCGGTAGTTACTATTTAAAAACTTCCATTCCAAAGTTCCAACACATCAAGCACGGAACAGAATGGAACTATATTTCTATAATCATGGAGGGAGCTGCTGGCATTTCAGAATCTGGCCACACCTGTGTAAAGACTGGAGGTAGGCTTCTGACAAAGAATGGAGAAGAAGGAATTTAGTGTTCAACCTAGAGCACAATGTAATGGAGAGAACACAAACTCTAGGGTGAGGCAATGTGGCTCTGAACATTGCCTTCGCTTCTAACTAACTTGTGTAACCTTGGGTAAGTCATTTAACTTGTCTGATCCTTAATAGCCCTGTCTGTAAAACGGATGTAACGGTTGCTGCCTCCCACGGTTTATGGGAAGCAAATGAGATAATGCACAGACAGCAGGTAGCATAAGGCCTGGTACCTCGGTAGTAGCTCTTTCCCACCGGACTTGAGATTTATGATGGTTGGCATATATAGGTTTTCCTATGTTTGGGAGTTAGTGCTCTGTAGAGGATCTGCAATGGTAGACGTAAACAATTCAGAAAGCCATTATATATTACCAACTGCATAAATGATTTTAATTCAATGAAATTATAAAGAAAAAACAGCAGAAAAACTGGTATTTAAAATATAAATGGTGCAACAAGATTGTTTGTTTTTTCTAAAACTGTAAACTGTGCTAACCAAAACAATGTATACAGCTCAATATAAAATACCTTGGCTGGTTATCTTTCTTTTGTTCAGTCATTTCTCAGAGACCAAACTCTCCATTTGGGTTTCTCTATTATCATGGTTTCCTTTAGTAAGGAGTGAATACATTTCAAGACAATAAAATAACTATAACAACCCCAAATTTCCTCTCCTTTTCCCTCTCAACAAAGAAAACAACTTACCTCAAAAAAAGCAAGCAAAAAAAACCATGTAATGTAATCAATGAACTGCTACAGAATCTTTTATTACAGAAACTAT
Source organism: Choloepus didactylus (assembly GCF_015220235.1). Lineage (NCBI taxonomy): Eukaryota > Metazoa > Chordata > Mammalia > Pilosa > Megalonychidae > Choloepus > Choloepus didactylus. The sequence continues at coordinate 99,023,467 of NC_051316.1, forward strand.
AATCAAGAGCCTGCTCCAGAAATGCTTGCTAAATAACTGCCTCTAATATACACTTTTAAACAATGCTATATACTTACTATGCTAAATCTACAGCATACAATGTAATGATGGTTTCTTCAGAAGAGCAGAAAGTCTCTTCAGAAGAGATGACTCTACTAAAATAAAGTACCACTATCACTTTGTTTCAATCCAAATATGGCATTATGGTGCCAGTCTAAAAATAAATCTGAATCCCATGTGATATGCAACCCTTTAGCTATGCTCATTTCCTTTTAGGGCTCAAGTTTCCCACAGGAAAATTACTCAATGTTTGGCAAAACTGTCTCAAATCATGTATAAATAAATGCTAACTGCACTGTCAATCCCTTCCTGCTTCACAATCGCTGATTCTCGTTTACAGCAATCCATCATAAAACAGGTTCAAGAAAACCCAAGAGCTTTTACCTGACTAAAGTGAACACACAAAGTGTCATTCTGAGTAAAAAAGTGGAGTGGAGGTGGGATAATTTATGAGTCAGCTAAATTAGAAAACACAAAATTATTATATACAAAGTCATATTCTGAACAAATGTTTCTGATAACTGTGATGACTTCCAAATACTTACTTCAATTGTATTATTTATATTACTAAGTAAAATTGCATATTACATGCTCTTAGGACAGCTTAATACTGATTATATTATTTGATTCATTATTCTCTTTAAAGTTTTACAATGTATTACATGCTAAGAACATGAGCTTCTCAAAAATCTCTCAATACACAACACACACACACAGAACCAAGCCCCACATCTTCAAGCTACACTTTTACCTAACCAATCAAATTATGATTTTCAACAAAATGCTATGAATGTTTCATAATGCGTAATACAGTTTACTTCAAAAAGGTTAGTTTTTTTCTGATAATACGTCTCAAGTCAAGAGATTTAAGTGTGTCTATTGAGTAGCAAGAATGTATAACAGCTATAGAATGACCAGATATACTGAAATAAAACTTTACAATTCTATGGAAACTTCTTGCCCTTATAACAATCAGACATTGAGAATCTATGTTTAAATGATATTGGTCATAAAACATGTCCATCAGAGAACTGCTAGAACTGTTGAACTGAATTTAGAATTCTGTAAGAGGTTTGCATTCATAAACATTCTATATATATATAAATTATGTTTTTTTATATAGCTTTCAGGCAAAAATGAAGTTTTCTGGAGCTCTAATATATAAAAAACATGTTTAAGAGTTTAACTTTTCTACTAAAGAATTAATCTTAAGTAACCTTACCAAGAAACAAATACTTAAATATTTAAAACCTATCTTATTTATCATTAATGTATAAAGCTTAAATAAATATCTTTCTCTATTTACCTAAAAACTTAAAACTTTTCAACACATAGGAAATAATTCCAACCAAAGTCTATTCATGTCTATGTCATAAGGAAAGGTTTAAAACATGCCTCAAAGGACTTTTCTGGAATTAAATTCTTTCTATGTTTTTCTATCTAAAATTCAGCACCTTTAAAAGTTACTGGACAGTCAATGATCTTCAATTTTATCTAAGCAAAAACTGTGCCCTCCAATCTCACTAGCAGTACAAATAATATAAATACTAATGAAGGCATTCCAGAACCAACCATTCCATTTATTTTTACTTTCCCTAACAAACATCTCTCAGGTTGTTGTCAGTGAATAAAATAACTTTTTATCTAATTTGTTTGGTTGAAAGTACCAAAACTTGAATACCTGTTTCTCTATATTACGTATTCCACTTGGTTCTGTGCTTTTTTTTATTTTTCCTTCCAAAACCTACTAGCAACTCGAATTTCAACCTGACAAATGTTGAACAATCCTTTGGACTTGTTCTTGTGGCATGACTGAGAATCAGACTGAGAAGTCTGTCCCAGGTTCTAGTCCCAGTTTTACAACACATTAACTTTGTTACTACTCGCATCTCCTTTTCCCCATTTGTGAAAGGAATCTAGATTACGACCTCTAAGGGATCTATCTTCTAGCTCTGTCACTTTAGGACTACTCTGTATTTATGTCATTTATCCACTCAAAAATATTAAGCCCATCTCCATTTCCTAATTAAACTCAATCCTCTTAGCCAGTTACTCTGGACTCAGTTTATATCTTTTTTGATCTTACTCTCCATTACACCTCATTGTGAAATCCCTGGTTCACCCATTCTACTTATTCTATTAACAAGGAAGAGAGCAACGGCAGCTAACAAGTACTGATTGCTTGCTGCATGCTAAACACTGTACTGAGAGCTACACATGTATTAGTTTGTTTAATCCTTACAGTAATCCTATGAGATTATTAACTCCTGTTTAGAGCTAAGAAAACTGAGACAAAGAGAGAGACGTATCTTGCCCCAGGTCTCACAGCTAGTGAGTGGCAGGGCTAGGATTCAAATCCAGGTCTTTATGCCTCATGGGTACATACTTTTAATCAGTATACATTACATGGTTTCTTTATTCCTTAAATATATAAACAGTACCTCTTTGCAGCTCAAAATGCCTTTTGCCATAAATTTTTTCTCTTAAAACCAACTCATTTAAGATGTTCAGTTAAGGTGACATTTATTTGCCACTTCAGCCCCAAATATGCTTCCCACCTCTAAAGTATTAAACCTTTCACTGTAAGCCCCAATGACCTGTTCCTTGATGAAATAATCTTAAAGTCTAAGAGTTGGATAGGACTAACCCTCCTACAGAACACACTATAAGAGCAAGACAATAACATAAAACTCGGTTTGAAGGCACTGAGGCAAGCCACCACCAGCAAGATTGAGGGGTTAAAATCCCTGAGAGAAGGAAGCATACCAGGCAGCTCCCCATTCACCCAGGGCTTTTTCTCTGAGGTTATGTGCCAATTTGCAGCAGGCACCAGAAGTCATGGGGAGATTCGGGCCTCTGTGTGACAAATATATAACAGCAGCAATCTTTTACTGAGCTGCTACAATGCACGCAACATAATTTTAGATATTTTAGATAAGATAGATAGTATTTAATTTTCACAGTAGTTCTAATGAAGAGATATTATCCCATTTTACAGAGTAGAAAATCAAGGGTCGGAGACTCTAAAACCCATGCTCTTTTCACTAGCTTCTACTTTATCTCAGGGGAAAAAAAGTTCCAAGATTATAAAGTTAACAAAACAACGAGACCCTTACTATTAATGTAGCACATTTCTGATCCTGAGCAGACTCCTCTAATGTTGGTGTCTTTTCATTTAAAAAAGAGAATTCTTCCGAAATTCAGACAGATTAAGATTACCTAATAAATTGCCAGAACTAGGATGTAAATTCTGTTTCAACTCTGAGTGCTCTAGAGGCTACAACACACATCCTCAATACAATTCATGATGTTAACAACCTAAGCAGGAATGGTTTCTATTCCTACAAATATCACATCATGAAGAACGAGAACTTTTTAAAATGAAAAAGACTTTAAGGTCATGTTCTGCTCCCTAGGAGGCAATGAGACAGAGTCCTGCATATGGCCTTTAAACAGTTTTTTTTGGGGGATGGGGTGGGGGGTGGGGAGCAGGGAGTCTAGCTATAAATGGCTTTCGCAGTGGGGGTTTCCTCAGTTTATACAGAAGAAATTCCAGAAATAAATCATGCTGCTCTCTCCCCAAATGTTACCTTACTAATTCAATTCAGTGCTATTCAACAAGTATTTACTGAAAGCTGATAGAGAATTTAAAGGTTTACTTTGAAAAGACTATTCCTTTTGTATTTCTCTTTTTTAACAAGCTAATATATCTCTCATTAAATGATTGCAATCATGATAATTTAACATAAAGATGTGCTTTTTACTTTGCCTTTCTCATGTCATACATTGTTTGATAATTGTAGGTCATTTTATCAGGGCCATTTGTCTGTTGATCCTTTGGGTTCCTTTTATCCTGTCCAGCTGGATACTTTATGCCCATCTGATTTAAGGGGTATCTGTGTGTATGTGTTTGTGTTTGGGGGGGGTGGGGTGGGATATGAGACTATCAAAATACTATTCTACCCAGAGCCCAGACCATCTCATATACTGTTTTCTAAGGAAATCTATCTAATGCCCCCTCCCCTCCTAACACATAGCACTCCGCTTTTCTCTCTTGATGTCATAACAGGTCATACATTATAGATACTTGCATACCAGGACACACACATACTCATTACATATATAAAAAAATATATATATGTACCTATACATGTGCATATACACACATATATTTATTATCATATATTCCTTCCCATGATGTCAAAGAAAATGCTTTCCAGTACCTGCTATCTTCTCTTGGTAAAAATCCAAATTTAAAAATCTGAAAAGATTCAAACAGATTCCTCTGAGCATGGTGACATAGTGGATTAGGAATCAAAAGGTCTTACAGCCCTAAAGCTTGGTTTCCACAACTTTAAGGAGAGATAATATCAACCTTGCCTATCTTCCTAGGAGGATGATGAGATGATGAACAGGAAATTGCTCCATAAAGAACCATAGATAAATAGTGTTATTATGCCTGGTTCTCCTACCTCAGTAATATGATCACCATCTATGCTTCCTCCACCTAAACAGTTGTAAAGGTCAAAGAATACAAGGCTTATAATGAAAAACAGCAGATCCTTCCCCCTCCCACACTGCTCCCTGCTCCCCAGAGGCAACCATTTCCATCTTTTTTAGGCTGTTTCTTCAGGGGAATTTTCTTCCTATTTCTGAATAAAATGCTTTAAGAGCTTTCTTCTTTTTCAATTTCAGACATTATCTTCCAACTTCCTAATACGGAGGATGATACTATTGCTGTTTCACATCACATTGCCCTTCTCTTCATCCTGTCAATACAGTTCTGTTGAAATTTTTAATTAAATCAATAGTGTTCATAACTGAGTCACAGTGCATGTCTCGTGATTAGATTTCCTCCTTCAATTTCCTCCTTTTTTTCAGAAGTTACTGCTTTTATCTTTTGTTTGGATTTCTAGGTATCTAGGTATCTAGCCCTAAAAACCTGACAGAACTGTAAAATTCCTCTCAATATTATTAAAAGTTCTATTATTTTTTCCTAGATACACACTTCCTAGTATCCCCCCTTCTTTCTGCTCCAATTTGGACTAGTTGCTCTCTAGATCTGCCACACAGCATTCTTCCTAGGGCTTTCTGTCCTTGTCACCATGGTAATTCTCTTCACCTCTCACCTGTATTGGAGTTCTTGTTTGTTCAGCTCTGTATTTTCACCTTTCTTGGTTTCATCCCTCATTCTGGGGAAGCATATCTTCCAGTAACCTCCTGAGAAAGTATGTAAGGCAGGTAAATGCTTTGAGACCTTATATATCAACGATAGTCTGGGTATAAAATTCTGGATTGGAAGTCACTTTTCCTCAAAACTGTGACATTATTCCCCATTATTGTCTTACTTCAATGTGACTGAAAGTCCAATGTTATTCAAATCCCTATACTTTGCACATGTGTCTACTCTCCCACTTCCACCCCAGTCCAAAAAGCTTTTAAGATTCTTCTTTATCCCTAATGTTCTGAAATTTTATGATGATTTGCCATGGTATGAGTCTTTTTCTTTCCTTGAGCTGGCCTCTTCATTATGGAAATTCACATCCTCCATTTCTGGAAAGTTTTCTTATATTTCTTTGAGAATTTCCTCCTCCCTTTTTCTCTAATCTATTTCTGGATATCCTGTTAGGTATTGGGCTGCCTTGATTCAGCCTCTAATTCTCTTGCTTTTCATCTACCATTTTTAATCTCTTTCTTTTTTGCTATCTAGCATATTTCAACTTTATTTTCCAACTCTTCTGTCGATTTTTGTAAATGTCTTTTTTTTTATACTTGAAATCTCAAGAGATCATTCTTGTTCTCTTAATATTCCTTCTTATGGCATCCTGTTCTCCTTTAACAGATACAAAACCTTCTCTAACTAGTTACAGAGGGATTTTTTGGGGGGAGGGCGGAGCACAGGTTTTCTTCTATCCCACATTATTTTTGTTTCCTTTGATTTCCTCTGTTTTGAGTTCTGTATTTTATGTGAGAAGCTTTTCCCAAAAGTCCAGTGATTTCTGGCTGTCTGTTAATATTAAAAGAGAGGCAGTAATAAAATGAATTAGAAGCTCTGTATGCATGAGTGGGATATGACTGATGGGCATCACCATAAGGTGATCAAGCAGGGAACATGGCTGTTTTGTTTGGGAACCCTCAATGTCAGTCCTCAGACTACACTCCTCTTATCTCCTGCTGAGAGGGTGTAAGACTGGCTAAGTACATTCTGGGGGTAAAGTGGATAAGGGACTGATTATTTAATATTCAGACTTTCTCTTGACACGTTTTTAACAATGCACCTTATTCCCATCCTCAGCTATGTCTGTTATCCAGAGTATTTTTGGTTCAATCTCTCCAAACAGTAAATATCCCATCTTTTGCTGGAATGGTGAAAACCCAGTTGCCTGCTTAAGCCAGCTTGGGATGGGGATAACAGTGAGATGAAGAGGGGGAGTGGGAGTTCATGGTATCTAAATGTGTCTTATGTGAACTTTCTATCAATTCTGCTTTCAGCCTCATATTATTCCCTACTTTCAGAGGCATTTTTGGACTCCAATTCCCAAGTATTTCCAAGATTCTATGGGCACATCAGCTTGCTTCTTTTGGCACAACCCCTCCCCTCATCCCTTGCCAACTTTAGGATTCATCTTTGTCCATTCTGCTCCATCAGTTACCACTTGTCCACTGGGGTTCTATATTCCAAAATTTTGTTGGCATCATTAATCTGCCATCATCTCTACTCCACTTCTCTTTGTCCATTCAGATTATATCTTTGCTGTTCTTTTTAATGGGGTTAACAGAATTAAACATGCATATTCAATCCAATATATTTAAAAGGAAGTCTGCCCTATATTTTTCAAATCTAGGAGACAGTTTATATATTGGTAAAGAATAAGGCTTTAGAGTCAAAGAACTGGATCTGAATTCTAACACTGTCACTTTCTAAAAGTGTAACCTTGGAAGTTTCTTAACAACTTTAAGCCTAAATTGCGTCATCTGTAAAATATGTTGCTTTGAGAATTAAATAAAAATAGGTTGCTCTGAGAATTAAACAAGGTAAGAACGTAGGCTTTGGAGTCAGAAAGACCCAGATTTGAATCCCAGATATTCCACTTATTAGCACTGTCACTCGGGCAACTCTAAACTTCAGTTTCCTAAGGTCCCTTTCAGCTCAAATGCCCCTCTCCGCCCCCTTTTGCTAGACATGATCTGACATATTACATATTTAATGTCTCAGTCCTAATTATCTGACTGATACTGTTTATTTTTATAGGTATTTTCCTATATCTTGCTTTTCCAACTAGGCAGTGTATAGGCTCTACATGCAAAAACCAAGCTGAGCTGTTTCCCAAACCTTTAGGAATAAAGGAATAAGCTCTTTGAGTATTAAATCCTGAAATCACTATCTTTTATGATAAAAGATAAGGACAGCAATATATAAAACCAACTTAAAGAAAAAGAATGTGTTGCAGGTTTGTAAGACTATTAAGACTTTCAAGAAATTGAACTAAAAGACAAGTAAAAAATACCTTAATTTAACTAAAGAAATAATATGTCGATTACAAGGTAAGTTGGTCAGTACTGGAAGCAGAGATGATTTCAATTTTTATTATGATCTCAATGACAAAGCTTCCCAAGTGTGGAGATGGCAAATCAGGTTTAGTCTGTACCAGTTAATGCTCATGTTACAGAACCATGTTCTGAGAATCCATCTTCGCTAAGCAACCTTCAGAATATTATTTGGCTTCCCACGAGGATCTATCAGTAGGGAAACACACCCCTCCCCACCCATTGCTAGAATTTATTTCTTATTTTAAACTAATAAAGTGGCATTATGATTATATACACTGGTGCTATATGAACTCACCCCAGAACATGGACTCTTATGCCAAATGTCCCACCAGCAGGCCTTGTAAATTCCTCCAGGTAAAGACACTTTGTGAGGCTTACTGAAAGATTATCATAAAAAAAATTTTTTTTCTTATGAAGTGTCTAAAAACTATCTACAAGAAAGGGATCATATGATACTTCTTTGTATCTCTGAGGTCAGCTATACTTGTACCAACAGCAGAGCCTGTTGGGTAAGTGCTTCTTCTTGACTGCTTCTTAATCTTTCCCTAGAAGCCACTGCCTTGCATAAAACAATTTTCTCCACCATAGGGCAATATCACTTGAAGCACTTCCCTCTGGCTACTTTATCTTTGCAGCAGTGTGTTAGGAAAAAGAAGAAAGAGCTGGAAAACTGGTAAAGACTAAAAAGGAGACAAAGTAATACTATAAAATTAGAATCAGTTTCTTTCAGCAAGGCTTTCCATAGCTCCTCTTTCCTTGTGATTGTTTTTACAGCCTCCCTTATCTGGATTCAGAGCCAAGAAAAAAGTCTCATCCAGTTATGTATTTGTTATCCACACTGTGGCAAGGTGGCAACTTGATAGCATTAAGTAATGCTCCTTGGGCCATGGCTACAGGGTTTCCAAGAGTAGTAAACTTACCTAGCATATAGAGCACTCATATTCCCACAATCTGGTCTCTTGGTACTAAAAAGAAATTCCATTCATTATTCAGCATCTGGAATGGTCTAGACCAAATGGAAGTCTGCTTGTGAATCTCTTGGACTACCTTTTGAGCATCACTGCCCTATAGTCCTTTACAGAAAAGAAAAGGCTGGGAACTATAAGTAATTAGCAAAGGTCATTCATTTAGTCTGTAAAATTTACTAACACTTCTCTTCTGAGTCAAGTCCTACATTAGATTTTGGAGATATTTATGAAGAAACACTGTCCCTTACCCTCAGAGTGTCTGCAGAAAATAAAGGAAATAAAGGAAAGCAGTTTTAGGCTTAATTTGAAGCTACTGTCTTTTTAGATGGATGAGGATTTCTTTTGCCTCTCTTCTCAAGTTTGGGATTAGTAATAACATGAAGCAGCGATCTATCATTGAGTTTCAAAGATCTCAAAATGTGAGAGCACTGCATCACTATGTATGACTCCCTTACATGTAAAGCATGGCAGATACAAATAACAGTGATCATTTTTATTTGCACAGCACTTTACAATTTACAGAGTACTTTAACATCCATTAATCAATTAATTCAATTTTTAAAGTAACCCTAAGAGGTATGAAGGGATTATCTCCTTTAATAGAAGAAATTAAGTGTTTAGAGAAGGGACTTGCCCTAACTTACAAAACTAGTTAAGCAGTAACAGAAACCCAGATTTGATTCTCAGCTCAAAGTTTATTTTTATCATGTTCCCCTTTTGTCACACAAATTTTGAAGAAAAGCTGAATAACTCATTTACAGTCGTAATAAATTTCTAGACTATTATCAGGGTCTGCAAATATATTAATAATATGTACATTCATTATAAATACTTCTTCAACCTAAAATGGAAAAATTATGCAAAAATCACATAAAATGATTTATGAAGACAAAAAAAACTCAGTGTCACAATTCTCTATCCTTAAACTTCCCCAAATCTGCTCACAACAATAAATTCTGAATTATCAATAATTTAGTTCACAAATCTCTTCTCATACAAAAACACATCATCAGTGAAATGAAGACATTTCCTACAAAGCCACTGTGCAGATTTTCAATTAAACCTGAAAAGCTGAGGAAACCCTCAGAGAAACTATTCTGCTATCTGGGAGGCTTGTATACCTGCCGCTTAGTTTTCAAGTTCAAAGAGTATTTATTCTACAATACAATGTGGAATACAATACAATGGATTTATTCTACAAAAATTCAAGTTTTCCAAATCCTTAAACTTCTGAGACCATTATTCAAGTAAAAAAGAACAGCCTTTATAAACGGTTCAAAAAGAATTTATCCAGCAATAAAGCTTAAAGAAAACCTTTTTCCCAAATGCAAAATTTCTCCAAAATTCAAATACTCATTCTGGTGTAAGACAGTAGTTTCACCAAAGTGGAACACTTGTCCTTTCTCCTTAAAGAAGAAAAACATCTTCATTGAAATCATTTTACACACACACACACACACTCTCTCTAAAAAATGCAACAAATGATATAATCTTATTTCAAAATTTGTATGAAATAATTTCAACACAATCACCAAAAGCTTGTCTCCTCTGACATCAGTCATGTACCATATAAAGTTAAATGAGACATTCTGCCAACGCCCAAGGTAACTGAGTCTAAAAATACCTTTTTTTCCTCATTCTGAAGTAGTCAGAATGGCATGTAAGCCAAACATCATCAGATGTTACATTAAATATGCCAGGATGAAAATTTTACTTAAACAGAAAACACAAACTTTTAAAATGTATCACAATGAAACTGCCCCTAGCCACAGGAGCCCGTATAACTCTCTGCCATTGCCACCTCCCAGCATAACATATACGCCAAAAATAAAAATTAAAAGGTATTATAGACAATGAATGTGGGAACAGGAGGATTTAATACCTGGAAGAAACCTAGAGCTAATACAGCACAATGAAGACAAGATAAACTGAAAAGACACCTGGTATCAAGTAAGCATCAGTTGCAAGAGGCAGGATATTTATATATATTTAATTACTGTTATCTATTTAGTCCCTACTTCCGTTTTAGGCTGAGATGTTCATATAGATTCCAATGTGAAAAAAAAAATGTCTCTAATTACATCTGAATCTGGTACTAGGGAAGGAATGTAGAAAATCTATAAATGAAAGTTCTTATTAAAGTGAGTTCTCATCTTTCTAGTCATTAAAAGAAGACCAGCTCAGTTGGCCATTACCTGAAAATTAAACAGGTATTTTGTCTTTTTCATTCTCACAAGATGGACTCTTACTGGAGGAAAACATTAAAAGAGCCCAGCCCCCAAAGAAAGTAAAATCTACTGATTTAACATCAGTTTTCCATAAAAACTAAAAGTCTTTAGGATTCTCATATTTATTGGGCTAAAAATTCACAAGGAAACTGCAAATTTGAAAAGCTGCATCTCTAACATAGATGAAAAAGGTAAATTTAGTTTTTTAGATCTTTACCACTTAAAAATAAAGGGGAAATGTGTTCAATCTTTTTTCTGAATCCCAGCAGAAAAGGTTTTCGGCTTGAAATAGCAATTTTAACAAAGCCATTTCTAGCATAACTTGCAATTTCAGTATGAGTTCAAATTTTGAAACAGCTTAGAATCAAATTTTCTAGCACTAAATATAAGGACAAGCAAGCAAGCTCTTGGAAAGAACTCCAAACATGAAATTTGGATGTTTACATTACACTTATTTATTTAAAATTAAAAAGCTTACATAAAGTCAAATTATGCCTAAAACCTAAAACCGTAAGAATGCTGTCATACATGTGTGTGTGTATGGTGGGGGGGAGCATATCTGTTTTATAAACATCCATTTCCTTTCTTGGATTCAGAAATCCACTTAACCCATGTCCCTTGGGTTTCTTCCATCTTCCATCTCAGTGAATGCCACTGTCACATTCAGATTACAACATCTAGGCAAAGGCAGAAATCAAATAAGTCCCCTGAAGATTTTCAAAACATTAAAACCAGTAGAAAAGAGATAAATATACTCTCATGCCCAGAGCTGCTGGGAAGAAAAATAAATCACTTGCTAAAAAAGATAATCACTTTTAAGAACAAAAACATCACTACCACAGACACACACCACTCTCAATTAGTAATAATTCTATAGAACAATAATAAATGCTATACATTTTGTTAGTACTTTGGCTTAAAACAAACAAACAAACAAACAAAACAACAGACTGCTCCCAAGGAAAGAACTTTATCCTACAGGATATTTTCCCAGAAACAGCATGGCAATAAAAGAAGCTTTGATTAACCAGAATATGGTTAGTCCCTTTTCAAATATGGTTTCCTTAGCACTAAGAATATGTTTTACAAAAAGAATTATACTTGTATAATATACTGCTACTATATTAATTGAAACTATTTAGCCACAAAGAAAACACAAATTAACTCCCTTCTATTTTAAAAAAGAGCTAGTTAATGCACAGTATATCTTCTGACTCAGTTGCTTATGACACCCTTCTCCCTGATGTTCTAATATTTCAAAAGTCTTTAGATAAATTAAGAACAGAAAACTAATGATGCATTTTTATATTTTTTCACCATTATAAAAATGGCAGTGATCACCCTATCATTTAATTAATATTTTAGCTTATTAAAACACATTGGCTGGACAAGAGAAATCCAACTCAATTCAAATATTCTCAATACACACATACACAAAGGCCCAGGCACAAATATTACAACATGATTGGCTTCTATGCACACATTTCTTTTAGCTCTCCACGAAGTAGGGCACAAAAAGTAGCTCAGTTTTTCATAAATTATATGATTTGATTGCACTTTTGCCTCATGGTTCACTGCAGAGTTCTAAAATTAATGTTTAAGTGTTCACATTATTCACCCTATTAAAAATTATCTCAAGAGAATAAAACATTTAGCTTTTTAAATGACAGCGTTGAAACTTGCAGTGCAGTTATACTTTGACATATATGTAAACATACAAATACATACATATACATATATATACACATATAAAATATATGTATTTTCAACCCTGTTAAATTCATCACTGTATATTAACATTCAGTTAAAAGAAACAAATTGCACATGAAGCCCAAACAGCTGGAAAGAACCCAGAAAAGTGACAACATGATGACTTTTTAAAGGTTCAGTCATGCCAGCAGGAAAGGGGTGTGAGCTATGGCTTTATTCATTTTAAATCTGAAAAGCAGAATCACTTCTATGACATTTCAAAAACTGGAACCAAGAGCAATTTATGTTCATCGTCCTGATTCTTCTGGTTCTAAAATACTGTTTAGAAAATCATTTCTGCAAACTTAGAAGGTACTTTGAATAGATGTTTGTTATTGCTCAAACAGATTTCCTAGTGAACTAGAAATTCAAAGAGATATAAAGGAAAACACACACACATACACACACACACACATACACAAAGAATGACTCAATATCTGAGTCATTTTAGGCAGGGCATCCATTTGAGGGGCCTTTACTCTTAACTGTGTAAGGATCCTTGGCTGTGGTCTGACTTGCACAAGAAGTACATATGGTCTGTGAGAGATGCTTTAGTCCCCTTTGGAAGACACTGTTGGAGAGACTATAAATGACACAGTTGCAGAAACTGTTACTAATAGCGAGCCAGGTGGTCAAGAAGGATGCAAGGCGATTGTTGTGGCCAGAGGAGCTCTCCAACAGGAAGTAGATGATATATGGCAACCAAAGGATGTAAAATACACTAGTGATTCGGAACAGGACCATAGCATAACGTTTATCCGGACAGGTTTGCACTTCCCTTGCTTCCTCATTCTGGCTGCTGAAACGGGCTTGCCTTTCACTGATTTCCTTGGTGTGCTGTTGACATATGTGGAAGATGTTGAAATAGGTGAAGCACACAATGAGGGCTGCTGGGGCATATAACATCAGCACGATAAACAGGGTGAAGTAGGAGTTAGTATGCCAGGATTCTGCACACCACTGAAACACATCTCCATGATATCCAGGTTTGCCCCAGTAGAAAAAGGAAGGTAGGAAGACCAGGGTAGAGTACAGCCAAATCAGTAAGATACACAGGCGAAGTCTCCAGGGTGTAATCAGGGTATTATAGGTTAAAGGTTTAGTGATGGCAATGTATCTGTCGATGCTGATACAGGCTAGAGAGGTCATGGAGACACTCTTTAGGACTGATACAACAAAACCAAATATCTGGCAAGTCAAGGACTCCTCTACTGGAAGGGGATAGTGGAGGAGTGATAAAGAAGGGACCAGGCAGCTTACCCCAACCAAGAGGTCAGCATATGCCATAGTCTGGATAAAGTAACTTGTCGTATGGTGGTTCAACAAAGGTGCACAATGAAATACAAAAATCACAATGATGTTGCCAGAAACAATCAATATAGTTAGAAAGATAATAATCAGCACTTCTAAAAGGCAAAAATTGACAGTTTCCAAATAGCCAAATGCCAAAAGGCAAAAGGGGTGACTACTCTGATTACCATCCAAGGTGGAGTTCATCTTGAGCTTGTGAGTGTTCTCTCACTTGATGCTGCCGCTTGGCTGCTGCCAGCAGTTCCAAGGAGCAGCTGCTGTCATTGCTGTCAGCTCTGTGTGTGTTTAATAATGTCAGAGGAGCTTTAGTCTCCAAGCTCCTGATGCTGCTGTTCTGGTGCATTGTCTGCAGTGCAGTTCCTCTTTAAATCCTTGGAATAGTAAGAGCCAAGAGCCAAGGGCAGTTGTGTGTGGCCAGTTCCAGATGCAGCCATAGTGGCAGGTTCACCACATACATAGCACCAGGGGAGTAAGGCAAACTCTGGGGAGAATGTCTCCAGGTCATATAAGGGTAGGGGAAAGGGGCAGAAGAGAAGGGAGGAAAATTAGAAGCTTCAGCAAGAGTTGCAATGAGTCTCCTCTGAACAGCTGATAGAAGAAAAGGAAAGAGCATTTTACATTTCACATCCAACAAACCCTTATCAAAGAACTTGGCTAGGTCAGACTGGTATTACCCTTCCCACCCTACCCCATCCCATCCCACCCCACCAGGTACTGCTATCCATGGCTAGCTCCACCCCGGCAGCATCCCCCAAAACTAGTCCTTACTTTACAGAGGAGGTGCAGCAACAAGCCTTCGTGATCAACATAAAACAAAATCAACTGCAGTCTGATCAATCTACACCTATTTCCTTTCATTTGAGCATTTTAAGGGAAGAAAAGGAATCTGCTTAAGTTTTTATTCCTCCACATTAGCTTAGAATTTCTGAAAACATATAACCATAATTACCATTAGCTGAGATAACTTATTTTCATCATTGATTTCAATGTAATATTTTGACTCTCTGAAATATTCCAATGGTATTTATCTGTCTAGATCAATTTCAGAGTGTTACCTGTAATTTTGCACAATGAAATCCAAACAAAAGCCACAATACATCCTTAACAGAAAGCCTTGCAAAGCAGGAATGTGCTTCAGCCCCGTTTACTGCAGGACTGAGACACAGAGGGAGGGGATAAAGGAGTAGGAGGGGAAACAGGGAAAGGAGGGGGTTTGGGAAAAGAGAGAAAAGGGGGAAGGGAAAGAAAACACATGAGCTCACATACTCTGGCAACTTGAGCAGCTTGATAGATTGCATCACCAGAGAAGTGCTCCCCGATTTCCAGACTGCACAGTAGGGGAATAATTTAATATGCTTGTAACCTGCAGTGCAGCATTTGAAAACTGTTTCCTCGTCTGTCTGGAATCCCCTTTTTAGCAGAAAAGCAGAACTGAGACTGCTAGCAACAAGCTGGGGTAGAAACCAGGACAGAGTGCCAGGAATTAGAAAGAAACAACTGCCAGAGGGATGACAGTAAAGGGAAACTTCCTATTTTCTTATGGCATTTTCCCAAGGAACAAAGCAATATTAAAAAATAAAAAGTACATTTGAACAGGCATAGCAACTGAGGAATAATTCAGTTGCACACGAAGTTCTAACTAGAAGGCTAAAAATTCAGCATTAACTCTTCCTCATGATCTACCAGATATCACCAAGTATTAAGAAAGATGATCAAAATAACAAGCAAACTTTAAAATCAGTTTTTTAAGAGAAAAATAAAGAAAATCTCATACATTCTGAATATTACAAAAATAGCACACATCTAAAAGAGGAATTACATTGTTCCTGTATTTGACACTGTCCAAAGTTTTGAGACGCCATTTCTTTCTTCAAGTTGCGCTAAGAAGTGGTACACAAATGTGCAAAGAATGGAAAAGTAAATAAACCCATTTCCACCCAGGCTTGATAATTACAGGAAGTTTCAAGATATTAAATTAGCTTTTGTTTTTCTAGAATACATAATCCTGCTTGTGCCTATTGCAAACAATGTAAAACTGGGACTAATTGGGAGTGGGGTGCCATGGAAAATGGGTAATTTTAGTATTTTTTCCTTCAGGTGCACCTGAACTCTCAATTCATCCTCCTAAATAAAGTATCATGCATACCCAGTGTTCAAGTTTGCTAATGCTGCTCTTTTGCAAAACACCAGAAATAGATTGGGTTTTATAAAGGGGGTTATTTGGTTACAAACTTACAGTCTTGAGGCCATAAAGTGTCCAAGGAAAGGCATCAACAAAGGGTACCTTCAATGGAGAAAGGCCATTGGCATCCAGAAAACCTCTGTTAGCTGGGAAGGCATGTGGCTGGCGTCTGCTTGTTCTCAGATGCGTTTCAAAATGGCATTCTCCAAAATGTTGCTCTTGGGGCGTTTTGTCCCCTCTTAGCTGCAGGTGCTCTTCAAAATGTCACTCTCAGTTGCTCTTAGGGCATTTGTCCTATCTTAGCTTCTCCGGAGCAGAAGTCTGCTTTCAACGGCCATCTTCAAAATGTCTCTCATCAGCAGCAAGCATCTGGGCCTGTGTGGCTCTCCTTAAAGTACTCCAGTGATCCAATTAAGACCCACCCTGAATGGGTGTGGCAATACCTCCATGGAAATAATCCAATGGAAGGTCTTGCCCACAGTTGATTGAGTCACATCTCCATGGAAACACTGAATCAATAGGTTCCAACCTCATCAACACTAATACATCTGCCCCCACAAGACTGCATCAAAGATAATGGTGTTTTGGGGGACATAATACATCCAAACTAGCCCACCCAGCAAGTGAAAAAAAATTAATTTTGGCATCTGTAAACATTCCAGAAGGTCTACATACTTAGGTGGAGATATATTTTATGTGATCCAACCTTTTACAGTTTATCTGCTTTTCCATTGCAGGCAAATGGCCACACATTACCAGAATTCAATGAATTAGATCTTAAGATTTAAAGCACTGAATTTATTACATGATGGTAAAGAACTCAAAAACCTATTAGAGCAGAAGCCTGATGGCTATATTTGACAGGTCTCACTGGAAAACATGGAAAAGTGTAGCACAATAAAAAAGACCAAAGGCATGGAAGAGACAAAGATCTGGGTTCAAATCTTTGCTCTAATATCACTTAGTCTCTCTTTGCCTTAGCTTCATCATCTATAAAATGAGGATAATACTCCCTATTTCACAGAGTTGTTAAGAATTAAAGGAGACAACGTATACAAGACTTACAATACCTAGCACACAGCAGATATAAATCTTTACTCACTTTCTTCACATACAACTAAAATAGCCTTTCTAAACAGCTAAGCTTTTATCTGTCCAAGTGTTTTCTCACCAATCCATAACCGTGTTACATTGCTTGAGGCTGGGCTCCTCTAAATCCCAAAGCACCCCATCTTACTGTGACTGCCTAGTTCTAAGGCACTCAATGCTGTCGTGTATTCCTCAAATACTTTGAGGCTACACATAATGCAAGGCAGTGAAAGTACCTGGAAAAAAGGAATGATGATTTGGCATCAATTATTGTCTCTACACAAGTATTTCTTTGCCTAGGTCTTCACTTCTGACCTCCCCTTACAATATACAATTTGCCTGCTAATCACACATCTTCCACTTGCATGTACTGTAGAGACTTCAACCACAGATTTTTCCCACCAAATAAGCCTCTCTTGATTCTGTTTTTCTTTCCAGTGTGTTTTCAAGTACTCAGGTATGAAACTTGGGAATTTTCTTGACCACTGTCTCCCTCAATGCACTGTTCCTAGTCAACAAATCTTGGGAATCTTATTTCTACAATGCTTTCAAATTCATTTCGTTCTTTCAGTGTTTGATACTTTACTTTAAGCCACCATTAATTATCATCTGTTCTTTTAGTCTCTTTCATTTTTCTAATCTGCTCATTTCTGCCTGATTAAATATCTAAAAGTACACATTTCATTGTGGCATTCCATTGTCCAAAAGATGGTTCCCTACTGCTTTCCAATCTGATCTCACAACTCTGCACCCCTACCCCACAAACACTTTGCCCTCCCAGATAACCGAGCTACTTACTATTCTATACACTTGCCACCCATTTATTTTATTTTATCTTAGTACAATTTGACAAGATGTGAAAAGATCCCATAATGAATGTGGGTGTATAAAGCCAGAGTCCAGGATTCATTCTGTTGACAGAATTGTCCTCAGGTCCTAATGCTAAGCTAGTAAATTACAAAAGAAAACTAGGGAAAGCTCAGTGAGTAGAAGCCAGAGTGGGCAAAAATATCTTTAGTATTTCACACACACACACACACACACATATATATATATATATATATATATATATATATATATATATATTATCCAACCTTGACGGCCATTTGTGCCATTTCTCACAGAGACACTAATGTTTCTAAGGCAAAGAAAGGGCAGGGCTGGGATGGAGGTCAGGTATGGAAGGGGGCAGGTAAAGTCCAAGACAAGGGGCTTGACTCACAGAAGATACAGAAGCCGCAGTGTCTGCAAGAGGGCTCTGGGTTCTGCAGGCACCAGACACAGGCAGCAAAGCCCAGCCCTTCAGCTCTACCACCCCTATTTATTTTTTATTCCCATTTATTGAGTGCTTAATACATTTTAAGAAATAAACGGATGATTTTTGATAGTAATTATTCTAGTAAACAGAAAAAGCAATCATGAAAGTCAAGAATGAGTTCAGGCTTTTCCACTACTTACTTATGAATTTGGGTACATAACATTCTATTTTTCAGGTTTCTCAAGTATAAAACTAGACATTTATGCTGATAAAATCAGATATTACAATGGATGATAACTTGAAAGAATTAAAAATGTAATAAAAATACAATAAAACTATAAGCTGCTACATTATTATTAGAACAATAACAGTTCTTTCAACTTCATTTTTATTTTATTATAACCACTCTAGGAGCTACAAAATATTCATATAGGAAGGAAACAAACAAGTCTGAAAGCCGTTTTTGTCAAATCAGTCAGAGTTAAATGTTTTGTTTTGAATTAAAGAAAAACAGTTTCCTTACAAGAGACAAACTATTAATGACATGGGCGGGAGGGGGCGTGCAGTAAATTTAGTCCCACAAATGTCATGATATATTTTTTAAAAATTAAAAAAATAAAAATAAAAACAGAGACTGTGTGTGTGTGATAAGAAGGAAATACATTAAAAATCAACTCTACTTATTGGATTGTGGAATTACATAATTTTTTATTTTCTTCTTTATTGCTTCCTATATTTTCTGAACTTTCCAATTTCTATGTATTATTTTTATAATCAGGTTTTTAAAAGGCTAAAATAATATCATCTCTTTTGGTAAAGGCAATAGCAGATCTGGCCACACGATGTCCTCCCAGAACTACATTGATGTGGGAAGAGCCAATGATTGGCAGGTTGAAGTTGCTAACTTCAAGGGGCTTGGTTCCTCTTGTTTTTACCATCATCACAGCAAAATTCCTTCAGTCAACCTAACACAAAATGAACCCTCATAACCCTAGTTAAAAATCCTAGGCAACTAGAATATAAAAGATTGAACCATATGAAATTGCTAATATTTAACCATTTCTAACCTACAAAACTGGCAACTTTTATACATGGTTCAACCTAACACTAAAAGATTAAAATAACAAGAAAATGATAGAATTAAAAAGGAAGCAAAACAAGAGAAAGGAAACATAAAGAAAAGAAAGGAAAACGTTGCTCAAATTCTATTTATTCCTCTCCCAACCTACTCAGAGGGTTAACTACTATAGATAAGAAAGGCTGAATCTCGGTTCTTCAAATTCATATGGCTCACTTCTGGGCATTATCTATCATTTATTATCTGGTAAGAACGAGCGTTAAGTATTGATTTATTTAACTGATAGAATGTTTTAGTACAGTTGTGGTTTATTTCTATCCGTCTCATTCCAAAAATGATTTGAAGTAGTTTGATCATCTTTCACTCTGCCCTCTCCCTTATCTGCCACATTCATCCAATCATCTGGTGCCAAGGATCTAGCTCTGAAATTTCTCTAAAATAGAATCTCTTTTTCCCCTTTGCCACTACTCTAATTCAAGTCACTATTATCCCTCATCTGAATTGCTAATAGGTTTTCCTGCAATTCATCTTACTCCATTCTAATCCAAGTAACCAGAATGATGTTTCTAAAACTAATAAAACAAATAATAACAATAGCTAAGCAGTTATTTACACTTACTATGGGCTATGAATTGTACTAATTATTTTACGCATTATCTAAGTTAATTCTAACAACTCGATAAATAATGTAATATTATTATCCCCTTTTACAGATTAAAAAACTGAAGCCTAGAGATGTTAAATTGCTTAATATCAATAGCTAAAACAAAGTAGAAATAGGATTTGAACCAAGACAATCTGATTTGAGAAGGACACTCTAAACCACTTTATTATAGTGCCTTCTAAATCTGAATATATGACTTGTCTGCTTAAAAAGCTTCAATGACTTTCCATTGCCCAAAATTTTAAACATGGCTTCCAAGGCTTTCTTAGATATGGCTCCTAACTACCTCTTTGGCCTTTTCCCCTTTTCACACTCCTTTCATATCTCCTTTCACCCTTAAGCACATGCTTTTCCCTCTTACTTTAACACAACACTTGTCATGCTACACTCTTCCCCACTCCAATAATCCCCTTTCCTGGATAGTTTCTGAATAAGAGACTTTTTTGACCTCTTAGATTATAAGTCCGTCCTGACATTTTCAGCATAGCAATTTGTATTTACTCTTCTATAACTCATAACTTCATTGTAATTATTTAGTTAATTGTGTGTTTCCCCCACTATACTGTAGGAGTCCCACAAATCAGGGAAAATGTCTTTTTTTTTTTATTCTTGGTCATATCTATGAGGCCTTGCACAGAGCAGGTTTTCAAAAGATATTTTTGATTGAATGTACAAACAAATGCCCAATAAAATACCAGGTGATTCTGCTTTTAGATTGGAAGATCTTTCAAGCAAAGTGACTGTAAAATTCACCTGTAATTGTTAGGTTGATATATATGAAATTGCTGATTTGTAGGTCAAAAACACAAATAGTAATTTTAATAATAACTTCACTAATATCTCCTCTTACAAGGACACCTTTAGAATTCCCTTGACAGATAAGACTTATGGAAACTCACTAGAGGGGGAAATGACTTCACAGGGATGGATTGTGAGGACTTAAAATTATTTTCACAAATAACACCTAATTCCTGCTACAGCAAATTCTTATGGGAGCAGACAATATAGCTCTATTTTCTTGTAGAACCAGATAGCAAGAGTACGCAGTTATAGAACAGCAGAATCATGGCCTATTTTAGGGGGCAGGATTCAAACCCACTACCTGATTTTCCAGGATGATACAGCTAAATGAAGATCAAACATTTATTTCATCAACCTCAATTCAGAGAAGAGAAAATGAATGGTCTAATTACAGAACTTCATTTACAGACCCGTGCTGGGGAACCTAAGGTCAAAGACAAGAAAGTCCAGAAAACAAAATATTAGGAATTACTTGGTCTGTAGAAATTTATTCCATGAAAATTTATCAAGAAGTCTATCATATGTCGATAGATTATGTATCTACTCCAATAACAAATTAAGAAGAAAATCATATTTAACAAGTGGTGAAGAAACTCTTGATAAAATACAGTAGACATTCCTAATAGAAATGAGAAGTCAGAGATAGAAGAAAATCACTTAGATTAAGTTAAAATTGCCAAATAAATACTGATAACCTAAAACCATGCATATAAGCACTGTTTAGAGGCTGAAAACTGGAAATGAACCTAATGCCCACCAAGAGAAGAATGGCTGAATAAAAGACTACAGTTAAAAACAAATGACATAAGTAAAGACTAGTAAGTATATAATCACATTTGTGCATATACATAAATTTCTAAATGAGTACATACCTGTATAAAGAAGTTTTAATTTGAGTACAAGGAAAGACATATAGACTAATGGAACAGAACCAGTTTTGGAGTCACAGTACTGAGTTCAAATTTTGTCTGTACCATTACTTACATGAGTGATCATGAACAAATTACTCCACTTCACTGAGCTTCTGTTTCTTCAACTCTAAAATGGGAATTTTCTTATGATTGAGATAATAGATATAAAATACTATAGCACAGCATCTGGCACATATAAGTGCTCAAAAAAGGGTATATATTGTTTTATTATTCTCCTCCTAGAGATAAAAAATCTGACAATTTTGAAATTTAAAGAGGAAAACAGGGAGAAGAGTGTCTCTGAACTAATTCCACTGCTTACAAAAATAAGATCCACCTTAGAAATATATACCTGCGTATTTTTTGTATTCCTGAAAGACCAATTTGTCCATGAATTACAAAAGGTACATGGAAAAAATCCTATATATATCTCTTAGAAGACAGGCTTGACAATTAAAGCAAGATGATGACAAAGACATCATCAGATTTGTTTGCCAAGTTAATTTCTTTTGGCCTTTACTCTCTAAATCAAGCCACTCTTTCTTGCTTTAAATTTAGTTTTAGAAGAAGTTAAGCAAAAAAAAACTCTCTAAGGTAGTATAACATGTAAAATTTAAGACTACAAAGTATACATCTGACAAAAACTCATGTTCAGTGTTCAGAATAAATAACTCCTAGAAACTAGTAATTATGTTTAAATATGTAAATACTAGTGTCCACATAAGTATAATAATATATATAAATCTAGCTATGTACAAGAATGTTCATAGCAGCTTTATTCATGATAGCCAAAACTGGAAAAAAAACTAAAAATCTGTAATAGAAGTATAGATAAAAACATTATGGTTTATTCATACAAGGGAATACTACCAAAATAGATGAGCAGAAGAAGTCAGACCCAAGCAAGTACATGCTGTCTGATCCCATTTATAAGAAGTTCATTAACAATCAAAACCATATCTATAAAGAGAAAGGAAGAGTAGTTTCCTCGGGTGTAGGAGGGGTGGTTACAACTAAAAAGGTGACTTTTCAAGGTGATGGATATATGTTCTTGCTCTGGGTGGTGGTCACAGAAGTATATTTATATGTAATATGTCACTGAGCTTTACACTTCAAAGTTGTTATGTAAATTATATGTAAATTATAGTTCACTCAAAACTAATCTTTAAAAATTTAGAATGTGGTTACCCCCCAAAAAATTTACAATAAGTTAAAAAATATCAATCACCATTTCCACACAATTAGTTATTATCACAGGAAGACAAAAAAGGAAAGAAAAGTAATACCAACTTGTATTGGATAACACTAATGTTTTTTCTTTTAAAAGCATTCACTGATATTTTGATGGTTAAATAATTTGTATTTTCTGATAACATGCAAGGAATTTCAACTAATCTTCACCCATAAAAAACCTTTTTTGTGTGGTGAACAAGGGGAAGAGTTTAAAGTCATGTATATCACCAGAAGGAAAGCAGGAGGTTAAAAGAAGGGAATGCATAACAGTGAATCTTGTGGTGGATGATGTCTGTGATTAACAGTACAAATACAAAAAAGTTATTTCATGAAATAGAACAAATGTACGACACTATTACAAGGAGTCAATAATAGAGTGGTATGTTGGAAAAAACGAACCTATTGCCAACTATGGACTACAGTTAACAGTAATATCTTAATATTCTGTCATCAACAGTACCAAATGTACCACATCACTACTAAGGGTCAATAATAGGGAGACAGGGTTATGGGATGCTTTGGGTTTTCTTTTTTATTTTTATTTCTTTTTTTGGAGTAATGAAAATGCTCTAAAATTGGCTGTGATGATGAAAGTTTGTAATGATAACTGTGAGCCACTGATTGCATACTTTGGATGGACTGTATGGTGTGTGAATATATCTCAATAAAATTGGATTAAAAAATACCTTTTTGGGTTCTAGCCATAAGTACAACAGTAAAAGCTTAATGTGAAAATAAAGCACATGACATCAGCATATAGAAAACATTAATCAAATATATCAGAGTTTAATAGCAAATCTTTTACACATCATGTAACTACTGGGTTTCTATTCTAGAAAGAGTTGTCACTATTTTCATGGAACCAGAAAAACAGAACCCAATCAAACACAGAGACTTTATGTCTCTAAATATGTATGAATAGCGATATCAAAAAACATTCAGTTTAAAGCTCTAAACTCTTTAGATGTTTTTCCACTAAACATTTCAAAGAACTTGAAGAGGAACTAGAAAGATAGCATCACAATTCATAATTATATTTCCCAAATATAATTCACCAACAAAAGAAAATAATCAACTAGGTGTTCCCTTGCTAGCTATACATACTCTCACTTCTATGTTTCTGTTCATACTTGGAGTAATGCTCTTCTCATCCTTCCATGCCTGGGGAGCTTTTTTCTGGAATCTGTCTCAAATGTTACATTCCTGGTAAAGACTCCCAGGCAGAATTAATTATTCCTTCTAATGGCTCTCATATGCTTTCTCAGATACATATTATCATATGACAGACAGTTAAATGCTTTTGCATTTGACATCCTAGTTCCAGAATTGTGGTACTAACAGGCAATCAATAAACGCTAGTTAAATAATTATATCAATATAATGGAAGGAATCCGAATATTAATTCTTGAAAAAAATTTAAAACATCTATCTGGAAATAAGATGGTCAAAAGGAACACTAATATTCCGAGCAAATAAAAGCCATTTCCTGATGAGGAAAGGTACCATTTCATATTCAAATGCTGTTCGTGCCCTATAAGTGCTTTAAAACATACACACACATTATCAGCTTTACAGAGATATTATCTATTACCTGTAAGTTTCTAACATTTTTAAAAGAGGTTCTACTTTTTGTCACATTGAAAAATTCTCATGTATTATTGAAGGTTTTGAGTAATTTATTCACAGGTTTTGGATTTGCATACCATTGGAAAAACTGCTTTCTAAAGATATATACTTCAAGAATGTTGAGGAAGAAAAAAAACCAAGGACAAAAACCAATAACATAGGCACAAAAGCAAAAAGCATTGCCTACCCTTGCATAAAATTACTTTAAGTCCTTGTATGCTTATAAGAGGAATAGTTTTTGTTGCTGCACTTGCAAAACTGTGAGGAATATGTGAACATGAGAAAGGGATATTGTAAAGATAATGACTTTTCACTTTAGAAGAACAGGCTAAAAGGGAATATGGTTTGAGATTATAAATCATGCTCCTCCAGTTGCAGAAACTAGAACTAGGCCTTCCCACCAAGACCACATTTCTGTGAAGTATGAATTGGATTAAAATGAACAAAAGGCTTTACATATCATATAGCACATCTGATCTGACTGAAAAAGTAATTATGGTCAACAAGGAATTAGATACACAATAGGCTAGAGGACTTCCTTTGCCTCTGAAGTAAAGTCTTTCAAGGAAGAAAAGCATGCCTTCTCCTTTCTGGCATCACTAGAAACAACTGTGGACTAGATGAATAACCAAAAGCAATTATAAAAAACTCTTAGAAATCAAATAACCACAATGATATTTTTATTACAAATGTCTAACAGAATTAATGCTCAAACTGAATTATCATCCCCTTACTTTTGTGATGAGAATTCGGTATTTTTCCACCAGGTGGTCATTGTTGTGACATCCTGCTAAAAGTTGCCAGACTTCTCCTCGAAGAGCTTCCGGGACACCACTTCTTACTAAAGATGACAACTGCTTTGGTCTCACACTCAAATTGAGATGCCTGAAAATAAAGCCATAACCCATAAGTATGTAAAAGGAAGATTTTCTAGATTTATTTTTATGAAAATGAAACTAAATGATTTAGAAAGACTATGATCAAGTGGCATACTAATAATAAAGGGAGAGGTGACAGTGTGATTGTGAAAGCCTTATGGATCACACTCCCTTTATCCAGTGTATGGAAGGATGAGCAGAAAAATGGGGACAAAAACCTAAATGAAAAATAGGGTGGGAGGGGAGGGGTGTTTTGGGTGTTCTTTACTTCTTCTTTATTTTAGTTTTTACTCTTATTTTCACTTGTTCTGGTACAAGGAAAATGTTCAAAAAGTAGATTGGGGTGATGATTGCACAACTATATGACAGTACTGTGAATAATGATTGTACACTTTGGATGACTGTATGGTATGTCAATAAAATTGAATAAAAAAAAAAAGACAAGGGCTTGGTCCTACATAAAAAGTGACAAATGAATTGAATATTTGTATGCTCTAAACTAAACTATTTGAAGTATGTTTTCATCATTTTTGATGATACTTTACACTTCAACTCACATATCTGAATGACTGCAGTATATAAGAAAGTTTCCTCCATACTTACGTAACATCAAAACAAGTCACTAAATTCTTTGGCCTTCATTTATCATATCTATAAAATGGGGGAAAAACTTATCTTGCAATATTTATAGTATAAATCTACAAAGCGCTTTTGCATACAAATCTCATTTATACCGAAAATAAACATCTGAGGTAAGCAGTAGTATCTTTCATGATAGAGAAAGAGGTTCAGGGAGGTGAATTAAATGACTGAGGTAGTCCTCAAACTCTAAGACAATGAATGCTCTATCTATTACATCACAGCTGCTTTGTGATTTGAGAGCCCCCATTACTGAGTCCATAAAGCAGGCTTCTGACATGGAAGAAATCCTGTGATTATTAGATTTAAGTGGAAGTTACTGATACCAAATGATCATTACCAAATTGTAAAAAGGACTGAGGCTTTTCTCAAAATTTCTTCAGAAATACAGGAAAATAATGCACAACACATTTAAAAATAAATAAATTCTGCGATGCTGTTACTCCAATGCTAGAACTACAGACAATTCCATATTGTCTTTTTTAGAGAGTTGGGAGATGAACAAAAATAGTTCCGTTATTTAATTCAGAGGTTGGCAAACCAAGACCTGTGGTCCAAATCTGGCCTGCCAATTGTTTTTATAAATGAACTTTTATTGAAGCTCAATCATGCTTATTTCTTTATACATTACATATGGCTGCTTTTGCACTAAAATGGCAGACTGAATAGTTTCTAAAGAGACTAAGGGCCCACAAAGCCTAAAATATTTACTATTTGGCATTTTACAGAAAAGGTTTGCTAAGCCTTAGCTTAATTTATCCTGATAAAATTATTTTCAGAAGAACTTTATGTCATTGATAATATTAACTTTACCTATCCAACTAAGCATACTATTTTAAACTGACATTAAGTATCCAATAAGAAGAGTTACACTAAAATGAATTTAGAGAATTAGAGCTCAATGCTACTATAACTAGTACTGCCAGTAAAATCTAATGTCAAGTTAAGATAATCAGCTTTGGGATCTGACTTGACTGGGCTAAAAATTCTGGTTCTGCCATTTACTAACTAGAATGTTTGACTTAACCTCTATGCCAGTTTCCTCATTTGTAAAAATGGAAACTTGTTCATAAGGTTATTACAGTGGAGATAGTACATATAACTTACTACTACTAGTACTACAACTAAAATTATGACAGCCATTATTTTTAATTTACAATAGTGAATGGTGGTTTTATAGACATCTATTTTCTAAACAACGAGATTCAGAAGAGTTAAGTGACTTGCTAAAAATCATACAGCTTAGAAGTAGTAGAGGTAGTAACTGAAGACAGGTCTACAAGGCTCTAAAATACCAGGATATTGCAGTGCTTCCTATCTGTAGAATACACATATAATAATGCTGAAATGAAATGAAGAAGAGAGACTAAAGTATCATTTCCAAAAATATGACTGAGACCAGCAAAAACAGTTTTAAACACATAAAGACAGTTAGAAAGAAAGAAAACCAGCTAATATATTCAAGGGATGGGAAAAAGATATTAGTAAAATAAATGAGTCATTGTGTAAAATGCTGACATATTCATCTAATAAAATCTAATTCTAGAATCTAAATGCTGACTTTAAACGATTTAAAATACACTACTAAGTAACCATGTCAAGGCTCAATTACATTTCTGTTTTTGAGCAGAAAGTTTTTCATACAGATGAAATTCCTGCCAGTAGCAATGCAAACACCCCAAATTCACTTAACTGAAAATATAATTGAGACAAGAAAGTCAGTAGGTTTGTCTCTTGATTGCTAAAGGAATATTAAAAATATTTAAAATATATGAGAACTATTCCCCTGGGGGTGGAGGTGAGGCGGTCTTTGCAGAGTTCGATTATTAAACCACTTGTGTCAAGACAAACCATGCTTTGGTTAGCCTTTTTTCCTCTACATATCTGACATTTCCTAATGTGGAGATGTTTTACTAAAAGTGTAAAGTGTTGTGAGAGTGCTAGAGGCAGTTAATAGGCCATTTGTAGTCCCATTCCTCAAGGGCATGAACTAATTTTTTTAAAATCCTAATACAGTTTTACTAACAATAAAGTGAAAGGCTTCATGACTTAAAAATTCTGAGAAAAATCAAACCCCAAATGAACAGGCCTATATGATGTTTGGATCACTTTCAAGCTCATTTTTTTTTTTTCAGTATATATACAGGGAGAAAGGGCCTCACCAACTTGACTTACTAGGGAGTCTCTGGTTATATTAATAAATAACCTGAAGAGAAAGTACTCTTTTTAGACATCCTATAGGATAGTGCTTCATAACACCGTTGTCAAGCTCTCTCTTGAGCTAATGGTAAATTCCTGAATTTATAAGTATCAGTAGGAAAAGCAGGTAATTTGCATTGTATTTGTGACACTCTACTTTGTCACTTTAGGTACATAATGCAGATAAGGAAACATTCCGCCTACGGTCTGTACCGTGCGCCTTTTCATTGCATGAGCAACCTCAAAGCTTGTCTGATTATTCTGTCTTGTCTTAAGAATGAGCAGTCAGTGGTTTCCAACGTCAACAATATAAAGGACCTCTTATCCTCCCCATAAACTTTGTTTGCATAAATATTTTCTCCAGCAATGGGAACTTTGACAGGAACTTTTTAGGTTTTGCATGGGTAATGCTTTCTGATATTCTTAAAATTGATTTCAAATTGTTACTTCTACCCTTATAGATCTCTAAGAATGTTACAGAGTGTGAACCTCATGCTTAGGTTTCTATTACTGGTTCTAAAATTGAATATTGTCGTTAGGTAAGATTCCCAACACATAAAATGAGATTTGTACATGAAAAGAACTATTCTATTATAACTTACCATTTTGACAGCAGTTCTCCCCATGTTTCAAGAATTTTTTCTGCACATTCTTTGGATACGTCACCAGATCCACTCAAGAGAGGTTCATCATTATCTTTAATAAACAAAACACACAAAAAAGGATAAAAGAGGTGGCTATGCTAACCCTAAAATGACATGGGAATGTACGAGTCAAATTTAAACGACTTGCTTGAGAACATAAAGCCATAATTTCTTTTGGTATATAGGTATACAAAAAAGAAAACAAAAATGGTCCTAAGTAGAATATTGTAACTTCTACAATTTTCTTTTGTGTTCCATATAGGTCCATGTTATTTAATCACAGAGAAGAGCTATTTAATTATAAAATTATGAGACTCAAAATATGTTGCATTCTACCTCCTTTTCCAAAGAAAGCAGCTTTATGTATGAAAATATTTAGTAGTATTATTTATAAGAGTTAATAAAATTACAAACCACCTAAATGTACAACAACAGGAGAGCTCTGCAGTTGGTAGTTTTCCCCATATACCACTTGTGCCAGTTTGGATGTATTATGTCTCCCCAAACGCCATGTTCTCTGTTGCAGTCTTGTGGGGGCAAATGTATTAGTGTTGATTAGGTTGGAATTCTCTGTTTCCATGGAGATGTGACTCAATCAGCTGTGGGCGAGACCTCTGGTTGGATAATTTCCAAGGAGGTGTTACCCCACCCATTCAAGGTGGGTCTTAATTGAATCACTGGAGTCCTAGAAAAGTGACAGGAGGAGGTGCTGCAGCCAAGAGGAACACTCTGAAGAATGCACAGGTGCTGAGAGTAGAGCTGGAACACAACCTGGGATCAGCAGACGCCAGCCATGTGCCTTCCCAGCTAAGAAAGTTTTTACGGAATGCTATTAGCCTTCCTTTGGTGAAGGTATACTCATGTTGATGCCTTCATTTGGACATTTTCATGACCTTCAGACTGTAACATAGCAACCAAATAAACCCCCTTTATAAAAGCCAACCCATTTCTGGGATTTTGCAAAATGGCAGCATTAGCAAACTGGAACATCACTCTATTATTAACTCTTTGTAGAAGTGTCATACCTTTGAAGTAGTTCATGCAAGAACTGACTTATATGTGTAATGCTAATTGGTGAATACATGACTTCAAACAATCCCTATCAATCATATTCCCCTTCAATAAGGCACCATTACTTGTAATTCCATTAATGAACTAGCCCACTTCAATCCGTTCCCACATATTTACTTCAACCTTGTTAACCAGTCTGTACATATTAGGTAAGGACTCCTCCTTCTCCAGCTTCTGTCAATCTCTAGGTCCCCTATATTCTACATTTAAAGACTCTGAGTTTACATTTTTTAGGGGGTTCATATTGGTGAAAACATATAATATCTATCTTTCTATGTCTGGCTAATTTCACTCAGCATTATGTCCTCAAAATTCATCCATTTTGTCACATGATTCAGGAAGAGATTCCTTCTTACTGCTGCATAATATTCGATCATATGTATATACAACATTTTGTTTATACACTCATCTGTTGATGGACACTTGGATTATTTCCATCTTCTGTCAACTGTAAAGAATGCTACTATGAACATCGTGTGCAAATATCTGTTCGTATCACTGCTTTCAGATTTTCTGGGTATATACCCAGTAGTGGGATTGCCAGGTCATAGGGCAAATCAATATTTAAGTTTTCTGTGGAACTGCAAACCGTCTTCCATTATACATTCCACCAGCAGTTAATAAGTGTTCCGGTTTTTAGTAATCTGTATTTCCTCTTTGCAAAAATGTCTATTTATACCTTTTGCCCATTTTAAATTGGGTTGTTTGTTCTTTCATTGTTGAACTGTAGGAGTTCTTTAAATATATTGGATATTAAACTCTTAACAGATATATGGTTTCCAGGTATGTTCTCTCATTGAGTTGGCTGCCTCTTCACCTTTTTTGACAAAGTCCTTTGAGGCACAGAAGCTTCTGATTTGGGGGAGTTCCCATTTATCTATCTTGAGGATGTTTCCCTATATATTCTTCTAAGAGTTTTACAGTACTGGCTCTTATATTTAGGTCTTTGATGCACTTTGAGTTAATTTTTGAACAGGGTGTGAGGTAGGAATCCTCTTTCATTCTTTTAAATATGGATATCCAGTTCTCCAAGCCCCATTTGTTGAGGAGACTATTCTGTCCCAGTTCAGTGGATTTGGGGGCCTTGTCAAAAATCAATTGACCATAGGTCTGGGGCTCTATTTCTCAACTCTCAATTCGATTCCACAGATCAATATGTCTGTCTTTGTGGCAATACCATGCTCTTTTGACCACTTTAATAAGCTTTAAAGTCAGGAAGTGTAAGTCTTCCCACTTTGTTCTTATTTTTTAGGATGTTTCTGGCAATTCAATGCCCCTTTCCCTTCCAAATAAATTTGATAACTAACTTTAACAAGTCTGCAAGTAGGCTGTTGGAATTTTGACCAGTACTGCATTGAATCTGTAGACTGATTTGGGTATAAGTGACATCTTAAAGACATTCAGCCTTCCTATCTACGAACACAGAATATCTTCCCCCCTATTTAGGTCTTCTTTTATTTCTTTTAGCAAAATTTTATATTTTTTTTGGGTAGAGGTTCTTTATATCCCTGGTTAAGTTAATTCCTAGATACCTGATTCTTTTAGTTGCTATTGTGAATGGAATTTTGTTCTAAATATCCTCCTCAGGCTATTACTAGTGTATAGAAACACTGCTGATTTTTGCACATTAATCTTATATCCAGCCACTTTGCTGAATTTGTTCATTAGCTCAAGTAGCTTTGTCATAGATTTCTCAGGATTAACCAAATACAGGATCATGTCATCTGCAAATAATGAAAGTTTTACTTCTTCCTTTCTGATTTGGATGATTTTTATCTCCTTTTCTTGCCTAATTGTTCTAGCTAGAACTTTTAGCACAATGTTGAATAACAGTGTGCACAGTGGCATTCTTGTCTCATTCCCAATCTTAGGGGGAAGGCTTTCGGTTTCTAACCATTGAGTATCATGCTGGCTGTGGGTTTTTTTATATATGCCCTTTATCATATTGAGGAAGTTTCCTTCGATTCCTACCTTTTGAAGTGTTTTTATCATGAAAGGATGCTGAATTTTGTCAAATGCTTTTTCAGCGTCAAGATGATCATGGAATCTATCCTTTTCAATTTGTTAATGTAGTTGTATTACATTGACTGATTTTCTTATATTGAACCACCACTTCATGCCTGGAATGAACCCCTCTTGGTCGTGGTATATAATTCTCTTAATATGCCTTTAGATTCAATTTTCAAGTATTTTGTTGAGATTTTTTGCATCTAGTTTCATTACGTCAATTGGCCTATACTTCTCCCTTTCTGTAGTATCTTTATCTGCTTTGGTATTAGTGATGATAGCTTCATAAAATGAGTCAGGTAGTGTTCCCTTTTCTTCAATTTTTTTGAAGAGTTTGAGCAAGAATGATGTCAGTTCTTTTTGGAATGTTTGGTAAAATTCTCCTGTGAAGCCACCTGGCCCTGGGCTTTTCTTTGTAGGAAAGTTTTGATGACTAATTGAATCTCTTTACTTCTGATTGGTTTGTTGAGGTTTTCTATTTCTTCTCAAATCAGTATAGGTTGTTCATGCGTTTTTAAGAAATTGACCATTTCCTCTAAGTGACTAATTTGTTGGTGTACAGTTGTTCATAGTATCCTCTAATGATTTTTTGTTATTTCTTTGGGATCCATGTGTGCCAGTTTGGATGTATTATGTCCAAACAAAGAACGCCATGTTCTTTGATGCAATCTTATAGGGGCGGACATATTAGTGTTGATTATGTTGGAACCTTTCGATTAGGCTGTTTCCATGAAGATGTGACCCACCCAACTGTAGGTGATAACTCTGATTAGATTATTTCCATGGAGGTGTGGCCCCAACACCCAGCAAGGGCCTTGATTAGTTTACAAGAGCCCTATGTAAGAGTTCAGACAGAAGGAGTTTGCTGACACTGATGCTTGGAGTTACGGGCTTGGAGTTACGGGCCCCTGATGCAGCTGCAGCTGAGACACACATTTTGAAGACAACCGTTGGAAGCTGACACTGAAGTTTTGGAGAACTCCATTTTGAAACTGACCTGGAAGCACCTGCCTTCCCCAGCTAACAGAAGTTTTCGGAAACTATCGGCCATCATTCAGTGAAGGTACTCTGTTGTTGATGCACTACCTTGGACACTTCATGGCCTTAAGACTGTAACTTTGTAACCAAATAAATCCCCCTTATAAAAGCCAATCCATTTCTGGTATTTTGCTTAACAGCAGCATTAGCAAACCAGAACACCATGGTAATGGCCCCCTCTCATTTCTGATTTTGTTTATTTGCATCTTCTCTCTTTTTGACTTTTCCAGTCAACCTAAGGGTTGTCAATCTTGGATCTTCTCAAAGAACCAACATTTGATTTCATTGATTCTATTTTTTTTTCTCCGTTTACTTATTTCTGCTTTAATCATTGTTAGTTTGTTTCTTCTACTTGCGTTAGGGTTAGTTTGCTGTTCTTTCTCTGGCTTCTTCAGCTGTTCAGTTAGGTGTTTGGTTTTACCTCTTTCTTCCTTTTTAATGTATGCATTTAGAGTTATAAATTTCTCTCTCAGCACTGCTTTGATGATCCCATAGGTTTTGATATGTTGTATTCTCATTTTCATTCGTCTCCAAATATTCACTGATTTCTCTTGCAATTTCTTCTTTGACCCACTGACTGTTTAAGAGTGTGTTGTTTAACCTCCAAATATTTGTGAAAGATCTGGTTCTTTGGTGGTTACTGATTTCCATCTTCATTCCATTATGTTCAGAGAAAGTGCTCTGAATAACTTCAATCTTTTTAGATTTATTGAGACTTATTTTGTGCTCCAGCATATGATCTCTCCTGGTGAACATTCCATGAGTGCTAGAGAAGAATGTATATCCAGGTGTTTTAGGGTGCAACAGTCTATACATGTCTGTTAGGTCTACTCATTTATTACATTGTTTAGGTTCTCTGTTTCCTCACTGATCCTTGTCTGGTTGTTTTATTTATAGAAGAGAGTGGTGTATTGAAGTCTCACACTATTATTGTAGAAACATCTATTGCTGTCTTCAGTTTAGCCAATGTTTGCCTCATGAACTTTGGACCTCCTTGATTCGGTGCATAAACATTTATGATTGTTATTTCTTCATGGTGACTTGTCCCTTATATTAATATGTCCCTTGTCTATTATGACATCTTTGCATTTGAAGTCTATTTTGTCTGCTATTAGTATAGCTACCTCCGCTTTCTTTTGATTACAGCTGTGTGGAATATTATTTCCATCCTTTCACTTTAAATCTATTTGCTTCCTTGGTTCTAAGATGAGTCTCTAGTAAACAGCTTTTTTATCCATTCTGCCATTCTGTACATTTTAACCGGAAAGTTTAATGCAGTCACATTCAAAGTTATTACTGTAAAGGGAGTACTGGAACCAACCACCTTACCCTTTGGTTTTTATTTGTCAGATTTATTTTTTCCCTCTCTCTTTTTAAGTTATCTTTACTAATACTCTTCAATTCTGTGCCCTTCTCCAGACCTCTCCTATCTTTTTTTTTCAACCAACAGAACTCCCTTTAATATTTCTTGCAGGCCAGTCTTTTGTTAACAAATTGTCTCAGCATTTGTTTCTCTGTGAAAATTTTAAAGTCTCCCTCACTTTTGAAGGACAGCTTTGCTAAATTCTTGGCTGCCAATTTTTCTCTTTCAGAATCTTAAACATGTCTTACCACTGCCTCTCACCTCCATAGTGCCCACTGAGTAGGCAGTACTTAGTCTTATGCGGCTTTCCTTGTGTATGTGGTGAAATCACTTTTCTCTTGCTACTTTCAGGACTTTCTCCTTCTCTTCAGCATTTGACAACCTGATTAGAATGTATCTTGTAGTGGTTCTATTTGAATTTATTCTATTTGGAGTTCATGGGGCTTCTCTGATTTGCATGATTTGGAAGTTTTCCCCAATTATCTTCTCAAATATTCTTCCTAGCCCTTTACTCTTATACTTCTCCTTCTGGGACACCAATGATTCTTACATTTGTGCCCTTCATCGTGTCCATGATTTCCCTAAGATTCAACTGCAAATTTCCATCTTTTTCATCATTTGTTCTTCTGTGCATTTACATTCAATTGCCCTATTATCTATTCACCTTTTCTTTCTTCTGACTCTTCAAATCTGCTTTTGTGTGTCTCTAGTTTACTTTTAATTTGATCTATAGTATCTTTCAATCCTATTAGATCTGCTATTCTTCTATTTACTCTTTCAAATTCTTTATACTCTTCTAGTGTCTTCCTGATATCCTTTATGTCCCTAGCCAATTCATTGAAGTTGTTTTGGAGATTTATATGTATCTCTTTAATTAGTTGTTCCCAACTCTTTCTCCTCTGGCTTTTAAATTTGGTCATTTGGCTTGGCCATATTTTCTTGCATCTTCACATGCTTTGTGATTTTCTGCTGATTTCTCAGCATTTGATTAACTTGACAAGGTTATTTTGAAAGTTGATTTCCCTCACTTGTCTAAGACTTTATAGTTCCTTGGGTTTGCATTGAAGTTCTCCTTTGGCACTTGGTTTATGATTAATTCCCAGTGAGACCAAGGCCAAGGCCTCCTGAGGGAGATGCAAGTCTATCTGAACATCTGTAGAAGATTTGGCAGAACAGCAGTATGCCTGGTACACTTTCCCTGTCTTCCCAGAAGATGGTGCTCTTGGGCGACCTCCTCCCCTCAAGCCAGCTTCTCCCTGACTGTGGCAGCCCTGAGAGGAGTTCAAATCAGGTGAAAATCCAGTCAATGTACCAGGTCTCCATGCATGCTGAAACTCACCGGTCCCGGAAGTAGGGGTGGGCACTGTGCACCTCAGCAGAGAACTTGAGGGCACGATGGGTCTGGTGATTTTCAGGTTTCTGTGTGGAATAACCTTGGGCTGAGGGACTGAAATTTTCACTTTCCCCAGGCCTGAGCTAGCT
Organism: Choloepus didactylus; assembly: GCF_015220235.1. Lineage (NCBI taxonomy): Eukaryota > Metazoa > Chordata > Mammalia > Pilosa > Megalonychidae > Choloepus > Choloepus didactylus. The sequence goes on from NC_051316.1 coordinate 99,059,497, forward strand.
CAGAAGTGGAACGCTTGGTGCTTCCATGGCTCTATCCCTTGTCCCCACCTCTCCGCCCAGGTACTCCATGAGCACCTTCGGTCTCCGTGGAGAAAGGATACAGGCAGAGGAACAAAGAATGTCTCTCTTGCCTGCTAATTGTTGGGTCAGCTCTGCTCTACATTCCCTCTCCTCCTGAGGTGAGGGCCCCGCAGTGTTCCTCCAAACCAGCTGTTTGCAGTGGCCTGCCTCAGGGTTGGGGGGTAGGCACTGAGCACCGCAGCAAGGTCTCTGTACATGGCTAAAACAAGTCTCTTGGTTCCCAAGTTCCCACATGGGAGCTGCTGCCTGTGGGACTGAGAAAGGTGATCTCCCAAGCTGGCTGTGGAGATGGGAGTGCAGTAGTACACAGTTTCTCTCTCGCCCACTCCAACCGGCACATGGCAGACAGCCCCAGAGGTAGTCACAACTAAAAAAACTCACCCAATCCTTTCAGTCACAATTTCTCTGCTTTTTCATTCAGGTCCTCCCTATACAATGCAGAAGTCCCTCTCTGGCCACTCATACCCTGGAACCACTGTCCCAGTCGTTTTCTGCCTTTTCTCTAGTTATTCCACGGTGGAGAAGTTAGCTCTGCCTTTCCTATTCCGCCATCTACCTAGATGTCCCCCAAAACGGTTTTAACAATCTGCATTTCCACCTGTTCCATACAACAGTATCTGCCTCCTTGTGCCCTCAACAATGTTTCTTGTTTTTATTTGTGTTTGATTTCTTGGCTTAACTTGCCCAAACAAAGTCTAGATCTTTACACCTCTGATGATTACATCATGAATTTGCACTGCTACTAAAGATAATTATCCGAGAGCAATGATTTTAAAAGGCTAAGAAATCCATGATACTCATTATTAAACTTCTTTACATTATTATACCTTGGACATTATCATCAGATTTGATGCTGAGATGGGTAAGAGGATGGACTAAACAGAAGTAAGGAACCCACCATGTATGTAGGAATAGAGTATGCAGGAATAGAGTCTATACAGAATGTGTAGACACATTCTTCAGTGTCCCTCTTGGCTGTAGCAAGCTCGCTCCTTCTATCTGAGCTTATACAGTGCTCCAGTAAACTCATCAAGGCCCATGCTGAATGGGTGGGGCCACACCTCCATGGAGACTATCCAGAGCCATCACCCACAGTTGGGTGGGGCACATCTCCATAGAAACACTCAAATAATTACAATCTAATCAACAGTGATATGTCTGCCCACACAAGATTACATCAAAGATAATGGTGTTTTGGGGGACATAATATATTCAAACCGGCACATACGTATACTTGGTTAAAGGGTCATATGTGGAAGCCACATTCTGGAAAGTGAACTTGATCCAATCAAATTGTTGAGATAGGAACATTTATGTAGGAGAAAGCTATGTCAAATCTGTTCTAAAAACTGTCTAATACACCAAGCTAGTCCTAGACTGATACAAAAAAAGCACTAATTATAAATCTCACTTTTTCAATTTGATTGCAAGCATCAGATGGGGAAGGGCCAATGTTAATCATTTTTTTTAAATTCCTCACAGTTCCTTGCATATATTACAGCATGATTATTATTTAAGAATTCCTAATGCTATGTCCCATTATCAATTCCATGATAAAATTATAATAGTTTGCATAGTATTCCACCTGAAAATACAAATCAAAACTCTTTCTACAATTTACCTTCTTCTTCATCATCTTCTGGAGGAGAAGGTATCATTGAACTCTGAGATCCAGATTGTGGCAGGCGAATTGAGGGACTGGCTGTAGTTTTCCTCCTCTCTCTTTCAGATTCACTTTCCAAGCACACAACTTCATATAAAGTGTCAGTATTAGTCTTTCTCTCCTTTTGCTTTATCTTGAGGATGAAAAAAAATCATTCATTAAATGGTAAAATTCTTAATTCTTAAAATTAAACTCTTTCTGATTTCATAAAGAATATGAGAATAAAAATGTGCTATTTTGAATACTTACACTAAATGTAACCTTTTCTAAACAGAAAACCATATGTTTAAATTTAAAAACCTTAGCAAAGTAGGAATTACTAAGCAGGACTCCAGGTCTGCAATTTGATTATGGTGTTCACACTGTATCATCAAACAGCCAGCTCTCAATATTTATTAAGTGTGCATAACTGTTCTTTATCTTCCACGTTACTTTAAGGTATCCTTCAATGGTACATATAAAACTACAACTGAAAAATGCTTAAAAAATTTCTAAAACATAAAGTTTAGGACAAAGAAAGACCTCTTTACTTCCATGGTTTTTTCCACTCTTTTACCTTAATTAAAACAGTATTGGAAACTGTTCAGTTGAAAGCTACAACTCATGGAGGGGAGAGAACAGGGTGGCAGAGAAGAGAACAAAAAAAAACACAAAAATTTTGTTAACTCAAATTGGCTTGTATTTTACTTTTGTTTTGAGGCAAGCACATAAAAGTTTAAAGAAACCTCAATTAAAAATTAAGAAGAGGGAAGATAAAACTTTACTGGTATAATAAATATTTTAAATACACTCACATCCCATATTATAGTCAGTTTAAGCAGGAGGAAGAAAAAAACTAGAGTGAAATACAGAGGAGGAAAAGGGAGAACTGTAAGAAAAAGTACATAGAAAACCAGAAAGGAGGTTAATTTCAAATGCCATAAGTAGAAAAGACATATGAGCATGTGAAAGGATAGAAAGGGGAGAATAAGAATTTCATTAGGTACTGAAATACTGGGCAGAGCAAATATCATCTCAATGTTCAACTGGATTCTTAAGAAAAACTATCCCAAACCTGAAGTAAGGCCAAGAGAGTGGCAACATAACCCTTTCAAAATCATCCTGAATGACTATTTAAATTGGAGCTGGCAAGCTTTCCTGTAAGGGGCCAAACAGTAAATATATTAGGCTTTGCGGGACAGTAGTCTCTGTGGCAACAACTCAACCCATGCCACTGTAGTGTAAAAGCAGCACAGACAATAAGAAAATAAATGAGTGTGGATGTGTTGCAATAAAGCTTTATTTACAAAAACAGGTGGCAGGCCATATTTGGCCCTTGGGCTATGGTCTGCCAACTTTGATATAACAGGTTCACCAAAGATTATTTAATATTCGAGGTGAATAAGCCATTTTTTACTTAATTACTTGCTATTAGTTAAGGTCTCAGACTCTGGGAAGTTACATGATAAGCTGTAGATTTGTATCTAGTAGGTATGCAAATGGTTTCTGGCCACTAGAAAAGATAACCCAAAGGTTACCTATAGGACATTAAACAGTTTTTGTATTTAACCTAGAAAACTTATTCTAACATTCTTTTTTTTTTTTTAAAGGACTATATAAATACAAGTTACTCAAATACTCAGGACTAGTTTTATGATCTTACCGGTTCTCTCATTGAAGGGTTGAATTAAAATATTTGACACACATTGACTGTATATTTGTATTAATTATGACAGGGCATAGGATTTTAATTTTTTGTTATAGAGCTCTCAGAAGCATTATTTAATTGCTATCTGAAACGATGCAAAGATCAGAAATAGCTATCTTTTAAAACTTTTCACCATATACTATATACATGTAACAATTTTGCTCACCTAAAAAGAAACTCTCTCTGAATAACAGTGGCTGGAGCAATACTACCTTTTAAAGTTAGATAAAAACAGAGTCATAAGCTGCATCCAGCCTGTAAATCAAGAACTCTGGCTACTAAAAATGTTAATTGTTGAATTTGGGAAACAGTACATGGGGATTCATTATACTATTCTATTTCTGTATATGATTGGAATTTTCTATTATAAAAAGTTTTAAGAAATAATTAAACTTGAATAAATGGAAAGACAGTCATGTTCTTGGATAAGATTACTCAACATCATAAAGATGTCAATTTCCCCAAATAAATATGCAACTATTTTTTCAGAGCTAGATAAGATGAATCTAAAATTTATATTAAAAAAATAAACAAATAAGGAACACTTTTTCATTGCTGGCAGGAATGTAAAATGACACAGCCACTGTGGAAGACAGTTAAATTTAGAATTACCATATGACCCAGCAATCCCACCTCTAGGTACATAACCAAAAGAAGTAAAAGCAGGGACTCAACCAGCTTTTGCACACTGATTCACAGCGGCATTATTAACATTTGCCAAAATATGAAAGCAACGCAAGTGCTCATCAATCAATACATGGATAAACAAAATGTGGTATATACATACAATGGAACAATTTTCAGCCCTAAAAGGAATAAAGTTCTGATACATGCGACAACATGCTTGCTGGCAGGAATGTGCTAAGACAGCACACCAGAATAATATACCAGTAAATCAGAGATCTAAATGTATTAAATGAAATAAATACATTAAAATGAAAACATATACATATAGAAGAAAATGTGTAAATTCCTTCCTTTATGGGAGTAGTGGCACGCAAAAGATTTAAAGGAAAAGAAAATGATAAATTTAAGTACATAACAACAGCAACAACAAAAACCAACCTTAATTTAAGTCAAAAGACAAAAGACAAATGACAAACAGGGAGAAAATATTTGCAACATATCTCAAAGGGTTAATCTCTTGGATATACAAAGAGCTCCTAAAAATTGAGAGGAAAAGCCAAAATTGAAGAGAAAAATGTGCAAAAGACATCAACAAATCACAGAAAATGACCCTACATATGAAAAAAAAAATGCTTGATGCCCTCACATATCAGAAGATAAAGTAAAACTGCCCTAAGATACCATTGTCAAATCTATCAGATGAAGGTTTTTTTTTTTTTTTTCCCATGCTTTCTGGTCATTTGTATATCTTCTCTGGAAAGCTATCTATTCAAGCGTTTTGCCCATTTTTAAATTAGGTTGTTTGTCTTTTTGCTCTTAAGTTGAAATATTTCTTTATATATTCTTTTTTTTTTTCTACTTTGATTTTTTTTTTAAATTTTATTTTGAAATAAATTCAAACTTACAGGAACAGTTGCAAAAACAATACAAACCCCATATACAGCATACCGACCCCCTCCCCCGATACCCTGATACACCAACTTTAACATGCTGTCACACCGCCATTTCTTTCTCTCCCTCCCTCCCTTCCTCCCTATCTATCATGCATCATCTATTGCTCTGTCTTCTGAACATATGAGAGCAAGCTGCACACATCCTTGAACAAACATTGTAACTCACATATACAATTCCCATGAACAAGAACATTCTTCTATGCAATCCCATTAAGCGCAGCTAAGCTCAAGAAATTCAACATTGATACAAAGCTTACATTCTATATTCCCCTTTTTTTTTCCCCTTATGTTCCAACTGTGTCCCTTTGAGCCTCCTGTCCTCCATCCTCAGATCCCATCCAGGATCATCCTTTGCATTCAACTGTCATCTATCTAGACTTTTTTTTTTTTTTTTCAATTGTGGGAACAAGTATACAGCCTAAATCTTCCCATTCCACACCCTCCCTAGCATTCCATTAGTGGGATTGATCACATTTAGAATGTTGTAATGCTATCACCTTCCCACCATCCATTACTAGAAATTTCGCTTCACCTCAAACAGCAACCCTACACTCATTTCTTAACTTCCCATTGCCCCCTTCCCCCATTTCTCTTAACCCATACTCTACTTTTCATCTCTATGGTCATATTCCCTGATAATTTCTTTGTGTTTACTGTGGGGCTTAAATTTAACCTCTTAAATCCATAACAATCTTGGTTTTCTTTGATACCAACTTAACTTCAATAGGAGCTGTAAAGTATGTTCCTATACTCCTCCATTCCCGTGCCTTTATATAGTTCTTGTCAAAGGTTACATATTTTACTTTGAGTCCAAAACCACTGATTTGTCATTAGAGTTTATGTATTTTATATCCTGTAGGAAGTAAACAGTGGAGTTAAAAATAAAAAATTATTGACTTCTACTTGCATTCCATTGTGGTCAGAGAATGTGCTTTGAATACATTCAATTTTTTTTTTTTTTTTTTAATTTATCGAGGCTTGTTTTATGGCCCAGCATATGGTCTATTCTGGAGAAAGATCCGTGATCACCAGAGAAAAATGTGTGTCCTGGTGATTTGGGATGTAAGGTTCTATATATGTCTGTTAAAATTCTCTATATCTCTCTCTCCTTTCTTTGTTTCTCTGTTGGTAGGGCTCCCTTTAGTATCCAAAGTAGGGCAGGTCTTTTATTGGCAAAATCTTTCAGCATTTGTTTGTCTGTGAAGAATATAAGCTCTCCCTCAAATTTGAAGGAGAGCTTTGCTGGATAAAGTATTCTTGGTTGGAAATTTTTCTGTCTCAGAATTTTAAATATGTCATGCCACTGCCTTCTCGCCTCCATGGTGGCCACTGAATAGTCACTACTTAGTCTTATGTTGTTTCCTTTGTATGTGGTGAATTGCTTTTCTCTTGCTGCTTTCAGAACTTGCTCCTTCTCTTCAGTATTTGACAGTCTGATCAGAATATGTCTCGGAGTGGGTTTATTTGGATTTATTCTATTTGGAGTTCACTGGGCATTTATGCTTTGTGTATTTATATTGTGTAGAAGGTTGGGGAAGTTTTCCCCAACAATTTCTTTGAATACTCTTTCTAGACCTTTACACTTCTCTTCCCCTTCTGGGACACCAATGAGTCTTAAATTTGGACGTTTTATTTTATCTATCATATCCCTGAGATCCATATCGATTTTTTTGATTTTTTTCCCCATTCATTCTTTTGTTCTTTCATTTTCTGTTCTGTAGTCTTCTAGGACGCTGAGTTGTTGTTCAACTTCCTCTAATCTTGTATTATAAGTACCCAGAGTCTTTTTAATTTGGCCAACAGTTTCTCTTATTTACATAAGATCTTCTATCTTTTTATTTACTCTTGCAGTTTCTTCTTCATGCTCTTCTAGGGTCTTCTTCATGTCCTTTATATCCTGTGCCATGCTCTCATTCTTTGACTGTATTCCTTTGATTAATTGCGCCAAGTACTGTGTCTCCTCCAATCGTTTGATTTGGGTGTTTGGGATTGGGTTCTCCACATTGTCTGGTTTTAGCAAATGCTTTAAGATTTTCTGTTGTTTTTGGCCTCTTGGCATTTGCTTTGCTTGATAGCTGTGATCTTCCAGGACCTCTGCCGAGGGAAGGCTGTGCTACGTCACAAGTGCGCACCGTCCCTCAAGGGAAGCCCTGGGCAGCCGGGCCGTGCAGAGGTGCTCCCAGCCTGATGGGCAAAAATGGCTGAATGGGGTGTCTCAACCCCCCCCCCCCTTAGCACAGCTCCACCTTCCCAGCTCTGGGACAACTAGCTGTGGTTGCACCCAAGGCCACTGTCCACAGCCGATATTGTGGTGTGTGAGGGGTGCCGTGGGAAGCCGGCTGCAAGGGGTGCAGTTTCTTTCTCCTTTTGGCTCTCCCCTCTGTCCCTCTGGCCCCAGGACAATCAGCAGCAGGTGTGGGGAGGGCTATCCTCCACGCCAAACACCGAGTCGTTGCCTACAGCCCGCTCCTGCAGTGCTTCATTGCACGGTTCTCACTGCCGTATCTGCAGCCGCTCCCGGGTTTTGTTTTGTTTTAAAAAGAACTAGTCCATCTCCAAATGCCAACCCACAGTTTCCCCACACCGCAGCACTGCTGCGGACTTTCAGCCGGCTTACTCACTCGTTTCAGAATGCAGACTCCCAGTTTCACCAAGTGCACAGTCCCTATGGTTTTAGCAGACCTTGTCCAGCTGGTGCATCACTGGAAGTGGTATTCTGGGTCACTTTCTGGTTTTTATCTAGTATTTTTCACGGAGGTGTTTTTTTTTGCCCTGTCTCACCTAGCCGCCATCTTAGGTTCTCCTCTTTATATATTCTTGATATGAAAATTTTATCACAGGCTGGGGGCAAGATGACGGCATAGTGAGGTGTGGAATTCAGTAACTCCTCTAGGGCAGCCAGTAAACAGCCAGGAACTCTCTGGAACATCTGTTTGGGGGACTTCTGTGACTGACAGATGTTGAAAACCAGTCTGGAATGGGTGGAATGGCCTATCAGATGAAGTTTGACACCACACTCAGCAAACCTAAGGAGACACAGACATCTACACATACTGTGAAACTCTATGGTTACAATCTTCAAGGAGGGAAATTTGGTAAATACAACAAAATTATATCGTATTTACCATATGTACCAGTGATTTCACTAACAGGAATCTAGTATAAGAGGCGCTTTGAAAAAAACAAAACAATACCTGCACAAAGTTCTATGTTGCAGCATTATTTGGAATAGCAAATGATGGGAAAAAATTCAAATGTCCATCAGCAGAGGTCTGGTTGAATTGACCATGATTCATCCAAACAACGAAGTACTATATAGCCACTAAAAAGAATGAGGAAGATCTCTAGATACTGATGTGGAATGATCTACTGGGTACATTAGTTTTAGAAAAGCAAGGTAGAGAACATTATATACACTATGCTGATTTTTATGTAAAGAGGAAGCTAAAACTTACAGAGGAATATTTTACTTTCAGTAAGAAACAATGGAAAGATAAACCAAAAACTAATAATAATCAATACCCATAGTTCAGGTGGTCAGGAGATACAGATGAAAACAAGAGTTCTGCATATGCCTTTTTACATAATTTTGACTTTTATACCATGTAAGTATTTTACAAGTAAGTCAAATCAAAAAGGAAAAAAAAAACAAAGCCCCCAATAGAAAATAAATGGAGACAGATGAACCTAATTATATGTCAAATGTTAACTACAATGAAAAAGAAATTATTTCAAATAAATTCTGAACGAAGTCCCAATTTTATAATCTTATAAGGAACATGGTCAAAGTACAAAAAGAAGCTCCATAATATCTTACACTTCACTCAAAAGTTTTACTATTAATTGTAATAAGGATATTTTGGATTTTTTGATGAAACAGGATAAACCAAATAAATTAAATACATTAGTGTTACTGTAATTAAGATTTTCATTATAAAAGAAATACAAATGTAAAAGAAAAGAAGAAAATCCTTTAATGTTAATTACTACTGAAAACATTTATATGAGCTCAACTGACTCAGGGAAGATCATTAACAGATGCTAAAACCATTAGTTAAAATGCTGTTGAAGAACAGGCCATTTTGAAGTAGGCACAGTATCACACCAAAGGTTATTTGCTAATTGCAAAAAGAAAACCCTCCTTTCACAAAGCAAAGAGCCAGTGTTCACCACCTTAACCAAGTGATCACCTTTAGCAACAGGAATAGTGAACAACTTGATGTCAAGGCCTCCTGATTTAGCAGTGGAAAAGCTCTGGTGTAAAAAGTATTTTGATATTTTTATCTTAAGAAGTATCATTGTATAGCGGACACGTGCAAACACAGATAAGACATGCACCCACAGTAAATTAAGAGTAAAAGGCCCAGGATTGTAGTTATGGTTATACTAACAACTTGTCTAGATGACCTTAACTACATCACTTAGTCTTTCAGATGCCATGTTTATTATTTCTAAAATAATAATTTTATAATAAATTATTAGCTCCCTACAGTCTCTTTGGCTATAAAAATTCTTTTAGTTCTGAGAATGCTTACTTTAAGCTATGTTATGTTTATTTATATGCTATGTTATAGTTGGAAAATCTAGTCTTTAGACTATTTTCTTCCACTTTTAGTAAACGCTATCTGAAAATTTAAATTCAAGAAAGCAATCTTTCTTTCCTCACTAATTTTAAGAGATTCTTCTCTAATATGATGCTATCTTAATTTAACAATCCCACACATGGAAATAAAATGCTTCCAGGCTAAAAAGGAGTTACCGAGTCACCAGATAGTTTTAGTTAAAGGAAAAGTATCAAATTTTAAACCTGTATTTCTAAAAACATTTCTGTAATTGTTTTCCCATACTGATGGCAATAAACAGAAACACTCTATTATTTTAAAACAATGCCCTGTAGCACAGTTTCCTTTTCAGACTAATGAAACCTAAAAAAGGGGTTAAAATTTTAAATTATGCTTACTTTGTTTTAGGTAAATCCAAAAAATACTCACAAAAAGAAAGGCAAAAGTAGCATGAGTCTATAGAAAGAGCCCTGACTGAGACTCTTACCAGGCTTAGGTATAAATCTTCTCTACCACAACACCCCATAAATTCTACTATTTGACATCTTTGGGATTGTCCCCTTATCTATAAAATGAGAATACTATTTTAACTTCATTGGGTCACTATGAAAATTATGTAAGACAGTAAAAGTGAAAGTGGCTAGTACAGTGATATCCATAATAGGTCCTCAATTGGTGATAGTTTCTATTACTTTTTAATGCCATGAGTATAAATGACAGAATAAATAAATTTGGTTCATTAAGTTACAAGGGATGAGATTAACAGCGCTCACAGACAAAATACTGAACAGCAAAAACTTGTTCAATTTTTTCACACTGTAACCCCCACCCCTTATTCCCCAACACAACAAAAGATTCATCCAAATAAGGAGAAAAACGAAAGATTATTCTCAGGAATTTCCTGCCCTCCTCCCAGCTTCCATACGTACACTTCTGCTTTTTACAAATATTGACAACTCAGCCTATGTTTACCCTGTAACCTTAACAGAGGAGTCTAGAGTAGTATATCAGGCTATATATATTTATAGTTGATCAGGTACGAAGAGATCTTTGGCTACTTTCCACTATAAAGTCATTTTTTAATTAAATAAAAATAAAGGCAGCTAGAACAACATACTATATTAGAGAATTTTTTAAAACTTGCAATTAAAATTAAACACATTTAATTTATTTGTATGAAAAGATAGATTAATAGAAGTAGGTTTCTAAAATCCAGTTTTTTAATCCAAGACTGGGAAACATAAAACTTGAAGGGAAAAGCAAGGTTGGTGAACTTAATTTATATTCACTTAAAGAATATTAAAGAGACAGAACTCTAACTGAAGAAAATATCTATGATTCATAAACATACAAATTGGTATTAAAAATATTTTACAATTAATTTGTATTTACCATCTCTCAGTCTAGAAACTTCAGAGACTCGTCCTTTCCCACCTCCAAAATGTTCAAAGTGATGCTTATAAATTGGTTTTCTTACTGAACAAGCGATTTCTGAAAAGAAATCTCTATTCCTAACTCAGCCTGTTATAACAGTTAAGGAGCAGGGGAGGTGGGGAGTTGGGGTTGGCAATTCTAGTGTAGGAGAGTAGGTAAATTGCAAACTTAAATGGGACAGTTTGGTGAATATTGAGAAGTAAACTGCAGCAAAAACTTGAGTGAGGTGAGTATTAAGAAGTGGGATCTAGAGAAAGAGCATTCCAGGCTGAGGGAAGAGTTAAAAGCAAATGTCCTAAAAAAGTATATTTAGAGAAGACTGAGCAAATGAGGAAAAAATAAGACAGGAACGAATTAAAAGGCATCAGATCAGGTAGGGCCTTTTAAGCCATTGTAAAGATTTTGGATTTTACTGAGTGAAAAAGTGTCAGAGAGCTTTAATCTCAGTCTGCTATGTTGAGATTAGATCACAAGTGGGCAAAGAGAGAAACAGGGAGATGAGTGAAAAGGCTACTGCAGTAATCCAGGTGAAAAATGACAACTCAGATGAGAGTGAAAGAAGTCTAGGTAGCAAGAAGTCATCAGATTCTGGATATGCTTTGAAAGTAAACAGAATTTCCTTACAGATTGGATGTCAGGTATGAGAAAGCAAAGAGTAAAGATGCTTGGCCTAAGTAACTATTAGGAGAAGATGCCATGAATGGAGATAGTAATGGCAGGGAGGTAGACCACCTTGAGGATAGAGGAAGAAACAGGAAGTTTGGATACATGTTAATTTTGAGACGTCTCATCAAAAACCAAACAGGGATGCTGAGTAGGCAGTTACATAAAAGACATTACAATTTGGGAGAGAGGTGTGCACCGGAAAGAAAAATTTGTGAGCGAAAAGCACATAGATGACAATATGGAACTAAAGTTGCTCACAAAGGGGGTGACTATAGACAAAGAAGGGATCCAAAGATTAACACCAAGGAACTCCAAAATTATGGAAATAAGAGAAGAAATCAGAAAAGAAGATTGAGAAGAGGTAAATAATGAGACAGAATAAAAATCAAGAGTGTAGGATATCCTCAAAGCTGAATGAAAGAGGGGTAATTGAGAGAAAGAATCAAATGCTGCTGACAGATCAATTAAGAAGAGGACTCATATTGTCTACTGGATTTAGAAATGACCTTGGTGACCACAATGACAGCAGTCTCAGAGTCTCGGGGAGGCGGGGAGGAAAACTGTGCCTGGAGGAGTTATAAAAGAGAATGAAAAGTAGGAACTAGAGACAGAGAAAACAGACTACTACTTTCAAGGAATCGTGCTACAAAGGAAAGCAAAAAGGGGGCAGTAATAGTATGACAATGGGATCTAAGAAAAACTGAAAGAACAGAACAGAGATTTCAGCTGCTGCACACTGGAGGAGAGATAAGAGTATGAATTTGATTTTGGTCAAGATATAAGCCAGATAATGAATAAATCAATACATTTTAGAACAGAGAACTCTGAATTCCTACAAATATTATTTTAAATGCCCAAGGCATAATCCAAAATTGTTAGACAAAGAAACAGAAAAATGTGACTAATCAGACATTATCATTAGCACTGAAGGATTCGAAAACTATTATAATTACGGTTGAGGATGCAAAAGAAAATCTACACCACCCCCCAAAAATAAATAAATAAATAAAAAGCCCAAACAGGAAATCTCTTAAGAAAATAGAAATTTAAAAATACAATATTTGAAATGTTCTTTTATTGTACGTTTTTTTTAATTTTTTTATTTTTTTTAATTTTTTTATACAGTTGATTTAAAAAAAAAAGTTTAGGAAAAAAAAAAACAACAAGGAAAAAAATATGCAGAGCCCCCTTGAGGAGCTGGTAGAGAATGCAGGGGTATTGGCCTGCTCCACCTCGATGGTTGCTAATGTGCTCACAGACATAGGGGACTGGTGGTTTGACAGGTTGAGCCCTCTACCACAGGACTTGCCCTTGGGAAGACTGTTTCCGCAAAGAAGAGGCTAGGCCTCCCTATAATTGTGCTGTTTTTTTCTATGCCCGTCTCCTCTCTGCTGGGCTGGCTGCTCTCAGATTCTCTGGTGTCTGGTCTCAGTCTATCTATGGTTGGAGTCTGGATCAGTAAAATGAGTTTCCGATGAGGGCTGCCACTGCAGTTCTCCCTTCGCCTTCCCGGAGCTGACAGCCCCTCCTCCCACAGGACTGAGCCTGGCAGGGAGGGGTGCGGGTCCCCTGGCCACAAAAACTTACAGATTTCGCTGATCTCAGCAGTTCCACGTTTTCATGAGTGTTGTATGAAGTACGCCCAAAGTCATATTGCTCTGTGGTGTCCAGTCCACACAGTTCCTGGCTTTCTACCTACTTTCCTGGAGGAGTAACTAAAACATACAGCTCACCAGTCTGCCATCTTGCCCCGCCTCTCTCTGTCCGGCAATGGATTTTTAGATATAACAACAAATGCATGAATAACAGAGAAAATAGATAAATTGGACGTTATCATAATTAAAACATTCTAAACATCAGACATTATCAGGAAGGTGAAAAAACTATATACAGAATATAAGTACTTGAAAATCATATATTTGACAAAGGTTTAAAATCTAGAATATAGAAAGAAATGCTACAACTCAACCACAAGAAGGCAAAGAAACCAATTTAATAATGGGCAAAGGACTTGAATAGACATTTCCATAAAGAACAAAAACAAGTGGCCAGTATGCATATGAAAAGATTCTCTACAACATTAGCAAACGGGAAAATGCAACTCAAGATAAGAAACCACTTCCCCTACCCACAAGGATGGCTATTATTTTTTTAAAAATGAAAATAACAAGTTTGACAAGAATCAGAGAAATCGGAAGTGGAAATATAAAATGGTGCAGCTCCTGTGGAAAACATTTTGGCAGTTCCTCAAAAAGTTAAACATGGAATTACCACAAGACCTTGCAATCCCACTTCTAGGCATACATCCAAAAGGAATGAAAACAAAGACTCAGATATTTGTGTACAAATGTTTATAGCAGTATTATTCACAACAGCAAAAACAACCCAAGTGACATCAACAAATGAAAGGATAAACAAACTATCATATATACATACAATGGAATATTATTCAGTCATGAGGAGGACTAAAGTTTGGACACAAGTGACAACACGAATGGACCTTGAAAATGTTTGGCTAAGTGAAATGAGCCAGACACAAAAAGACAAATATTTTATGATTCCATGCACATAAAATAACTAGAAATAGGCAAATTCAGACAGTCAGAAAGCAGGTTAGGTAAACAGGACTGGAGAAATGGTGAGTTCTTGTTAAATGGTTATATAGCTTCCGTGTGGGGTGATGAAAATGTTTTGGAAATAGTTTTGGAAATCATCATATATGTAACTAATGCCACAGAACTGTATATACCTTAAAATGGCTAAAATAGCAAAATTTATGTTCCACTTATTTTCCCACAATGAAAAAAATTAAAAAAAAAATCAATGCTTCCAGAGACTGTGGGATAACACCTTTAAACATAAAGGACTGAGTTATATACCCAAATTTAGATAAAGATAAAACTTGTCAACTAAGAATCCTATATCCAGTGAAATATCCTCCAGGATTGAAGGCAAAATAAAGACACTTTCAGATAAAGAAAAGAAAATGTGCACTAAAAGAAATACTGAAAGAAATTTTTCAGGTCAAAGATAAATGATACCAGATGAAAAACCTGGATCTTTAGAAAGAAATGATGAGCAACAAAAATGTTAAATAGATAGGTAAATATAAAAGATAGTACCTCCTCTTAATATATTTAAGATACACGACTGTTTAAAAGATTTAATTAATACATACACTACAATAAATGATCAATCAGTCCCGAAAGTGATTTCTCCTTTCTTATCCCCACCCTCCACACATTTATAGAAAAGTACAGTACCTGTTTTAGTTTCAAAAAAAAATTTTCAGTAGTACTACGTTTGCTGAAGGGCCAGAATAATCTTTCATTAGGTGGGCACACACGGACTTTTGTCTCTAGAAGAAATCGAACAGGTTCCTGTACTTCTGTTATTACCAAATCAACAGCTGTGGTCATAAACAGCACTTTATCTGTAAAGAGAGGAGAGAAGCAAATAGTAAAGACAGAAATATACTTACTCATATAATTAATGTAAAAATCATTACTTTTATTACAGACTTTGAAGATATCTTAAGGAAAATCATCAAGCAAATAAAAATCCAAAGCAATGAGACAAAGAGCTGTTTTGAGAAAAAAAGATGCTGCATTGAGACTTCTTTCCTTGGGTAGACTCGTAGAAGTGGAATTAGTAAGTGACTGTGGTATATACTTTAAACCTTATGAAATGTACAGTTAGATTATTTTTCAAAAGTGGGATGTGGTTTCTTTATGCCAACCTCATCAACAATCAATGCGAATTCTCAACTTTTAAAATCTTGGTTAAAAATTGTATCATACTTTAAATTTTTAATTTCCACTAACATCAAGTTTTCCCCATATCTACTAATCACTTCTGTGAACTATTTATTTATATCCTTTATGCATTTATTTAATGAGGTAGACTGAGATAGGTACGCAAATTTAGACATGCTCTTAAACTTAATCCACATTCTTGTGGGTGTGAACCCGTCATAAACAAGATCTCTTAAAGATGTTATTTTTAATTAAGGTGTAGCCCCATTGAACAAAGGTGGGCCTTAATCTGGCTTACTGGAGGCTTCATAAAGAGAAAGTCATAGGGAGGAGTACGAAGCAGGAAGTCCATGGGAACACCGAGAAAGGAGAGGACGTTGCTATGTGACCCAAAAGAAACTGAAGCCCAAGGGATTTTGGAAAGCCAGTATATGAACACTACCAACACCAGAAGAAGCAAGCCTTATAGTCTCTGGAATTGTGAATCAATACATTTCCCTTATTTAAATCAACCCATTTTTTGGTATTTGCAGCTTGGCAAACTAAGACATTTATAGAGCTAATAATAAGAAAAGAAAAATGAAGGGAAAACAATAAATGCTCCATAACACCATTAGTTAAACAAACGTTACATTTGCAGGTTGGAATATCATGCAGCCATAAAATGACATACAGGAAAAGTATGAAATATCTTGAAAAATGTGCTTATACATAGACTGTGCCTGAAAAGCTACGCAAAAAACTGGTAACAGAGGTTCCCTTTAGGGAGGAGCCCTTGGCACTGTGGTAGACTTACTTTTCCCTACACATCTTTTGGACTCTTCGAATTTTTAACTAGGAGTGTATGTAAAACCTCTCCACAAAAATAATTAAATTTTAAAGTCCATCAGGAGGAGGATCCAAGATGGCGGATGAGGAGAAACAGCAGATTAGGAGAGAGAGCGCAAAATTCTGCCGTGTGAAAAACACTAGATAAAGGACAGAAAGTGCTCCAGAACAGCAATGCCAGGGTTCCACCAGCTGGAACTTCTACACCCACAATGAGTGTGCACTTGGAGAAACCAAGAAGCTGTGTTTAGAGATGGGTGAATGTTTGGCCCGGAAAGCCACTGGGGCAAGGGTGGCTGAAGCCAGCTGACAGTGGGAGGGGAGTAACCTTCCATGCCCCAGGCACCCTCCCGATTACAATGGTGAGTGAAAATCCTTCACAGACCCATGGCAAGGAGCCCCTGAGCCTGAACTGGCTACTAGAGCAGATGGACAGTTGGGGAAGGGGTTAGCTTTCCACACCCCATGCATCCAACTTTGCAGCTGAGTGGGAGACAACTCTTCAGAGCTCTGCGGCTGAGAGCTTCCTTGAAGGAATTTGGGATTTGGCGGACTTGTGACAGTGAATACTCTGCCTGCATGGAAACCCACAGTATGCACAGCCTAGAAGCCGGGGTGCGGCACGGAAGTACCAGGAGCTCTCCCCCATTCCTAGGGACTTGTGGGCACACAGCAGAGATGACCTGCGGGGCATTTTAGCTGGAAGGTGAGATGCACAGCTCTGCAGCCCCAGAATACTCAACCCACAGCCCCGGGATGGCTAGGACCACTGTGTCCTGAGTGGACTCCCTGAAAAACCATGCAGGGATACCCCCTGATCCACAGGACTGCTGGTCCCAAGTGCACGTGAAAAGTTGTACACTGACTGGACCTCCACATGGATTGGCACCCCACTCGGGGTACAGATGAAGTTAGGGAGAACTGGCTTGAGAGTAACAGGTGGCTCAGGAGCACCATCTGCTGTTAGATCAGGGAAAGTGCATTCACTAAGCTCTAGTTCAGCAAAATTATAGATAAATGTTCAAATGAGCACGTGTATCCTAAAAGAACCCTATCAAGATAAGCAAACGCCAAGAGAGAAAAACAAAAAAAAAAAAATACAAAGCATATGAAGAAACTAGAAGATATGGATAACCCAGACATCCAAATTAAAAAGCCAGAGGAGACACGGAACTTGGAGGAATTAATCAAGGAAGTACACAAAAATATCAATGTCATGACTCAGGATATAAGGAACATAAAGAAAACCCTAGAAGAGCATAAAGAATTTGTAAAAGTAAGTTAAAAATAGCAGATCTTATGGAAATAAAAGATACTGTTGATCAAATTAAAAAGATTTTTGAGACACACAACACCAGATTTGAAGACGTAGAGGAAAGAATTAGCAAACTTGAGGAAAGCACAAAAGAACGAATGGTCGGGGAGGAACCTGAGATAGCGGCTAGGTGAGACAGGCAAAAAAAACACCTCCATGAAAAATACTAGATAAAAACCAGAAAGTGACCCAGAACACCAATTCCAGCGATACACCAGCCGGACAAGGTCTGCTAAATCCATAGGGACTGTGCATTTGGTGCAACTGGGAGTCTGCATTCTGAAACGAGTGAATGAGCCAGCTGAAAGTTCGGCAGCCATGCTGCAGTGTGGGGAAACGGTGAGTTGGGGTTTAAAGACGGACTAATTCTTTAAAAAAAAAAAAACAGAAAAAAAAACCTGGGAGTGGCTGCGGGGAGAACTGTGCAGTGAAGCTCGGCAGGACCGGGCTGTACCAATGCCTCAGTGCCTGAAGCACGGCAGGACCGGGCTGTACCAATGCCTCAGTGCCTGGCATGGAGGACAGCCCCCCCCCACGCCCACTGCTGATTATCTCAGGGCCACAGGGGCAGAGGGGAGCCAAAAGGAGAAAGAAACTGTGCCCCTTGCAGCCATCTCCCCGGCGGGCTGGGGACGCTCCTGCCCGGGGCCAGACCCACAGCCCAGAGACGGACTAAGAAACCCTGTTTGACGGGGAGGGTACCCCGCAGCACTGTAAACACTATACAATATCAGCCACAACAGTGGCCTTTAGTGCAATCACAGCTAATTGTCTAAGAGCTGGGAAGGCGGAGCTGAGAGAAAAGGGGGAAATTCACTTGTCCCATTCAACCACCTTTAAAGCAGGCTGGGAACACCGCTGCACGGCCCGGCGGCCCAGGGCTTCCGTGGAGAGCCGGCACACAATTGTGACGTGACACAACCTTCCCTCAGCAGAGGTCCTGGAAGAACACGGCCGAGAAGGGGGACCCACTTGGAAATCCCAGGGACCCTATGCCAATACCAAGGACTTGTGGGTCAGAGGCAGAGGCAATCTCTGGCAAGACTGAAATGAAGGCTTAGACTCTTGCAACAACCTTAAATCTCCTGAAACACCTGGGAGGTTTGATTATTAAAGCTGCCCTGCCTCCCTAACCACCCAGACACATGCCCCACATTCAGGGCAGACAGCACAAACAACACACCCAAACTTGGTGCACCAAATGGACCCCACAAGAATCAGATTCCCACACACCACAAAGACAAAGTTGGGGAGAGCTGACTTGGGGGAATAGGTGTCTCGAAGACGCCATCTGCTGATTAGCTAGAGAAAGTGTATGCCACCAAGCTGAAGATCTGACGAATTAGAGATCAGTATTTTTTATAACCTGAAAGAAACCTACCAAGTAAAGCAAATGCCAAGAAGCCAAAAACAACAGAAAATCTTAAAGCATATGCAAAACCAGATGATATGGAGAACCCAATCCCAAACAGCCAAATCAAAAGATCAGAAGAGACACAGTACTTGGTGCAATTAATCAAAGAACTAAAGACAAACAATGATAGCATGGCACAGGATATAAAGGACATAAAGAAGACCTTAGAAGACCATAAAGAAGAAATTGCAAGAGCAAATAAAAAAACAGAAGATCTAAAAGAAACTGTTGGCCAAGGTAAAAAGACTCTGGATACTCATAATAAAAGATTAGAGGAAGTTGAACAATGACTCAGCATCCTCGAGGACCACAGAACAGAAAATGAAAGAACAAAAGAAAGAATGGAGAAAAAAATCGAAAAAATCGAAATGGATGTCAGGGATATGATAGATAAAATAAAACGTCCAAATTTAAGACTCATTGGTGTCCCAGAAGGGGAAGAGAAGGGTAAAGGTCTAGAAAGAGTATTCAAAGAAATTGTTGGGGAAAACTTCCCCAACCTTCTACACAATATAAATACACAAAGCATAAATGCCCAGCAAACTCCAAATAGAATAAATACAAATAAACCCACTCGGAGACATATTCTGATCAGACTCTCAAATACTGAAGAGAAGGCGCAAGTTCTGAAAGCAGCAAGAGAAAAGCAATTCACCACATACAAAGGAAACAACATAAGACTAAGTAGTGACTACTCAGTGGCCACCATGGAGGCAAGAAGGCAGTGGCATGACATATTTAAAATTCTGAGAGCGAAAAATTTCCAACCAAGAATACTTTATGCAGCAAAACTCTTCTTCAAATTTGAGAGAGAGCTTAAATTTTTCACAGATAAACAAATGCTGAGAGACTCTGCCAATAAAATACCTGCCCTACTTCAGATACTAAAGGGAGCCCTACCAACAGAGAAACAAAGAAAGGAGAAAGACATATAGAGAATTTTAACAGACATATATAGAACCTTACATTCCAAATGACCAGGACACTCATTTTTCTTTAGTGATCATGGATCTTTCTCCAGAAGAGACCATTAGCTGGGACATAAAACAAGCCTCAATAAATTAAAAAAAAAAAAAAAAATTGAATTTGTTCAAAGCACATTCTCTGACCACAGTGGAATACAAATAGAAGTCAATAATTTTTGAATTGTAACTCCACTATTTACTTCCTACATGATATGAAATACACAAACTCTAATGACAAATCAGTGGTTTTGAACTCAATGTAAAATATGTAATTTTAGACAACTATATAAAGGCGGGGGAATGGAGGAGTAAAGGAACATAGTTTACATGTCCTATTGAAGTGAAGGTGGTATCAAAGACAAACAAGATTGATATGGATTTAAGAGTTTAATTTTAAGCCCCACAGCAAACACAAAGAAATTATCAGAGACTATGACCACAGAGATAAAAAGTAGAGTATGGGTTAAGAAAAATGGGGGAAAGGGCAATGGGGAATTAAGAAATGAGTGTAGGGTTGCTGTTTGAGGTAAAAGGAAATTTCTAGTAATGGATGGTGGGAAAGAGCATTACAACATTCTAAATGTGATTAATCCCACTAATGGAATGCTAGGGAGGGAGTGGAATGGGAAGATTTAGGCTGTATATGTTTCCACAATTGAAAAAAAACAAAAAAAAACAACAGTCGAAATAGATGACAATTGAATGCCAAAGATGAACCTGGATGGGATTGGAGGATGGAGGACAAGAGGCTCAAAGGGACAGAGTTGAGACATAAGGAAAAGGAAATATAGAATGTAAGCTTTGTATCATTGTTGAATCTCTTATACTTCCTAGCTGCGCTTAATGGGATTGCATAAAAGAATATTCCTGTTCATGGGAAGTGTATATGTGAATTATAGTGTTTGTTCAAGGATGGGTGCAGCTAGCTCTCATATGTTCAGAAGACAGAGCAATAGATGAAGGATGATAGATAGGGAGGGAGGGAAAGAAATAGCGATGTGACAGCATGTTAAAGTTGGTGGACAGGGCTATCGGGGGAGGGGGTCAGGGTATGATGGAGTTCTGTGTATGGGGTTAGTATTGTTTTTGCAACTGTTCCTATAACTTTGAATTTATTTCAAAATAAAAATAAACAAAAACACAATTGGGATTGGCAAGAAGGCATTCTATCACTACAGTTGCTAATTTAATGAGTCAAAGGAGTAAAGGAAGTGAGGTAGGCCAGCCTCATGCAAATACTGGTTGCATATATTTAAGTACAGATATTTAAAACATTTTACCAGGAGTTATTTTTTTTTTTTTTTTTTGAGAGCTTCAGCTTTGCTTTATTACTTATTCATGCATGTACTTACTACTCACTCATTCATTTATCTATTCAAGGGAATTTACTGTTAATTGCTAGGGAGCCAATGGTAATAAGACATAGCCTTACTTTTCAGAGAAACTGCAGCCAGGTCTTAAATTCTGTTGCCTTGCCAGGCCAGCCTCTTATGACTTCTTTTCTTTTTTTTTTTTAATTCATTTTATTGAGGTATATTCACATACCATGCAGTCATACAAAACAAAGCGTACATTCGATTCTTCACAGTACCATTACATAGTTGTGCATTCATCACCAAAATCAATCCCTGACACCTTCATTACCACACACACAAAAATAACAATAATAAAGTGAAAAAGAGCAATTAAAAAAACAAAAAAAAAGACGACAGAGCAATAGATTGTGGATGATAGGGAGGGAGGGAGTGAAAGAAAGAAATGGTGGTGTGACAGGATGTTAAAGTTGGTGGATCGGGGTATTGGGGGAGGGGGGCCGAGGTATGCTGGAGTTCTGTATATGGGGTTTGTATTGTTTTTGCAACTGTTCCTGTAAGTTTGAATTTATTTCAAAATAAAATTTGGCTTCTTCTTCGGCTGCCCAGTGAAGCATTTCCGGAGGAGTTCGTCGAAGTTGCCAGTTCGTTTCCTGAGGAGTTCATCGAACACATTTGTCGAAGACCCCAGTTCTTTTCCTGAGTTCGTCGAAGTTGCCAGTTCGTTTCCTGAGGAGTTCATTGGACATCTTCTTTGGAGTTGACAGTTTGTTGACTGCTCTGCAGAATTTGGACTCGTGCATACCCACAGTTGTTTACTCCTCCAGGAAAGTAGGTAGAAAGCCAGGAACTGTGTGGACTGGACACCACAGAGCAATCTGACTTTGGGCATACTTCATACAACACTCATGAAAACGTGGAACTGCTGAGATCAGCGAAATCTGTAAGTTTTTGCGGCCAGGGGACCCGCGCCCCTCCCTGCCAGGCTCAGTCCCGGGGGAGGAGGGGCTGTCAGCTCCGGGAAGGAGAAGAGAGAACTGCAGTGGCAGGTCTTATCAGAAACTCATTCTACTGATCCAAACTCCAAACATAGATAGACTGAGACCAGACACCAGAGAATCTGAGAGCAGCCAGCCCAGGAGAGAGGAGACAGGCATAGAAAAAAAACAACACAAAAAACTCCAAAATAAAAGCGGAGGATTTTTGGAGTTCTGGTGAACATAGAAAGGGGAAGGGCCCTGAGGCGCATATGCAAATCCCGAAGAAAAGCTGATCTCTCTGCCCTGTGGACCTTTCCTTAATGGCCCTGGTTGCTTTGTCTCTTAGCATTTCAATAACCCATTATATCTCTGAGGAGGGCCCTTTTTTTTTTTTTTTTTTTTAATCCTTTTTTCTTTTTCTAAAACAATTACTCTAAGAACCCCAATACAGAAAGCTTCAAAGACTTACTATTTGGGCAGGTCAAGTCAAGAGCAGAACTAGGAGAGCTCTGAGACAAAACGCAATAATCCAGTGGCTGAGAAAATTCACTAAACACCACAACTTCCCAAGAAAAGGGGGGTGTCCGCTCACAGCCATCATCCTGGTGGACAGGAAACACTCCTGCCCTTCGCCAGCCCCATAGCCCAGAACTGCCCCAGACAACCCAGTGTGACGGAAGTGCTTCAAATAACAGGCACACACCACAAAACTGGGCGTGGACATTAGCCTTCCCTGTAACCTCAGCTGATTGTCCCAGAGTTGGGAAGGTAGAGCAGTGTGAATTAACAAAGCCCCATTCAGCCATCATTTCAGCAGACTGGGAGCCTCCCTACACAGCCCAGCAGCCCAGAACTGCCCTGGGGGGACGGCACTCACCTGTGACATAGCACAGTCATCCCTCAACAGAGGACCCGGGGTGCACGGCCTGGAAGAGGGGCCCACTTGCAAGTCTCAGGAGCCATACGCCAATACCAAGGACTTGTGGGTCAGCGGCAGAGACAAACTGTGGCAGGACTGAACTGAAGGATTAGACTATCGCAGCAGCTTTAAAACTCTAGGATCACCAGGGAGATTTGATTGTTAGAGCCACACCCCCCTCCCTGACTGCCCAGAAACACGCCCCATATACAGGGCAGGCAACACCAACTACACACGCAAGCTTGGTACACCAATTGGACCCCACAAGACTCACTCCCCCACTCACCAAAAAGGCTAAGCAGGGGAGAACTGGCTTGTGGAGAACAGGTGGCTCGTGGACGCCACCTGCTGGTTAGGTAGAGAAAGTGTACTCCACGAAGCTGTAGATCTGATAAATTAGAGATAAGGACTTCAATTGGTCTACAAATTCTAAAAGAACCCTATCAAGTTCAGCAAATGCCACGAGGCCAAAAACAACAGAAAATTATAAAGCATATGAAAAAACCAGACGATATGGATAACCCAAGCCCAAGCACCCAAATCAAAAGACCAGAAGAGACACAGCACCTAGAGCAGCTACTCAAAGAACTAAAGATGAACAATGAGACCATAGTACGGGAGACAAAGGAAATCAAGAAGACCCTAGAAGAGCATAAAGAAGACATTGCAAGACTAAATAAAAAAATGGATGATCTTATGGAAATTAAAGAAACTGTTGACCAAATTAAAAAGATTCTGGACACTCATAGTACAAGACTAGAGGAAGTTGAACAACGAATCAGTGACCTCGAAAATGACAGAATGGAAAATGAAAGCATAAAAGAAAGAATGGGGAAAAAAATTGAAAAAATTGAAATGGACCTCAGGGATATGATAGATAATATGAAACGTCCAAATATAAGACTCATTGGTGTCCCAGAAGGGGAAGAAAAGGGTAAAGGTCTAGGAAGAGTATTCAAAGAAATTGTTGGGGAAAACTTCCCAAATCTTCTAAACAACATAAATACACAAATCATAAATGCTCAGCGAACTCCAAATAGAATAAATCCAAATAAACCCACTCCGAGACATATAGTGATCACACTATCAAACACAGAAGAGAAGGAGCAAGTTCTGAAAGCAGCAAGAGAAAAGCAATTCACCACATACAAAGGAAACAGCATAAGACTAAGTAGTGACTACTCAGCAGCCACCATGGAGGCAAGAAGGCAGTGGCACGATATATTTAAAATTCTGAGTGAGAAAAATTTCCAGCCAAGAATACTTTATCCAGCAAAGCTCTCCTTCAAATTCGAGGGAGAGCTTAAATTTTTCACAGACAAACAAATGCTGAGAGAATTTGCTAACAAGAGACCTGCCCTACTGGAGATACTCAAGGGATCCCTACAGACAGAGAAACAAAGACAGGACAGAGAGACCTGGAGAAAGGTTCAGTACTAAAGAGATTCGGTATGGGTACAATAAAGGATATTAATAGACAGAGGGGGAAAATATGACAAACATAAACCAAAGGATAAGATGGCTGATTCAAGAAATGCCTTCACGGTTATAACATTGAATGTAAATGGATTAAACTCCCCAATTAAAAGATATAGATTCGCAGAATGGATCAAAAAAAATGAACCATCAATATGTTGCATACAAGAGACTCATCTTAGACACAAGGACACAAAGAAACTGAAAGTGAAAGGATGGAAAAAAATATTTCATGCAAGCTACAGCCAAAAGAAAGCAGGTGTAGCAATATTAATCTCAGATAAAATAGACTTCAAATGCAGGGATGTTTTGAGAGACAAAGAAGGCCACTACGTACTAATAAAAGGGGCAATTCAGCAAGAAGAAATAACAATCGTAAATGTCGATGCACCCAACCAAGGTGCCACAAAATACATGAGAGAAACACTGGCAAAACTAAAGGAAGCAATTGATGTTTCCACAATAATTGTGGGAGACTTCAACACATCACTCTCTCCTATAGATAGATCAACCAGACAGAAGACGAATAAGGAAATTGAAAACCTAAACAATCTGATAAATGAATTAGATTTAACAGACATATACAGGACATTACGTCCCAAATCACCAGGATACACATACTTTTCTAGTGCTCATGGAACTTTCTCCAGAATAGATCATATGCTGGGACATAAAACAAGCCTCAATAAATTTAAAAAGATTGAAATTATTCAAAGCACATTCTCTGACCACAATGGAATACAATTAGAAGTCAATAACCATCAGAGACTTAGAAAATTCACAAATACCTGGAGGTTAAACAACACACTCATAAATAATCAGTGGGTTAAAGAAGAAATAGCAAGAGAAATTGCTAAATATATAGAGACGAATGAAAATGAGAACATAACATACCAAAACCTATGGGATGCAGCAAAAGCAGTGCTAAGGGGGAAATTTATAGCACTAAACGCATATATTAAAAAGGAAGAAAGAGCCAAAATCAAAGAACTAATGGATCAACTGAAGAAGCTAGAAAATGAACAGCAAACCAATCCTAAACCAAATACAAGAAAAGAAATAACAAGGATTAAAGCAGAAATAAATGACATAGAGAATAAAAAAACAATAGAGAGGATAAATATCACCAAAAGTTGGTTCTTTGAGAAGATCAACAAGATTGACAAGCCCCTAGCTAGACTGACAAAATCAAAAAGAGAGAAGACCCATATAAACAAAATAATGAATGAAAAAGGTGACATAACTGCAGATCCTGAAGAAATTAAAAAAATTATAACAGGATACTATGAACAACTGTATGGCAACAAACTGGATAATGTAGAGGAAATGGACAATTTCCTGGAAACATATGAACAACCTAGACTGACCAGAGAAGAAATAGAAGACCTCAACCAACCCATCACAAGCAAAGAGATCCAATCAGTCATCAAAAATCTTCCCACAAATAAATGCCCAGGGCAAGATGGCTTCACAGGGGAATTCTACCAAACTTTCCAGAAAGAACTGACACCAATCTTACTCAAACTCTTTCAAAACATCGAAGAAAATGGAACACTACCTAACTCATTTTATGAAGCTAACATCAATCTAATACCAAAACCAGGCAAAGACGCTACAAAAAAGGAAAACTACCGGCCAATCTCCCTAATGAATATAGATGCAAAAATCCTCAACAAAATACTTGCAAATCGAATCCAAAGACACATTAAAAAAATCATACACCATGACCAAGTGGGGTTTATTCCAGGCATGCAAGGATGGTTCAACATAAGAAAATCAATCAATGTATTACAACACATTAACAAGTCAAAAGGGAAAAATCAATTGATCATCTCAATAGATGCTGAAAAAGCATTTGACAAAATCCAACATCCCTTTTTGATAAAAACACTTCAAAAGGTAGGAATTGAAGGAAACTTCCTCAACATGATAAAGAGCATATATGAAAAACCCACAGCCAGCATAGTACTCAATGGTGAGAGACTGAAAGCCTTCCCTCTAAGATCAGGAACAAGACAAGGATGCCCACTATCACCACTGTTATTCAACACTGTGCTGGAAGTGCTAGCCAGGGCAATCCAGCAAGACAAAGAAATAAAAGGCATCCAAATTGGAATAGAAGAAGTAAAACTGTCATTGTTTGCAGATGATATGATCTTATAGCTAGAAAACCCTGAGAAATCGACGATACAGCTACTAGAGCTAATAAACAAATTTAGCAAAGTAGCGGGATACAAGGTTAATGCACATAAGTCAGTAATGTTTCTATATGCTAGAAATGAACAAACTGAAGAGACACTCAAGAAAAACATACCATTTTCAATAGCAACTAAAAAAATCAAGTACCTAGGAATAAACTTAACCAAAGATGTAAAAGACCTATACAAAGAAAACTACATAACTCTACTAAAAGAAATAGAAGGGGACCTTAAAAGATGGAAAAATATTCCATGTTCATGGATAGGAAGGCTAAATGTCATTAAGATGTCAATTCTACCCAAACTCATCTACAGATTCAATGCAATCCCAATCAAAATTCCAACAATCTACTTTGCAGACTTGGAAAAGCTAGTTATCAAATTTATTTGGAAAGGGAAGATGCCTCGAATTGCTAAAGACACTCTAAAAAAGAAAAACGAAGTGGGAGGACTTACACTCCCTGACTTTGAAGCTTATTATAAAGCCACAGTTGCCAAAACAGCATGGTACTGGCACAAAGATAGACATATAGATCAATGGAATCGAATTGAGAATTCGGAGATAGACCCTCAGATCTATGGCCGACTGATCTTTGATAAGGCCCCCAAAGTCACTGAACTGAGCCATAATGGTCTTTTCAACAAATGGGGCTGGGAGAGTTGGATATCCATATCCAAAAGAATGAAAGAGGACCCCTACCTCACCCCCTACACAAAAATTAACTCAAAATGGACCAAAGATCTCAATATAAAAGAAAGTACCATAAAACAAAAAAAAAGAAAAAAACAAAAAAAAAGAAAAAAAATAATAATAAAAATAAAATAAAATATATATAAAAAAAGAATAAATGGTAAAAAAAAAAATTGAAAAATTTGAAATGGATCTCAGGGAAATGATGGACAACATAGAGGCAAAAATATGAGAATTACTGGTGTTCCAGAAGTGGAAGAGAAGAGTAAAGGGCTAGGAAGAGTGTTCAAAGACATTATTGGGGAAAACTTCCCAACCCTTCTAAACAACATAAACATGCAAACCAAAGATGCCCAAAGAACCCCAAATAGAATAAATACAAAGAAACCCACTCCGAGATATACTCTGATCAGATTGTCAAATGCTGAAGAGAAGGAGAAAGTTCTCAAAGCAACAAGGGAGAAGTGACTCAACACATACAAGGGGAACTACTCAGACATCTGACTACTCAGATGGCACCATGGAAGTGTGAAGGCAGTAGCATGAAATATTTAAAATTCTGAAAGAGAAAAACTAACAGCCAAGAATTCTTTATCCAGAAAAGCTCTACCTCAAAATTGAGGAATAGCATGAAATTTTCAAAGACAAACAGAGAATTTGCTAACAAGAGACCTGCCCTATAAGAACTACTACAGGGAGTAATAATGGCTGAGAAAAAATAAAGGAGAGAGAGAGGGCTGGAGAAAGGGCACAAAACTGAAGAGTTTTAGGAAGGTTACCTTAAAGGAAATAAAGAGAGAGGGGAAAAATACATCTGACAAATAAAAACCTAAGGATAATACGGCTGATTCAAGAAATGCCTTCACAGTAAACGTGAATGGATTCAACTCCCCAGTTAAAAGACATAGATTGAGCCATTTGTATTTCCTCTTCAGAAAAGTGTCTATCCATGTCTTTTGCCCATTTTTTAATTGGGTTGTTTGTCTTTCTCTTGTTGAATTGTAGGATTTCTTTATATACTCTGGATATCAAACCCTTATCTGATATGTGGTTTCCGAATACTATCCCCATTGCGTAGGGTGCCTTTTCTGATAAAGTCCTTCGATGTACAATAGTGTTTAATTTTGAGAAGATCCAATTTATGTATTTCTTGATTGCTTGTGCTTTGGGTATAAGGTATAGGAAGCCACCTCCTATCACTAGATTCGTAAGATATTTCCCTATACTTTCTTCTTCACATCTTATTATCTTAGCACTGTTTAGATCCTTAAACCATTTTGAGTTAATTTTTGTATAAAGTGTCGGGGGAGTCCTCTTTCATTCGTTTGGATATAGAAATCCAGTTCTCCAGACACCATTTATTGAAGAGGCTGCTCGCTCTAGTTGACTTGACCTGACTACCTTACCAAAGATCCAATGTCTGTAGATGAGAGTTCTATTTCTGAACACTTAATATGATTCCACTGGTTAGTATATCTATCTTTATGCCAGTACCAAGCTGTTTTGACCACTGTTGATTTGCAGTATGCTTCAAAGTCAGGTAGTGAGAGACCTCCCACTTCCTTCCTCTTTCTCAAGATACTTTTCATTATTTGGGACACCATGCCCTTCCAAATGAATTTTGTTATTGGTTTTTCCATTTCTGCCAAGTAAGTTGATGGGATTTTAATTGGTATTGTATTGAATCTATAAATCAGTTTAAGTAGAATAGACATCTTAACTATGTCTAGTTTTCCAATCCATGAGCATGGTATGTTCTTCCTTTTTTATAGGTCCTATTCATTTTCTTTTAGCAGTTTCTTATAGTTGTCTCTGTATAGGACTTTTGTGGCCTTGGTTACATTTATTCCTAAATACTTGATTCTTTTGGTTGCTATTGTAAATGTAATTTTTTCCTCAATTACCTCCTCCTCTTGCTCATTACTTGTGTATAGGAAAAGATGTTCAATTTAGTGGCTATTAGGGAAATGCAAATCAATACCACAATGAGATATCAAATCACACCTACCAGAAAGGCCATTATCCAAAGAACAGAAAATTACAAGTGCTGGAGAGAATGTGGAGAAAGAGGCACACTTATTCACTGTTGGTGGGAACGCAGAATGGTGCAACCACTCAGGAAGACAGTGTGGTGGTTTCCCAGGAAGCTAGGTATAGATCTGCCATATGATCCAGCAATTCCCTTACTAGGTATATAGCCAGAGGAACTGAAAGCTAAGAGACAAACGGACATTTGTAAACTGATGTTTACAGTTTATAGTGGCATTATTTACAATTTCCAAGAGATGGAAACAGCCCAGAAGTCCATCAATGGACAAGTGGATAAACAAACTGTGGTATAAACACACAATGGAATATTACACAGCTGTAAGACAGAACAAAGTCACGGAATGTATAATAACGTGGACGAACCTTGAGGACATTATGTTCACCGAACTTAGCCAGAAACAAAAGGACAAATAATGTATGGTCTACTAAGATGAACTAACATTAATGAACAAACTTTGAGAGTTAAAATTGAGAACACAGGTTATCAGGAGACAGAAGTTGTTAGAAATCAGGCACTTCATAATGAAGGATTATAGAATGTTCAACAGGATTGACTGTGTAGATCCAGAAATGGAGAGTGCAGTGCTGTGTGATGTTAGTACAGTATTGTAGGTGCATTGACCAAAGATGTCTGTGAGTGGGGTTGAGGAAGGAAGGCTGGAGACATGTGTGATACCAAAGGGTAGGATGGATGATAGAGACTGGGACTCTGTAGCTTGGTGAAACCTAAGATGGTCAGTGATGGTGACTAAATACACAAATGTAAAAATGTTTTTACATGAGGGAGAACAGATGAATGGTAAACTTGAGGGATGTTGAAAAGGGGAGGGTACTGGGGGGAAGAATATAACCAATACAAATAGAGTCTGGGGTTAACAATAACAATTGTAGTATGCTCCCATTAAATGGAGCAATATACCAAAGCTGAATTTCTGGGAGGGAGGGGTATAGAGGAGAGGTATAAGATTCTTGATAGTGGTGTTTTTGACTGACCTAAACACTGCATTTTATTTTACTTTTATACTTTTTATTATTCTATTGTTTCTTTTTTTTTTTTTTTTTTTTTTTGAGTAATGTGTAAGTACTAATAGTGGAGACGAATGCACAACCATATAATTATACTGTAAACAACTGTACACTGTGGATGACTGTATGGTATTTGAATGTATCCCTATAAAGTTGCAGGGAAAAAAATAAACAAAGGGACACAAGTGTTGGAGAGAAATTGGAGAGAAAGATATATGTATTCACTGTTGGTGGGGAAGCAGAATGGTGCAGCCTATCTGGAGGACAGTATGGTAGTCCCACAAGAAGCTAGGTATGTGTGGGCTTCATGGTCCTGCAACCTCAGTACGGAATATATACACGGAAGATCGAAGAGCAGGGACACGAATGGACATTTAAGCACCTGTATATACGGTGGCAGTATTCACTATTTTCAACAGATGGAAGTGGCCTAAGAGTACACTGACTGATGAACAGAATGGTGAACTGTGGTGTATGCATATAATAGAAAACCGAGAGGCTACAAGAAGAAATGAAGCTGTGAGACACACAACTAGGTGAATGAATCTTGAGCACAGCATTTTAAGTGAAGCATGGAAGAAAGGAGAGGAAAAACATTATGATGCGTCAGTAATATAGACTAACTATAATGTGTAAACTCTGAGAACTGAATCTTAAAAGCACAGCTTATCAGAGAAATGCTTATTGTAATGGTCTCTAAATTGTAAGCTCTTACAGGAGTCACATCTATTCCCAAATTGTAATGCTTATCTCTAAATTCTGAGATGCTGAGCTCCTTGTGTATAACCTGGTCAGTCTCTAGAACTTTGGGCATCTGTGTGACACGAGACTCGGAGCTAGAACTTGGCAGCTATGAGTATCACTATTACCCCATATAGCAACCACTGAAAGAGGTGAAAAAGAATTCAGATGTTAACTAGAGAGATGAATGAAGAGGATCTGGTTGGGGCTAAGGCAAATCAGGCCCAAGGGCAAAGGACGATACTGACTCAGTTTTAAAACTAAAACTTATGTGTGAGACCAAGGGAGGAAATGTTTATTTGGTGCAGGATCTTTATTTTCTGTAGCTCACTAGATAATCTAACTTGTACAATCAGTTTGTTTGACCACCATAGGTGCAGGAAACAGGGAATGGGAAGTGGGATTTGTTGAGTCTGTACAGGCTGGGGTGAAATCACGACACATCCCACAGTGATATGGACAGAAAGTTTAAGTGTATTTGCAGGGCTCCCCCCGAGGAGCTGGGGAGAAATGTGGAAATGTTTTGACTTTCCCACCTGGGCTATTGCTGATTTTCCGGCAAACACTGAGGACTCCCAATTTAGTGGGCCGAGCCCTTGATCTGGGGGCTAGTTGCTGTGAGGCTAGTTGCTGCAATGGAGACGCTAAGCCCACTTATAACTGTGCCCAGGAGTCCCCCCTGAGAGCCTCTTTGTTGCTCAGATGTGGCACCCCTTTCTCTAAACCCACTGGGCAAGTGAACTCACTACCCTCTCCACTACATGGGATGTGACTCCCAGGGGTGTGAATCCCCTGGGCAATGAGAGAAATGACTCCTGGAGATGAGCCTGGACCCAACACTGTGGGATTGAGATGATCTTCTTGACCAAAAGGGAGAAGAGAGATGAAGCAAAGTAGGGTTCCAGTGCCTGAGAGATTTAAAATGTAGTCAAAAGGTCACTCTGAAGGGTATCCTATGTGCTATATAGATAGCACCTTTTAGTCTTTAGTGTGTTGGAATGGCTAGGAGGAAATACCTGAAGCTGTCAAACTGCAACCCAGTGACCTCGGTTCTGGAGAACGATTGTATAACTATATAGATTGCATAGTGTGACTATGTGACTATGAAAACCTTGTGGCTCGCTCTCCTTACATCCAGTCTATGGACAGAGGAGTGGAAAAACTAAGACAAAAATTAGATGAAGAATAGGGTGGGATGGAGGGGATGGAAAGATTCAGGTGTTCTTTTGTGCTTTTATTTTTATTTTGGAGTAAGGAAAAGTTCAAAATTTGATTCTGGTGATGAATGCACAACTGTACGACACTGCTGTGAATAACTGACTACACTGTGGATGACTACAGGGTGTGTGAATATATCTAAATTAAACTGCATTAAAAAAAGTAAATGAACAATGGGGGGAGGAGGGGAATGGGATGTCTTGCATATTCTTTTTTTATTTTAATTTTCATTTTATTCTTTGCAATAAAGAAAATGTTCAAAGTTTGACTGTGGTGATGAAAGCATAAATATATGATACCGTTAACAACAGATTGTACTCTTTGAATGGTTGTATGTTATGTGATTATATCTCAATAAAACTGCATTAGAAAAAGATACAGATTGGCAGAATGGATTAAAATATATGAACTGTCAATATGTTGTTTACAAGAGACATATCTTAGCAACACAAAGAAATTAAAAGTAAAAGGATGGAAGAAAAAAAAAACTCCCTGCAAGCTATAGCCAAAAGAAAGCAGGGGTACTAATACCAACTTCATAAAAGATAGACTTTAAATATCCTAAGAGACAAAGAAGGACATTATATACTAATAAAAGGGACAATTCATCAAGAAGAAATAACAACCATAAATGTTTATGCAGCCAATCAAAGTGCTCTTAAGTGTATGAGGAAACATTGGCAAACTGAAGAAGCAATAGATGATTCCACAATAATTGTGGGAGACTTCAATACATCACTCTCTCCTACAGATAGATCAATCAGACAGAGGATCAAAAAGGAAATGGAGAATCTAAACAATGTGATATATGAATTAGACATTACAGACAGATATAGAGCTTTAAATCCCAAATTACCAGGATGTACATTCTTCTCTAGTGCTCATGGAACTTTCTCCAAGATAGATCAGATGCTAGGGCATAAAACAAGCCTAAATAAACGTAAAAAGACTGAACTTATTCAAAACACATTCCCTGATCACAATGGAATGCAACTAGAAGTGAATCGCCATTAAAGATCTACAACATTCACACTTACGTGGAAGTTAAACAACACACTCCTAAACAATCAACAGGTCAAAGATGAAACTGCAAAAGAAACTGCTAAATATCTAGAAACAAATGAGAACAAGAACACCACATATCAAAACTTATGGGATGCAGCAAAGGCAGTATTGAGGGGAGAAATTTATAGCTCTAAATGAATACATTAAAAAGGATGAAAGAGCTAAAGTGGAACAACTGAAGAAGCTAGAAAATGATCAGCAAACTAATCCTAAAGCAAGTAGAAGAAAAAAAAAAAAAAGGATTAAAGCAAAAATAAATGATATGGAGAACAACAACAAAAAATCAATAGAGAATAAACAAAACCAAAAGTTGCTTCTTTGAGAAGATCAACAAGATTGACAAACCCTTAGTAAGAATAACAAAGTCAAAAAGGCAGAAGACCAAAATAAACAAAATAATAAATGAAAGGGGGGACATTACTGCGGATTCCGAAGAAATTTAAAAAATCGTAAGAGGATACTATGAACAACTGTATGCCAACAAACTAGATAATTTAAAGGAAATGGATATTTTCCTGGAAAACACAAGAACAACCTAGACTGAGCAGAGAAGAAACAGAAGACCTCAACAAAGGAATCACGAGCAAAGAAACCCAGTCATCAAAAATCATCCTACAA
The DNA here is from genome assembly GCF_015220235.1 of Choloepus didactylus. Lineage (NCBI taxonomy): Eukaryota > Metazoa > Chordata > Mammalia > Pilosa > Megalonychidae > Choloepus > Choloepus didactylus. The sequence continues at coordinate 99,093,741 of NC_051316.1, forward strand.
ATTAAAGCCCAGGGCCAGGCGACTTCACAGGGGAATTTTACCCAACTTTCCAAAAGGAACTGACATCAATCCTACTTAAACTCTTTCAGAAAACTGAAGAAAATGGAACACTCTCTAGCTCATTTTATGAAGCCAACATTAATACTAAAGCCACATAAAGATGCCACAAGAAAGGAAAACTACAGGCCAATCTCCCTAATGAATATAGATAAAAAAATTCTCAAGAAAATACTTGCAAATTGAATCCAAAGACACATTAAAAAAATCATACACCATGACCAAGTGGGGTTCATTCCAGTCATGCAAGGGTGGTTCAACATAAGAAAATCCATCAATGTAATACAACATATTAACAAATCAAAAGGGAAACATCAAATAATCATTTCAATAGATGCTGAAAAAGCATGCGACAAAATTCAGCAAACTTTTTTGATAGAAACACTTCAAATGGCAGGAATTGAAGGAAACTTCCTCAATATGATAAAGAGCATATACGAAAAACCTACAGCCAGTATAGTACTCAATGGTGAGGGACTGAAAGCATTCCCTCCAACATTAGGAATGAGACAAGGATGCCCACTGACACCACTATTATTTAACATAGTGCTAACCAGAGCAATATGGCATGAAAAACAAATAAAAGGCATCCAAATTGGAAAGGAAAAGTAAAGCTGTCATTATTTGCAGATGATATGATCTTACACTTGGAAAACCTTGAGAAATCTACGATTCAACTACTTGAGCTAATAAACAAATTAAGAAAAGAGAAGGGATACAAGATTAATGCACATAAGTCAGTAATGTTCCTATACACTAGAAATGACCTAACTGAAGAGACACTCAAGAAAAAGACTCCATTCTCAATACAACTAAAAAAAATCATGTACCTAAGAATAAAATTAACTGAGGATATAAAACACCTCTACACAGAAAATCACATAACATTATGAAGAGAAATAAAAGGGGACCTAAAGAGATGGACAGATATTCCATGTTCATGGTTAGTATGGCAAAACCACATTAAGATGTCAATCCTACCCAAAATGACCTAAAGATTCAATGCAACTCCAACCAAAATTCCAACAAACTACTTTGCAAACTAGGAAATGACAGTTATTAAATTTAGTTGGAAGGGAAAGATACCTCTAATTGGTAAAAATATTCTAAAAAAGAAAAACGAAGTGGGAAGACATACTAGCTGACTTAGAAACTTAATATAAAGCCACAGTGGTGAAAACAGCATGGTATTGGCACAAAGATAGACATACTGATCAATGGAAATAAACTGCTAATTTGGAAACAGACCCCCAGATCTATGGTTGACTGATTTTTGATAAGGCCCCAAAACCACTGAACAGGGACATAACAGTCTCTTCAACAAATGGGGCTGGGAGAACTGGATATCCATATCCAAAAGAAGAAAAGAGGACCCCTATTTCACACTGTAGTAAAAAATTAACTCAAAGTGGATCAAAGACCTCAAAAGAAGAGACAGTACCATAAAACTCCTAGAAGATAATGTAGGGAAACATCTTCAAGACTTAGCATTAGGAGGCTGCTTCTTAGACCTCACACTCAAAGCACAAGCAATGAAAGAAAAAAATAGATAAATGGGAAGTACTCAAACTTAAAAGCTTCTGTACCTCAAAAGAATTTGTCAAGAAGGTAAAGAGTCAGCCAACTCAATGAGAGAAAATATTTGGAAACCGTGTATCTGATAAGAGACTGATATCTTGCATACATAGAGATCCTAAAACTCAACGATAATAGTACAAACAGCCCAAATATAAAATGGGCAAAAGATATGAAAAGACTTTTTTCCGAAGAGGAAATTCAAATGGCTACAAAACACATGAGAAAAATGTTCAGCTTCACTATCTTTTAGGGAGATGCAAATCAAGACCACAATGAGATATCATCTCACACCAATAAGAATGGCTGCCATTAGACAAACAGGAAACTACAAATGGTGGAGAGGATGTGGAGAAACTGGAACACTTATTCATTGCTGGTGGGGCAGTATAATGGTACAGCCACTCTGGAAGACAGCTTTGTGGTGCCACAGAAAACCAGACAGCAAGTTACCCTATAATCCAGCAATTTCACTTGTCGGTACATACTGAGAAGATATGAAAGCAGTGACACAAACAAATACTTGCACACCAATGTTCAAAGCAGCATTGTTCACAATTGCCAAGAGATGGAAACAATCAAAATGTCCTTCAACAGATGAGTGGATAAACAAAATGTATATATACATGATGGAATACTATGCAGCGATAAGAAGTAACAAGGTCGTGAAACATGTGAGAACATATATGAACCCTGAAGACATAAGGCTGAGCGAAGTAAGTCAGACAAAAAAGGAGAGATATTGTATGCTACTACTAATGTGAACTCTGTGAAAAATGTAAAATAAGTGTTTTACAATGTAGAATACAGGGGACCTAGAGATAGTCAGAAGCTAGTGAAGGGGGAACTTTAATCTAATATGCACACATATGATAATAAGGGAGATCTTAATGGTATAGGAATGGTGGAGTGACTACGGTCCATTAATGGGTTTGTAAGTATCATTGACTCACTGAATGCGAACACGTTCATAAATGGTTGGTTAAAGGCACGTAACTCATAGAGCAGCACCACAAACCTAAATGAGTGTTAGCACAATATACATTTAAGGTATACACTGGTGCAGAGGGTTAACAACAGAATGGTATGGAAAAACTACCCATTAAGGATTAATGACTATAATTAATAGGAATATCTTACCAACTCTAGACTAAAGCTAGGGATGAATAACTGGCAGCTGATAAGAACTCTGGGATGTATTATGTTATGACAATTGTTTAAAGTTGAGAGAGATGTCCATTATACAACTAAGTGAAGATAATGTAAGAAACTGTTTATCTTGGGATAGAATACATATTAAGTTAGGAACCTACTACTTAATAAATCAAGCACTTAACTTGAGGCTTGCTCTTGTGAAATTTAGGGTTGTAAATAGGAAGGCTGAGCCCTCTTATAATTCTGCCTAAGAGGAACCTCCAGGGAACCTCTTATGTTCCTCAGATGTGGCCTTTCTCTTGCGAAGCCCAACTTGACAAATAAATTCATTAACCTCCCCCACCCATGAGTGAAATGACTCCCAGGGGAATGAATATCACTGATGACACGGGACATGATTCCAAGGAATGTGCCTGGCCCTGGCAGCAAGAGATTGAAAATGCCCACTTGAGCAAAAGGGAAAAAAAGAGAAAGGTAAAAAGGTGAGGTAACAGGGGATAAGAGATCCCAAATAGAGATAAGAGGCTATCTTGGAGGTTTTTCTTATATAAGATCCAGCTGGACATCCCAATTGGCCACAGTATGCCATGCCTTTAAAAAGGTAGTTCCGAAATTATCTAGGTCCCTACCTGAAATTCTATAAAAGATGCACTCACTAAGTTTCATCTCTCGGAAACTTAAATCCACCAGAGTGGTCCTACACTAGACAAGTCCTAAAACCCAGAGGCAACAACCCCTTTAAGACCAACTATCAATGCAGCCCCTTCCCCATACTGTCGACACCCCGTTTCAATATGAACAAGTTAGGGTGCTCACTGCCTAGACACCCCTGAAGAGGGAGTAAGGGATTAAGTGAGAGGAAGGGGTAGCAACAAACAAGATAAGATTGAACAAAGGTCTATGAATAATGAAACTTTATATAATTATATATATTTTTTGGATGCTGGGGTGTTAGCATGGCTGGAAGGATGAAAATGACATGGTGGAACTATAGCCTGTAACATCCTTTGGGATTTGCTCCATAGCTGCTTGTTGAATTGTGCCTTGAAGGTCTTCACCTTTCTGTATATACCTTGTATTGCATAATAAGGAAAGAACTGAAACTGTGGAACTGTAACCCCTAACAATTTTTGAAATTATCTATATGACTGCTTGTTGAGCTGCACATAAGAGATGACACCTTTCTGTATGTACATTATATTTTGTAATAATGAAAATGGCTAAAGGTGAGGAACTGTGACCCATGACATTCTTTGAAATTTGCTCACGACTCGTGAAACCACATTGAAGTTATCACTGTTATGTACATATGTTAAAGTTCAAAATAAAAAAAGATTTCTCCCAAAAAATGTATAAATAAATTAAAAAACAAACAAAAAGAAATAAAAAGGAGAAGGGGAAATAGAAGGGGAGAGTGGGAAAAAATGATACTATGTTAAACTGAATAATAAACTCAAACATCTATTCAAATTCTTTGCTTTTACCAGAATTTCAAAAACAGTGGATACTGGTCAAACAAGTGGTCCTAATGTTTGGGTATCTTCTTGGAACTAAAACTTCTGTTTTTATGTTGTCATGAAATGTATGATGTCAGCAATCTGAATATTATTATGGGAAACTAATCGCACAGTTGTATGTCATCACCTTTAGGAGTTTCTTCATTTACAACTTGAAAATGTGGGGATTTTGGATTCCAGCTCCCAGTAATAACATAGGACTTTCCATCTGAACTTTTGCCCATAGATTCCTAAAGAAGAAGAAAAACAAACCTTAAGTTAAAGCCAAGTCAACAACAGTTAATTCCCATTTTGTGGCCTAAAAAAATACAACTGTAGGAGTTATAAAAAGATAAGAATATGAAAAAAGATCAGATACTTTTTTTTTAAAAGTAGTACTCTATGTGAATGATTACAGTTAAAATTAAAGATACACCAATTATTCATAAAATTGTCACTGAAAAGTTTTATGTAAAGTAAATGTTCGTAGATCAAATAAAAATTTTAAGATATTAGAGAAATTCTCTACCTAAATCCTAGAGTGAATTCTTTTGTCAAGTGAACAACTACCACATAATCCTATAATTTATAAAGATTTTCATATAATAGCAGCAATCCTAATACCTCCTACCATTTGTTAAGCATATCATAGTTTGCAAAGAGTTTTCTCATAAATCTCCTTTATTCTCATATCAACCCTATGTGATAAACAAGACTGATCACCACGGTATGTCAAGAAACCAGTCTCAGACTAAGCAGTTACTTACCCCAGGTTAAACTAATAAACAGCAAGTGAGAAACAAGGAAATTCCCTTATCTTTGTATATTCCTTACAAGAACACCTTTATAATCATGTTTTTGTAATAGGTTCAGAGCAGACAAAGTAAACAACCTTTAATGAGGAAATAGTATACACACTACAGCAAAAAAATAAGAATAAAAAAAAATTTCTTACCAAATCTAACAAGTGCATGTCACTATTTCGTACATCTTTTCCTGGGCTAAGGAGAAGACCAAAACACCTGTAAAATAAGATCTGACATTAATTTGGAAAAAAGGTAACATAAAGGAGTATATACTTAGGCCACTTAAAAATTGAACTGATAGAAAAAAAAGTATACATTAGAATTCCATAAATCACTGTTGCCAAGATAATAATTCTTACTTTATAGTAATTAGAATCACTTCTTGGTTTTCTGGGCTAAGATCAAGTGTAATACAGTAACTGAGATAAGAACATTCTATGTTTTGCCTAAAACTATCACTTAGTTGAAGTCAGCATAGTTGCTGATGATTTATAGGAGCTACTTCAAAATGGATGAAGCAATTATCCCCTTATTAACCAAAGCATTCCCTAGGGAACAAAAGACTTTGCAAATTCTTTTTTGAATACAGCATGTGACTATTCCAATTTGATTTAAAAAAAAAAAACAAAAAACAAAAAACTGAGAGTTAAGCTCTACTTAATAAAAAGGCTTACCTTTCAATGGCAAGTTCTTTATTAGTTGTTTGCTGCACATAGATGACAATCTTCTTATCAATTCCCTGGCGCAGTTTAAAGCATTGTCTATCTTTATCTTTGGGAACTGCACTGCAGAGCAACAGGTTTCATTAATTTTGCATAGTATTTTCTTATTAAACGTACTAGAACAGTTTTCTTAGCAAAGACCTAAAACATCTGATTCCTTGCTGTGCCTGGCTTTCAAGGAATAATTTAGAGAAAATGAAAGAAATCATCTGCCTCTTCACAGGAAACATGCTGCGTAACATCTCACTTCAGCACTTAATCCACTAAAGCATTTATAAAAGCTAGAAAAACCTTTCTTATGCCTCCTAAAACGTGGTTTTAGTTTTCTGTTTTGTTGTGGCAAAAATTAAATTGTATATTTGTAAAGCACCTAGCAGGCATCTGGCACATGGAAACTCAAAAGAAAAATGTTAGTTTCCTTCATATTTGGTCACTGGTGTTCACAAATACATGATTGCCTTGCTTGAATAATTAAGAAAAAGATAAACACAGATTCTTCGAATTTCAACACAAGCTGTCTTTACAAATTCTAAGGATAAGGAAGTTATGGCTAACATCAAGCAGTTACCTAACACTTCCATTAGAAAATGATAATCCTATAAACCTATGTAATAATTATGAAAACAATACTAGTGGTATATGTAATATAAATTATCTTAATAAAAAAGTCAAAAATATTCCTTAAAATGTCAGTTTACCCAAATAATCTTGTATCCCACAAACTACTTTCTCTAGATTCTTTGTTCTTCAACGCAAACATCTGCCTATAGCAATCAGCCAATATGCTAAAAATCTAATTTGCATCTTATTTCTGCAACTTTAAGATAATGGCAACAGAATCATTAGTATATACTATAAATGGTTACATGAAAGCTCTGAGTACCTACTCAAACTAAAAAAGTGGCTTTTCAGGCAGGAGGCGGGGCAAGATGGCGACAAATCAGGAGGTGTGGAATTTAGTTACAACTAGTAAATAGCCAGGAACAACTAGGAAATAGTCTGGAGCCACTAATGGGGGGGACATCCGTGACCAGACAACATCGTACAGCTGTCTGAATGGGCGAAACAGCTGAGATTACAGCATAAAATTGTAAGGAAAGCTCCCCAAACTGCAGAGCTGGCACCCCTTCCCCACAGGCACAGCAGGCTGAGCTGCAAAATTTCACTGTGAGAAAAAGAAGCAGTTACTGTGGAGAGCAAGGGAATGTAGCTCAACCAAGCTCCAATTGTGTTGGTTTTTTTTTTTTTTAAGATTTATTCACATACCATACAATCATCCAAGTATATAATCCACTGATCACATTACCATCATATAGTTGTTCATTCATCACCCTGATCTATTTTTTTTTAACATTTTCCTTGTACCAGAAAAAGTTAAAGAATAAAAAGTTAAGAGTAAAAGCAGAACACCCAAATTGTAACCCCCACACCCTGCTTTTCCTTTAGTTTTTTTGCCCCCATTTTTCTACTCATCCATCCATACACTGGATAAAGGAGAGTGTGATCCACACAGCTTTCACAATCACATTGTCACCCCTTGCAAGCTCCATTGTTACACAGTCTTCTTCAGGATTCAAGCTACTGGGTTGTAGATTGATAGTTTCAGGTATTTACTAGTAGCTATTCCAATTCATTAAAACCTAGAAAGCGTTACCTATATTGTGCATAAGAGTGCCCACCAGAGTGACCTCTTGGCTCCTTTTGGAATCTCTCAGCCACTGAGACTATTTTTTCATTTCACATCCCCCTTTTGGTCAAGATGTTCTCCATCCCAAGATGCCAGGTCTAGATTCCTCCCTAGGAGTCATATTCCATGTTGCCAGGGAGATTTCACCCCTGGGTGTCACATCCCATGTAGAGGGGAAGGCAGTGATTTCACCTGCCAAGTTGGCTTAGCTAGAGATAGAGGGCCACATCTGAGAAACAAAGAGGCATTCAGGGGGAGACTCTTAGGCACAATTATAAGCAGGCCTAGCCTCTCCTGTGCAGTAACAGGCTTCCCAAAGGCAAGTCCCTTGATAGAGTGTTCTGCACATCAAACTGCGAGTCCTCAATGTTTGTGAACACCTCAGTAACCATCCAGGTGGGAAAGCCTAACACCTCTGCATTTTCCCCCAGCTCCTCAGGGGGGCTCTGCATATTTTTTCACTGTCTTTTTTTTTTTAAGTAACTATTAACTATATCAAAAAATTAAAAAACCATACAATAAAAAAAATTTCAAACAAATCAAAACAAGGGAATAAGAAAAAGATACCTAACCTAAAATAACTATTACTTCCAGTATGCTCCTACTCTACCCCTAGAAAATATAGAGACTATAAACCAGCAAAGGAATAACAAAGACAGACAACCTAAGATAACATTTCTGTGAACCTTTTCCTACCATACCCACCAGAAATTAACAAACCATAGTCATTCTTGGGGATTCCCAGAACATTAAATTTATCCACGAAAACTTATTTGTTCTAATTAAGAAACTTGGACTACTGAATATAAGTTATGAGCACAGATAATCCCAGAGCAAACAGGAAAGGAACCCAGAGGTTTGTCCAGCAGCAGGAGGCAGGGCTGATGGAAAAAATATAGACATAAATAAATAAAAACAGAGGCATTGGAGACTGCTGAGCTCAGAATACTGGAAAAGGGCTGTGTAACAAGAAAAGGGGCACAAAGAACTGGGTACCGACTCCAGTTCTTCTCTGGTGATGTGGAGGGCCAGGGACTGGCTCTGTAAAGGGGACATCTTGATGTTTTCCCTTGTTTTTCTCTCTCTAAGCTCATTAGAGAAAGCCTCAGGCAATTTCAATTGTCAATTCTTACACAGGCAAGGGTGGAGTTAAGATAGTCAAAGGAAAAACTCAAATGTAGAAGGTAGGAGACAATTCCCTAAAGGGCTTATCTCCCCAAAGAAAAGAGAGGGGAGCACCCAGCTCATGTGGTGGCCCTTCCTCAGAGAACTCAGACCCCAGGGCCTGGGGGAATGGGAAATAGAAACAGCCTAAGCTTGGCTTCTGACACCCTCAGTTCCTTGCCTGAACAGGGTCCACTGAAAATTAAATACACTGCACTTCTTTACACTGGTAGGGAGCTGTGGGCTGACAAGCGCCACTTGCTGGGCAGGATAGGAAAAGCATAAAATTACAGATCCAGAAGATGGCGGAGTGGTGAGGAGCAGAATTTCATCTCTCCCCTAGAGCAGCTGGCAATTATCCAAGAACTATATGAAACAGTGCTTTCCGGGTCTCCAGTAGCCAGTCACACATCGGATGCAAGTTTGGAATTGGAGGAAAAGCTGAGATCGCAGCGAACATTGTAAGTTCCCCGGACCAGGGGTCTGCCGCCCCTCCCCACCCAGACACCACAGACTGTCTTGCTGCTGGCTCCCTGAAAGGGGGGGGAGAAAAAAACCAAAAAACAGCGATCTGCTGAGGGCAAGAAGGGAGGCTCAACACAGCCTCAACTGAGAATTAATTAACAAATTAATTAACTAATTTTGGGAGCTGGGGAGCTAAAGAAGGGCTGGGCTCCAAGAAGTGGGGGCACGTAAAAGCGGGCACCCATTCCCAGACTCCAAAAAAGCCATTTTTTTTTCCCTTACATTTTGTCCCTTCTGGCTTCTCACTGATCCCTTATCTTTTTGCATTTCAATAGCCCCCAGCAGGGGTGGAACTGCAGCTGTTGGAGAGTAATTATCAGACAATAGCCCAAAGCATATCTTTAAATGCTCTATTCTGACACTGACAGACCTTCCAGGCTGGGAAAGACTTTTAAAAGAGACTCTTTTTTTTTTTCTTTTTTCTTTTTCTTGTTTTTCTTTTCTATTTTTTTTTTTTTAAATGTGAAAGTAATATATGTGGTTATTTTCTATTGGAAAGCCCAGGTTGAGGGACTAGGCTGGGTTTGGGGGGAGACAGAGTACCCACAGTGTCTTTGAGTTCTGTATTCACTACTGAAGGTCTCCACCCCCGTCTTTATTTGGCAACTCAGGCTGACCAAGGAATCTACCTGGAGATGCCCCAAAGAGGAGAACAGAATAGTGCACCTGAGAGACAACTGGAGTTGTGAGGATTGAGAGAGTGGAGGGAGGTCCAGCTCAACTGGCAGTCCTCTTTCTGGGAACTCAGACCCCAGGGGCTGGAATTCAGATTCCCCCTTCAATTAGTCACGCCCCCGACAGGATCAGAGTCAACAGGAGAACTAAAGTGTACATACCTGCTTACACTGGTGGGGGAGCTGCGGGCTGGCAAGTGCCACCTGCTGGACAGGAGAGGAAAAGCACCAATTCTAAAGGCTTCATAGGAGAGTCTCATTCTCAGGAAAACTCCATACCCTCCCAATGAGACCTGGGCCTCACTAGACTGGGAAAATCTGACTAGGGTCGACCATATCTGAGGAGACCCACTCACAAAAAGGTTACGTAGAGGCAGAGCAAGAAACAGAAAAAACAAGAGGGGAAAAAATCTGATCAACTAAATAGAACCTAAGTTAGAGGTCTAGAATAAGTTGAACTGAATAACAGAAGCCAGAGAACAAAGCCAACCAACAAGAAAACCACTAGGTAAAAGATAGAAAACAAGCTCCAAAATAAACTAATCAAGAAAATCAGATGGCCTAGACAACTTAAGATAACAAGCCATATCAGGAAACACGAAAGCATGGACCAGCCAAAGGAACAAACTAATAGCTCAGCAGAGACACAGGAGTGGAGGCAACTAATGCTAAATAAATTTGATGAAATGAAGGAAGATATAGCAAAAGAGCTGAAGGATATAAAGAAGACACTGGCTGACCATAAAGAAGAATTCATAAACTTCAAAAAACAAATGGCAGAACTCATGGGAATGAAGGCCACAATGGAGATGGAAAACACAATGGAGGGACACAACAGTAGATTTGACCAGGCAGAAGAAAGGATCAGTGAACTGGAAGACAGGTCATTCGAATTCATACACACAAAAGAACAGATGGTGAAAACAATGGAAAAATATGAGCAGGGTCTTAGGGAGCTGAGTGACAACACGAAACTCACAAAAATACATGTTACGGGTATCCCAGAAGGAGAAGAGAGGGGAAAAGGGGCAGAAAGAGTAATAGAAGACATATTCACTGAAAATTTCCCAACTCTTATAAAAGACAGAAAATTAGAGATTCAGGAAGTACAACGTACCCCAAATAGAATAGATCCCAATAGACCTACTCCAAGTCACTTACTGGTCAGATTGTCCAATGTCAAAGACAAAGAGAGGATTCTGAAAGCAGCAAGAGAAAAGCGATCCATCACATACAAGGGAAAGTCGATAAGACTATGTACAGATTTCTCTGCAGAAACCATGGAGGCAAGAAGACAGTGGCATGATATATTTAAGATACTGAAAGAGAAAAACTGCCAACCCAGAATTCTATATCCAGCAAAACTTTCCTTCAAAAATGAGGGAGAGATTAAAACATTTTCAGACAAACAGACACTGAGAGAGTTTGTGAATAAGAGACTGGCACTACAAGAAATACTAAAGGGAGTGCTACAGGCTGATAGGAAAAGACAGGAGAGAGAGAGAGTTGGAGAAGAGTGCAGAAATGAAGATTATCAGGAAAGGTAAAAGGAGAGGAAAAAATAAGATATGACATATAAATTCCAAAAAACAAAATGGTAGTAGAAAGTACTGCCCTTACAGTAATAACACTAAACGTAAATGGATTAAACTCCCCAATAAAAAGACACAGACTGGCAGAATGGATTAAAAAACAGGACCCATCTATATGCTACCTACAAGAAACTCACCTTAGACACAAGGACAAACATAGACTGAAAGTGAAAGGTTGGAAAAAGATATTTCATGCAAACAACAACCAGAAAAAAGTGGGAGTAGCTATATTAATATCAGACAAGTCAAATATTTATGCACCAAGCCAGAATGCCCCAAAATTCATGAGGCAAACACTGCGATCACTGAAAGGAGAAATAGATACCCCTACAATAACAGTTGGAGACTTCAATACACCACTCTCATCAATGGATAGAACATCTAGACAGAGGATCACTAAAACAGAGATGATGAATTGTATGATGAATGTACTAGACTTGACAGACATTTATAGAATACTACATCCAACAACAGCAGGATACACTTTTTTCTCAAGTGCTCATGGAACATTCTCCAGGATAGACCACATGTTGGGTCACAAAGCAAGTCTCAACAAATGTAAAAATATTGATATTATACAAAACATTCTCTTAGACCACAGTGAAATGAAGCTGGAAATAAATAAAAGGCAGAAGGTCATAAAATTCACAAACATATGGAGGCTAAACAACACCCTCTTAGAAAACCAGTGGGTAAAGGAAGAAATTACAAGAGAAATTAGTAAATACCTCGAGGCAAATGACAATGAAAACACAACTTATCAAAACTTATGGGATGCAGCAAAGGCGGTGCTGAGAGGGAAATTTATTGCCCTAAATGCCTATATTAAAAGAGAAGAGAGAGCAAAAATTGAAGAGTTAACTGCTCACCTGGAGGAATTAGAGAAAGAACAGCAAACTAACCCCAAAGCAAGCAGAAGGGAAGAAATAACAAAGATTAGAGCAGAAATAAATGCAATTGAGAACAGGAAAACCATAGAGAGAATCAACAAAACCAGAAGTTGGTTCTTTGAGAAAATCAATAAAATCGATGGACCACTAGCTAGGCTAACAAAAAAAAAGAGAGAGCAGATGCAAATAAATGCAATCAGAAATGGGAAAGGAAATATAACTACCGACCCTGCAGAAATTAAGGAGATAATGAGAAGATATTATGAGCAACTATATGCTAATAAACTAGACAACTTAGATGAAATGGATAATTTTCTAGAAAAGCATAAACAACCAACATTAACTCAAGAAGAAATAGATGACCTCAACAAACCAATCACAAGTAAAGAGACTGAGTCAGTCATCAAAAAGCTCCCAAAAAGGAAAAGCCCAGGACCAGATGGTTTCACATGTGAATTCTACCAAGCATTCAAGAACGAATTAGTCCCAATCCTGCTCAATCTCTTCAAAAAAATTGAAGAGGGAAAGCTACCTAACTCTTTCCATGAAGCCAACATCGCCCTAATACCAAAACCAGACAAAGATACTACAAAAAAAGAAAATTATAGACAAATTTCTTTAATGAATATAGACGCAAAAATCCTCAACAAAATACTCGCAAACCAAATCCAGCAGCACATTAAAAGAATTATGCACCACGACCAGGTGGGATTCATTCCAGGTATGCAAGGCTGGTTCAACACAAGAAAATCAATTAATATAATACACCACATCAATAAATCAAAGCAGAAGAACCAAATGATCATCTCGATTGATGCAGAAAAGGCATTTGACAAAATTCAACATCCTTTCCTGATGAAAACACTTCAAAGGATAGGCACAGAAGGGACCTTTTTCAATATGATAAAGGCAATATATGAAAACCCACAGCTAACATCACACTCAATGGGGAGAGACTGAAAGCTTTTCCTCTAAGATCAGGAACAAGACAGGGATGCCCACTATCACCATTGTTATTCAACATTGTGCTGGAAGTTCTAGCTAGAGCAATTAGGCAAGAAAAAGAAATAAAAGGCATCCAAATTGGAGAGGAAGAAGTAAAACTCTCACTATTTGCAGATGACATGACTCTATATGTAGGAAATCCAGAAAAATCTACAGCAAAGCTACTAGAACCAGTCAATGAATACAGCAAAGTAGCAGGCTACAAGATCAACACGCAAAAATCTGTAGTGTTCCTATACACAAGTAATGTGCAACAAGAGGAGGAAATCAAGAAAAAAATCCCATTTACAATAGGAACCAAAAGAATCAAGTATTTAGGAATAAACTTAACCAAAGACACAAAGACCTTTACATAGAAAACTATAAGGAACTGCTAAAAGAAACTGAACAAGACCTGAAAAAATGGAAGAACATACCATGTTCATGGATTGGAAGACTAAATATAGTTAAGATGGCAATTTTACCTAAAATGATTTACAGATTCAATGCAATACCAATTCAAATCCCAACAACTTACTTTACAGAAATAGAAAAACCCATAACTAAATTTATTTGGAAGGGTAAGGTGCCCCGAATAGCCAAAAATATTTTGAGAAAGAGGAATGAAGTGGGAGGTCTCACACTACCTGACTTTGAAGCATACTACAAAGCTACAGTGCTCAAAACAGCATGGTACTGGCATAAGGACAGAGATACTGATCAATGGAATCAAACTGAGTGTTCAGAAGTAGACCCTCGCATCTACGGACAACTGATCTTTGATAAGGCAGTGACGCCAAAGCAACTGGGAAACAGCAGCCTGTTCAATAAATGGTGTTTGGAGAACTGGATATCCATTTCCAAAAGAATGAAAGAGGATGTCCATCTCACACCTTATACCAAAATTAACTCAAAGTGGGTCAAAGACCTAAACATTAGCACCAAGACCATAAAACTCTTAGAAGAAAATGTAGGGCAATATCTTAAAGATCTTGTGATAGGAGGTGGTTTCTTAGACCTCACACCCAAGGCACGAACAACCAAAGAACAAATAAACAAATGGGATCTCCTCAAAATTAAACACTTTTGTACATCAAAGGACTTTGTCAGAAAAGTAAAAAGGCAACCTACAAAATGGGAAACCACATATCAGATAAGGGTTTAATATTCCGAATATATAAAGGAATCCTGTATCTCAATAACAGAAAGACAAACAATCCAATTAAAAAATGGGCAAAAGACATGAACAGACATTTTTCTGAAGAGGAAATACAAATGGCTCAAAAGCATATGAAAAAATGCTCAACTTCACTGGCTATTAAGGAAATGCAAATCAAAACCACAATGAGATATCATCTCACACCTACCAGAATGGCCATTATCCAAAAAACAGAAAATGACAAGTGCTGGAGAGGATGTGGAGAAAGAGGCACACTTATTCATTGTTGGTGGGAATGCAGAATGGTGCAACCACTCTGGAAGACAGTATGGAGGTTCCTCAGGAAGCTAAATATAGATTTGCCATATGACCCAGCTATTCCATTGCTGGGTATATACTCAGAGGAACTGAAACTTAAGACATAAATGGACATTTGTAAACCAATGTTTATTGCAGCATTATTCACAATTGCCAAGAGATGGAAACAGCCCAAATGTCCATCAAAGGACAAGTGGATAAACAAACTGTGGTATATACACATGATGGAATATTATGTAGCTGTAAGACAGAACAAAGACATGGATGATGTAATAATGTGGATGAACCTTGAGGACATTATGTTGAGTGAAGTTAGCCAGAAACAAAAGGACAGATTCTGTATGGTCTCACTAATATGAAAAGACATTAATGAACAAACTTTGGGAGTTAAAAGCTGACAACATAGGCGACCAGGAGATAGAAAGAGGGCAGAGATCAGCCATTTGATGCTGAAGGACTACAGAATGTTTAGGATTGATTGCATAGATACAGAAATAGATAGCATAATACTGTGTGATGGTAGCACGGTATTGTAAGTACACTGAACAAAGATGTCTGTGAGTAAAGCTGAGAGAGGTGGGATAGAAGAACGTATGACACCAGAGGTAAAGATAAAGACTGGGACTGTATAACGTGGCAAAAACTGGAGTGGCCAATGACTGTTACTAAATATACAAATAAAAAAATGGTTTTGCATGTGGGAAAGCAAATGAATGTCAACCATGTAGAAATTTGAAAAGGGGATGGTATTCAGGAAAAAACATAATCAAAGCAAACTGGAGTCTATGGTCAACAGTAACATTGTAATATACCTCCATTAAATGTAACAAAGGCAATATGCCAATGCTAAATGTATATGAGAGGGGGATATAGGGGAGGAATATGGGATTCTTGGTAGCAGTGTTATTTGCTGTCCTTACTAGTATATTGTATTGTATGACATGTTATTTTTCTTTTTATCATTTTTTTCTTATTGCTAAAAAAAAAAAAATTTTTTTTCTTGTAGTAATCAGTATGTTCAAGTACTGATTGTGGTGATAAATGTACAACTTTATGATGATACCATGAACAACTGATTGTACACTGTGGATAAATGTATGGTATGTGAATATAACTCTATAAAGTTACAGGAAAACATATATATAGGAGTAAAAGTGTTGGAGAAAACATGGTGAGAGGGATGATGCCTCACCAATATGGACTAACTACAATGTGTAAACTCAGAATTGAATCTTAGAACATCGCCTAACATGGACATAATAATTGTAATAGTCCCTAGGTTGTAAGCTCTTACAGCAGTTAACTCTATCCCTGAATTGTAATGCCTATCTCTAACTTTGAGATGCTGATCCCCTAGCGTATAACCTGATTGGTCTCTGGAACAATGCATATCTCTGAGACACCTGAAACTCAGAGCTAGAGCTCGGCAGATATGAATCTCAGTATTAGCGCATACAGCCACTGTCAAAAAAAAAAAGCTGAAAAAGAGCCCAGACTTCAATTAGTGATATGAATGAAGCAGGTCTGGTTAAGACCAGGGCAAGCCAGGCCAAAGGGTAAAGGTTGAAACTGATTGGGTTTTAAAACTTCAACTTCCATATGAGACCAAGGTAATAGATATCTATTTGGTACAGGATCTAAATTTTCTAAATGGTACAACTCTACAGTCGATTTGTTCAAACACCACAATTGCATGGAACTTTGAATAGGAAGTGAGATACGGTAGGTTAGTATAGGCTGGACTGAAATAGTGACACATCCCAGAGTAATTTGGGCAGATAATAAAAAATATATTTACAGCCTCCCCCTCCCCAGCCCCGAGGATCTGGGGGAAGGTGCAGATGTGTTGGACATCCTCACCTGGGCTGGTGTTGATGTTGTCACAAACATTGGGACTGGTGGTTTGATGTGCTGAGCCCTCGAGCATGGGACTTGCCCTTATGAAGCTCATTACCACAAAGGAGAGTCTAAACTTGCATGTAATGGTGCCTAAGAGTCTCCCCCTGAGTACCTCTTTGTTGCTCAGATGTGGCCCTCTCTCTCTCTAACTGAGCCATCTCAACAGGTGAACTCATTGCCCCTCCCCCATGTGGGACCCGACTCCCAGGGGTGTAAATCTCCCTGGCAATGCAGAATATGACTCCCGGGGATGAATGTGGACCCAGCATTGTGGGACTGAGAGTATCTTCTTGACCAAAAGGGGGATGCAAAATGAGACGAAATAGTTTCAGTGGCTGAGAGATTTCAAATGGAGTCGAGAGGTCACTCTGGTGGACATTCTTATGGACTATATAGATAACACCTCTTAGGCTTTAATGTATTGGAATAGCTAGAAGTAAATACCTGAAACTACCAAACTCCAACCCAGCAGTCTGGACTCCTGAAGACAATTATACAATAATGTAGATTACAAGGGGTGACAGTGTGATTGTGAAGACCTTGTGTATCACACCCCCTTTATCTAGTATATGGATTAGTAGAAAAATGGGGATAAAAACTAAAGGACAAATGGGGTGGGACAGGGGGATGATTTGGGTGTTCTTTTTTCACTTTTATTTTTTATTCTTGTTGTGGTTCTTTCTGATGTAAAGAAAATGTTCAGAGATAGATTGTGGTGATGAACGCATAACTATGTTATCATACTGTGGACAGTGGATTGTATACCATGGATGATTGTATGGTGTGTAAATGTATTTCAATAAAACTGAATTTAATTAAAAAAAAAGAAAATTACAGATCCAAGAAGTGCAGCGTACCCCAAACAGAATAGATCTGAATATATCTATGCCAAGATGCTTAACAATCAGAAGATCAAAGGTCCAAGACAGAGAATTCTGAAATCAGCAAGAGAAAAGCAATTCATCACATACAAGGGAAGCTCAATAAGAATATGTACAGATATCTCAGGAAAAACCACAGAGGCGATCATGAAAGAAAAGAACTGCCAACCAAGAACTCTATATCCAGCAAAACTGTCCTTCAAAAATGAAGGAGAGTTTAAAATATTTTCAGACAAAGAAATACTGAGAGAGTTTGTGAACAAGATACCTGCTCAATTAAGAAATACTAAAGGGAGCACTACAGGTAGATAGGTAAAGGCAGGAGATAGAGATTTGGAAAAGAGTGTAGAAATGAAGGCTATCTGTAAAGGTAAAAAGAGAAAGAGAGAGAGATGCCCCAAGAGAAACAAGCAAGGACCCACAGGAGCTGAGAAAGAAATGTTCAGAGACATTTGGAGGCAGCCACTGAAACCAGAACCAGGAGAGAAGAAACCAGCAGCCATAGCCATGCGCCTTCCCATGTGGCAGAGGAACCCTGGATGCCAGCAGCCTTTCCTCAGAGAAGGTATCTTCCTCTTGATACCTTAATTTGGACATTTTCATGGCCTTAGAAGTGTAAATTTGTAATCTAAACTTCAAATCCCTATTGAAAAAGCCAACCCATTTCTAGCATACGGCATTCCAACAGCTTTGGCAAATCAAAACAGTCAGTAACCCAGTTTGACCATAGATATGAGCACGCCACCTTGGTAAAATATAGGACAAGATGGAAGGAACCTGGGTCCCCGAATGAGCTTGTGGAGCAGAGCTGCCTACCAGGCTGACACTGTTGCTCACCTCTATACAGTTGGATGGGAGCAAAAGAAATTCTTGTATTGCTTGAGCCATTAAAAAAAAAGACAGAAAGAGGAAAAAATAAAAACAAAACATGTAAAATCCAAAAAAATGGTAGACAAAAGACACTATCACCTTCAGTGAAATTAGCCAGAAAGAAAAGGATGAATATTGTATGGTTTCACTAACATGGAGTAACAATGATGAGCAAAATTTGGGAGTTGAGAACACAGGTTATCAGGAGACAGAGATTAGAGATCGGCCATTTGATGCTGAAGGAGTACATAAGTTTCAACAGGACTGACTGCATAGATCCACAAATGGAATGGATAGCATAATAGTGTGATGGTAGTGCAATATTGGAAATACTCTGAACAAAGATGAGTATGAGTACAGTTGAAAGAGGAAGGCTAAGGGCATGTATGACACCAGAAGGAAAGACAGAAGATAAAGACAGGGATTGTATCACTTAGTGAAACCTGGAGCAGTCAATGATTGTGATTATATATACAAACACAAGAAAGTTTTTAAATGAGGGAGAACAAATGAATGCCAACATTGCAAGATATTGAAAACTGGATGGTATGGGGGAAAAATAAAATCAATGGAAACTAGAGTCTATAGTTAATGTAAGATGTTCCAATAACTGTAATAATGGCAATATACCAAAGATAAATGTCTACAAGAGCGGGATATAAGCAAGTGATATGGGGTTCTCAGTGGTGGTGGTGGTGGTGTTGTCTGACCTATTCATTGTATTTTATTTATTTTTCTTTTATCTTTTGTACTTTCATTCTTCATTTCTTTCCCTCCTTTACCTCTTTCTTTGGGAAAGACATGGAAATGTCCTCATATAGATTATGGTGGTGAATGCTTAATTATGTGATTACACTGGGAATCATTCATTGTTTACTTAGGGTAAACTGTATGATGTGTGACTAAAACTATTAAAAAAATAAACAGAGGGATACAAGTGCTGGAGAAAATGTGGAGAAAGGAATGCACCTATTCCCGGTTGGTAGGGAATTAGAATGGCACAGCTCAGCAGGAACGCAGTCTGGTGGTTCCACAGGAAGCTAACCATGGGGTTGCCATATGGTAATGCAACCCTGCAAGGGTAGATACTTGGAAGAACTAAGAGCAAGGACATGAGTGGGCATTACTCACTGGTGTTTATGGCAGCCACATTCACAACTCGCAAAGGATGGAGGTGGCCTGAGGGTACATCGACTGACAAATGGAATATACACAATGGAATACCAAGCAGCAGCAAGAAGAAATGAAGTTGTGACGTTTGCACCTAGGTGAATGGACCTTCAGGACAGTATGCTGAGTAAAATAAGCCAGAATCAAAAAGACAAAAATTATAATGCCTCACTAATTTGGACTAACTATAATGGGCAAACATTGAGAATTGAATCTTAGAGCATAGGTTATCAGGGGAAGGCTTATGGTAAAGGTTCCTAGATTGTAGAGCAGTCACATCAAATCATGAGTTGTAATGATTATCTCTTAAGTTCTGAGATGCTAAGCTCATCAGTTCCTGTAACTTCGGGTATCTGTGTGACACCTGAGACTCAAGAGCCAGAGTTCAGCAGCTATGAATGTCAGCATTACCTCATACAGCAAATATTTAAAAAGCTGAAAAAGAGTTTAGACTTCAATTAGAGGTATAACGAAACAGACTTGATTAAAACTAAGGTAAACCAGACTAAATGGAAAAGGATGATACTGACTGTGTTTTAAAACCTCAACTTCTATGTGAGACCAAAGGAAGAGATGTTTATTTGGTGCAAAATCTATACTCTCTGTAGTACGCTATATAATTTAACTTGTATGGTCAGTTTATTTAAACATCATAATTACATGGAACCTTGAATAGGGAGTGAGATCTGATTCATTAGTACAGGTTGGTGTGAAATCCCGATACATCCCAGAGTAATTTGGGCAGAGAATAAAAAGTATTTGCAAAGCCCACTTGAGGACCTGGGGAAAATGTGCAAACATTAAACTTCCCCACCCTGGGAATTCTTGATTTTCTCAAAAGCATTGGGGACTATCACTGTAGTAGACCAAGTCCTCGATCTTGGTGCTTGCCCTTATCAGCCTGTTACTACAAAGAAGAGGCTAAGCCTACTTATAATAGTGCCTAAGAGTCACCCCCAGAGAACCTCTTTTTTTGCTCAGATGTGGCCTGTTTCTCTCTAAGCCGACTCTACTGGTACACTCACTGCACTACCCCTACATGTGATGACTCCCAGGGGTGTAAATCTCCCTGGCAACATGGCACATGACTCCCGGGAATGAGCCTCATCCTGGCAACATGGGATTGAAAAAGCCTTCCTGACCAAAAGAGGGAAAGAAAATCAAACAAAATAAAGTATGAATGGCTGAGAGATCTCAAATGAGTTGAGAGGTCATTCTGGAGGTTGTTCTTATGTGCTACATAAATATTTCTTTTTAGCTTTTAGTGTATTGGAATAATTATAAGGAAATACCTGAAACTGTTGAACTGCAGCCCAGCAGCTTTAATTCTTGAAGACTGTATAACTATATAGCTTATACAGTGTGATTGTATGATCATAAAAAACCTCGTGGCTAACACTCCCTTTGTCCAGTGTACGGACAAATGAGGAGAAAAAAGGGGAACAAAAAGAAAATGAATAATAGCGGTGGAAAAAGGAGTATGAGATGTTTTGGGTGTTCTCTTTTATTTTTATTTTTATTCTTATTTTTTGGAGTAATGAAAATATTCAAAAAATTGTTGAATGCATAACTATGTGATGATACTGCGAACAATTGATTGTATACTTCGGATGACTGTATGGTATATGAATATATTTCAATAAAATTGCATTTTAAAAAGTGGCTATGAAGAGATAAAATTAAATAATATAAAGTCCATCAGCAGTTATATTCAGAAACATTTTATAACACCTGAGTTAAAAAATCAAAGAATCTCAGCAAAGTAGTCTAGAAATGACAAACACTTGCAAAGAAAACTTTTGCACACTAAATGTTAAATAGTTGTAGCTGACAGAACTTTTACCTATGAGGAGAAAGAGCGTTCTCAATTTTCAACTTAAACTGCTTATGGATACACTGGTTTTCTAGGATCTATGGATGCTCAAGTATAAATAAATATAATCTCATCTCATAGCAGTATCTGATACAAGAACGATGGATATAAAATGTCTCTGATGTCCTGAGTCTAAAGGGCAAGGAAAAGTTACATTAACAGAAAGTAGAATGAAGTGACATTCACTGAATGTCAGGGTATCTAGATTATATTTATGATTCTGTTAAAGTCTCAATGATTAGATTCAAGGAGGTAATTTAGCATTTAATTCCCACTGTATACAGTAAGAAACACTAAGCTCTAAGTTTCACTTCCCTGCATTTATATATAAAATAGGGACAATATAAATCAACCATCCTATCTCATTGGGTTGCTTGGTAGATTAAAGGGAGAAAAAAGAAAAGTTTGAATGGCATGCTTTGAATGGCATGCAAAGGAAAAAGTCCATCTTCCCAAGGGCTAAATGGACATGCAAGCTTCTAATTGTAATAATGTAAGAATTATACTTTTTCAGGAATCAAAATGGGTGCATTACTGCCTCCTACAGTACTTTGTCTGCATTTATATTACAGTAAAACTACAATCTATCTTTTATTGTGGTTAATTACATATACATACATCTCTTGGATAGGTGTAAGTCTTATACATATACCATCATACTTTAATCATTCTATTATGTTCAACATTTAATGTAGTCCCATTTTTTAATTTGTTATTATATGTAGTGTTAAGAAGAATATTCATGTTGATAACTCTTTGGGTGCCTCAATGATTATTTCTGTAGATAAATTCACAGACATGTACAGGATTACTGGATAATATAATTGCATTTGACAGGAAGTTCAAATATGAAAAAGGAAGATATACTTTTCAAAAATTTTGTCATTGTATTAGGTTAATACAATACTATTTTTTTTACTGCAAACTGCAAATTCAGTGAAACCACATGAAGAAAAGAGAGCAAAGCCCTAACATAGGTGAAAAGCAAATCTGGCTATCCAGGGATTTTCTGTAATAGTATTTCCTAGGTATAAGGGTGAATGGAACAGGGATTTTTGTGACCATTCTACCTTAAATATGCCTGATCTCAGAAAGGAGAAGAGTTACCCTAGTGCCTCTCTTCTTAAAGATTTTAGAAATCTTTCCTATTCTTAATTGGAATTTACAGACAAGAACTACATAAATATCTTCAGTTAAAGAAAAAAAATACAGTATTAAGAAACTACTGTGTTTTTTAAGAAAGAAAAAAAATAAATTTATAGATTATAATTTCCACTTCCCAGGAAAGGAATGCACACTGAAGTACTACCTCAGTGTTGCTGTGAAAACAAGTGTATCTAAGGAGAAAGCACAATGCCTCACACTTTAGTGCTCTAATCAAAGTTGACGTTGCACTGTACACTAAATTAGCCACCAGATGGCATGACAAATCCAAAGCCTTTGAAGGGAAATCAAGAGTTAGCAGTTTTCCTAACAAATGAACCAGTCACTGTACTTTTTAATTGAAAAGCAAAATAAATGAACCAGTCACTGTACTTTTTAATTGAAAAGCGAAATATTAGAAAGCATTCATATTTTGATAAAGATCCATTTCATACATTTTATGATGTAGTCATGAAGGAAAGACACTTCTAAATAAAACCACTGATTATGATCCCAAGAAGCACTCATTTTGTGATTTGACTATGGAGGAAAAAAAAGTCAAGTCATTTTGCAACCACAGAATTTTAGAGTTAGAAAGGTCCTTAGAGTCTAGCCACCTCATTTAATAAACAAACTACTGTCAAGAGATATAAAGAGACTTGGAAAAGGTCACAGTTAATAGTAGTGATGAAGGAACCTAAATTTTGATTTCTATTCCAGGGTTCTTTCCACCATTCAAAGAAGTATCATTTTACTTAAAAACCAAAACCAGTTATTTCTAACCTTATATAGAAGGTTAGACTTCCAGCAGAGATTTCATTTCTCCTCTTCCTATGATTTTGAAAGTCTTAAGCTTTTTAGGTTATTAAATAAACCAACCAAACAAAAACAACATAACAAATACAGCTACAAATCCAATTGACTTTCAAATGAGCAGACAGCTCCTTTGAGTTTGACTAAAAGAACATAACATGACAAAATTCCCCACAAGAAAGGATTTCTAAATTCTTGAAATCCTGCCTCTGCAAATTTGCCTATTTCTTTTTATCACTTACAGTTTAAAAACTAGCGATAAAGCAATCATTTTATAGTATGAAAGTTATATAATCTGACCTAGAGTTTCCCTTACAACACAGATAATATATCACTTTAATATCAATTCAAAGAAAATGAATAAAATAAGATACCCTACCTAAAATAACCTTTACCATCATCTTCTCTTATTTCTAAAGAAACAGAAAAGGTAAAGATGTCACTGTCAGGAGTCTGGGGTGCAGCAGCAGCTGAAAGTAGAGTCTGCTTGGAAGAACGGCGGAAGGCAGTGGCAAAACTATAAAGTATCCGGCTTACCTAAAGTCACAATAACAAGATAAATAGGCTGTTATCACAAATATAAAATTCTTTTATTAAAGCTAGGTGTCTTGCTTTGTCAGGAGATTGGGGGCAGGGTGTTTACATCTTTCCCCCACTTATTTCTTTCGGTAATTATCTAATTGGTAGGCCTACAAAGCAAGCAATACTAAAAGGGGTTTTTAAAAAGAAATGGTTATACACACTTGAAATCCAAATGAAAAAAGACTTACGAAATTATGCAGTAAAAATAGTCTTAAGTTTAGCTCCAAACAAATGATTTGCAAAAGTGTTGTTGTTGGAACCACGATGCCTATCTAACCCAATCAAAAAGCAGTAAACTTGTTTGCTCTAACACTCTTAGCAAAAACAAAGTTCTGCTTAACCAAACTTTTACTTTGTTTTATACTTAAGTCCAACAAGGCTGGAATCAGTAAAACACTAGCTAGATAATTTAATTTGGCTTAGGAGTAAGCACAATAAATACTATTAACATTTCAACCTAGGAAGGCACTGGTAAACTTTACTTGCAGGCAGTTTTCTCTTTAGGACTTACAGCTTCTTGTATTTCACACCGGAAGACATGTATTCTAAAGAGCTCTGCATTGTAATGACTTTCAGTGAAAGCAAAACAGTCACATTCAGGCGTTCCGTCATGCCCTCTGACACAGAAGAGGATTTTGTAGATGGGGTAGTTTGCTATTTCAGTGTTTGTCTGAGGATCTAACAGTCTGTTTAGGAAAAAAGAAATCAGAAGAATTCTTCTCACATAATACTGATAAAAGTATAAACTGGATCAGTATTTCTACTGTTCGGTAATTTATCAAAAGTAATAAAAACAGACAAACCTTTGACCCAATAAGTCTATTTCTAGGAATTTATCCTAAGGAAATAAAAACAATATGCAAAGATTTAGCTAAGAAATATCTATTCATAAGAAAATTATAAGTAAAGCCCTTATATGCTAGTGCCTTAAGAGCTTGCTTAATATATGCTACTAGTGCTTGTCTCATAAAAAAGTAACAACTGTTTAATGAAGGAAATTGGTTAATTATCTACAATCCATTCATGTAGCTATTATAGGTTAAGATTTTTAGTCTTATTTCTTATTATGGAAAGAAGGCCACAACACAAAATTGAGTGAAGAAATCATGCTATAGGATGGCATGTATAGTTCTTTTGTTGTTAAAAATATCGACTCTGCAAGATGTATAATTATACACACATATATGTGTTATATACACACTTATACAGACATAAACATATACAAATACATAAAGAGAATGTTAATAAACCAAGATGTTAACCGTATCTACCAATGGGAGAGTATTTCCTGACTTTTTGCTTGTTTGTATTCTCTGATTTTTCTCAAATAAGCATATATCTTTTGTAACAGAAAAGAGTTATTTTATGTTAGCTCCATTCAGCTAATTAGCAATTAGTTGGTTGATATAAATATCTGACTGGCTATTTTTAACTATTTTTATTTGTTCTAGGTAGTCAGTTCAGGAGATTTCTGTAGGACTCAATTTCCTCATATTAAAAATTAAGGGACTGGACTACAATAGTTAATGTTTACCAACAGATTTTTGTCATTTCCAAAATCAGCATGAAACTCCATATTTAATTAATGTGTCCACTAGTATTTGTATTAGAGGAACATGGAAAATATAAACTAACTTATTATATAGACTCACAGGACAACATATTTCAATTATCTCCAAAACATTTAAACTTTTAATGTGCTGAGCATAATTAGGGTTGGAGAGAATATTTACAAAAGATTATTATAAATCAGTGACCATTTTTACGAAGGCTACAATTCTTGGAAAACAACATAAACGTTCAATAAATACCATTACATGAAGAAAATAATTGTTTTTTGTTCATTAATGCTTCTTTCCAAAACAAGTCAGAAGTCTGATTTAAGGAGCTGACCTTACCTCACAGTTCCTTCAGATACATTCGGCACTGAAAGGGTTACGTCTAGTGAAATCTGACACTGGCTTCTTAAGATGGACATCATCCTTAAGGCTTCAACTTCACTCCTGGGGGCATTTACTGAGGCACAGCCTAAGTAAGTAAGTTTACTGAAAACTACACTGTCTTCATCAGCTACAGGTGTGAAAGGACTTGACCCTTCAGAATCTGAAAGAAACAATTGAGATAAATTTTTTTGCATATTTTGTTGATAGGACTAGCAAGTAGAAATCTACAAGTAACATTTACGTTCTAAAATTAAGTACTAATGAGATAATACACCATACCTCAGAAGAAAGGTTCCATGAAAGCCAAAAATTTCATACTAGAACTCTTGTGACTAACACCAAATTTTTCAGGTATTGCTCTAACATTAGCCCCAAACCTTAAAAGTGACCTAAGATTTGGATCTGATTCACCTTCCTGCCTTTTAATTCATTTTGACTTTATAATTTGGATATAGACCAAATATAAATTTGGTATTTCACCACTCTGAAAAATCCTATATCTGATCTGTCTCTTTATTTGCACTGCTACAATTATTTCTTATTCATCATTTTAGCCACTTTATTGTGTTCTCTCTGTCCCCCTGCTTTCCCTTTCCCAGTGAATATCTATACTATCAACACCCTATTTTTTCCCCAATGAGTCTTCTAAAATTGGTCTTTTCCTCCTTCCCTACTATGCCTCTCACTCCTTTATTTTCCCTTCGTCTACCTCTTTCAACTTGGTAACCACTCTCATAGTGCAACACAAGCCTGGAACAAACATCTATTCACCACGAGTCACCACTCCATTTCTCCAGCATACTCTTCAAATTCCTTCTATCCTGGAAAAACCTACAAAAAAATTCCCCCAGTGTCACTGAACTACTTTTTTTTTTTTTTTTTTGGTATAAATGAAATACATGTAAAGGGAAATTATAACGGCATATGTATTGACTCCTCATCCCCCAGTTCAGAGAACATAAGTAATGTTTTCTGGTTGCTCTGAACCAAATCTAGTTCAGAGATGGCACTCAAATATTAAAAACAATAATCTTCAGTTATACAAGCAATACAGCAATCCTAACCTCCTTGTCCAGGTTTCACTGGCAGGCTCATCTCTGGTTTTCGGAGCCCTACTAATGGCACGGGGTTGATGGTGGATGAAGCTGAGAGTTGATTAGAAAGAGGAGCATCTCCATCACCATCCAGTTGTAACCTTTCCACAAGCTCCTTGTCCCCCACCTGGTCGTCCACAGGAGGATCCATCAGCACATCTGCTAGTTCTTTTTGCAGCTCCTGCTCACTTCCATTCCCTACAATCTAAGGGTCACAAATACATACAATCAGCAAAGTGAGAAAGAGAGGCCAGTACTGATTAAAATGGGCCTACATTCTTAAGAAAATTGTCAGCATTTCTTTTGATACAAAGATAACTTTTGAATATTTAAAAAAACAGATTACATCAAGATCTGCAGTAACAGCTGTAGTTGCTCTCTTAATTCATATAATTTTTCATGAAAAACTGTAGTGAATTTGAGTGAAATCCAAAAATATACATTAATGTTAATGTTATTGTCAATGTTATTAAAGTCTTCTATAATGTCCAAAACTAACAAAAATTAAAATATTTGTAATTTTACTCATCTGATGAGAAATAACGTTTTTACTAGAAATACCTTTAGTGGCTACTCTTGCTTTTTTTTTAAAAAAAAGAAAAAAACGTTTCTGCTTCCAAAAGTTACCAACAAAAACATACCTAGTAGGTAATAAATTTTACCATACCTGCTGTCAGTCAGTCTCTTATGTTTCTTAGGGAGACTTCTTTGACATTAACAGATTTTTAAAGGTCTGAGTCACTTGAGTGAGGATGGAGAGATGAATGCAAAAAAGAGCCCTGACCATCGTGGGACTGAGAACATCTTCTTGACCAAAAGGGGGATGTGAAATGAAATTAAATAAAGCTTCAGCGGCTGAGAGACTTCAAATGGAGTTGAAAGGTACTCTGGTGGACATTCTTACACACTATATAGATAACACTTTTTAGATTTTAATGTATTGGAATAGCTAGAAGTAAATACCTGAAACTACTAAACTATAGTGCAGTAAGTCTTGACTCTAGAAAACGACTGTATAATAATGTAGCTTACAAGCGGTGACAATGTGACTGTGAAAACCCTGTGGATCACACTCCCTTTATCCAGTGTATGGATGGATGAGTAGATAAATGGGGACAAAAACTAAATGAAAAATAGGGTGGGATGGGGGGGTGATTTGCGTGTTCTTTTTTACTTTTGTTTTTTATTCTTATTCTGATTCTTTCCGGTATAAGGAAAATGTTCAAAAATAGATTGAGGTGATAAATGCACAACTATATGATGGTACTGTGAACAGCTGACTACACCATGGATGACTGTATGATATGTAAATATATCTCAATAAAACTGAATTTTAAAAAAAGGCAATTTAGGTAAAAACAAAGCAAAGTCAACTGAACAACCACCAAAAAAAAAAAAAAGAGCCCTTACAAAAATCAACCTATCTCAATAATGATAACTATTTTTCTGGAATCATGATGGTTTATTATTAGTTGCTCAACAAGGAAGTAAACAAGTGAAAAAATCAAGTGGAGACTGCCCAGTGCTAAGGAAAACTACAAGTGACACAACTCAGCAGAGTCACTAAATGCTTATTTAAAAAATACTAGAAACATTAACAAAAGAATTAAATTAGGAAAAAAGAAATCATGAGGAAAAAAGGGGGGTTGATTTGAAGTCTTTCTCAAGACTAAAGCCTGAAAAAGATTATTTCAAGTAACAGAGGTACCTCTAGATTACCAAGGAACCCAGTTCAAACGTCTTTTATTGTTTTGATTATTTATTACTCTATAAACTTCAAGTGCCTTTGGCTATAAATTATAACTGGGAAACAGTCTTAAGCCTTTTTTGCATACATCTTCCGAAGGAAATTCTAACACTTCAGCTACTCTTGCCTTGGAAATAAAAGCCAGGCAGGTGTTCAGGCTCTTGACTTCAATGCTAACTTCCGTTTCTGTGAATTTCACTTTATGTTTGATGCAATTGCTAACAGAACTATAAGTGGGTCAAAGCAATTTTAAGTGTTTGCCATGCTTCCTTCTACACATCCACACGTATAATCAAATTTCTTTTTACAGAAGTTCTGATTTAAAAAATTTTTTAAAGCACCTAGAAAAAGAAACTAGAGAGATGAATGCAAAAAAGAGCCCTGACCATTGTGGGACTGAGAACATCTTTTATTCTTTCAAAACTGGACAAGAAATACTGTATCACCTGGAGTGAACAAAAAATAGCCTAACTGAACCTAAAGTAATTGTTCCCAAGGGGAAAGGGAAATAACACATAGTAGGATAGTTACAGCTTCCTGAAAAAGATGGAGAAAAGATATTATATTCCATGTTTAAGCAATGAGTAATTACAGGTGTGAAGGCTATAGTTAAGAGTTAACTAAACAGAAGACTACGTGTTTTCTTCTTTGGTTTTTGAGTATGAGGTTACCTACATTGTAACAGATTCACCAAACACAGAAAATACACCTATTCCCTGAAAGAAAACATGTTTATATGTTAGTCTTTTGTGTTTATACATGTTTATCTTGCATTCTTTCCTAGTTTATAAATCCAATAAAGAACCAAATCTTCTATTTAATTAACTCCACCTTAAGACAAGAAAAAAGTAATGTTCACACACCTGATTTTTTTAAACTATTTAAAAACAGCAACCTCACAAATGCCTTGCATAATTAGGTCAGACACAATACTCAGCAATAATTAAGTTACTTCATTTGTGAATCTTCAATGCAACACTAAAATTACTATCTGTGACGTTACAATACATATAACTCAAATCAACTAAGTCTATTTGTTTGTTTTTTAAAGACAGTCAATTAATCTTGCCTAGGCCAAGCTGGGAAACATTCAGAAATGCCTTTCCAGATTTTCAAACTTTGGCATGCATCACAATCACCTGTAGAGCTTGCTGACACACAGACTGTAGGACCCTATCCCAGGAAATCTGGGGTAGCACCAAATAATTTACATATCTTACAATGTTCCCACAGATGGTAATACAACTAGTCTGGGATCACCTTCTGGGAACCAATCTTACCAATCAATGGTTCTAAATCCTGGCTATATAAAAGAAATATCAAGATTACTAGAAAGTTTGTTAAAAATTCAAATACTGATCCTCCCTCTATCACCATCTCCACTCCTCACTTCCAATCCACCAACTAAATCCAAGTTTCAGAGAACAGAGCCTGGTCATATGCATTTTTAAGAACAGTTCACAGGTGATTCTGATGCACTGCCAGTACTGAAAAACACTACCTCAAATCAAAATCCTAAACTAAAATGCCAACAGTGTTTCTCAGAGGATCCCCATAAGAACCAGAATCTCTGGTACTTTTTGAAAATGCCCCACCCAAAAAGAACGTCTGCACATAGGCACTAATAATCTCCATTTCATAGAATCATTCCATGTGATTTTTACATACAATAAAGTTTGAGAACCACTGGGCTAGGATTTACCCACCTAATTTATTTTCTAACATGAATGGCTATTCATGATAAAAGCATTGGCTGCCATTGATCACAGTTTTGGCATTTTCCTACCTCCAGTAGACAGGCTGGACAAGTGAGTAATTGGCTTTTCAAGCCTCCCTGACAATTATGGTTTACCATGTAACATAATTTAAGCTACTGAGGTTTAAACAAAGTCTGCTGCGGAAACTCCTAGAAGAGTTTTTTGCTTTTTCTGATAAGAGAAATAAGCATGGCTGATGACATTACTTTTCCCCTCTTCTTGCCTTGGAAAGAATATGATGCATGGAACCAAGGTGGATGTTTTATGACCATGAGATGATGGGCTTCAGAAGAAAAAGCCAAAGGTGATGGAGTGGATAACAAAAAAAAAATTGGGTTCTTAACGGCTTAGATCAGGGATTGGGAAATCTTTTCTGTAAAGGGCCATATAACGAATATTTTACGCTTTGCAGGCCTCATGGTCTCTGTTGCAATTACTAAACTCTGCCTGTGTAACATGAAAGCAGGCATAGACAATATGTAAACAAAGGAATGTGGTGATATTCAAATTAAACTTTATTTACAAAAGCAGGTGTCAACCTTGGCAGTTGATCTCACTGTCCTACCCCCTATGTGGGACCTGACTCCCAGGGGTGTAAATCTCCCTGGCAATGCAGGATATGACTCCCGGGGATGAATCTGGACCCAGCATCGTGGGATTAAGAACATCCTGACTGAAAGGGGAAGGTGAAATGAAACGAAGTAAAGCTTCAGTAGGTGAGAGATCACAAATGGAGTTGAGAAGTCACTCTAGTGGACATTATTACGCACTATATAGATAACCCTCTTTAGGTTTTAATCTATTGAATAGCTAGAAGTAAATACCTGAAATTATCAAACTCCAACCAAGCAGACTTGACTTTGAAAATGACTGCATAACACTGTAGCTTACAAGGGGTGACAGTGTGATTATGAAAACCTTGGGGATCACACTCCCTTTATCCAGTGTATGGATGGATGAGAAGAAGAATGGGGACAAAGACTGAATGAAAAATAGGGTGGGGTGGGGGGGTGATTTGGGTGTTCTTTTTTACTTGTATTTTTTATTCTTATTCTGATTCTTTCTGGTGGTAAGGAAAATGTTCAAAAACAGATCGAGGTGACAAATGCACAACTATATGACGGTATTGTGAACAGCTGATTGTACACCATGGACAACTGTATGGTATGTGAATATATCTCAATGAAAGTGAATTAAAAAAAAAAAAAAAGCTGGTGTCAGGCCAGATTTGGCCAGTGGGCTTAATTTATGGACCCTGGTATACCAACCAGCAACTGCTTATCTCCACAGTTCTTGTTATACGAGAAAACTAAAATCACTAGTAGGGGTTTCTGTTCCTTGCTTTCAACAGTATTCCTGACAGACGCCTTAAACATCTCTAAAATAAATGTAGTTTCAGGTGAAGTAACAAAGTACAAGACAGTGTGGTATAGCAAATGGGCAGATTATAGAGTAATTGAACAAAACAGAGTCTAGAAATAGACCCACACATATATGGTCAATTGATTTTTTTTTTTTTCATTTTTATTGAGACTGTTCAGATACCATACAATTATCCAAAGATCCAAAGTGTATAATCACTTGCCCCTGGGTACCCTCATACAGCTGTGCATCCATCACACCTAATTTTTGTTCAATTTTTAGAAACTTTTCATTACTCCAGACAAGAAATAAAGTGAAAGATGAAAAAAGAAAAAAAGAAAAGGAAACTCTAATCCTCCCCTATCCCTAACCAACCCCCCTCAATTGTTGACTCATAGTATTGATATAGTACGTTTTTTACTGTTTATGAAAAAATGTTGAAATGCTATTAACTGTAGTATATAGTTTGTAATAAGTACATAGTTCTTCCCTATATGCCCCTCTATTATTAACTTCTAATTGTATTGTCATACATTTGTTCTGGTTCATGGAAGTGATTTCTAGTATTTGTACAGTTGATCATGGACACTGCCCACCATAGGATTCAGTTTTATACATTCCCATCTTTTGACCTCCAACTTTCCTTCTGGTGACATATATGACTCTGAGCTTCCCCTTTCCACCTCATTCACACACCATTAGGCGCTGTTCGTTATTCTCACATCTTGCTACCAACACCCCTGTTCATTTCCAAACATTTAAGTTCATCCTAATTGAACATTCTGCTCATACTAAGCAACCACTCCCCATTCTTAAGCCTTGTCCTATATCTTGGTACCTTATATTTCATGTCTATGAGTTTACATATTATAATTAGTTCCTATCAGTGAGACCCTGCAATAATTGTCCTCATGTGTCTGGCTTATTTCACTCAGTATATTGCCCTCGAGGTTTTGTCATCAACCCATTTTTTTTAATATGGTTTTGTTCACTCACCATACATTCCATCCCAAGTAAATAATTGATGGTTTTCTGCATGGTCATACATTTAAGTGTTCACCACCTTCACCACTATCTATATAAGAGCATCTACATTTCTTCCACAAGGCAGGAGGGAGAGTCAAAGAAGGCAGAGAGGCAAAAAAAGGAGGAAAAAAAAAAAAAATGACAGCTAGGAAGCAGCAAAAGGAAAAATAACCCCAAATCAAAGTAGAATAAAGAATCAGACACCACCACAATGTCAAGCGTCCAACACGTCTCCCCTATCCCCCCCTCCTATCTGCATTCACCTTGGTATATCACCTTTGTTACATTAAAGGAAGCATAATACAATGATTCTATTAGTTACACTCTCTAGTTTATGCTGATTACATCCCTCCCCCAATGCCTCCCCATTTTTAACACCTTGCAAGGTTGACATTTGCTTGTTCTCCCTCGTAAAAGAACATATTTGTACATTTTATCACAATTGTTGAATACTCTAGATTTCACCAAGTTACACAGTCCCAGTCTTTATCTTTCCTCCTTTCTTCTGGTGTCTCACATGCTCCCCACCTTCCTCTCTCAACCGTATTCATAGTTACCTTTGTTCAGTGTACTTACATTGTTGTGCTACCATCTCCCAAAATTGTGTTCCAAACCACGCACTCCTGTCTTCTATCACCCTGTAGTGCTCCCTTTAGTATTTCCTGTAGGACAGGTGTCTTGTTCACAAAGTCTCTCATTGTCTGTTTGTCAGAAAATATTTTGAGCTCTCCCTCATATTTGAAGGACAGCTTTGCTGGATACAGGATTCTTGGTTGGCGGTTTTTCTCTTTCAGTGTCTTAAATATATCATACCACTTCCTTCTTGCCTCCACGGTTTCTGCTGAGAGATTCGCACATAGTCTTATTAAGCTTCCTTTGTATGTAATGGATCGCTTTTCTCTTGCTGCTTTCAGGATTCTGTCTTTGACATTTGATAATCTGATTATTAAGTGTCTTGGCGTAGGCCTATTCATATCTCTTCTGTTTGAAGTATGCTGCGCTTCTTGGATCTGTAATTTTATGTCTTTCATAAGAGATGGGAAATTTTCATTAATTATTTCCTCTATTATTGCTTCTGCCCCCTTTCCCTTCTCTTCTCCTTCTGGGACACCAATGATACGTACATTATTGTACTTTGTTTCATCCTTGAGTTCCTGGAGACGTTGCTCATATTTTTTCATTCTTTTCTCCATCTGCTCCTTTGCGTGTAGGCTTTCAGGTGTTTTGTTCTCCAGTTCCTGAGTGTTTTCTTCTGCCTCTTGAGATCTGCTGTTGTATGTTTCCATTATGTCTTTCATCTCTTGTGTTGTGCCTTTCATTTCCATAGATTCTACTAGTTGTTTTTTTGAACCTTTGATTTCTGCCGTATACATGTCCAGTGCTTCCTTTACAGCCTCTATCTCTTTTGCAATATCTTCTCTAAACTTTTTGATTTGATTTAGCATTAGTTTAAATTCCTGTATCTCAGTTGAAGTGTACATTTGTTCCTTTGACTGGGCCATAACTTTGTTTTTCTTAGTGTAGGTTGTAATTTTCTGTTGTCTAGGCATGGTTTCCTTGGTTATCCAAATCAGGTTTTCCCAGACCAGAAAAGGCTCAGGTCCCAGAGGGAAGAAATATTCAGTATCTGGTTTCCCTGTGGGTGTGTCTTAGAAAATTGCTCCACCCTTTGATGCCTCAGGTCACTGTGCTTTTCTGCCCAGCAGGTGACGCCTGTTAACCTATAATTCTTGACTGGTGTGAGGAGGTATGTTCCCCCAGGCTCTGGGGTCTGGTTCTGAGTGGAAAGGGCCCCACCCCTTTCCTCCTAGAGAAGACAAACCCCCAGGTGGAGGTCATTAGCATTTCAATGGTCTTGCTCTCTGCTTGTGCTGTCTCCACCCTTCCCAGAGTCACAGCCCTGGAAACTGAAAATGACTGGGGCTTTCTCCACTGAGCCAAAAAAGAAACAGATAGTCCCCTTCAGACCCAAGGCAACCCTCCAGCTCTCCCAGGTCAGTCGTCACCCAAATCCTCTGTCTGTTTTTTGGGGATGCGTACCTGTAGTGAGCAGTTCACACTCGCTACTTAAAACCCCAGTTGGAGCTCAGCTGAGCTGTATTCCCTTGCTGGGAGAGAGCTTCTCTCTGGCACCACGAGGCTTTGCAGCTCAGGCTATGGGGGAGGGGATCTCATGACTTGGATCTGCAGGTTTTACTTACAGATTTTATGGGCATTCCTCCCAATTCAGGTTGGTGTATGATGAGTGGATGGTCTCGTTTGTCCCCCCGCAGTTATTCTGGATTATTTACTAGTTGTTTCTGGTTTTTTGTAGTTGTTCCAGGGGGACTACTTAGCTTCCACTTCTCTCTATGCTGCCATCTTGCCCCGAGCTGGTCAATTGATTTTTGAAAAAGTTTGAAAGGTAATTCAACAAATAGAGCTGAAATAATTAACTGGACACCCATATCCAAGAACATGAATCTCTACCAATATTTCACACAATATATAAAAATCAACTCAAAATGGATCACAGAACTAAATGTAAATCTTAAAACTTACAGAAGAAAAAAGTGATCTTGGTACACAAAGATTTTTTAGAGCACAAAAAGAATCAACCATACAAGAAAAAATTAATTAAATGGACTTTATCAAACTACTCCTAGGGATGAGCCTGGACCCAGCATCACAGGATCGAGAAAGTCTTCTTGACCAAAAAGGGGAAGAAAAATCAAACAAATTAAAGTTTCAATGGCTGAGAGATTTCAAATGGAGTTGAGAGTTCATTCTGGAGGGTATTCTTCTGCGCTATATAGATATCCTTTTTTAGTTTTTAGTGTATTGGAATAGCTAGAAAGAAACATCTGAAACCGTCGAACTGCAACCCAGTAGCCTTGATTCTTGAAGACGATTATATAATTATGTAGCTTACACAGTGGCTCACACTCACTTTATCCAGCATATGGACAGATAAGTAGAAAAATGGGGACAAAAATTAAATTAAAAAGAGGGGGGATGGCATTTTTAGGTGTTCTTTTTTACTTTTTTTTGGAGTAATGAAAATGTTCAAAAATTGATTGTGGTGATGAATGCACAACCATATGATGGTATTGTGAACAAGACTGTATACTGTAGATGACTGTATGCTCTGTGAATATATCTCAATAAAGCAGAATTAAAAAAAAAAAAGAGACATTGTTAAGGCACTCAAGAAAGAGGGAAGGAGCACCTGACATGGGTGCGCCACTGCTGCCTTCTGCTGCTCCAGATATTGCTTGTGAGTGCATTTGGTGCACACCTGTTAACCTATTTTGTGAAGCGGCAGCTGAGGACACCCCAGTTGATGGAAAACCCAAGGAAGGAATCAAGAGTGAGAAATATCATTAATTTGAAGGCAGTGGGACAGGAAGGTTCTGTGATGCAGTTTAAGATTAAGAGGCATACACCACTTAGTATACTAATGAAAGCCAACTGTCAACAACAGGGTTTGTCAATGAGGTGGTTCAGATTCTGACAGACACACCTACACAGATGGAAATGGAGATTCAGATTCTGACAGACACACCTACACAGTTGGAAATGGAGGTAAAGATACAAGTGAGTGTTCCAGCAGCAGACAGGAGGTGTCCACTAACAAGTGGCATGATCTTTAAGCTCTTATCTTTATATTCCAGTAAGTAATTTTGCTCTCACTGTTTAACAAGAACCAACAACGTAAAATATCCTCACATACTTTGTTTAATTGGAGAATTTTAATATTTTCCATTTATCGTTGTAAAGCCATTATATGTAGCTGTTACATGCAGGCCAATCTGTCTTTACAGATAGTATTCCCTTCAAGTTAAGTATCTTGTTTACATAACCTTCTTGTTACAAAAAAAAAAGAGAGAGAGAGAGAGAGAGAGAGAGAGAGAGAGAGAGAGAGAGAGAGAGAGAGAGAGAGAGAGAGAGAGAGAGAACAAAAAGACAAGCTAATAGACTTTGGGAAAATATGACTTGCAAAACACGTATCTGGCAAAGGACTTGTATATCCCAGATATATGCAGAATTCCCACAATAACAATAGCAAAAAATCAAGCAAGCCAACCAAGAAAAAAACCAGGCGGTAGGGGAAGCAAAGACTTGAAGAGATATTTCACCAAAGAAAATACACAGATGGCAAACCTACTGATCATTGCTCAATTTTCATGCATTTTCCCCTTCTCCTATCTCTCTGCATAGCTAATACCTTAGAGTACAGGCTCTTTCATTTCACTTCAGCCTACTGTAAAGGACGTGGTATCCCTGCCTTCTTTTTCTCCCTCCGATATATCCTTCATATAGACTTTGAAATTATTTAAAATTGCAAATCATAGTTCTGATTGAGCACTCCCTTATTTTTAAATAGTCCCCTGGTTCTTCAAAGCCCACAAGATAAAGCTCAAATTCATAAGTATATTGTGAGTCTTTCACAACTCTGCCCAACCTACATATCCAGTCTTCTACCAATCATATCAAACTACTCAATTTTCCCAGCACACATCATAGACTTTCAAGCTTTCAAACTTGGCACAGACTGTCCCCTTTCCTAGAAAGCCCTCCTCCTCTGCTTTTCTAGTATATCCTTTAAAACCAAGTTTAAATTGTATCCTCCTCTCAGAGATTGTAACCCTTCTCAACAGGGTTTAATCACTCTCTTCAAGGCTATCATGACACTAGCATACCTGTTAGATATTCTAAGATTGCTACTTATTTGGGAGAATGTATGCTTGGTAGGCCCCTTGAACCAACTGAGAACTACTAGCTAGCAAAGACTGCTTCTTAAGTTATCTTTATATCCACAAGGTTCTGAACACTCACTGGTACCGAAAATATCTAAAATACATGTTTCCTGAACTGGAGTCTCCCTGGTGACATGGGACATGGATTCAAGGAATGTGCCCGACCCCGGCATTGAGGGACTGAGAGTGCCCTTTTGACCAAAAGGAGGAAAAGAAAGGCAACAAAGTAAGGTTTCAGTGGCTAAGGGATTTCAAACAGAGTCAGGAGGCTGTCATGGTGGTTACTCATATACAAGCTTCAGACAGATATGCCAAATGGCCAAAGTATGAGAAGCCCAAATCAACAGTAATCCTAAAAATGTTAAAGAATGCCCTGGTCCCTATCTGAGACACTACCAAAGTTTCACTCTCTAAATTTATTTTTCAGAAAGTTAAATCTTCCAGAGTGTTCTTATGACAGATAAGTCCTAAAACCCAGAGGCAACGGACTCTCCAAGAACATCAACTAGATGCATCCCCCTTCCCCATAATGCTGACATCCCTTTTCAATATGAACAATTCAAGATGGTCACTGCCCAGTTATCTCTGAAGACTGAGAAAGTGATTAAAATAAAGGGGTAGTAACAGACAAGGTAGGATTTAACAAAGGATTACTAATACTCAATCTTTATACAATTTTTTTCTCTTAGTTGCTAGTGTAGTAGAATAGCTGGAAGAAAATAACTGAAATGGTG
Organism: Choloepus didactylus; assembly: GCF_015220235.1. NCBI lineage: Eukaryota > Metazoa > Chordata > Mammalia > Pilosa > Megalonychidae > Choloepus > Choloepus didactylus. The sequence goes on from NC_051316.1 coordinate 99,132,178, forward strand.
GAACTGTAACCCATAACATTCTTTGAAATGTGCTCTATAGCTACTCATTAAATTGTACTTTGAAAGTTAACACCTTTCTGTATATATGTTATATTTTACAACAAGGAAATAACAAACCATGGTACTGTAACCCATAACTTTCTTTGAAATGTCCTACCTAACAACCTGTTAAACTGTACTTTGAAAGTTATCACCTTTCTGCATATATGCTATATTTCACAATAAGGAAATAACTGAAATTGAAGAACTGTAACCCATAACATTATTCTTAACTGACTCTCTAACAATGTTAAATTGCACTTTGAAAGTTATCACATTTATGCATATATGACATAATCCACAATAAACAATGAAAAAAAAAAAGTCAACCCATTTTTGATATAGTAGCCATTCCAACAGCATTGGCAAACTAAAAGTAATGACTAATTACATTAGTAATGACCTGAGGAGGTAATCAAGAAAAAAATTCCATTTCAAGTAGCAACTAAAAAGCTAGTTACCATTTTTTATTTGAGTTACCTCAAATACCTAAAATTATCTTGAAAACGAAGAATGAAGTGGGAGGTTTAAAGTCATGTATATCATCAGAAGGAAAGCTGGAGATTAAAATACGGGAAGCTATAACACAGGGAATCTTGTGGTGGACAATGTCCATGATTCACTGTACACATATTAAAAGTTCTTTCGTGAACTAGAGCAAATGTACAACACTATTACAAGGAGTTAATAATAGAGAGGTATATGGGGAAAAAAGTACCTACTGCAAACTGTGGACTAATATTTAACAGTAATATTTTAATACTCTTTCATCAAAAGTAACAAGTGACCCTATTGGTCACTAACGGGGATAAAGGGTACAGGAAGATTTGGATTTCCTTTTTTATTTTTATTTCTTTTATGGAGAAACGAAAATGTTCTAAAATTGATAATGGGATTGTATGCACAACTATGTTATGATACTGTAAGCCAGTGACTACATTTTGGATGGTTTGTTTGGTATGTGAATATATCTCAAGAAAATGGCATTAAAAAAAAAAAAAACAGAAGGGAGAGTTCATTAAGACACAGTTCTAAATTGAGAAAGAAAAACAATGAACATAAAGTAGCCCATTTAGCAGTGACTGTAAACACAGACATAAAAGTTTTCAACAAGAGAGTGCATGGTGAATTATTTACCTATAATTTTGGGTGATAAAACAAAAGAAAACTGAGGCTCAGAGCTAGCATATTACACAAACCCAGGGGCACCATTCACATCATAGACTCCAATAGCGTTCTATGGGGTTGTACCTATGTAGGTGTAATTAGAAGCTGTATTTGGGCTCCACAGTTAAGACAGACCTGGGTTTGAGACGTGACTCACACACTAACTATGTGACTGTGGGCAAAAACTGTCTCGTGTAAACTGAGGATGTTAACATCTATCTCACAGGGTTGTTATGCAGGTTCAATAAGAAAACAATTATCTGATTATTGGCACTTATTATATGTATTCTAGGCACTGTATCTGATAATTTTTATAGGGATTGTCCAATTTCATTCTCACTTCACAGTACCCATTAATTACTAAGCATCCAGTAAGTGATAGTACACCCCCACCCACTCTCAGCTATTTCTAAATGAACACTGATCCACCTACTAGAGCTGAGGTTTGAAAGAGGAAACAATAATTTAAAAAATAAATGCTTCTTCCACTTTCATGGTTCAGAGAAAGCTAAGAACATAACTATCATCTACATGCAAAAGAAGCATTATTGCAATAACATTTGCAGTTTCTAAATATATCAAGTAAAGGTAATAACGCATATGGTAAAATTGGCTACAATACTATTTCCTGGAGGGCAAAACTGCTTTTACGAATCAAAGAACAAAATGTTCTAAACGCAATATCCAGAGTCATTTCCTGGTCTTAATTTTCAACTTCTAATTTTATAGTCCTTACTTCCCTTTACTGCAACAATATCCATTAGGTCCTACCAGTTATACAAAGAAAGCTACTTCAGGTAGTTTGGGACCCTATTCTGGAAGAGATTTAATTCTTCAAGAAAGCACGCTTAGAAACTAACAGTTTGTGCTTGAGAAATCCTTAGATGATGTGAAAATTAAAGACAAATTCTTGATAATCTGCAATTCCCACTACTTGTTTCATACTGCAGTGATAGCCTAATGAAAACAGTTCAAACTGAGTAATTTTGCTCAGTTTCAATGTAAATGAACCACCAGGAAACATGTCTATAAATTTTGGGTTTGTCATGGAGCACAGCACAAAAGCAGAACCAAAAGCCCAAATTGGATACTGGACTGTATTTAACAATCTCAAATATGTTTACTTACTTGCTCTGTGATCTCTAATTCCTTTGTGTCTCATTTTCAAAAACTGCAGTGATTCTGATTTACGCATCTCCATCTCTTAACCGTACTTCTATAGTTTCTCATCTTTCAATGTTATCTTTTGTGTAATTTCCTCAGAGCTACGTTCCACATATTTAATTCTCTCTTCAGCCATGTCTAATCTGCTCTTTAAGATATCTGAGACACTTTCAATTGCACTGACTCAAATTTTCACTTATAGAAGTTGCTATTAACTTGATATTTCTAAGTTTTTTGACAATTTTGTTCTTTTCTAATGTTTTCAATTTTTTCTTTAAGTCTTTATTCATTCAAAATATATTTATCTTATAGCTTACACCCAATAATTCTAATACCTGAAGTTTTGGTGGTTCTTAATCTTGCTGGGATTTACTAGTTTTGCTCATGGTGAATTGTTCTCTGTATATATTTTTAGATGTTTGGATTGTACACTCTTCTTTAGCAGAGTTATCTGTGAAGCACAATGCCATGGAGACTGTTCTGTGAGTATTTCCCTTCTAAGTAGTATGGGAATTTTGTCTATCAGGTACTTCAAGAGTATTATCCACCCAAGGACGTGCAGGTAGTGTAAACAAAAATCCCAACACACATGAAGACAAGCCTGTGGATATAAATTCTCAGACAATACTACCCTCCAAAACAGTGTCCAATTTAAGACATACAAGCTTTTTTATTTCTCTCTGTGATTGTCAGCAGATTATATTTTTTCAGTCTATCCTATCAGTCAAGATGCAGCCCATGATAATACTACCAGCATTATGAATAGATCTCAGTTCCAACATGTCTTGCTTCAGTTACTTAGCTGCAAAAAATAAATACCATACAATGGGTTGGCTTAACAACAGGAATTTACTGGCTCATGGTTTCAGAGGTTAGGTTTGCTTCCTCCTGGGGCCGGCACCTTCTGGCTTGGTTGGCAATCTTTGGAGTTCCTTGACTTTTTTATCATCATTGCAATGTACATGGTGGTAAGTTCTCTTCTGGGATCCCTTGACTTCCAGCTTCTGGTTACTCCCCAAGGCTTCCTTTGCTATGTCCAATTTCCTTTGCTTATAAAATCTTAATCCAAATTGGATTAAGGCCCACACTTATTTAGTTGGAGCACACCTTACTAATAACTTCTTCAAAGATCCTAATTTACAAATGGGTTCATGCCCCCAGGACCGGGAGTTGGCACCTGAACATGTCTTTTGTAGGGACATGATTTAATCTCCAACACCTTTTTTCTCTTAAACCTAACCCCCAATTTAGCTATCAAAACTCAAGAGCCTTCATTATAAAGAAAAGTAAATTCCCATAGTATAGCCCCAATGTCAGCTCACATGTATAGTTACTGCTTCAGTTCCCTCTTTGTTTTTGTCCCTGGGGGATATTCTTCACTATCCTGTGAATATAGCTAAGCAATTAAAAGGATGTTCGCTATATTTTTGCCAGCTTTCACATGTTTAGGGATATTTTTAGGTTTTCTGGGCCATAACATTTCCAAAATGGGAGTCCTTATCCTTATGGTGTAAAATAGCACTTGGCAGACTAATAGTGGTCAACTAAAGTCTGTACAAGTAACACTCAACTGGGGCTTCTGAGTTGGAAGAATAACTCACTTTTTAAAAGTATTTTCTAAAGTCAATGCAATTTAAAAATATCATTCCTCAATGTCAACTGATTATTACTATTTCTAATGGTGGCACAATTCTAAAATGTGCTATTTTTCTCTATTCTTTCAAAACTTCTGTTTCTTTAAAGAACATGTTCTTTTTTTTTTTTTTTTTTTTTTTTTTAAATTCCTTGTAGCACCAGTATCTTATTCACAAACTCTCTCAGTGTCTGTTTGTCTGGAAATATTTTAATCTCTCCCTCATTTTTTGAAGGACAGTTTTGCCGGATATAGAATTCTTGGGTGGCAGTTCTTCTCCTTCAGTATCTTAAATATACCATGGAGACAAGAGGTCACTCTGGTGGACATTCTTACACACTATATAGATAACCCTGTTCAGGTTTTGATGTATTGGAATAGCGAGAGGTAAATACCTGAAACTATCAAACCTGCTTATAATTGTGCCTAAGTGTCTCCCCGAGTACCTCTTTGTTGCTCAGACATTGCCCTCTTTCTCTAGCTAACCAACTCGGCAGCTGAACTCACTGCCCTCCCCGCTACATGGGATCTGACTCCCAGGGGTGTAAATCTCCCTGGCAACATGGGATATGACTCCAGGGGATGAAATCTGGACATGACATCGTGGGACTGAGAACATCTTCTTGACCAAAACGAGGATGTGAAATGAAACCAAATAAAGTTTCAGTGGCTGAGACATTCCAAATAGAGTCAAGAGGATACTTTGGTGGGCACTCTTACACACTATTTAGATAACCCTTTTTGGGTTTTACAGCATTGGAATAGCTAGAAGTGCATACCTGAAACCATGAAACTGCAATCCAGTAGCCCTGACTCTTGAAGACTATTGTATAGCAATGTAGTTTACAAGAGGTGTCAGTGTAATTGTGAAAGCCTTATGGATCACACTCCCTTTATCCAGTGTATGGATGGATGAGTAGATAAATAGGGACAAAAAACTAAATGAAAAATAGGGTGGGGGGTGTTTTGGGTGTTCTTTACTTTTAGTCTTTATTCTTATTTTTACTTTTTCTGGTACAAGGAAAATGGTCAAGGAATAGATTGGGGTGACGAACGCACAAGTATATGATGGTACTGTGAAAACTGATTGTACACTTTGGATGACTGTATGGTATGTGAATATATCTCAATAAAATTGAATAATAAAATAAAAAGAACTGATTTAAAATAAAATAAAATAAAATGTACTCTTACATTCCTCTTACTCCCCAAAAAGGATAGAATGACAGATACTGACAGACTTTAAAAATCAGATCTCCACCTTCCCACCCTACCCCCAAGAAAAGGCACAAGTACTTTCTGTTCTGACTAACATGTTTAAATGTACTGCCACTGAATGAAAAGCCAAAGTTATAAAAAGCCAAAAGATCATATATTATCTAAATATGGCTCAAACTTGTTTTTCAAATAAATTATACCTTATCCAAAAAAAAAAAAAAAAAAAAAAATTTAGTGAGACCTGTTTTCCGGCCTAACAGATGTTCTATTCTGGAGAACGTTCCAGGTGGCCTTGAGAATCTATATTCTCCTGCTCTTGAATTGCGTCCTAAAGATATTTGTTACTTCTAGTTGGTTTATTGTATTGTTCAAATCTTCCATTTCCTTGCTGATCTTCTGCTCGTTTTTCTATCCATTATTGAAAGAGTGGTACTGAAGTTGCCAGCAATTATTGTTGAATTGTCTATTTCTCTCTTCATTTCCGTCAGTTTTTGCTTCATGCTTCAAATATTTATGTGCTTTGTAATTAGGTGTATGTATGTATCTGTTAGATCGGTCATCCTGATGGGATTACCCTTTTATCATTATAAAATGTTCCTTTTATTTCTAGTTACATTTTTGTTTTAAAGTGGATTTTACTGATACCAGTGCAGCCACTCCAGCTTTCTTGTGGTTGCTATTTGCATGATAGATCTACTTCCATCCCTTTACCTAGCTATTCGTATTTTTGAATCTAAAGTCTGTCTCTGTAGACAGCGTGTAACTGGATCATGTTTTACTAATTCAGTCTAACAATCTCTGCCTTTTCATTAGGTTGATTATTCCATTCTCATTTAATGTTATTATTGATAAAGTTGGATTTACATATGGCATTTTACTTTTTGTTTTCCATGTATCATGTCTTTTTTGTTCTCTATTCCTTCTTTACTGCCTTCTTTTGAACTGAGTGAATATTTTCTAACGTAGAAATGTGTAATGCAGAAATTTTTTAATATAGAAAAATCTTTACATTTATAGATTTTTTTCATTATATATATTTTTGAGTTATATCTTTTCGTCATTGCTCTAGAACTTTCTATGCATATATTAACATATCAGAATCAACTGTAGACTTATCGTAACTCAATTTCAGTGAGATATAGAAACATTACCCTTATATAGCACTTGTGCCGGTTTGAGTGTATTGTGTTCCCCAAATGCCATTATCTTTGTGGTCTTGTGTGGGGCAGGCATTTTGGTGATGGTTGGATTTGCTTGGAATGTGCCCCACTCAGCTGTCGGTGATAATTTTGATGAGATGTTCCCATGGAGGCGTGGCCCCGCCCATTCAGGGTGGGCCTTGATCGGTGGAGCTATATAAATGAGCTGACTCGGGGGGAGGAAACTGAGTGCAGCTGGGAGTGATGTTTTGAAGAGAAGCAAGCTTGCTAGAAAGGAACGTCCTGGGAGAAAGCCGTTTTGAGGCCGGAGCTTTGGAGCAGATGCCAGCTGCCTTCCTAGCTAGCAGAGGTTTTCCGGACGCCATTGGCCATCCTCCGGTGAAGGTACCCGATTGCTGAGGTGTTACCTTGGATGCTTTGTGGCCTTAAGACTGTAACTGTGTAGTGAAATAAACCCCCATTTTATGAAAGCCTATCCATCTCTGGTGTTTTGCATTCTGCAGCATTAGCAAACTAGGACAGCACTATTCCCTTTTCCTCCTTTTTATGGCATTATTGTTATGCCTATGACATATAAAAATTTTACAAACCCAACAATACATTGTTATAATTATTACTTTGTATAATTTTATGTCTTTTAAGGAAACTCAGAGAAGAAAGGAGAGCACATATATATTTACAGCTTTTGTTAATATTAACCTTTGTAGTTATCATTCTGGTTCTCTTCATTTATTCTTGTAGATTCAGTTACTATATGAAGTCATTTTCTTAGTCCAAACATAGCTTTTTTTCCACCACCTCCTTTTTGCTGTTATTGGCAATGACATTACATTTCCATACGTTACAGACACAAGATTACATATTGCATATACAACTACTTTTTATATCAGTTAAGAGGAGAAAAAATAAGCATTTATACTGTCTTATACAAGTCCATAATTACCTATACTGGTGCTCTTTGATGTTTTGTGGACTGGAATTATCACCTGGAGTCATTTGATTTCATCCTGAAGAAGGTTCCTTAGTATTTTTTTTAAAGGTAGCAACGAATTCTCTCAGTTTTTCTTTACCTGAAAATATCTTTAAATACACCTTCATTTTTGAAGAATAGCCTTGCTGGATATATGATTCTTGGTTGGCATGTTTCTTTGTGGTTGTTTTACTTTATGCACTTTGAACATTATCCCATTGCCTTCTGGCCTCCATTGTTTCTGCTGAGAAGTCAGATGTCAATCTTATTGGGGTTACCTTGTAAGTGATAAACTGTCTTTCTTTTGCTGCTTTCAAGATTTTCTCCTTGTGTGTGGCTTTCAGCCATTTTACTATGGGGTGCATGATTGTGGATAACTTTGTGTAGACTCAGGATTTCTCACCTTGCCTCTACAAGCCAGAACCACCACTTTACGAAACAGTGAAAGGGTGAACAGGGTCTCAGAATTCTCAGCAGCGCTCGCTCATTGTACAGCCTCTGACCCAAGAGTGGGGGATAGATAGAAGAAGAGAAACCCAAATTCTCGTCTGCAGTCACCCAGCAAAAGGTAGCTGGGGACAGGATGAGAATGCTGACACCCTGCTCCCTAGAAAGACAGCCCGCTGACTGGGAGCTGGAGTCCTGTTTTCGGCTATACCAGTCTGGAGTGGAGTTACTATCTTGCTAGGTATGATGCGGAAGGAAAGAGTGGGTCTCAGTTCAAATACCACAGATTCTCACTGCTTTTACAGAATTTTAGAAATTTTCTTGTGTAAATGTTTCTTCATTTGCTATATGTCCTTGGGACCTTTTCTAGAGAGTTTAAATGTGTTTTGTTTTTGTTTTTTTTTTAATAATGGTCATCAGTTTTGGTGGGGAACAGGTCCACAAAGATCCCTAAGTTCTCATGCTGAAGTCTCTCTTGGCCACTGAGCTTTTAAGAACTTAAATTAAATCATATCTCCATTTAAAACTCTCTAAAAAGCCCCTTCATACTTATAATAAAATCCAAATCCCTATTATGGCCTATAAGGTTCTATATGATCTAGCCACTGCCCATCTCAGGATATTCTCATTATTTATCAATTTTCTCATTCTGCTCTAGCTTCTGGCTTAAAAGGGTGGTCTTCCTTGAGGTCTTTGTATTTGCTGTTTCTCCTGGAAAGTTCTTTCCCCAGATCTCCCCGTGGCTTTCTTCCTTACTTCATTTTGATCTGTGCTCAAATGACATCTTCTCAAGTTCCTCTCTAAAATAATACCTGTCCTTCACTCTTTATCCACTTAGCCTGCTTTATTTTTCTTCATGGTACCTAAATTTATTGACATATCATTTATTTTCTTATTTCCTTAGCGTCTGTTTCCCCCATTAGAATAAAAGCTCCAGAATAAAAGAACAGGGACTTATTTATCTTGTTTACAACTGTAACCCTATCAACTTGGTTAGTACTTGACTCATAAAAGGTACTAAATAAACACTTATTGAATAACTAATATAAAACAAGAACAGGAATGTTTTAAAATTACTGTATTTTAAATGAAGCTTTTAACAGCTATTCTTTTGTTTTTATTTATATTGATAAAAAGCAGTAAAATAACAGAAAAAGGAAAAAGAAAGTAGTAGTTACCTATTTGGCTGTCAGAAGATAAACAAATAGAAGTGATCAAAAGCCAGGTATTTAAAGTTCTGTTTCAATAATCCTAAAACTTACTTTTACACATAGCACTAGTGATCTGCTAGTGTCCCTGTTCTAAATATATCAGGCCCAAAAGAAATAAGCACCTCTAATTCCATGGGAACGTGAAAACAATACTAAAAGAATGAAAAGTGTTTAGACTATAACTACTAGTTTTGCCAGTTAGGGATATTAGAAGATTGAGGAGATGCTAATTAAACAGAAAATTCTTAATCAAATATAAATTTTTCATTATCAGTAACTATAAATAAAACTTTTTGGCATTTAAAAAAAAGAAGTATATTATATCCATGTTCTCACTGTCCCTGCACACCTTTCCTGCTAAGGTCAAGTTCTGCAATGGATATAAAAGGCTAAGGAGAACTGAATCTAAATGACATTTAGCCTTCTTATTCAGGAACAAGCAATATTTTTCCATCTTTGTAGGTCCCCTTCTATTTCTTTTAGTAAAGTTATGTAGTTTTCTATGCATAGGTCTTCTACATCCTTGGTTAAGTTTATCCTTAGGTATTTGATTTTTTTATTTGCTATTGGGAATAGAGTCTTTTTCTTGAATGTCTCTTCAATAAGGTCATTTCCAGTGTATAAGAACATTACTGACTTATGTGCATTAATCTTGTATCCTGCTACTTTGCTAAATTTGTTTATTAACTCAAGTAGGTGTGTCACTGATTTATCAGGGTTTTCCAGATATAAGACCATATCATCTGCAGATAATGACAGCTTTACCTGTTCCTTCCCAATATGGATGCCTTTTATTTCTTTGTCTTGCCGGATTGCCCTGGCTAGCACTTCTAGCACAATGTTGAATAACAGTGGTGACAGCGGGCATCCTTGTCTCATTCCTAATCTTAGAGGGAAGGCTTTCAGTCCCTTACCATTGAGTACTATGCTGGCTGTGGGTTTTTCATATATGCCCTTTATCATATTGAGGAAGTTTCCTTCAATTCCTACCTTTTGAAGTGTTTTTATCAAAAAAGTATGCTGGATTTTGTCAAATGCTTTTTCAGCATCCATTGAGAAGATCATTTGATTTTTCCCTTTTGATTTGTTAATGTGTTGTATTACACTGATTGTTCTGAAAGAGTTTAAGTAAGATTAGTGTCAGTTCTTTTTGGAAAGTTTGGGAGAATTCCCCTGTGAAGCCATCTGGCTCTGGGCATTTACTTGGGAAGCTTTTGGATGACTGACTGGATCTCTTTGCTTATGACTGGTTTGTGGAGATCTCCTATTTCTTCTCTAGTCAGTCCAGGTTGTTCATGTGTTTCCAGCAAACACTCTATTTCCTCCACATTAGCTACTTTATTGACATACAGATATTTGTGAATTTTCTAAGTCTCTGATGGTTATTGACTTCTAATTGTATTCCACCGTGATCAGTGAATGTGCTTTGAATAATTTCAATCTTTTTAAAGTTTCTGAGGCTTATTTTATGGCCCAGCATATGATCTATTCTGGAGAAAGTTCCATGAGCACTAGAGAAGAATGTGTATCCTGGTGATTTGGGATATAATGTTCTATATATGTCTGTTAATTGAAATTCATTTATCAGATTGCTTAGGTTTTCAATTTCCTTATTGGTCTTCTGTCTGGCTGATCTATCTATAGGATAGAGTGATGTACTGAAGTCTCCCACATTATTGTGGGAACATCCATTGCTTCCTTCAGTCATGCGAATGTTTGCCTCATGTATTTTGGGGCACCTTGATTGGGTGCACAGACATTTATGATTGCTATTTCTTCTTGTTGAATTGTCCCTTTTATTAGTATATAGTCACCTTTCTTTGTCTCTTATAACATCCTTGCATTTAAAGTCTATTTTACCTGAGATTAATATTGCTACTCCTGCTTTCTTTTGGCTGTAGCTTGCATGGAATATTTTTTCCATCCTTTTACTTTCAATTTCATTGTGTCTCTGTGTCTAAGATGAGTCTCTTGTAAGCAACATATTGGTGGTTCATATTTTTTAATCCATTCTGCCAATCTACATCTTTTAATTGGGGAGTTTAATCCATTCACATTCAACGTTATTACTGTGAAGGCATGTCTTGAATCAGCCATCCTATCCTTTGGTTTTTATTTCTCAGACGTATTTTTACCCTCTCTTTATTTCCTTTAACGTACCCTTACTAAAACTCTTTAGTTCTGAACCCTTCTCCGCACCTCTCTCTCCTTTCTTTTTTTTCTCTGCTGGTAGGGCTCCCTTTAGTATCTCTTGTAGGCCAGGTCTCTTGTTAGCAAATTCTCTCAGCATTTGTTTGTGAAGATTTTAAGATCTCCCTCAAATCTGAAGGAGAGCTTTGCTGGATTTTAAATATGTCATGCCACTGCCTACTTGCCTCCATGGTGGCCACTGAGTAGTCACCAGTTAGTCTTATGTTGTTTCTCTTGTATGTGGTGAATTGCTTCTCTCTTACTGCTTTCAGAACTTGCTCCTTCTCTTTAGCATTTAACAATCTGATCAGACTATGTCTCAGAGTGGGTTTATTTGGATTTATTCTGTTTGGAGTTCTTGGGAATCTATGATTTGCATATTTATGTTGTTTAGAAGGGCTGGGAAGTTTTCCCCAACAATTTCTTTGAATATTCTTCCTAGACCTTTTACCCTTCTCTTCCCCTTCTGGAACACCAGTGATTCTTGTATTTGTGCACTTCATGTTGTCCATCATATCCCTGAGATCAATTCAAAATTTTCCTATTTTTTTCACCATTCGTTCATTTGTACTTTCACTCTCCAGAACATTTTCTTCAACTTCGCCTATCCGTTCCTTGATTTCATCTAATCTGCCACTACGTGTTTCCAAGATGTTTTTAATCTGAGCAACAATTTCTTTTCTTTCCATAAGCTCATCTATTTTTTTATTTATTCTTTCAAATTCTTGTTTATGCTCTTCTAGAGTCTTCAAGTCCTTTATATCCTGAGCCACGGTCTTGTTGTTTTTGATTACTTCTTTGGACCTTGTGGAGGTCCAATCAGTGCACCAAATTTCCATGTGCAATGGAGACCAAAGGCCCTGAAGGTGGAGAGTGTGCCCTGAGCAGTTAGGCAGGGAAGATGGCTTTAAGATCCAGAACTCCCAGCCTTTCCTGGAGTCCTAAAGCTGTTGTACGAGTCCAAACCTTCAGCTCAGACTCCCCACAGTCTCTCTGTCCCGGGCCCACAACTCCCCAGGATTGGTGTAGGGTCCATGGGACCTTGGTGCAGGACCCCCCCTCCAAGCCACGCACTCCCTGGGCCTCCGCGGAGGAAAACTGTGCAATGTCATAGGTGAGTGGAATCCCCAAGGGAAGCCCTTGGCCACGGCATTGTAAAGGGATGTCTCCCAGCCCACTGAAAATACGGCTGTACGGGACCGTGTTAACTTCCCACTTCCACGGAACTCCGCCTGCTGCAGTGGGCCATTCCTAGCCCTGGGACAATCAGCTGCAGGTGTGCAAAATACTATCGTCCACGCCAGACACAAAGGTGGGTGCCCGGGGTGTGGAAGGCACTCCCCACCATGCTCAACTACATGGCTCTCACTGCCGGATATGCAGCCACTTTCAGGGTTTTTAAACAAATCCGTCCCCAAATGCCGACCCCATGTTTCTCCCCACTTACACTCCCTGACTTTGAAGCTTATTATAAAGCCACAGTAGTCAAAACAGCATGGCACTGGCACAAAGATAGATATATTGATCAATGGAATCAAATCGAGAATCTGGAGACAGATCCCCAGATCTATGGTTGACTGATCTTTGATAAGTCCCCCAAAACCACTGAATGGGGACATAACAGTCTATTCAACAAATGGGGCTGGGAGAACTGGATATCCATATCCAAAAGAATGAAAGAGAACCCCTATCTCACACCCTACACAAAAATTAACTCAAAGTGGATCAAAGACCTCAACATTAAGAGACAGTACCATAAAACTCTTAGAAGATAATTTAGGGAAACATCTTCAAGACCTTTTATTAGGAGGTCACTTCTTAGACCTTACTCCCAAAGCACAAGCAACAAAAGAAAAAATATATAAATGGGAACACCTCAAACTTAAAAGCTTCTGTACCTCCAAGGAATTTGTCAAAAAGGTGAAGAGGCAGCCAACTCAATGGGAAAAAATATTTGGAAACCATATATCTGACAAAAGACTGGTATCTTGTATACATAAAGAAATCCTACAACTCAACGACAATAGTACAGACAGCCCAATTATAAAATGGGCAAAAGATATGAAAAGACAGTTCTTTGAAGAGGAAATACAAATGGCCAAAAAACACATGCAAAAATGTTCATCTTCACTAGTTATTAGGGAGACACAAATTAAGACAACAACGAGACATCATCTCATACCAATTAGATTGGCTGCCATTAAACAAACAGGTAACTACAAATGCTGGAGAGGATGTGGGGAAATTGGAACTCTTATTCATTGCTGGAGGGACCATATAATGGTACAGCCACTCTGGGAGACAGTCTGGCGGTTCCTTAGAAAACTAGATACAGATATAGAGCTACCCTTCGATCCAGTGATTTCACCTCTAGGTATATACCTGGAAGATCTGAGAGCAGTGACACGAACAGATATTTGCACACCGATGTTCATTGCAACATTACTCACAATTGCCAAGAGACGGAAACAATCCAAATGTCCTTCAACAGATGAGTGGATAAACAAAATGTTATATATACACATGATGGAATACTACACGGCAGTAAGAAGGAACAAGGTCGTGAAAACATGTTACAATATGGATGAACCTTGAAGACATTATGCTGAGCGAAATAAGCCAGGCACAAAAAGAGAGATACTGTAGGTTACCACTAATGTGCACACTGTGAAAAATGTAAAAGAAATGATTTATATTGTAGAATATAGGGGGACCCAGCGATAGACAGCAAATAATGAAGGGGGAACAGTAATCTAATAAGAACAGGTAAGATATGGAGGGTAAACTTAATGTTATGGGAATGCTCAGGAACGACTATGGTTTGTTAATTCTGGGGGGTATGGTAGGAACAAGTTCACAGAAATGTAGTTATTTTAGGTTATTTGTTTTTCTTATTCCTCTGTTGGGTTATGGTTTATTTATTTTCTTGGGGTATGGTTAGGAATATGTCAGAAGGAATATAGTTATTTTAGGTTATTTGTTTTCTCTTATTCCTTTGTTTTGGTTTTGTTTGACTTTTTTTTATCTTTTGTTTTTTATTTTGATAAAGTTAAAAAAACAATGAATGAGTGTAAAAAAAAAAGTAAATGAACAATGGTGGGAGGTGGGGAATGGAATGTTTTGGATGTTCTTTTGTAGTTTATTTTTTGTAGTAATGAAGATGTTCAAAGATTGACTGTGGTCATGAATGCACAACTATAAGATGATACTTTGAACAACTGATTGTAGACTTTGAAGGACTGTATATGAATAAACCTAAATAAAATTGCATTTAATTTAAAAATCAGAAAATAACAAAAAGGCTAAGCAAAATAAATTTAAGCTATGGAATCTTACCTTGAGTCCCGTTTTTTCATCATCACTTCCATTATTTGTAGATGGTGTCTCATCTCCTTGCCTGGAAACCAAGACAAAATCTTCACTATTAAAAGTTGATACTGAGTCGGAGGAGACACTGATTTTTCCAACAGAAGCCTTGTCATCCATGACTCAAGAATGGGCTCAACTCATGAATGATTAAATATTTTTTAAATGCCTGAAAAACAAAAACCATGAACATACTCATATGGAATATCTACTAGATACTCAATTATGCTCTAATTTTTACAAAACACCCATGAAAAATGTAACAACAAACAAACAAAAATTCCAAAAATATTTTGTAAAGAGTATCACTGTTTACAGTTTAGGCTTTTTATTACAGATTTAAAGGAATTTTATACTATTCGGGGCCAAGAAAATTCAGACCTCAAAAACAAACTAAATAAATAAAACATATTCCCTTCAGAATAACCCTGCCCCTGTGATTTCTTTGGCATATATTGCAACTCTAGTCTTGGCTTAAAAAATAATGAAGTACTAGATTTGTTTTCTATCCCTAAACTTGTAAAGCTGTACACATATATGAAATTGAAAGCACCAAGGACAAAAAAACTTTCCAAACATTATTCATCTTTAAATTATAAAAACTAACAATAGGTTTTTAAAAACAAAATTTCACATTAACACCAAACAGAAAAATTCAAGATAGGGCAAGCATCAATTCTAGAGCTGGGTATATCTTACACAGCAAGAAATCAGAAGTCCATTTATAACTCAATCTTCCCACTCTATGGTTTCTTAGAAGTCAATTCAACATGAAAATTAGCAATGAGAGTTTTGAGACACAAATCTCCAACAAAAAGTACAACAGTATGTCACTTGTGAAAAGCTATTCTGTTATTGACTCCTAGAATAAAACTCAAACTCATTTACTGTTTTAAAATCTGGTTCTGCATACTGAGACAATGTTTCCATTTGGTTGCCAAAATAGCAACAGGACAATCCAACATTATACTAAGGGAGCTTTAACTAATTAACAAAAGTAGCTCTGTCTCTTTGTTCATCTTGCACCTCAGAGAGGTGTGATTCTGAGTTTAATCTCTCCAATTAAGATGTCCTAATCTCTCCAGTTAAGATGTCCTGATTTATGCTTTGAATTTTTTACCGAACATATGTTTTAGCATAAGGTCTGCATTTAGATAAACATCTGGCAGCAGGAATTACCCAATCTCTGAGTATCATAGTTGGAAGAAAATTTAGAAATTATCAATAAGGTTACAATAGGTAAGGAAATGGCAACCCCAGTAGAGAAAGTAGGTCACTTAACTAGTTAATGGCACCACTAAAGTGAGAATCCTGGACATTTTGCTGCTTTTTACTTAAACTAATACCCCGTTCAATGGCTATCACAACTCTACATTTCATAGGACCAACTCTAAATACATAATGTAGCCTTCAGAAACACCTCAAAATGCAGTTTTGAAAATTTTAAGGAAAGAAATGTAGCTTTAATTCTTCCATTCAATGAATAATGTCCACTGTATCAAAGGGCAGAATATGGTGAACAAGAGACATTAAATCTTTGGCCAACAGAGACAAATCATACAGACTAAAAGGTACTGATGTAGGGTAAAGAAATTTATGGGAACATATTGTGAGAGGGGCTAATGTAGACTTGGAGAGCATTTTAAAGGGGTTAATGTCTTTACTGAGGATATATACTTTAACACCTCCAGGTATTTGCCCTCATAATATCCTCTTCCTAGAGAGGTTTACTTGTTTCTGTACTTGATCAACTTCAACTCATTCATGATCTAACCATTCTTTTCCTAGTAGGCCTTCTTAATCCAACTGCTCATTCTCATTCCAGAGCCAAGTGATTTGCCTCCCTTTTTTCCCTAGCATTTACCTTTTTCTCTGGTACCTAACATGTTGTATTTCAATTAGATGGTGAGTCTCTTAATTTAATCTTCACATCTCTATTTCACAGATGTGGAAATTGAGGCTTACAGAGATGGTGTAACTTGTTCAAGGTATTGTAACTGGTTAGAGACAAAGTCAAAAATTGAACCCTTAGATTATGAATTCATAAAATTGAATCCTTAGATTATGATGCTGTTCTAATGTCACAAATTTAGAGCTTACTTCAAAACACTGTACTGGGTAAAGGAAACGGTATCTTTTGTAGACCTGGATTTTAGATGAGGTTTTCACGCTTTATTAGTCCTTTTTCCGTCTTTAAAAATGTGATTAAGAGTAGGATAGCAAGAGTCTGGGAAAGTCCCCTAAAGCTATGATCTCAGAGACACTAACAACTTTCTATAATACTCTGGACTCAAAAATATACTTCAGTACTTCTACTATGGAACCGAGAAGATTTGGCTGGCTTAAAGTTCCACCTATTTTCTTTGAGGAGGTGATAAAAAAAATACACTTTTAGGAGATACTTTACTGTTTGTTTTGGCAACTGAAAGTAACTGAATAGCTCAGTGGAAGTGAAGTTGTCAAAGCACTAAGTACTGCAGGAAAAAGCATACAATAACACTCCTCCGGCCTCCATAGGCAGATGTGAAAAAGGAGTCCATGAACTCCAAATGCTCTAGATAAAATCCTCTTTCCTTTCCTGGCCTCCACTATGAAGAAGTGCCCGAGAACTTAGTATACTACTGGCAAAACTAGAGTATTCACAATCTCCGTCTTGAGACTATCAGGACTAATTCTGTTTTGTTTTTAATCTCTACTTAAACATCAGTCATCATAAAAAGCCCCCTACTCTAATTCCTCATGCTTCATACCCTAATGCTAATGCCCATGGACAATAAAGTAGGAGCTCCCTCCCTAAGACACTCTGCACTACCACCCCCCTTCCTACTTTTCTCCATAGTACCTATAACCATTTAGCATACTTTATATTTTAGTCATTTGTTTCTAAATATCATGTAAACTAGAACCTAAGCTCCATTAGGGCAGAGATTTTTACCTGTTTCATTAACTGCTGTACATTTAGCACTTGGAACAATGCCTGGCACACAGAAGGTACTCAAATATTAAAGTAGAATAAATGGCAAACAAAAATGGAAAGAAGAAAGAGCTACCCAATGAAAAGGTAAGCCTACCTTATATAGACTAGCATAAGAAGAGTAATCATTGTGATAGTGAAACATGCAATTAGGAGTTAGGAAAAACCAGTTAGAATACTGGTTCTGCTACTTATTAATAGTAAGAGCTTGGTCACACTGAGCCTCAGTTTCCATAACTGAAAATGATATACTATCTACTTTCATAGAGCTTATTGTAAGAATTACTAAGGACTACATATATATAAAGCATTTACCAATACACATAAAGCATTATAAGCACCCAATAGCTATATATAGCTTTTCAAAAACTAACTTCCAATTAAAAAACAGTATATTTATTGATTTAAGTGATTTGACTTTTAGAAAACACATTTTGGGGGCAAAAACATCAATTTCCTAATTTTACATTCTAATCTGTTTAAAAAGTTCCAAAGGAATACTGTGAATTAATAAATATGCCTTATATTTGTACAGTACTTGACAGATTAAAATGTACACAAGCTTTATCTCACTTGATCATCCTATCAATATAATGTAGACAGTAAGGATTTTTATCCATTTTAAATAAGATAATATACCTAAGAATCCCCTGATATTTGGTAAGCACTCAGTTTGTTTCCTTCTTTTACAAAAGTGTTGGAGCCTAAACTATTATCAACAGGCCAAATGGACCAGTGCAAGTTCAGAGATGTCCCAGCTGACATTTAAAAGATCAGTAGAAATTTCCTCATTGAAAATCAGTCTAATGATAATAAAACTGAGAACTGCTTTTTACCTAAATTCACTATTCTGTACCGTAAGTGACAATTTTATACCTAAATTCACTATTCTGTACCATAAATGACAATTTTATATTCAACTAAGGACTTCAAAGGCCATGGCAAAAAACGTACCTCAGTCTTACCAAATGAAGATTCATTTTCTTTTCTCAATCGCCTCTTAAACACTAGACCCAGCTAATGGGGAGTGAAATAGAAAGAACTGCATGAAAAAGGCTCTTCTGATAGTCTTTTGAAAGCATTTGGCTCCTGGATTATCAGTGTTTTTAAAAACTTGAATTTTGTTAAGGGGTAGAGCACTATGGGGTATTTGCACTGTTTCTAGTTATTAACATCATTCTGAGCAGTAACATAAATAGAGAACTTGTGGTGGCATGGATTTGCTATTGTGCAATAGGTAAAGGTAAAAGTCATCTCCCAATAAGTGACCTAGCTTGATAAAAAAGATGTGACACTTATAATTAAACTTGACATGCTAGAGATAACAAAATGTACTATTTCCCAGCCACTAGTCCAGGGCTCTGGTTAATCTTGACGTCCTTGGTTTTCTTGAGAATTTCTTTCTGAAGGGGCAGTAATAACTACATCCATCTCCACCACTTCAGTGTGACTCCCCACTCTCACTGAACAGTCCCTCTCAAAAGTCTAGCTTCCCTATCTCAAAAACCCTCACTGAACCTCCTAGTTCAAAAGCCAGCAAGGATACAAAATTTCAAAACCAAAAGAATGCTTTTCAGTTCTCATCTTAACTTCTACCCACTGAGGTAAATGAAAATGCTGATCATTTCCTTATCCTGAAATTGTTATCTTTTTCCTTCCATTTTCTACCTCTGCTTACCTTCACGCAGTGGTCATGTTAAGTTTCCTTTGCTTTTGCCCACTCCTTAAATTTCATCTTTGCTCCTCTTTTTCTTCTTCCGCATCTTCTTTCCACATTTTCCTCAGCTAACCTGGCTACAACATTCAATTGTATGCTGATGATGCTCTAGCTGTCCTTTCTCCTGATGGATATTTGTCTCAAGTTTTCTTTCTTTTCTATTCAGTATTGAGTGTCTGATATGCTAGGCTCTAGGTATAGGGTTATTGTGAGGAATAAAAGGTACTCTTTGACAGACTTATAGTAAAGAAAATGGAAAAGAAAACAAGCAAATACACTATAGTGCTTGCAATAATACAGATATGGAAAAGGTGTTATGAGAACACACAGAAGGGCTATGCTCCATGTGTCCCACCACACCCATCTTGAAACCAATTCCACATGTCCAAATCCAAACCATTTAACCCCTTTCCCATCACACAAGCATATATTCTTTCTCTTAGGTTCCCTATCACTGACCTAAGATAAAACTTCAAAATAATCCTTGACTCCTTTTCTCATTTTCCCTTGGAAAGCGAATGGATTTTATTTCAAAACATAACCTCAAATCTATCTCTTCTTCGCCATCCCTCCCATCACTGGGAGTACTTTGCTCTCTTTCTACCTGGCTGTAACAGAAGTCTCCCTTTTTAGACTCTCTGTAGTCCACTGATTATCAAGCCCCCTTAATTAATTTCTCCAAATATCCCACCCCTTCCCCTTTCTCAAACCAGTGATTGCTTCCGACTGAAGACAAAATAAAATCCTATGGGACTTGCCCTTATGAAGCTTGTTACTGCAAAGGAGAGGCTAAACTTGCATATAATTGTGCCTAAGAGTCTCACCCTGAGTACCTCTTTGTTGCTCAGATGTGGCCCTCTCTCTCTCTAACTGAGCCACCTCGACAGGTGAACTCGCTGCCCTCCCCCCTAAGTGGGACCCGACTTCCAGGGGTGTAAATCTCCCTGGCAATGCAGAATATGACTCCCAGGGATGAATCTGGACCTGACATTGTGAGACTGAGAGTATCTTCTTGACCAAAAGGGGGATGCAAAATGAGACGAAATAGTTTCAGTGGCTGAGAGATTTCAAATGGAGACGAGAGGTCACTCTGGTGGACATTCTTATGCACTATATAGATAACACCTCTTAGGTTTTAATGTATTGGAATAGCTAGAAGTAAGTACCTGAAACTACCAAACTCCAACCCAGCAGTCTGGACTCCTAAAGACGATTATATAATAATGTAGATTACAAGGGGTGACAGTGTGATTGTGAAGACCTTGTGGATCACACCCCCTTTATCTACTGTATGGATGAGTAGAAAAATGGGGATAAAAACTAAAGGACAAATGGGGTGGGATGGGGGGGATGGTTGGGTGTTCTTTTTTCACTTTTATTTTTTATTCTTGTTGTGGTTCTTTCTGATGTAAGGAAAATGTTCAGAGACAGATTCTGGTGATGAATGCATAACTATGTGATCATACTGTGGACAGTTGATTGTATACCATGAATGATTGTATGGTGTGTGAATGTATTTCAATAAAACTGAATTTAAAAAAATAAAATAAAATAAAATCCAAACTCCTTGTATCATTTAAAGTTCTTCAAACATTGGAGTCCATCTACCATTCTAGTCTTTCCTTCTACTTAATCACACCAGACAAACCACCAAATATGTCCTGCATTTTTATGGTTTCAAGCCTTTGCACATGTTGTTCCCTAAGACAGGAATGTCTTCAAGTCTCCAACTAGCTCTTCTCTCCAACAGCAACTTAGTGATAAAACAAATATTCAAACTCCTCCTTCACTTTTTCCAATACTCATTACTTCCATCTAGGGCTCCTAAGGTTTTTTGTTTTTTAGTTCTATCACAGAATTGTATGTATTACATTATACACACACACACACACACACACATACACACACCACACAGTAATATGTTATACCTCTTTTCTACCTCCCTACTGATTGATCCATTCATTCCAGAAGTAATTACTAAGTATAAAACCATCATGCTAAATTCTGGGAATACAATGGCACACACACAGTTTTTCCAAACTACTTGTGGACAGGGATCTTATGACTTATTCATATTATCTTCATATTCTTATTTATTGGCAGTGCTCAATAAATGTGGTTGTCTGAATAAAACTCTTTTACCAGTATTTAACTGGTAGGGTCTAAGTAATGTGAGCATGCTACACTATATGCATGTCATTAGGGATACAGATGTGGATGATGACTGGAATGATGTGATATGAAAAGGATTCTCCTTGAGTGTGCCTGATTGACTCTTAACCAAGTCCTCAACTGAAAGAGTTAAACAGAGTCACAAAACACACCCTGGATTCTAAAACTCTGTTCACTTCCGGCCCAACCTCCCCCATTCCCTACTTACCATTCTTGCTGCTCAACTAGTGAGCAAATGAGTACAGCTTTAGTGAACATAAGCGGGAAGCTGAAATCATCTTGCTAAACCTAATGACAATACTTACAGTTCCTGAGTGCCAATTATAAGCCCAACATGGTACTAAGAACCTTTATATACATTATTACTAATCTTCATACCAACCTTGCCAGATGGGAGTAACTTCATATTACAGACAAATTGAGGCTTAGACAGATGGAACAACTTGCTTAGTTCACAGAGAAAAATTGTAGAACCCAATCCAAACCCAGTATATCTAGGTGCTGTCCTTTTCTGGACTATGAATGCCTTCTCCTTGGTGTACCTATCTCCATTCTTTCCCCATTTCAATCCATCCTCTATGCTACTCTGAGTTTTATCCTTCTAAAACACAGATCTGATAAGATTACTCTGTTCAGAAAAAGAACAAGAACCAGCAAAAGAATCAAGTCTCAAAGATGCTCTAGAAGGCTAATTCCTTGGGCTTGTAGCCCTTTCAAATTAAAAAATCAGGTTACAAAGACAACTATTTTTAAAAAAATATTTTAAAATCACACAGTATTGGTCTTAGCTCCCTGCCCCCATCTCTGTACTCTGTTTCCCTGCACTGATTTTCACATGAATTCCTTATAGCCTATCCCTAGGAAGGGTGGGACAAATCTAACAAAACTCAATGGAAAACCATTCCTTCTTTATAAAAATAAATTCCTTTCCACCACCACTAATAGATGTGTCTTTGTTTTAAGTCTGACTCTGGATTTGGGAGCTGTTTCACTGAATTTTTTTAGTGCGCTAAAATAACCATATTAATTTAAGCATTCTGATTAATTTCAGCTTAGCTTAAAAAAAAAACTAAAACAAAAGAGAACAAAACTTAATCATCTTCGGCCTACTGCACTTAAAGACAAGAAATATCAGCTTATCACTCTAAGGCAAATTAGTCACTCTAAGGCAAATTTTAATCTACAATGCCTGTGACAATTTACTTATTTAAACTATTGTCTCTTTTAGTTCAATTCCACTTTAATTAAAAGTTACCTTAATTTAAGGAATATAAGATTTTGTAAGACAAAAAAGCCAACTTTTTAAGAATCATTTCTCACTTTCTCATGGTAATAAAGTTTTATCAGGACTTTTTAAAATTAACAATCCGTTATAAGAAAAAACATTAGACGAGGAGTTGAAATCCTTGGCTCTTTTTATTTGACTTGGAAGATTTGGGGGCTGTAGTTTTCTCATATGTAAAATGAGAGGACTTAACCATTTGAATTCTTTTATGAATATGAGTATCCAGGAAAGGGGCAGGGGGGTGAGGGGGTGGATTGCCAAGTGCTTTCCAGGATAATTCCATTAGGAAGGCATAATTAGTTCCATTTCTACAAATGAAAAAATTGAGTCTCAGTCATCAAGTAGCTTACCTTCAGTCATACACTAAATGGAAGACTTAGGATAGCCATGTTTTCCTGGTCCCAAAGTTTATACTTTCTCCACTATACCTTGATACTTCTAATAAAAGTACAAGAGGTAAGAAGAATAAAATGCATACAAACTAATTCACCTTTTCAATTGGAATAGGTAGCAGTAAGTACCTGAAACTGTCAAACTACAACTCAGAACACTTGAATCTTGAAGACAATTGTATAAAAATGTGGCTTATGAGGAGTGACAGTGTGATTGGGAAGGCCATATGGACTGCACTCCCCTTTGTCCAGTGTATAGATGTATGAGTAGAAAAATAGGGGCAGAAAAAAAAGCACCCAGTGTTCTTTTTTACTTTAATTGTTCTTTTTCACTTTAATATTTATTCTCATCATTTTTGTGTGTGTGGTAATGAAAATGTTCAAAAATTACTTTTGGTGATGAATGCACAACTATATAATGGTACTGTGAACAAGTGAATGTACGCTTTGTATGACTGCATGGTATGTGAATACATCTCAATAAAATTTAATTAAAAAAAATTCACCTTTAATTGTGTTGATTATTTGAGAGCAATACTCTTGATACCTGAAAAAATAAAACCATATAAATGGCTTTCCCACGTCCCTGTGAATATTTCATGAAGCAGCAGGTTAATATTTTCCATATCTCTAGATAAGCTGGTTTTATGCTACTTCAACATGGTATCTCTGAAACTAAATATTTATATTGTTATTTGGATGCCATTTCCACAAGAGAAACCTATTCCTGGGAACACAGGGTAAGTGTAGCTTAATGTTAATGCACTACTCATTTACAAGGTCAATTATATTCTGACCTTGATAGTATACATTTTAAAAAGTGTCCTTATCTTTTATTTTTCCTGGAACAGATTTTCTGATGTATAATATATTTTAAAATATAGGTATTTTAAAATATAGGTATTTTAAAGCAATCTATGGTTTCTAAAGAGTTTTCCTCCTTTTAGGAAATAAGTAAACATATTCCTTCTCTTTCACAGCTGATAAAATGAGTCTATTCCATTTAGAATATCACCTATTATTTATATCTGTAATGTTTGCTTTATTCACTGTTCCTTAACCTATGCAAATTTAATGTCAAGCAAGCAAATCATTCCATAGATGAGTAAAGTCAAATATAAATACAGTAAATACAGATTCTCTTTTCTCGAAAAGAGAAAGTTTAAGAAGAGTCAAATTATTATTAATCTTTAAGAGTTAAATTGTTGGAGTTACTACAGAAACTAACTTACTAATGTACCTTAACAATGCCAGATTTTATTATACAGAAAAATTTATTGGCACAAAGATTTATAGATCTCAAGGAGTAGTGTTTTATAACACAGAGCTGATGCAAACTGAACTAGAGATACATAACAACCATGCATGAACTCTTGGAGAGAGGTATAACTCCCAAATCTGGCAGCACAGCCATATAATTAAGACATGATTCTCATGTTTTAGAATCAAGATAACACATATATTTAATGTAAAACACAAACTTAAAAACAGATTTAGGGCTTTATTTTACTCTTTACTGATCCACAGAGAAAGGGATAAGGTAGGCCTTACAGAACTCGTTTATGATAGAAAGAATAATCTTCAAAAAATTCTCACTTAACCAGTGACTAATGACTACTACTTCAGCATTATAGTTGATTTGGCAAGGGGGGGAAATTTTCCAGGCCAAATTCTATAAACCAACATGTTCATGACCTGCATCCTGCCATATTTACTCAGATAATCTTTGCATGTAGTGAGAAACAAGACTGTTAGGGTCAACAAAACTGTTAGGGTCAGTAAGTTTAAATGTCTAGCAATACTGTTTTGACATATAAGTTTTTAAAAGAACAAAGATCTTAAAGGCAACACAAAACTAAAGGAAAAAGCTAGGCAATCAGCCTATGCGAAAAAGAAACAGCTGTTAAGTTGATGTGGTGTTTTTTCAGGTATATCCATGGACATCAAGTCCTTAGCCCTGAATTTTCTTTCTTCAGGATCTGACTATGGAAAATCAATAAAACAAGGCAGTTACACACAAATCACTAAAATGTCACACCAACTCTGCTTCAAATACTTTAGTTAAATTACCACTTCTTTAATAATATTTGAGTTGTATCTCCAAGAAAGATTAATTAAGAGTTCTGTATTCATTTATTCCACATGCTTAAAAGGTATAATGATATCTGATTACAATAAAAATTACAAAGATAACATTGTACGCAGCCTATGGCAGAATCTTAGCACACCAGCAGCACCAATTTAATCATTTTCTGATGCCTGCATTCAAAGGTTACTGGTTAAAATAATTACTGTGAAATTATGAGACCTTCAAAGTAGCCTTTACTGTAGCTGGAAATATACTCAATAAAAGACAATGACCTCTTTAAAAGAATCTGAGCTGTAAAGTTCAGTTATGTTGTGTGGAAAATCAAGTGCTCTCAAATAGATAATCAGGTGTGCATAATACACTTTTCTCAATGTGTAGTAAAAACGGTAGGAAACAGATGTCTTCACTTTTAGAGTCCCATTATAGTACCATGTAATCCAGATTAAGCACTTGTATCAGTAAACTGCTAATAAAACACTATGCCAAAATGTAGAGTGGATAGGTTAACTTCCTACACAAATATATATTTTATTAATGCCAATGTTGAGGTAATTAACTGTAAAATGAGTTATAAACTGACACAACGAAAAGGAGTGTACACCACATTAACATGAATTTGAGTTTTGTTTACAACTACTTAGGAATTTTAAATGTTACCAATACATGCAAATCAATCATAGATTCAAATTTATTCATGCAAACTGAAATCTACAAAAGATCATAAATAACTTTCTCTCCTATTCATTTTTAGTTTTTTTTTAAGTAAGCTCAACTTAAAAGCCTCCAACATATTATTAAAATCCCAGTCAATACAGAAGTGAATGAAAGCAACAGGTCCTTGTTTAAAAAAAAAAAAAAAAAAGTGGACGCGCAGTTCCTTGGTACGTAACTTACAAAAAAAAAAAAAAAAAAAAAAAACTATTCAAAGACCAGTTCAATGTGCCACAGTTCCACTCACCCTCCACTGTACTTTTCATCCTAAATAAACAGCCGGAAACACACACAACGACTTACTACTCCAAACACGTATATAAGAATACAGGTGCTTATCTGAATGAAAACATCAAATGAATTGTGAAACCCTATTTCTGCCATTTTTTCCCCTCTGACTGTTCAAGAAAACGACAAAAGCCTAAAGACCTCAAAATCAAGTTGGAACATGATTTTAAAACAACGGAGCACTACCACCATGATCACTTAACAAGGTCTCCTAGGACATTTGCTTCTAAGATAAATAAAAGTAACCAAAGGTATGGAGATTTTTTAAGAGCAGGAATAGACGATAAATAACCTGGATCTTAGAAGAGTGGGGCCAAAGTACTAGCGGGCAGTGGACAGCGAACTCCTGGAAGTCCGAGGTTATCCTCGGGTTCAATACCTAAAACCCCGAAGTCTACTGAGAATCAAAAGATGGGAACAGCAATGAGGTTTGGAAGGTAAATGCTTAAAGCAGATGGGAGGAATGGAATACCAGGTACACTTTATTGCAAGCAGAGAAAATGAGAAAGACCATCATGAGATGGCAGAACGAACCTGCAAGAATTGTATTTCAAATTAGGCGCAGCCAAGGAGGCTAGCCTGAGGCCCAAGCCAGCCTAAGTCGTAGATACAGGCCCAGAGGGCAATGGGGAGAAACTGAGGCGGAGGGGACGGCCAGATTCCCAATAGGAGTGGGCTCAGAACATGAAAGCCGAAGAGCAAACCGGCTTTCCTGGGGGACCAGAGGAACAGCCGCAGAGGCAGGACTCAGAAGACACCCACCCACCCGGACAGGGGGAACCGGTTTGGGCAGGGGCTCAAGGAGCGCTCCCGCCTGCGCATGCGCGCTCCCCCTCCGTCGCAGCTCTCGCTCCTCCTCCCCCTCCCCCCAATCACGGTTCCCCTCAGAACCCCGGCCGTCGAAGGAACTGAGCGCAGCCTCACTGGCCCAGACCGCAGAATGAGAAAAACGCTTGGCTCCCTACAGAGCCGACAGAAGACCCCACTTTCCCGGGGTTGCTGGATGGGAGGGTGAGAGAAGAAGCAGGGAAAACGCGGCCCTACCCGACCAGCCGCCTCCTCCACCGCCGCCCGCCGTTCGCCGTCCCAGAGACTCCACCGCCTTGGCCTCCCCAGCCGCCCTCTCCCCTCCCACCCCGCCCCCCACTCACGTGAGAGCAGCTCCTTCCGCCCTCTGCCCCGCCCTCTGCCCCATCTCATAGGCTCTCGGCTAAGCCGAGAGGTCTCATTGGCCTAACACCAGAATCCGAGGGGACTTCCTTTCCTCGAAGCCCCGCCTAAGCTTTTAGCCCGCCCCAGTATTCTGCGCCTGCGTGTAGTGTACACTTGGGAAGTGTGAGTGGAGTTGTGTTCCGTCAGTGTCTGTTCCTGGACAGGCAGAAGCTAAGTGACTGCCGCCGAGACTGGGAGCAAGACAGGCGATGGGAGCTAAGTTCTCTGGTGGCACCTGTAGAATCTAAGGGGAGGGTACGACTCCAAGGAGTAGACGAGGTGGAGCAAGGTCTCTCCCTGCTCAACTTTCATGTTCAAGAGCTGTTTGCCAAGCAGCATTTAACAGAGGGCGCAGCGTGCCAGGGATTGTGAAAGGTCTTTTTACGGATATCTCATTTTGGCTTTACCACAAACCTGTGAGACTGGTATGATTTTTCTTGTTTTACAAAGGAGTTGTGCATAAATTTAAAAATTCAGTCTAGAAGTTGTAACTAAGAAATTAGACTTAACAAATAATTATGGTTACTGAATCGTTATATAGATGCCTTTTTCTTTCTAATATATTGTACAATACCCGAAAGGAAATAACCTGAAATTACTGAAACCCACTGAATTGCAAATTGTAAAATCTCTTGACTGCTCCTGCTTGTACCCCCTTATCCTGTTTTACAACTTTACAATCTTTTAATCGCAAAGACAACCCCCTAATGTTAACGAAGGAACTTGAGTCAGCCCAGAACTAAAGGCTGACCATAGTATTGTTATCGTCAAGGTTATTCTTAATTCTAGCTTAGCTCTGCTCCTTTTTATTTGTAAATTGTAATCCTTGATACTTGTTTTAATGGTAAGAACTCCATCTCCCCTTGTTTGAATCCATAAAAACCCTGAACTTCTTAGGCTCAGGGAGACAGATTTTGAGACAATAGGTCATCTGCTCTCCTTGCTTTGTGTAGCAATAAACTTTCTCTTTTTGAAACCCCAGGGTCATAAATTGGCTGTTGAACACGTGGGGGCAGAGAACCCCACGTTTGATCCGTATCATTTGGCAACTCTGGTGGAACCTGGATGTCCTTAAAGGATAAGGAGTCCAATTGTCCGAAGTTCTGGAGCCCTGGCAGGACAGGTTAGCAGGGTAATGAAGACTTTTGCGGCCCCTGGACCCATCTCAGTCTAGAGACTTGACAACCGTGTTTTCTTCTACCCTGCTGGCACCCCAGGCTCCTCTGAGCTTTCTAATACCATTCCTGACTGTTAGGTGCATCAGGCAAAGAACCCAACATTTCATCGGGATCAAAGTCAAAACTTCTAACTCCCAAGTCCAGGCCACTGCCTACAACACAGCTGCCTTCAGGTACTTGAGACACGCAAGAGGTCAGAAATGATCAAGGTTGTTTTGGAGTGTTACTCATAGATGAGGCTGGGATTTGATTCAGAAATCATTCAAAAGTGAAAATACAGAACACTGGCAATATAATGTTTAAAATGCCTGTCAATGAATTTACAGTGTAGCTGGGAAGAAAAGGATATATCCATAACAAAGGCAATAATTATTGATGGTGCAACTTAAATCTTAATATATTTACTCTTCATTACTCTTCACCATTCTTTATTCAAGTGGAATATCCTCTTTTCCTGGTTAATGAGTCATTTGAAATGAACCAGAGAAAACTAAAAAAACAAACAAAAAATAGCTGTGCTCTATTCAGTCTCTCTTTGTGACTCCTGTATCAATAGACTTGGTTGCATGCCTCTCCCCCATGAAAATAGCTTTGTTTTTATATTGTCACTATATAGTTAAATAATAAATAATACATACCTATTTAAAGTATTAAAATAATAGATAAAATATTAGGAAAAAAGTAAAATCTGAAATCCTGGCAAAATATTTTAATGTTTATTTAAATATTTTGATAGCCATTCGTTCATGTGTTTTGTTATTCATATGTAGACACCAAATATTTATTAAATATTAACATACATTTTTAAAATAAAACTTTATTACAGAATCAGTACATATGCTTTGGAGAAAAATAGAAAATACAGACAAGCTAAAATAAATTTAAAACACCATATTCCTACCACCCAGAGATCACAACTGTTAATACTTTAGTGCATAATCTTCTGTGTGTTGTGTGTATATATTTTTACAAAATGTGATCACTCTATTTAGTAATCTGCCTTTGTTTTTCAGTTAACAATAGCTACCTTTTCATTTCAGTAAAACTTCTCATCTAATTCTCAGGTCATATTCAAATTTTCTGTCAACCCAAAAATATTCTTTACTGCTGGACTTCACAAATCAGTAGTATCATTTCAATACATTTCCCTCTCGTTAATATCTAACTATAATCAAAATTTCTTCCAACTCAAGGGTATTTTTTACAGCTAGTTTTCCCAAATCAGTATCAAATCCAGAGCCACAAATTGCATCTGGCTATATCCCTTAAGTCTTTTTAAATCTAGCTCTTAAGAAAGAAAAATAAAAAGACACTGGTTTATTGAGGAGACCAGGCCACTTGGAAGTACAAAATTTCCACCTTCTGGATGTGACTGATTGCTTCCAAAGGTCATTGAATTTGCTCCTCTAGACCTCATATTTCCTTGAAACTGGATGTTATATCTCAAGACTCAGTGGATTCAAGTCAAATATCTCGGGCCAACACACATCATAGGTAAAGTGTTATACTTCATGTTTCATTATGTTAGATGCAATCCATGATATGTGCTTGATACACTGTTAGTGGTGCTAATGTTGACCTCTGAAACAAGTGATGACATATATACTGTTTTTATCATAGGCTCCATTTTATATATAGATTTATAGAGCCCATTTCAATGCTTACTGCTTGCTAATGCCATATATCCTAATATCTTATTCATTCATAGAAAATTAATTTTGGTTTCCAAATATGCCTAATGCTTTTACAGCATGTGACTTTGTACCAAAGAACATATGGTTAGAGTGTTATGGCAGCCCAGGCCCAGGCTGCCTCCTAAATGGGAGTAAGTCCTTGAGCATGTACAAGTCTGCTTAACCAGGACAAAGGTCAAGAAAGTAAACAACCTCCCAGAGGGAAAAGAATGCAATCATGGATGTAAAACAGCATTGATTGTATCTTAGTCTTAAACATTAATCTTAATAAAACGTGAGGTCTTAAATCCTTTTAATGATTATACTAAAGGTCAAATGTCCTCATACTATATGGAATGTCTTTGTTCTAAAGTCATATACATATTGCCTCCTGCATTCCTATCCCTTGTGGAGCGCTATCCCACTGGACTGGCCACCACTGGAGATATCTGTCTTGTTCCTAAGTCCTAATAAATCCATAGCTACTGCTGTGTCTGATATATTTTTTGGTCTCACAGCAACACCAGCCTGTGCTTTGCATGAAGTCAGTCTGGGCCTGAACAGGTGTGTATCTGCTGGTCTGCTATCAAGTCATACGTAGGCAGGAGCAGAATGGAAAGTTTTTGAATGTTAAAACAAGGAAACTGAAGTTCACCCTGTAGACACACGGGTGCCCTTAGAAAACATCAGATTTCAGTTTTTTACAAGTTCATTCTGTTATCAGTGGAGGAGGCAATAGTTTGGAGGCAGCCTAAGATGAAAAATACTTAAATTAGGGCAGTAGAAAGGGAAAAAAGGGAACAGTGTTCTAGGGGTATTTTAAAAGAAACAGCAAAAATCCGGTGGATTGGGGAAGAGAGGAAAAAAAGACTCTAAAACGACAGTCAGGTATTCTGATCGGGAGGACCTCGTGGATGATGGCGTTCACCAACACAAGGACTAGAGTTGAGAAGTAGAAACATGTTTGGAGATGAACTTGAGACAACCAGTACATTAACACTGGGACAACCAATTGGAGATGTCTTCTAGGCAGTTAGCTCTGGAACTCAAGAAAGATGTCTGGGCTGGCAACAGAGTTTTGTGAACTGTCTGCACGTTTTTGGAAACAGAAGCCGCGGGAAAGTAAGATAGCCCTGGGAGAGTGTCGGGAGGAGGCAGGATTCCTGGGAATCGCCAACCGCCCAAAGCGAAAAGAGTTAATGTGCCTTCTGTTCTGAAAAAGCCAGCGCGGCAAGTCCACACACCTCGAAGGGAGGGGCTCAGAGAATCATAGTAGCGGAGGCGCCCTGCGGGCCGATGTAGGTAGCCGACTGCCGAGGTCCATCTCAAGAGGAGCCGCTGAGAAGGGGACCCGGCAAAGCAAGGGCTCGCAATGCAATGACGGAGTAATCCCACAAGCTCAGGGGTCGCCGCACCTTGAAGGCCATTCCTTGAGCCGCCTGCGGCGAAACCCCCTCCTTTCAGGTCACTCAGCCCACGCCCCGCCCACGGCGCGTAAAGACCCTCTCGGGGCCCCGTCGCCCTCCGATTGGCGGAGAGGACCATGGGACCTGGAAGTTGTCTTTGTCCGCCGAGGGCTGCCCTTCCGGTTCCGTTGGGTCCCCTTTTGGCTCGAGTTCCCTGCCCCTCCCCCTTCCCGGAGCCCCGAGGGGCCGGAGCTCCAGGTAGTGCGGGATCCTGACTGCGGCCTTCCCCGGGGTCCGTAAGTGCGGAGGCGTCCGGCGCGCCGGTCGGGGGTGTGGGGTCTCTCAAGATGGAGCCCCTTTGGGGCCATGGACGGCCAGGACCCGCAATGGGATGGGGGCCGTGGGGCTGGCCTAGACCGGGGGTACTTCAGGAGCCCTTGGCCCGGCCCACGCTGCGCCCCGCCCCTTTCCCTTCCTCGTTCCTGGAGTAGGGAGCCTGAGGATGCCCGAGGGACCGCCTCCTGGGACCCCAGCCGAAGTCCCAGGAGTGGGCTAGGATGCCCAACTCTGGAATTTTGGAGAAGGCCTGGGAAAACGAGCCCCGGGAACCGGCCCAAGACCTCAGTGTAGCAGGCGATAGTCACTAGGAGTGCTGACCTAGATTCTAGCCTTTTGCCGGGGCTTTTCCTTAAATTGGCCTGTTACCATAGCACCTTTTATATTACTGGGGCTATGCCAGGCACTTGGGATTTGGTAAGATATCGTTCCAATTTTCGGGTTCAAGTTGGAGAATCATATATAACAAATAAGTGCTCCTGCGATCTATATATTAATCATAAGTGTATGAACTGCCCAAGGGGCAGTTGCTCGGAATGCTTCAGAAAATGACATCTGAATTGTACTTCCCGCAGAGGATAAATTGGTGAAGAATTTTTCAGGCTAAAGGAACAGTTGCAATGCCGTGGTAAAATGACTGAGCATAACTTGTGTGTGAAATGGAGAAAATAGGGGTGTTTTGTGCATAGAATAGAGTATGAGGTTGGGAAAATAGACTGATATCCAGATAGTGAAAGTCTTAATCCTAAAAGAGATAGGAAGTTTTTGAAGAGTTTGAGCAGGAGACTGATATGGTCAGATTTGTATTGTAGAAATTCATTTTTTTTTGGAGGTCAGCCTACGGAAAAGGGATATTCATAAACTGATTCTGGATTCTTTATCTAAAGCCCAGGGACTTACACTGAAGATGATTTTGAAGGGGATCAGCCTTGTGAGAAGTAATGAAGTCCTGAAATAGAATTATGACAGAGTTATTGGAAAGGAGGCAAGTATGCCAAAGTGAATAGTGTCCAGACTCTATGATTAACTGGATGTTGAGGGAGAGAGATGTATCAAAGATGATTTCTAGCTTTAGGCCTTTGCCATTTAAAGAACAGTGATGCCATTATCAGAATTAAACCATAAGCTTAGTGTAAATTACAAATTCGTTTTTTGGATATGTTGAATTAAAGATGTAATGGGGTATCCAGCTGGAGCTGTCCAGCATGGACTTGGAAATGCAAATCTGGAGCTCAGGAGAAAGGTAAAGATTTGTGTCATCAGCATAGAGGTAGAAGCCATGGGAATAGCTGACCTCAGGAAGAGACTATTGAGAAACAAGGAAATATTTAGAAGGGATGATTGAATTGTTGAGGCAGAAAGAGGAAGAGGTGGTAGTAGTGTAGTTGAGGTGGCATCAGGAACAGAGTAGAAGATGAAGCATAAGAGTGCAGGGTTCCAGCAACCAAGAAGGTCCCAGAAATCAAGAGAAGAGAATTTTGTGGAAGGTCTACTAGGTGAATGCATACAGAGTATTTGAGGAATGTGGGGGAAAAAAAGATAGCATTATTTTATTGGGGTCATTAGTGACTTTTTGGAAAGCAATTTCAGTGGAAT
This sequence comes from Choloepus didactylus, assembly GCF_015220235.1. Lineage (NCBI taxonomy): Eukaryota > Metazoa > Chordata > Mammalia > Pilosa > Megalonychidae > Choloepus > Choloepus didactylus. The sequence continues at coordinate 99,165,772 of NC_051316.1, forward strand.
AATAATAAAGTGATAAGGTTATGGTATATGAAATAATGGGGAACTCAACTGGTTTTGTCTAAATAGAAATGAGAGAAGTCTCATATAAGGTTTTCACACAAAAAAATTGACAGGCTTAGTTTGTTTCTTTACCTGACAAAAGCATATAGAGCATGTACCAGGCACTATTCTAAGCCATTTGAAAATACTAACTCATTTAATTTTCCACCACAAACCTATAAAGTAATATTACTATTTGTTAGATGGGAAAACTGAAGCACAGAGGGGTTAAGTAACTTTCCAAGGTCACACAGCTAGTAAGTGGTTGACCAGATTTCGGTCCCAAGAAATCTGGTTTCACAGTCCATGGTTTTACCCACTACACTATGCAGTGACTAAATAGGGGGGGTCAAAGGAGTGGGAAAAACCCAAGGGCAGATAGGCTTGTAGATAAAAAAATGGAGAGGCTTGGGAGGAGACCTGGTTGGGAAGAAGGTAAGTTTTGGATTTATATTTATGTTAAATATTTGTTTTTTATTTTATTTCCTCCTATCTTAGGCCCTCTTCTGCTCTATGCCAATTTAGGTCAACAACTTCTACTTTCATGTTTCGATCTATCACTTATTATTTATAATCAAGTCTCCTCTTCAGCTTCAGACCCTTGTATTCAACTAGCTAAAGGATCTTAACCTTGATATCATACTGGCTTCTCAGATTCAATATTTTTAAGACCAGACTCATGATCATCTCCTCCAGTATTTCCTAGGTTAGTGAATGACACCAAAGATACCCAGTTACTCAAACTAAATATCTTGCAGTCATCTTGACCATTCCTCTCTCATTCCCCTCCTTGTTCACCAAGTCCATCAGTTCTTAGTTTGAAATATCCCTCGAATTTTATATTATCAATGCTCATCATTCCATCTTTATCTGTTACTGTAAAAGTGTATTAACAGGTCTCTTTGCCTTCACATCCACTGTTCTCTGGGCCTTTCTCCATATATTTGAATTTTGACTTAATGAGTTTTAGACAATGAAAGATTTTTAGGCATGATACATTAGTGGAGATATTTTTCATTAGCTTGAATTGAGGTTACCTTTGGGTATGGTTGCTCATGGAGATGTTGATTTAGGAGTTTTTAACAAGAGTGATAATAAAATGTTGAAACACCATATTGGCTGTCTGGGGAAGTAAGTTTGGAAAACTATAGCAAAAAAAAAGCAAGGACTGAACTTTGAAGGATACACTAACATTTGCACAATTTAGTGAAACCTTGAGGAACAGACCAGCAAAAGAATGGTAGAAAACTAAGGCCAATAGTTAAATAACTTGCCTACTTCTATACAACAATGTAAAAAGAATGATCTTGGTCTATATTTATTCAACATAAATTTCTCTCAAATACAATAAGTGAAAAAAAATGTTAATAAAACAATAGGTACAGTTTATAAGAAACATCCACTTACTTTATATTTTCTATGACTAGGCATATAGAAATGTTACTTTAAAAATGGGGGAGGGGACTTCCTCACCTGGATTGTTGCTGATGTTCTCACAAACATTGAGGACTGATGGCTTGGTATGCCAACCCCTCTATCTTGGGGCTTGCCCTTATGAAGCTCATTACTGCAAAGGAGAGGCTAAACCTATTTACAATTGTGCCTGAAAGTCTCCCCCTGACTGCCTCTTTGTTGCTCAGATGTGGCTGTCTCTCTCTAGCTAAGCTACCTCGGCAGGTGAACTCACTGCCCTCCCCCCATGCATGGGATCTGACTCCCAGGGGTGTAAATCTCCCTGGCAATGCAGTATATGACTCCAGGGGATGAATCTGGACCCAGCATCGTGGGATTGAGAACATCTTCTTGACCAAAAAGAGGATGTGAAATGAAACGAAATAAAGCTTCAGTGGCTGAGAGATTTCAGATGGAGTCGAGAGGTCACTCAGGTGGACATTCTTATACACTATATAGATAATACTTTTTAGGTTTTCATGTATTGGAATAGCTAGAAGTAAATACCTGAAACTATCAAACTGCAACCCAGTAGCCTTGACTCTTGAAGACAATTGTTTAATAATGTAGCTTACAAGGGGTGACAGTGTGATCATGAAATCCTTGTGGACCTCACTCCCTTTATCCAGTGTATGGAAGGATGAGTAGAAAAACGGGGACAAAAACTAAATGAAAAATAGGGTGGGATGGGTGCGATGAGTTCGGTGTTCTTTTTTACTTTTATTTTTTATTCTTATTCTGATTCTTTCTGGTATAAGGAAAATGTTCAAAAATAGATTGGGATGATGAATGCATGACTATATGATGGTGCTGTGAACAATTGAGTATACACCATGGATGATTTTATGGTATGTGAATAGATCTCAATAAAACTGAATTTAATTTAAAAAAATGGGTGGGAGGGAAAGTCTGGAAGGACCAAACTTAGAACACACTGTGTACTGAGTAAAAGGCAGTTGGAAAAGGGGACCTTTACTTTATTTACAATGTTCAAAAAAGTTCAAGGAAGGATATATTTCTCTATATATTATCTATAACTGAAAATAAAAACAAAAGAGTGGGAACTTGGAGTGTAGTGTTATGAAAGTTAACCAACATAAAAAAAAAGAATTGAGGTTTATAGAAAGAAAGGCTGTAGTGTATTACAACCTTTTTGAAAAATGATTTATGGTGTTGAGGGACAAACAGTTTTCTATTCTGTATAAAAGTCCCCTTTTCTTTCAACTTGTAGTGCCACTGAACACAGGAATGGAACACATTACCAGCTGAGTTCCTGACAAAGGGAAATAAAAGGGCATGAGACTAAGCATTAGGAAAGAGACCTACACTCTAAAACGGCACTTTTATGAGGTAGATGAGGAAACAGACTGGCATACAACTTTGGAGTTTATTATGCAGAATAGATACAGAATAGAAAAGCTTTCTTTTTCAGTAGTTATTACAGGCTTTGAGATTAAAAAAACAAAACAAAACAAAAAACAAAAAACAAAAACCATGGTTCCTTTCTCATTGCCCATAGCACAGCAATAAACATTTTCTGACCTGGAATACTTGCCGGTCAATTTTGATTACTCCTGTTTGAACAAAGGAAAATTTTTGAATCAGTTGGCACATTTATTATGAACATAATTATGGGAAAACTAAAAATAAACAAAGATAAAGGGATCTTAAGTGAGAATATTCCTATTGCATTGATGTTTGAGAAGTGGTATATTCAGAAATTGCTACTAGAAATATCTCTTGAATGGATTTTTTTTTTTTGCCTTAACCTCCTTTTTTGCATTATTCTTACAATAAAATGCACAGATCTTGAATATATTGTTTGATGAGTTTTGAACAATGTATACACCCATGTAACCAACATACAAATCAAGATATTAGTACATTTTCATCATTCCAGAAAGATCCCTTATACCCTTTTCTAGTGATCACTCCCCTATCTCTACTGCCAGGCAACTACTTTTCTGATTTCTATTATCCAGTTGATAGATTCCCACTTTTTTCTCTCCTTCTAGTTTGATATTCAGGATATACCATTTGTCTCTTCAAGTAAGGATTTTAAAAACGTAGGGTCTGAAGAGACTTTAATAATTATGTAGATGCTGAGAGGTATAATCATCTTTACTGGGTCTTGCAGCATTTTCAGAGGCAGAGTCTAAGAGCCTAGGTCTCTTTCCTGATGATTAGTATAGTGCCATTCTATTTTGTTTCCCTTTGTCAGGAACTCAGCTGGTAATGTGTTCTATTTCTGTCTTCAGCGGCCCTCTAAGTTTCTTTTGAGGACAAATTGGACAATCTCATGATCTCTTAGGCTTTGAGCATTGAATGCCCAGGTGAAACAATAATTTGAAAAGAATTTAGTGAGTTTTCTGAAATAATTGCTTGTCTCTGTGATGAAGCAATAGGCAGTGGCATAATCAAATCTGTTCTGGAAATGTAACGGGGTAGTATTATTGGGGCTTGATGAGGGAGAGAAACAGAAGAAGAGTTAGTGTGCCCTTGCATTAATCCAGGCAATAGATGATATGGACTTGAACCATTGCAATGATAGTAAGAATGGAGAGAATTTGGGAATTGTTTTGAGGATAGAATGAATCGAATATGGTGACCAAGTCTCTATTCTACCTGATTAATTCTTTACTTTCTTTCAGTTACCAGAAGCTCTGCTATAATCTAGGATTATGTGAGTGATTTTTTATGAATATTATGAATAATTATTACTATCTTTGGAATTACCTACACTTGAGGATTCTGATATTAAGTATACACATTATTTATATTGTTTTATTTCCAAATGGTATTAAGTTTCAGACTACAAAGATGAATACGCAAAAGATGATAAAATAACGTAAAGTTAAAATAAGTGAGAAAGGAAGGGAAAAAAAGGATGGGGCAAAAAATGCGATTAGGAATGTGAACTAATGCATAAATGGCTTACCATTAAAGTCCTCTATACTTGACACGTATTTGGCTTTAAGTTGTACTTTTGTTTTTTTTAAAACATGAATCTTTTATTGATGTATAACAGATATACCAAAAAGTATACAAATCACAACTATACAGCTCAGTAACACAAATCTTGCTCTAAGTAGTTCTTTTTGTTTTTTCCTTAATGTAAACCTTTTATTGAAGCATAACAAATATTTAAAAGTATACGAATCATACATGTACAGCTCAGTGGATGTTCTTGGTTCTGTGTTTGGAATACTCAATATGAGGAGGTAAATTGGAACCTTTACCCATTTACCATTAGCCATAAGATAAAACTTCAGCTAGCCTAGTAGTTTAATGCATGGGCACAAGTCCTAGCTCTAACACATAACACTTTCTGCCTCTGTTAAGTTGGGCAAGTTATTTATGTTCTTCAAACTTGAGTTTCCTCGTATGCAAAATGGGGATGATAATACCTACCTCAGGGATTTTGAGGGTTAAATGTGTCAATTTAGATAAAGCATTTAGTACTATACCTGGCACATAGCAAGAACTCAGTAAAGTTAGCTATCATTTTTCTTATTTTTAAATAAAAGTAAGCCAGCTCATAAGAGACAAAATGATTCCTTTTTATTTTAGTTAGTTAAAAAGGTAAATATAAAAGTTCGTTTAAAATTTAATTTGGTTTTAGGTTGTAAAAACTATTTTGGAAATAAACCCCAGAAAAATATTTGCCCTAGGACACTCAAAAGAGGATATCATGATAATAAAGAACATCTCTGGCATGGCTCAAAAATAACCTCATAGGGATCATTAAGAATTAATTACAAAAAAAGAGGGAATTATTATGCTATGTTTTGTTGAATGAACTGTGTAAAGAATAGCAGTTGGTCCTTGCCCTCAAATAACTAACAGTCTTTTGGGAAGAGAAACTGGTGACAGGAAACAGTTGAAGGATAAACTGTGGCCTGGAAATAAGTCATTATTAAAGGGTTGACACATTAGGGAAAGCTTCCTAAAATAAACAATAAATTTTCCTCGGATCAAAGCAAGCCTTTCTTTGGATACCTGTTTGGTTCCTCCTCTGACTAAATATTTGGTTAATCTCTTGTGAATTGATGGATAAGATAAGAAGCAAACTAAACCTTAATCTCCAAAGCTTCATCTTTGGAGCAGCAATGTACTGTATCCCTGAGGATAGTTGTCTAAAGCATTGCAAGTGCTGTCCTAATATTGTGGAAGCAATTAATGCTCATTTTTGGGTGTGAGGAGGAAAATACTCACCAGAGGGTAATCGTAGTGAACTTTAATGCACTTGGGACCAGCTAAACTCTCAAAAAGAACACTACTCTTCTTTGGCCACTTGAAACAATTACATTTGTTATAACTTAAGGCTATAAATTGGAACATTCATCATTTACAGAATGAATATGTCAAGCTACTGTAACTGCTAAAACTGACCAGTGATAATGCAATTTTGCTGCTTGAAATTACTGATAGATTCCTTGCATCGTTTAGATTTTTACTTTTTATTTGATATTCACTATCTTGATAGAAACTAGTTTTGTCTTTTCTCTGATGCTGCCTTTGCTTCTCAACATGCCTCCTCTCTCATTGCAGTTTTTATCTTTATTGTGATTATTCGTTATTTGTACATTTAGAATATCATAAAAGGGAAAAATTTATACTTTATGCATGTATTTTTTGTTAATATACTGTGCCATACCAGTTCCCCCTGCTAAATTTCACCTTTCAATGACATTCTCATTCAGCTGAACTCCTAAGTTTATTTATCCCTGTTTTTCATTTTTTATCTCCAGTCATTGAGTTCTTTGAAATATCTTTTTTATTGCTTTTCCTTACTCCTTATTCTCATTTTCATTCCTTTCTAGACCTTCATGGTCTCAAGTCTCTAATGCTCCTGCAGACATTAAGCTGGTCTTACTAACAAAAGTTCTTCCTTTCCATTGTCAAACTAATCCTATAGGTTCAACAAATGCAAAGTGAGCACCTGCTGAGCATTTAGGACAATATTAGGTGATGGGGATACATACCATTTGAACAGAAGAGGGTTGACAAGCAATGGGACAAGCAATCTGGCTGCAGTAAAGTCGAATTGAAGCAAAAGGAATGTTTTGCCCTAGAAGATGTAGGTTCCCTGTTGCAGCCTCACTGAATCGGATAGAGATGTTTCCCCCTAATGTCATAGAACTTTCAGTTTGGAGGGGAAGGCTCATAATTAAACAAGTATTTAATGAAGTGTCTTGAGTGTTGTGATAGAAGTACAGGGTGCTATAGTCCTAATAGTGACAACTATTCTAGTCTAAGGTGTCAGGGAAGGACCTCTCAGGGAAGTAAAACCTGAGGGCAAGTCAGACATATGGCTAAGAGGTGGTATTCAGACTGAGGAAACCAGTGTGCTAAGGTTGAATTCAAGGGTGTTATCATGCACCAAGCACTGAGGAATAAGAATAAGACCTGGGCTTTGCCTTCAGGAATTAATATTCTATGAGCCTTTACAATACTGTGTTTGAGGATTTAAGATTGGGCTTCAGGGTCCAGATGTGGCCAGAAACAGCTGACTGCCTCATCTGACTCTCAGCTAAAGGGTTGATGAATGCATAAAGTTCAAGATGAATTTGTTGGAACTCTGAGATTGTAGAGCTGTCTCTCAAAGACAGATCATATGTATCTGCTGATCTCATAGAAGACTAGTATATAAACACAGAATGCCAGTTTATTATTTTTACAATGACTGGTGTACTGGAATTATCATGATGGCTTGGCTAACTCATCCTTCCCTTTAGGGACAAACACAGGAAGCCAAGTTATGATCAGAAAATCATTTGGAGAGTATGGAATCAGATGATGGAAAGTTTCTCCAAAGGATTCACTATATAAAGGGAGTAATATACAGGGTTTTTTGTTTTGTTTTGTTTTGTTTTGTTTTCTTGGCAAAGACATCTACCTCTCCATGCTTCACTAGGTTATGCCAATGTTTATTACTAGGTTTACTTAATCCTAGTTCTTAATCTTAATCCTAATCTTGAGTTCATACTTTAGGTAATGGGAAGACACTGAAGGACTTTAGGAAGAGGCAGGATATAATTAGATCTGTGTTTCTGCAAATGACTGGTGGTGCTGTAGAAGTTGGATTAGAAGGAATAGTAGCTGGAAGCTAGGAAAACATTTAGGAAGCATTTCCAGTAGTCCAGATTATGAGTAATGATGAATGTATTACAATAAAGAGGAAAGAACTGAAACAATTAGGGATTGATTAGATCCACCCTGTTCTTAGTCAGGTACCCACTAACTGCTCATCTGATTTTTCTGTATCACGTATTTACTTACGTATTTACTTTCTATATCAAGAATGCTTCTTAAGGGAGTTTAGATTTGTCCAGAATGCACAAGATAAAGACTTCTGTCTTTGACACTATCCAAAGTTTGACCCTTTAGGTCTGTGACTTGCATTTTATCATAGAAATACTTGATTTAATAAATTCACATCAGTTTAAACAGAAGAGGGTTTGCCCAGGAATGGAGCAAGCAATGTGGCTGCACTTCTTTAAAATACAAAGCAAAGGAAAAGAGTGTTTTGCCTTTGTAAAACAATCAAGTTCCCAGTTTCATGGAAATTACTTTTTTTGCTTCAGGATGGGTTAGTTTCATTTTGAAACCTGATAGAATTCTCCTTTGAGAAGAGATAAAATACTCTTGGCAAGCATTGTTCTTGTATTAAGTGTCTTTAAAAATTGAATGAATGCCAAGCTATTTACACTGATACATGTTCACTCCTTAGTGCAATTGACACTTGAAGTTGGTAAAAGTTTTTGTAACTGCCTTTGAAAGCTGTTATGGTAGCTTATTCTTTCAAGGAAAAATTGCATTTGGATACATATAAGCAGATGTGACAACACAAATTTATTTTTGGAAGATAAATCCAAGTTTCTTAATTGTTTGAATTTCCTTAAATTCAACCTTTTTACATTTCTGTTCTTTAGGTCTGCCAAAATGTCTGAAAGATCAGATCTCCTTCACTTCAAGTTTGAAAATTATGGAGATTCAATGTTACAAAAAATGAACAAATTAAGAGAAGAGAATAAATTTTGTGATGTTACAGTTCTCATAGATGATATTGAGGTACAGGGGCATAAAATTGTATTTGCTGCAGGTTCCCCCTTCTTGAGAGACCAGTTTTTACTGAATGATTCCAGAGAGGTGAAAATCTCCATATTACAGAGTTCGGAAGTGGGGAGACAATTGCTCTTATCCTGTTATAGTGGTGTGCTGGAATTCCCTGAGATGGAACTGGTAAATTACTTGACTGCTGCAAGTTTTCTTCAGATGAGCCACATTGTAGAACGATGCACGCAGGCCCTGTGGAAGTTTATAAAGCCAAAACAGCCAATGGATAGTAAAGAGGGATGTGAACAGCAGAGTGCTTCTCCCCAGTCAAAAGAACAACAGGGAGATGCCAGAGGCTCCCCAAAGCAGGACTCACCTTGTATTCATCCATCTGAAGACAGTTTGGATATGGAGGACAGTGATATTCAGATTGTTAAGGTAGAATCTATTGGGGATGTCTCAGAGGTTAGAAGTAAAAAAGATCAGAACCAGTTTATTTCTTCTGAACCCACTGCTTTACATTCATCAGAGCCCCAGCACTCCCTGATAAATTCAACTGTGGAAAACAGAGTAAGTGAAATAGAACAAAATCATCTCCACAATTATGCCCTTTCTTATGCAGGCAGTGATAACATCATCATGGCCTCAAAAGATGTCTTTGGGCCTAATATCCGAGGTGTAGACAAAGGCCTACAGTGGCATCACCAGTGCCCAAAATGTACCAGGGTGTTTCGTCACCTGGAGAACTACGCCAACCATTTAAAAATGCACAAACTCTTTATGTGTCTACTCTGCGGCAAGACTTTTACTCAGAAAGGCAACCTTCATCGACACATGCGTGTGCATGCCGGCATTAAACCTTTCCAGTGTAAGATCTGTGGGAAAACCTTTTCTCAGAAGTGTTCCTTACAGGATCATCTTAACCTTCACAGTGGAGATAAGCCCCATAAGTGTAACTATTGTGATATGGTTTTTGCACATAAGCCAGTTTTAAGGAAACACCTTAAACAACTGCATGGTAAAAACAGCTTTGATAATGCCAATGAAAGAAATGTGCAAGATCTCACAGTGGATTTTGATTCTTTTGCTTGTACAACAGTCACAGACTCTAAAGGTTGTCAGTCACAGTCTGATGCAGCACAGGTCCTGGATGCAGGTAAACTAGCCCAAGCAGTCCTGAACTTAAGGAATGACAGTGCTTGTGTGACTTGAACAGGGGCTTCATGCTCAGAATTAGAACTGACTGAGAATGGGGCAATAGCCTTGAGTCTTTGTAGGAGTGATTTTGCTAGTTTGACTTCTCCAAAGCCTCTGTGCAGTTGTAGGGGCTGAATCAAAGCACTAATAGATCAGGCAGTTTACCACTTGGAGTGATCTTGCCTTCCTTTTTCCCTCTCCCATTTTCTGTTTTGAATTGTTTATGCTTTTGTGTCTGTTTTCATTTCCCAAGGGAGTATGCCATTTGTTTACCTATCATTGACTTGTATCTCATACTGACACTATTCAAGGCTTTTCACCGGGCACATTCTGAAGGTACAAACAAGATAATAGCATCGTCTACTCAACACTAAAAGATGCTATGCTAAGTGCATAGTATGTTTCTTTGGCAGAAAATAGGCTGAAATATAAATATTGCTGTTGACCTGAATACATGATAGAACTTCTGGTTGCCTATTGATAATTCATCTGTGTCTGATAAATGAATGAATCTGCTTCCTACCATCTGCACTTGTGTTGGAACTGGTTTAAAAAAAAGTATTTTGGTTTGTTTGGTACTCTTTTCAACAGTATTATGGCCAACTTCATGTCATTGAATTGTTTAGCAACACCTGCAGACAAATATTTAGGGATCACCCTAAGGACCATAGTCATAAAAATACAAACAACAGAACTATGGTTATTCAGTAACACTTAACATGGAAATGTTTTCCTGGCCATCCCACTAAGAGGTGGCCAGATAATTTTAAGTAATGTGTAATATATTTATGATGTTTTTGAAGTCAAGATTGCTCTAGGCACACTTAAAATGTGCAGAAGTATAATAGTCTTTCTAAAAAGGGGCTACTTGGTAGTCTTTGGACTTCACTTCAGAGGTTAGCCATGAGTTTATCCATCAGTTTTTATACATTGTATTATGAGAGTCTCTGAATTCTCATTCTTAGCATACCTTCATTTCTAAAATGGATGAATAAAGTTAAGTGGATCAGAGAGGAGCAATAGGAATTTTTGTGTTCAGATTTTCCTCTTGAAGATATACAGTCCCACCTTGCAATCTCTTAGTGATAGATCATTAATACGAAGTTGATCTTCCAATATGGAAAAATCAAGCAACTATTTTTCCTAAAGCATGTGTTATAGTTAAGAAAAATACTTTTCAGCCTTACTTGTTTTTGACCCATGAGTTAGGTTTAAGTATGAAGAGTGCTAGGGTCCTCAGAGAACCTTCAGAGGTCATTTCTCCACCTTCTTCATTGAGGCATCCATAGCCCAAAAAGGTGACCTCACCAAGGTTGCCCAAGGTAGATGAGTGACTAAATATGAGCTAATGTCTCTTCATTTCCTCCCACTATCCCCAGCCTTAAAAAGATCTAGTACATTATCAAAAATAATATACTAGCAAAAAGCTCCCAGCTTTGTGTTCCACCTTTGTGTATCCCTGTTGGCTCTCTAATACAGCCTAGACTTTACCATCAAGTATCACAAAGGGATTTATTTGTTGGTTAATTGATTTCTGGATAGAGTGAGTTAGCATGTGACTGATTTGCTGGGTGTTGGTTAGGGAGGGAAAGGACATTAATGGCAAGTAAGAATAATGTGAAAAGGATCCAAATGTGAAACTGATTTTGTCTGGAAACAGTATTTAGTTCTCCGTCAAGTTTTTCTGTTGCAGTTTTAAACTGAGAGTGCATGCGTAGATAAACCAAAAATTAGGCTTCACTTGTGTAGTAGGATGGAATTTTTGAAGTTGTTATAATTTGATGCATTTGCATGTGAATCTGATTTGAGGCATAGTTTCTTTCATTCTTTCAAAGATTTAAAATGAGAATACCATTGAGTGATAAGTCCTTATGCTTAAGGACACTCATTATTTGCTCTAATGATGCTTCCTAGCATTCTCATTTTTAAATGATCCAGCCAAAGAGTACCAGAGCACCAGTTCTATGCAACATATCAAGCAATGTTTTTGGTATTTTCTGAGAACATCATTGCATCACAGGGAAATTTCAATTTGGAGTGCTTCTTTTGCTAACATTCATGTCCGGTTTTTGTTACTGGTTTGAAGACTGACAAGTGTGGGTTCCAATAAGTTGGTCTCTTTGGTTGGAGACTGTTTCTTGGTTCATTCAGTCATTTAAGAAATATTTACGAAGCACCTACTATTGTCAGGTACTATGCTAAACACTAGGGATATGAAGGTAAGATTGATATAGTCCTTGTACCTATGGAGTTCATAATCTCATGTGAGACAGGACTCAATTTGATTTTATACTAGGAATAATAAAGAAAATTGCCTTGCTTTCTTTGATCATTTTAAAAGATCACCTTGATGGTTTTGTCTCCGAAAAATGTTTAGTTCTCACATTTTCCAAATAAAAATCACTGAAGTGATTTACCGTCTCCTCCATTTCTTGGCTGGAGAGGTGTTCTTAGTTTCTGTGAGACGTTTTCTTAATTTTGATAGGGCTTGGCTTTTTTCCTGTTTTTACATGTTTCTTACATTGTATTGCAAAATAGTTAAATTACTGATATCAAATATGTTTTATAGGAGAAAATGACTTCTAAAACTAGTCAGATTCTTGTAGAGGAGGAGAATTTTTGAAACTTTAGTTATCACCATTTGTCTTTTATGGATCCCAGGATAACTAAAAAAGATAGACGACTTTCTTTACCATAGTTTGGTTTAAAAACAAATTACTGTGCCACAGTTATTTATTTATTATTTAATCTTAAAGACAAACTCCAAACTGGCTTTGAGGTAAATCAGATGTGGTTTTCATTTGTATTTGTTTCTTTATTAGATCTATAAATCGGGGGTGATCAGTATCACTGCTTCGAAAATACTGTCCTAAACAAACAACCCAGAACATCTTATTTCAGTGATGAATAGCTGTTCTAAATCTGTTGTATGTTAGACATACTATGAACTACCTCTTCACTTATTATGGGGAAGTTTCCATAATAAAAGTGTGACAATTAAAGCTCTAGTGTCTGATTTATTTTCTCATTCTCTCCCCTTCTCTTTTCCTTTTCAATTGCTTGAATTTGAATTCAGGAATACTCTCTTCACTTCTCTTTTTAAAAACACTATTAATCAAGAATGCTTGGGTTGCCTTCAGAAGAAAATTTGGGTTAACCAGAAATTATTCGTTACTAGAATCAGGTACTTCTTGGAGAACCTTTTGATTGCGGTTGAGGTAGAGTAATTGCTTTTAAGGAATAGTTCAAGTTCATTCGGCAAATATTTGAGCTGCATACTAAGTGTAGACACTGGGGAATGCAAAGAGTGTAATCCATGATCACTGTCCTAAATACCTCCAATTACATGGGTCACAAATAGTTTCAATACAGGTGTGGTAGGTGCAATAATGAATGCAGGAAAAGGGATTTCAGGCTCGCAACTGAGAGGGAGCTAATTTAGGGGCAGTTCAGGGAGGCTTCAGGGATGATGTGATTTATGACAGGTTTTTGAAAGAAAAGAGGAAGGGGGGATAGGGCATGTCAGAAGAAACAGCAGGGCCACAATTTCAGACGCTGGGTTTGTCCGGTAAGTAGGGGGCAACAGATTAGAAGGGATGAAGTTAGATCCAGAGGTTGGAGTCAGATCTTGATGGGCACTTGTTAGGCAATCTCAAATACAGATTCCTATGATAATCTCTCCCCTCTCCTCAGCCACCCTTGACGTTGTACATGGCCATAGTAAGGAGAGCCGCCGCACTGCGCCACCCTCCATAGTAATAAAGGCCTCCCAGCGGTCCCGGCGATGGGTACCCTGTCTCGACGCGCTGTACACCAACTTCACACCCGGTTCTGACTCGTATCCCGGAGAACTCACGAAAAAGAACGGCTTGCATGCCGAAACTGGGACAGGAGAGACAGGATTCACTGGAATGTGGACGCCTTTCTAATATTCCAAGGGTGGGGGCCAAGTGAGGGAGGAAGGCGCCTAAAGATGTCCTTCCGGGGCGCTCAGACCACCCCCTTGTGAAGAATACCGGATGTGTTTCCTTCTAGACTGAGTCCGGCTTCCGGTTTGGGCCACCGCTGCTGCGGAAGCTTCGTCTTGAGTTTCTGAGTCGGTGAGTGAGCCCGAAGGAGACTCCGGCAGGCTGAGAGGTCTGAGGAAGAGGAGGAGGAGGGCGGCTAAGCGCCGCTTCGGGTGCCTAACCTGGTGCTGCCACCACCTGGTCGAGAGGGCCTTGGCCCAGGCAGCTTGGCTCGGGGAGACCTGTGTGCCGAGCTGCAGAGATCTTTAAGGTCGCCTGGTGTCCGATTTTTAACTTCAGCGGATGTTCTTAAGCTCTTCTGCTTTTTACTTGTCCCCGTGCTCGGTGCAGGAACACAGATGAATCAGGCACCATCTCGCTGTGCTTTGGGAGCAACAGATTCTGTGGGAAAGACGGGAGGAGGAATCACGGAAGTGGTATTTGATTTGGGCTTTAAAGAACCGAATCGCTAGCTGCCAAAATGGATTGGAAACGCGAATCTAATATATATGCAAAGGTGTATTCGGTCGTTACTGTCTGGGCAATGATAAAAAATTTAAAATCGAAGAAGCTTCGAGTATGAAATAGAGAAGAGTGGGAGGTAAAGCCATACCGGTGTGTGAGGGCCAGATGGTGAACGAACTTGTATACTGTGCTAAGGAAGTCAGTTTGTCCTGGAGGTAAAGGAGAGCCGTGGAAGATTCGAAGTAGAAGGTCGAAATTTAAAAATCAAAAGTTCTAAAGGAAGTTAATGTTAGTGGCACCCAGGAGTATGGTTTGGAACATAGAAGAGTGTGGTATCAAGGAGACCTGTTTTAAGGCAATGAGGATCTGCAGTAATGGTGGGGAGTGGGATACTATGTTAAATTCCTTTTGTGGTGGGCACCGTGCTTTTTAATGGATGTTCAAAATCTATAGTGTCCTTGACCAAAAGACATATAAAATTTACCAAAAAAACACAAACAAACTGTTAATTATAATTCAGTGTGATAATTGCTGTAACAAAGTATGAAAAAGTGTGCTATCAGATCATAAAGAATTCCATTATAATTTGCTGGGTTTTTAAGATGGTGGCATAGGGGTTCACTCACAGCACCCAGATTAGAGTTTGGGTCTTCTTTTTTCCCAATTCAGTTTTGGATTTTGTTTTTGTTTTTGTTCTTTACTAACTCAGTACAGGAAAGCATTCTCTATACTTACGTCAATGTTTGTGTTTTATTTTGCTTAGATTGTGACCATGGCTACAGAGTCTGATGTTCTGCACTTCCAATTTGAACAGCAAGGGGATGTGGTCTTGCAGCAAATGAATCTCTTGAGACAGCAGAATTTATTTTGTGATGTATCAATTTATATTAATGACACCGAGTTCCAGGGACACAAGGTGATTTTGGCTGCTTGCTCTACTTTTATGAGAGATCAGTTTTTACTTACCCAGTCAAAACATGTCAGAATCACTATCTTGCAAAGTGCAGAAGTTGGCAGAAAATTGTTGCTCTCTTGTTATACTGGAGCACTTGAAGTTAAAAGGAAAGAGCTTTTGAAATATTTGACTGCTGCTAGTTATCTTCAGATGGTTCACATTGTGGAAAAGTGCACAGAAGCTTTGTCAAAGTATCTTGAAATTGATCTTTCTATGAAGAACAACAACCAGCATACTGACCTGTGTCAATCCTCTGATCTAGATGTAAAGAATGAAGAAGAAAATTCAGATAAAGACTGTGAGATAATTGAAATTTCAGAAGATAGTCCTGTAAACATGGATTTCAGTGTTAAAGAAGAGGAGAGCCATGCTTTACAGTCTACAGTAGAGAGCTTGACATCAGAGAGAAAGGAAATGAAGTCACCAGAGCTGTCTACAGTAGATATAGGTTTTAAAGATAATGAAATTTGTATCCTCCACGTGGAATCTATCAGTACAGCCAGTGTAGAAAAGGGTCAATTTTCACAGCCTTGTACTTCTTCAAAGGCAAGCATGTATTTCTCTGAAACACAGCATTCACTGATCAATTCTACAGTTGAGAGCAAAGTGGCAGAAGTTCCTGGGAATCAAGGCCAGGGCTTATTTTGTGAGAATACGGAAGGAAGTCATGGTACAGTGAATGAGTTTCAGAATCTGGAGGAGGGTTATTCACTGAGGCACCAGTGCCCCAGGTGCCCTCGAGGCTTTCTTCACATTGAAAACTATTTGCGCCATCTTAAGATGCATAAACTATTCTTGTGTTTACAGTGTGGGAAAACATTTACACAGAAGAAAAATCTCAACCGGCACATTCGAGGGCACATGGGCATACGGCCCTTTCAGTGTAGTGTGTGCTTGAAGACATTTACTGCTAAAAGCACTCTTCAGGACCACTTGAATATACACAGTGGGGATCGGCCATACAAATGCCACTGTTGTGATATGGATTTCAAGCACAAATCTGCCCTCAAAAAACATTTAACCTCTGTCCATGGCAGAAACAGTGGTGAAAAACTACCCAGGCCTGATCTTAAAAGGCAAAATCTACTGTAATTAGATTCACACATTTGATATATATCATTTTGTTAGCCATGTCTTTTTGTAGAAATGCAGCATCTGTAGTATTGCATCCCCTCCATCTTTAGGTCTGCCAATACATGTTATTCTTCCTGAACTTCTAACAGTTCCAGAGTTGTGGGAGCCATGGAAAAACGGATAAGATTCTCTCATCTCATATGTTATGTTTATGTTCCAGTAGTATACCTAGAGAAATAGTGTTCTTTTTAAAGTATTTTTGATTCTGTGATGGAAGGGAACCAGCAGTATTTCCAGATTCTGATTTGGATTCTCTAGATAACTGATTTAAGTGTAAAATCCAACCATATAATATGTTTAATGCATTTGAATAACAGGAAGAGAAAATGAATCTAAAAACACAGTTATTAGTAACTACCTTTAAGAGCTGATGAGATGAGATTTTTTATTTTTAATTTTTAACTTTGACTAACTGCTTTTAAATTCTAAACTAAACAGTAAGGTACCTATTGTTTTAAACTGTAAAGGCACACAATTCACATTCACTTGAGTAGCAGAACTTGCTAATATATGGACCGATATTCCTTAGAATAATTTTATTTCTATGAGTTACCAGTATGCATATTTTAGAAATGATTAATTGAGCCCAAGTTTCTTGATTTTATTTAAAACAGTTTCATTTAATAATTTTGTGGCCAGTAAAATTATATCATTGGGATCAAGCTCTGTAAAATTACATTTCTTAGAAATTTCAACTTTACCAAAGATATTTGTTCTACCTCTTTTTTATTCCTTTTATTTATATTTAAATAGCATACAGTAAGATTAACCTTTCTGTATAGTTTTGAGTTTTAACCATGTATAGACTTTTGCACCTACCACCACAATCAGGATACAGAACAGTTCCATCATCCAAGAAACTCCCTCATCCTGCCCCTTTGTAGTCAGCCCCTCTTCTTACCCACATCTCTGACAACCTCTGATGAGTTCTTCATTGCTATAATTTTGCCTTTTCCAGAATGTTGTATAAATGGAATCATATTGCAGGTACTCCATTACCTAGACTTTTATTATTTATTTCCAGAAATTTGCCACAAGCAAAACCATGATGGTATAATTACTTAAATGAGAGTAACATTTCAGATTGTGTCATGAGCCATAGCTCTATAATATCCCTAACTACATGTAATACAAAACTTTTTGATGTTAGAATGAAAAATAAAATTATTACAGGGCAAATCATATTCTAAAAACAGTAACTACTTAACTACTTTCAGCAAAAAAGCCTGATATGGGTACATCTTACTTGTGAGGTTCTATTCCACCCTTAATCACCTCAGCTATATGTAGGTTTTCAGCTATATTTAGTTTCTGTTGAAGCCCTTCCATATTTTCTAGTGTAATATACTTCGTACCATTTATAAGAATTTAGTGAAGAATCATGTTGATTGTTATATATGTTATATGTCCTTTTTGTGATACCTTTGTGAAAAATGTACTTTCCATGTAGTTTTAACTCTAGAAGAGACTATAGAATCCAGTTCTCAAATTTTACAGATGAGAAAACTGACTTCATAACACAGGTCACTACTTAATGACATTGGGCATTGACCTCTTAGCTTCACATATAAAATAATAGTTTAGTTGTTGATAATTTTAAAAATAATCCCAGGCCTAAAATTATATGATTTTATGAGTTCCTGAGAGCAGAGAAGAGGGAAAAGTAAAAGGAGTTTTTTTTTCTTTTTTAGAAACTGGCACCTACTATCTTGGATGTTTCAAAAAAATTCATGGTTGAAACTCGGTTTAAGTTTTATGTGTGCCTTGTAAGATGTTGTGAAATATTTTGTAATGCACTTTGAGATTTTTGTGTGGTGGGAGGGGTGTTTTGTGAAACTGATGGATGTTATTTATTATTATTTATTTATGTTCAGTAGCACAGAGTGATCTGAAAACATTCCCAGAAGAGTGTCTGTTTGCATGATGTTTCTAAATAGTTTCAGGAAAATGGAATTTTTAAAAATGCAGGTATGGCAAGGTAAAGTATAGAATTTATACATTTAAAATACTCTTTTAGTTGTTTGTGTTTCTGATACGAGAAAAATGCAAAATATGTTTGTATTCAAGCTCATCCTTTACTGCATTGATGTATAAAAGATCTTGACAAGGTACTTGTTACTTCGTTGTAAGAGAAAATCCTTGCCCTCTTTCTTTGGATGTTACTAGTTTATGCCTTCAAAATAATAAACTGGAGGTGGGAATGGAGATCTTTGTGTTTTGATTACATCTGTGAATTTTAAAGGAGGAAACAATTTCTGCTGGCTGTTCCTTTAATCATTCATTAAACAAATATTTTCTGGCTCCCTACAATATGTACCTGTACTAGAAGTTAGGTATACAGACAAAAATCCCTGCCATTATGAAACTTATATTCTAGTGGAGGAAGATAAACAGTAAATACATAAAGTCAGTGTATGTCAGATTTTGAAAACGGGTTTGGAGAAAAATGATGCAAGAATAGGGAGTGATGGGAATGCCAGGGTGGAATTGTAATTGTAAACACAGGCCACCTTAGAAAAATCCCATTATCAAGTGTATATCAAGTATATATATTTATATATGCAGCATCCAACATTATCCAGTAGATTGGTAAACATTAAAACAAATGAACCATTGTCGGGAACCTTTCTCTTGGAATGTCGTGGTATATTTCTTAAAGAAAATGGAAAGGATAATGCATGGAAGAAAAGCCTTTGGTGTGAGTAATGAATGTTAGGGAAAACATACACTGATTTTTCCCTGTCAGGTTGGCAGTAATAGTCATATATATATATATATATATACATACATACATATATATATATATATATATTTTTTTTTTTTTTTAAGTTCATGTTAGTGTATAAGCTACTTTTCCATATGTCTTCTAAGTTGTGGTAAATTTGCTTCCACAGTTGCTTTTGTTAGACATCTGTTTTCATATTGGAAAGTGCATTGAGTTTAATTAGCCTTCATGGTTATTTTCTTAACCTGTGTTCTTCGGTTTCTCGGTAAAAAAGGATATCTGTTTTTTAGGATTACCTTAAGGAATAAATGAAAACTAAATAAAACTAAAATAAATAAATAGTAAAATTGAAGTTTATCACCTAACACAGTAGTCCATAAATTTTAATTCCCATAGCCCTATTGTCAGTCTGTTTCTTCATCTATAAAAACAAGGTTACTACCTTATATAAAAACAAGATTACATCTTCCAGTTTGCTGTGAAAATATGGTTAAACAAATATTCATTAAGATATTAATGGCAGAACTTGTGCTTGATTTTTTTTTTAAATCAGTGCTTAGAGTTCGTTTTGTTTTCAGATTCACCGAATGGTCCCTTAATTTGTTCTCTTTATTTTTATTCTCAATATTCTTGTGCTCGAATTTTGATCTCTTTCGGGTTTTGCAGAACTCAGTTTTCTCTTTAGTAAGAGGTAAAGGTATGTGGAAGCACCTGCTAAATAAATGCTTCCATTTTTATTTTAATTGGGAGATTGCTTGGCAATCTATGTGGAGGGATTGAGGGATCTGATCGGTCAGCTTTTGACTAGGGGGGAATGAAGCCGAATAGAACACAGATGTTCCAGATGCTGCCCAAAGGATACCACGCATTCACGGGGTGAGTCAGACACAGGATCCTCGAACCAATGTCTAGGTGGCTGGTTTAAAGCGCAAATGAAAAGTGTAGATTGTTTCCCGTCAACCCCTTTGGCTTGCCTAGTTCTAGCAGTATCTCCCACAATGCGCCGGAGCTCCCTCGTCACGTGACGAAGGTGACTCGTCTCTACCAAAATAAAGCTGATGCACAATTTAGTTGACCAGTGGAGCTTATTGCCTTCCTCTTCTAATACTCCAACTCCCGGGCTTGTGTAATCACGCGTGAGGTGAGGAGCATATTCTCGCGAGAGCTAGTTCGGGATCCCTCCAGGTCCGCCTCCGTGGTGTGGAGGCGGAGGCGGAGGAGGAGAAGGAGAAGGAGGAGGAGGCGGAGAGAGGAGGAGGAGGCCCCGTCGCGGCCTCCGCCGCCGCTGCCGCCAACGGGGCTGTCCTTGTAGCTCCCGATGGAGCTTGAGGTCGTAGAACCGCCGCCGAGCTCTGCCCCGGCGAGACGGGGCGCCTCCGTCGCCGAGCCGCGCCGTCGCGGGGATCCCGGGAGCGGCCCTTAGCGACCCCGCCCGGGCCCCCTCAGGTAGGGCGGGGGCGGGAGCGATGCAGCTTGGGCCCCAACCCAGGTCCCCGGTCCCCGGCATTCGGGCGGGAGACTGGCCTCAGCCTGAGACTTGTGTCTCTGCTGGTGCCCCGAGGGTCGGGAACTGAGGGCCGCACCTGATACCCGGACCGTGAGCCAGGGGCCTGAGGAGGCCCCTCACCCAGGCAGGGCTTTTTCAATGCGGAGCGAGCAGCGCAAATGGCTACCTCTCGTCGACACCGGCAGAGGTGGACGTTTCCGATCCCTGAAGAACCCAGCCTAGTAAAGGCCAGACTCCCTTCTATTTTTATACCAGTTAAGAGGGGTTTTGCAGGAGGTCTTCGGAATCCAATCCTCTCCTGGCTTTTCTGTTTTTTTCCGTGGAATTTCCCGAGACCCATCGCAGGGATGGTGGAGGCAATCTGAGTGGTAAAGAGGGACCCTGCCAAACAATGCCTTGGGAGGGCTTAACTTCCCTTGAGATACAGGGCTGGACCAAAGTGGTTGCACAGAAGATGTGATTAGGAGCAATGAATGGTATGAAACAGAGCCAGGGGACCTAGGCTATGGACTTCTTTCTCTCTTTCATTTTTCCTTCTTGGGGAAGCCTCTTGAAGAGACTTCCACCATCTTAGAAGAATGTTAGAAAGCATCTTTGTTTCTTAGAGAAGCAGCCCTACTTTGTTATTTCCTTAGCTTTCAGGAAGAGGGGAGATGAGAGTAGCTGTCATTTCCATCTTTCGATTCACAGAAGAAGAGTTTTAAGATACCTGCAGATAGACCCTTAACACCAGAATAGTCTCAACTAATCTCGGACATAAAGTAGATCTAATTCAATGATTCCAACTTCTTGTTGTTGTTGTTTTGTTTTGTTGTTGTTTGTTTTTAAAACTACTTAGGTTCCCTTCTTTTAATTCTTTCTCCCTACCTAGGTCTCTTCTTTTAATTCCCACTCTTACCCCTGTTCCTCCTCTTCCCCGTAGCCCTCTAATCCCAGTGTGATTGGAACGACTTTGAATTCCAAATCAAGTGCTTATCTTAAATCTTTTTTACTATTTTTGTGTTGGTCACAATTTTAAGTTCCAGTAGAAACTTTTGATTAACCTGAATAAGCTAATATCACTACACCAAATTGATAATAATATCACCCAAAAGCAAAGAAACAGTTAGTAAACCTGGTCACCCTTATTATGATTAAGTGTATAAATTTACTTAAGGTTTTTTGAGGCATTGAGAATAGCTCATGTATTTTCCTATTATTACCTTATTTTATCTGTCTAAAAAGTTAGGAGGCTGTTCTAACTCATCCCTTTTTTGTGTTGTTTACTTCCACATTCAGTTTTTGAAGAGCGAAATAAGAGGCCATTATACCTTGTTAAAGACCATTTTTCAATATTGCCATTTTTGTTGATTTGGGGATTTGTTTTTTCCAAATGTTAAAGTTTGGAAAATTGCTAGTAGAATAAAATTTTAAACATGTATTACAGTCATTTATAGCAAAAGCAGATGTTATAATTTACACAGTCTTCTATTCTTTGAGGATTTAATTGCAGTGTGCTCGTTAGTAGATCCTTTGAGTTGCTCCTGATCCTTACTACTGTGTTAACCTGACATAAGAAGACTTATGTTTTTTTGTACATATGTTTTCATTAATTCACTTTCTGCTTTTATACTTTTGTGGCTTCCAGTTTGGAAAAATAAAAAATTCTTTTGGGAAAGCATTTTTCTCT
This sequence comes from Choloepus didactylus, assembly GCF_015220235.1. Classification (NCBI taxonomy): domain Eukaryota; kingdom Metazoa; phylum Chordata; class Mammalia; order Pilosa; family Megalonychidae; genus Choloepus; species Choloepus didactylus. The sequence goes on from NC_051316.1 coordinate 99,187,981, forward strand.
AAAGATTTTGCATTCAAAAATAGTATGCAATACTTAAGAATGTTAAATAAACTTACAACAAGGTCACAATAAATGCTTGCTTATTGTTTTGGTTGGACGGAGTTGAAGTTTCACTTTCTAATGATGGCGAAAGGAAGCATGTGGTAAAATAAAGCTAATGGAAAATTAAAAATAAGTTAATGTTTTGCACCAGGTTCATAAATGCTGTTAGATGCTTATGATCCTCAGAGTTTCTAGTTTTTATGAAAGCCTTCTTAATGTGACTTTCACCTCAAATTCGAGTTACTTTTTTTACTTTACAATCTGGTACTGCTGTGTCCAGTACCAGCCATTTGTGGCAGCTGAACACATTGAATATGGCTGTTTTGAATTGAGGTGTGCTGTAACTGTAAAATACACACCAAAAATTATTTAAAGTATTCATACTTTTTCATTTTGACTACATGTTGAAATACTTTGGATAAATTGGATTAAATAACAGGTTGTTTCTTTTTCCCTTTTTAAATATGATTACAGGAAAATTTTTAATTACATATGTGACATATTTCTATTGGATAGTGTTATTCTAGAGCAGAAGTACTCTTCCAAGAAATAATTCATCTGAATAAGAGTAGATACATGAAAACCAAAAACATCTTGATAGAGTATCCTCTTACAACCAGAATAATCAGAGGACTAAGGACACTTTGGTAATATGAAGGATAAAGGTATTCTTAATTGATAGGCAAAAATGAGTAATTAATTGCTCTCTCAAAAATAAGTATTTTTAATGTCTAGTCATCACTAAAGAAGCAAAACATTGGTTATATTAATTAAAATAGGAAGTTATCTTACTGCCATCTTAGAATGTATTGAAAGTTAAATCTCATACTTAAGGGAACCCATGGTGGATTTAAGAAATAAAACTTGTTATACATCTTCCTTAACTTACAGTGAAGTCACATGTAATAGCAGTTGTTAAAATTGTAATTTGAGTCTTTTTCTCCAATCCTTTTGAAATGATTTGGATGCTGAGTTTTAGAGGTTATAGAATATTTCCATTTTTTTTTGTCTTTTTAGCTTAGGGTCTAACTTGCACTTACGATGCTTTAGATGTAATTCTAAGTCCAAAATAATTATTCTTAAGGTTTCTGAATCAAGAAGTGCTGTTAATATCCCTTTCAGTAATTTCAATTCCTCAAACAGGTGATCTGGAATTAAAATGATTGTTTTAATTGACAAATCTGAGCCCTAAGTGTAGTACAGTGTTTATATCTTTATACAGAGAATTGTAAAATACTGTATATTTTATTCTTACACAGCTGTGAAAGAGCTATAAACTTTATTCTGGCATTTTAAAATCAAGTGACATAGTCCTGAACCAACTGCACAATATAGTGGACTAGTAATAAAATGACAGTACTTACGTATATGTAATTTGCTCTTAATAAAGCAGTTTGTAATTTGAATCATATGAAAGGTGCCTGTTATTCTTCCTATATTATGAGTTAGCTCTCATGGCAAAAAACTTACAGCCTGAAAAATTACTTGAATAAAAATCAGTTTAAGGTCCCACCTCTAATTTAGCATTTCTCACTCCTTTGCTTTATCTTGCGATCCTTCTTCAATCTTAGTAACTTGTAAATAAAATTAGTTAATAAATATTATTAGAATGTTTCTCTTAAGTAATCCCTTTAGGTATCTAGAGTTACGGGCTTTCATATCCATTTAATCTCAATTTGAAATGTTTGAGAAGTATCTTTAGAATGAATACCTATCAGTATTAACTATAAATTTATTTATTAACAAGTAATATAAAACATATTAGTATAAATCTATAAGTTTTACAAATTGATGTATGTTCTTAGATTTCCATGATCCATTTCTTTTTTTTAATAAATTAGAAAGATGATAGGACTTTTAGTATTTTTTGATAGTTACAAAAATATTTTCTAGATGAAATTTTAAGTATCTCTTAAAGGAATGAAAATCTAATTTTATCACCAAACATTTTGGTGGCTTACATAAACATCTTCCACGATTTAGATGTTTCATTTTAATTTGTCATTTTCTTAATTGAAGAACCTAGAATTTATGAATTTATTGATAAAGGTAACTGAAGAAAACATTGTAGAAAGTCGAAATATTCTATATAGCTCATTGTATAGGGAAAGTTTTGCTTCATAATTTTGGTGTCAGAAAGTTAGAATATAACACTTCGCAGGAGGAAAATTTGGTAGTTTCTTCCTAAAAACATATGTGGGATATTGTAATATAAAACTATCAAGTATATTCTGGAATAGTTTGAAACACTTCAAAACTATATAGTAGGTGAAAATATGAGAGATTAAAATTTTTATGTGTTGTTCAAACTTGATTGGCTTTTTCCTCCCAATAATTACTTTTTAATGTAAAGCATTTCAGGATAATCTTGGAAAATCAAGTAAAGAAAATGTATTTGCTACTAGTTTCCTGTTACCTGGGGGCCCAAGATAGCCAGACTCACTGAATTAGCTTTTCAAATAGGTGACCATTATGGGGGGGGTGGGGGGTGGAAATGCAGGTCTTTTTTTGATAAGCATTTTATTGGTTCAAGTTAGTAACTAAATTGGGAATCTCAGTAGTCAATTTAAGATAAAATTTATTTTTCCTCAGAGGCCGTTTCCTTTTCTTGCAGCCTAGAAAAGTGAACGTTAAAAGTAATATGTTTATCCACTTAGTGCTTAAACTTCGAGGCAAACTAACTGGTTTTTAGATATTGGTATCAATAAGTGTAGCAATGTGAGGATGAAGGAGTAAATTATGACTTTCAAGATTGGGCTCAATTACAAAGAAAAAATAACAGATATTTTACATTAGAGCTATTTGAGAAAAAGTTTGTATAGGGTGCTTTTTACCTAACAAACACTGTAATTCAGTTTTACCAAAGTGTTTTTAGAATCTTAGTTTTTGTGAACGTAAAAGCTCGAATAAAGGCTAATAGGATTCTTCATTTGGATGTTGAGATAATGGAGAATGCTTTCAGTTGTATACTTTTCTCACCTGAATCTGACTACATTTATACTGTAATTGGTAAACAGTTCTGTGAATAAAGTTATTGATTGTTTAATTGCCCCAAATACCTAAATTTTTCTTTCACCAGAGAGCCTTTTGTCAGACTTATATAAATTTTGAATTGGAAGATCAGGAAGATTTGTGAAATATAGAATATTCAAGTTATGTATCTAAAGATTTAAAATTAGAAGACAGTATAGTCTTGATACTAAATCTTTTATTTTATATAATCGTTCTCAAATTGTATTCATAGCATAGATAGAAATTTATATTTTGCTTTTTTTCTACTTTAAAATTGAATGATGAGAATAATGTTTTATTAGAATTGAATGATGAGAATAATGTTTTATTCTTCTATAGTGTCCTCTTTGGTTCTGACAGTTTTTGGTAATATAATAAAAATACCAATCACTAAATGATACAGTTTTGTCAAAAGTACTGTTGTGAACCACGTTTAAGACTTTTAGGACAATGTGAATAAGTAAATATTTTCTTTGTTTTTCTTCGGTGTACCATATTTTGTAGTCAGCATCATTCTTTCATTTATGAGTTTTTCATTCTTCAGCATTTCAAAACAAATAGCCCTATCTTCACAATCTTGTGGAGTGATTTTCAGTACCTCACTTAGCCTCCTAGTCAAGTTCTGGGAGATTTCCTCCTTCAGGAAGCTGCCAAGTTAAAAATGTCCTTGACTGACTTGGGCATTCAGGTGGCAAAACTGTTTCTTCACACTTGACTCAGTATAGTATTATTCATATCTAATAGTTTCTAATAGTTTCCAAAGTTCACTAATTCTTAGGCCTATCTTTTGCAGTAGTGTTTATCCAAGGGAAACAAACATAAAAACCCCAGCAATCCAGAAGTAGTTTCTGTTCCTAAAAATGGAATTTGAACTAAATTTGCTTGTTTGATATGGTTTTTAAGGAAAATACATGAAAGCTTTGATACTGTTATGTGCAACTGATGTAAGTATAAAGTTTAATTGAAAGGAATACTATTAGGGCATTATTTCTGGACAAAGTTTTAGAAATTTAATTCAGCTAATAGATTTAAAATAAAACAAATTATTCATATGTATTTTAGGTTTTGAAGCTATGATAGTTGGCTTTAGCAGTTAACTCCTGAAATGTAAATGATGAATATGTGGTTAATTCTTACTTTTGTCCATTTCCAGCTTACAAAACACTACACAGCAAAATAATGATCTGCTAGATTGCGCATCCATCTTCCACAATGCCTGTGCAGGCAGCTCAATGGACAGAATTTCTGTCCTGTCCAATCTGCTATAATGAATTTGATGAGAATGTGCATAAACCCATCAGTTTAGGTTGTTCACACACAGTTTGCAAGACCTGCTTGAATAAACTTCACCGAAAGGCTTGTCCTTTTGATCAGACGGCTATCAACACAGATATTGATGTGCTTCCTGTCAACTTTGCACTTCTCCAGTTAGTTGGAGCCCAGGTAAGCTTTCAATATTTTACTAATTTGGTATATGTCATAATTACTGAACTTTGTTTATTAAGCAGTACAAAATATATTTGGTGATATTTGAGAAATAAAAAATAGTATCAATATACCTTATTTTCATGACTATTTTGCGAAAGATTTTCTTTTGATAATGTCATAAATCCTTATGCAAAACTATAAATGCCATTACAGTTTTGTATTTTTGTTTTCAATTCTGTGGTCAAAATAATAAATTTTAGAGTAATAAATTTATAAGTGATTTTGGTAGATACTACATACATTTGGTAAATACATACATTTTATGTCAGCGTACATAAATATTTATTCATTATGTGATATGAAAAGAAATGTACTCAAAGCTTTGACCAGAATTCAATCTATTAGAACCCTCAATTAGAGGATTTTTGTTTTTGTTTTGTTTTGTTTTTAACTTTTTATTGTAGTAACATATACACAAATCAGAATTTGCCATTTTAACTAGTTTCAAGTGCACAATTCACTGGTATTAATTATAATCACAATATTGTGCTACCATCAACATTCATCACTCCTGCTTTCTTCATTACCTTAAACAGAAACTCTGTGTGCTACCATCAACATTCATCACTCCTGCTTTCTTCATTACCTTAAACAGAAACTCTGTGCCCATTAAGTATTACTTCCTTTTTCCCTTCCCTTGGCCCTTGGTAACCTATAATCTACTGTCTGTCTTTATGAAATTTGCTTTTGCTAGGTATTTCACATATAAGTAAGATCGTAAAGTATATGTCTTTTTGTACCTAGCTTATTGCATTTAACTTGATACCTTCAAGGTTCATTATGTTGTAGCATGTATCAGAACTTCATTCCTTTTTATGGTCTATTTAGGGAGGTATATGTCAGTAACAAATTTTGCAGTTTCTTATGCTGCGTGCTATATAGTGAGTATTCCATGTTTTTAATCATTTTGTTGAATCAGAACAAGACCCTAGGTTTATGATAACTTCCATTTAATTAGGGACTTTGTGCTAGGTATGATAGTAAGCATTCAACATCTAATATTACTAATTCTTACCATAGCTCTTAAAGTAGTTATTTTACAGGTGAGGAAGACATTCCTCATTTTACAGGTGAAATGTAAAATTCACCCATTTTACAGGTGAGGAAGACAATGAGATTCTGTACTTCATACACTGTGTGTGTGTGTGTGTGTGTGTGTAAAGTAAGGATTTTTCTGATTAATCATTAATTAGAAAATTCAGTGAACTAAAATACTCCATTTTGTCAGTATCTTGATACTAGAAGTTTTCCTTTTAAAGCACAAAATGTCTGTTCAAGGTTTATAATCGAGTTAGTCATTCTGAAATCCGGGTACATCTGTACTCAGTATTATGATTTAATTGGCAGCATTCTTTCTTAGTGGTGTGTAAAATACTGGTGTCTCTTGGGAAACATTGCATCTCTGATTTGATAAATTATAGACTTTTTATAATAATACTAGCCACCATTTATTTATTGTCTGCTGGGGGTCAGGTATTGTGTCAGTCCTTTTATAAATGTCCTTAAAATAGCCTTATTTGGTCCTTAAAATAGCCTACAGGACTATACAATGTGGCTTCTATTACCTCTTCAACCTCTTCTACTACTCTCCTCACTTGTTTTGCTTAAGCCATACTGGCTTCCTAGCCAATTCTCAAATTGCCAGATATGTTCCCATATCAGGGCCTTGGTAGTGACTTATTAAATCTGCCTAGAATGCTCATGTTCACTTTTTTTTCAAGCCTATTCAAATGTCATAATTCTCAAGGAGGCCTCTCCTGACCACCTCAGTTAAAATTGCAACCCCTGTCCAGCCTTCCTAACCTTCCTTATTCTTGCTATATAGTTTTTATGATGACCTTCTAACATACTATGTATTTTTTATTTATTGGTTGTCTCCCCTCCTCTTTACTAAAATCTACGCACAAGGGCAGTGTTTTGATCACTGATATATCCTAGTGCCTTACACTCTGCCTGTCACGTGGTAAGTACACCATAAATATTTGCTGAATTAAATTCAGTTTTTAGATTTCAAAATGGCACTGAAATAGGGATTTTCATCTTCATTTTGCAGATATGGAAACTATGACTGGACAAGATTAGTCACAGAAGTGACAGCTACAGTTTATACCCATGTTTTGATTTTGATGGAGAACACTTGTGTCTTCTACTTATATTTTTGAAAGGGGGGACACACCATAAACAATAAGTAAATAATATAGTAAGAAGGTGCTAAGTGCTGTAGAAAAAAAATCCCTGCCTTTTTTTCTGCTTCTTTTTATTTGGAAGTAATTTATAATAAAAAATTTTATAAAAATAGTACACAGAGAACCTGTACAATCTTCACAGCTTCCCATAATGTTACTATCATTTATAACCATAGCACAGTTATTAAACCCAAGAAATTAGCGTTGATACAGTGCTATTAACTATGATTCTCTCCCCCACTTCATGAATCCACCCAGTCCCTACTATTAAGTATAATGTCCTTGGTTCTTGGAAAGCATTTTGGCTAGGTTTTTGCATTTGTTTTCACTTAAGGGGCTTTGCATATACTATCTCCATATTATATTATAATTTTATACTCACCTAGATAACCATCAAATATATAAATAATACTTAATACTTAATACTTTTGTGAGCTAGATAAATGTATTTCTGCAATTTTTTTTTTTTTAAGGTACCAGATCATCAGTCAATAAAGTTAAGTAATCTAGGTGAGAACAAACACTATGAGGTTGCAAAGAAATGCGTTGAGGATTTGGCACTCTACTTAAAACCACTAAGTGGCGGAAAAGGTAGGACTTGTTTATTCATTTGCTTTGGAAGACTTGATATTGATGTCCTATTACATGATACAAGTTTTGGAAAAAGAATTTGCCTGAGAAATCTTGAAACATTCTTTGAGTGAGAACATAATATTGTACTATTTTCTGAAAATAACCAATATCGTTACTAATTTAAGACTTCATTAGGCATGCTATAAATTGAGATTGATACAATATTTGTATTCCTTGATTAAAGCAATAGTGCTATAGCAGGATATTAGTTTACAAGTCCTATTAAGACAACTTCATATATTCATTTATTCATTCCGTCATTCATTAAACTTTATTAAGCACTTACAGTAGTTAAAGTAAATGCTTTCATGAACCTTATAGTCTATTTGGTGAGACAGATGACAGATGTATAAATTATTTTAAGTGCTGTGATAGAAGTGGAATTTTATTTTTCAGTGTATATACAGTGGGACATTGTATGGCTAATAAATACTTGTTGAATGAAAGAATCAATCAATCAAGTACTTATTTTGTACCTGCTCTGTGCTTTGCGTCTTTGAATATTTTTGGCATAGAAATATGTCTATTTCATTCACTCATTCATTCATTCACTGACATGCTGAACAGATTGTGTAGAGCATGGACTAAGTGCCGGACACTATATAACCCTACACTTATATTTTAGTGAAGGAAGAAATAATAAATAATAAATACAATAAAAAAGCAAATTGTATGCTATAAATGATAATTGCTTTGAAAAAAAGAATACTGTTAGATCAGAAATGTCAGGAAGAAAGTGGAAAGGTGGGTTTCGATTTGAATAGGGTGATCAGTATAGGCCTTATTAAAAAAGGTGACTGTTGAGCAATGACTTGAAAGAGGTGAGATAGTCATGTAGGTTCCTGGGAATAGAGTGTTCCCGGCATAGTAAATAGCTAGTGCATAGTCCCCAAGGCATGCCTAGTGTCCCCAGGAGAGTGACTAGAACAGTATGAGTGAGAGGGATAGAGGAAATGGTGAGTCCAGATAATGTGTGATCTTATGGGCCTTTTTAAAGACTTGAGATTTTTTTTTTTGAGTGAAATTGGGGAGTTATTTCAGGGTTTTGAACAGAGGAGTGACACAGTCTGATGTTGTAAAAGGATCACTGACTGCTCTGTTGGGAAGTCATAGTAGGAGAGAAGTAGGGTGTGGTTAAGAGGCTGATGTGACATGGTTAGTAGCAATGCAGGTGGTGAGAACTGGTCAATCTGGATATATTTTGGAGGGTGGTGCCAAGTGAGTTTCCTAAATGATTGGATGTGGTATGAGAGAAAGAACAGAGTCAAGTTTTTTGTTTTTTTTTTTTTGTTTTTTTTTTTTGTTTTTTTGGCTGGAGTGCTGAGCATCTGGAAAGAGGGGTTGCTATAAAATGAAACAGGGAATACTGTAGGTATATCAGATTTAGGTAGGAAGAACTAAACATTGAGTATTTTGGGCATAGAAACATGTCTTCCTCATTCATTCATGATCATTCATTCATGATCAATTTTGGTCATACTAAGTTTTTTGTTTTTTGTTTTTTTTTAAATTCATTTTTATTGAGATATATCACATACCATGCAGTCATGCAAAGCGTACATTCAGCTTTCACAGTATCGTTATATAGTTGTGCCTTCATCACCAGAATTAATTTGTGAACATTTTCATTACCACACACACAAAAATAATAAGAATAAAAATTAAAGTGAAAAGGAACACTGGGTGCTTTTTTTTTTTCTTTTTGCCCCCATTTTTCTACTCATTCATCCATACACTGGACAAAGGGGAGTGTGTTCCATATGGCTTTCCCAATCACATTGTCACCCCTCATAAACTACATTTTTATACAGTCATCTTCAAGATTCTTGGGTTCTGGGTTGTAGCTTGATAGTTTCAGGTATTTACTGCTAGCTATCCCAATTCATTAGAACCTAAAAAGGGTTGTCTGTATTGTGCATAAGAGTGCCCACTAGAGTGACCTCTTGGCTCCTTTTGGAATCTCTCTGCCACTGAAGCTTATTTCATTTCCTTTCACATCCCCCTTTTGGTCAAGAAGATATTCTCCATCCCACAATGCCGGGTCTAGATTCCTCCCTGGGAGTCATATTCCACGTTGCCAGGGAGATTCACTCCCCTGGGTGTCAGATCCCACGTAGGGGAGAGGGCAGTGCTTTCACTTGCCATGTTGGCTTAGCTAGAGAGAGAGAGAGGGCCACATCTGAGCAACAAAGAGGCATTCAGGAGGAGGCTTTTAGGCACAATTATTCATATTAAGTTTTGAGGCTGTTTAGTCTTCTCTTGGATACTATATCAAGGGACCAGTTGTATATATGAGTTTTGAGTTAAGGAATGAGGTCTAGGAGCTGTAACTTTAGAAGTCATTGACATATAGGTGATATTTATGGCAACAAGAATGGATGAGAGCACCTAAGTAATGAGTGTAAATAGAGAAGAGAACAAGGACTGGGTCATAAGGCCTTTTAACATCAAGTGGTCAGGGAGAAATGATAAAGCCAGCAAAAAAGATTAGAAGAAAAGGAGAAGGAAGGAAGAAAACCAAGAGAATTGGGTGTTCTGGAAGCCAAGAAAAGAAGGTGCTTGAAGTAGTAAGGTGTAATCAACTGTATTGAATGATGTTGAGAGGTCAAATAAGATAAAGGCTGAGAATTGACCACTGACTTAGGAAAGAAGAGGTAATTGTTATCTTGACGAGCAGTTTTGGCAGGGGTAAAAACTTCACTGGAATAGGTTTTAGAGCTTTTTAAACAAGGAATTGGAGATAGTGAGTATTGAGCACTCTTGAGGATTTGCTACAAAAGAAAAGGAAAGAAATGGGGCAGAGCTGGCAGAGGAAAGTGGATGAAATAACAGCATGCTTGTTCTTATTGTATGTTGATGGAAATTATCAAGTAGAGAGGGAAAAGTAGGTGACGTCCAGAGAAGGGAGAATTACTGGAACAATGTTCTTGAGTAGATAAAAGAAAATAATAGGATCTAAGAGCTTGCTATTAAATAGTGTTCTGAGTGTCCTGTGTACAATAAAAAAAAAACTAGAACAGGTATTAATGAATACTTTAAGGTTAAACATTTCATTCAATCTGTTTTAAATTTAATTTCAATCATTTTAGTGAAGTTAGAGAACAAACTAAATAAATCCTAAGTACTCTGTTTTGAGGACCACATAAACCCATAGAACAAGGTACCTAAATAAAATCTGAAGCAACTAAAAAGGCTCGTTTTTATCACAGACTAGTAATAAACAGAGACAGAACTCGTTGGAAAAATGAAAGTATCTGAAAAGGGACTCTTTAGGAATTGTAACTTAACAGTTAAAATTTAGTTAATGAAAACTGCCTTTTTTTTTTAAAGTTCAGTTCTCTGTTTCCTTTTTTCTTAAAGGTGTAGCTAGTTTGAACCAGAGTGCACTGAGCCGTCCAATGCAAAGGAAACTGGTGACACTGGTAAACTGTCAGCTAGTGGAGGAAGAAGGTCGTGTAAGAGCCATGCGAGCAGCCCGTTCACTTGGAGAAAGAACTGTTACAGAACTAATACTACAGCACCAGAACCCTCAGCAATTGTCTGCTAATCTATGGGCTGCTGTCAGGGCTCGAGGATGCCAGTTTCTAGGACCAGGTAACAACTAATATTACACTGATTGTCTGCCTTTGTTATTCTCTTTGAGGACCTGAGAGTGCCTATTTCTAGAGCTAGGTAAAAATCTCCATACCCAACCTATCTTCTTTATTTACAGATCTTGACATAATTAGAGATAAACTAGTTTTTGTTAATCATAATCTGTATGATAATGCTTTAGTGTTTTAGTGTTTTTAGAACAAATTTCTCAGTTAATCCTCAACTGCCTTCAAGATGGTTGTTGACACAGCTCCAATTTTACAAATTAGGAAACTGAGTCAAGGAGGCCCAAGAGTATACATAGTAAGTAAAGGAAAAATAAACTTTGGTCAGGAAAAATTTCTTAACCTCTTGATTTTTTTTAAAACTTAGAGTATTCTAAAGAAAATAAAAATCATCAGTGGATGATTCCTTTGTGGTTAGTGCTGCCAATGTTCTATTTAAAATATCTTTATTCCAAAGTTATGAAGTATTTTCCCATGTTATCTTCTAGGAATTTTGCTGTTTTACCTTTCTTATTTAGAATTACAAACAAGATAGAATTTATTTTTGTAAAGGAAGCCATTTTAATTAGTGTCATTAGGGTAACTAGATAGTCATGTGGATGCATTCTTGTACCTTATAGCTACATAAATTCCAAGTGGGTCAGAAATACTTATGTGTAAAAATAATAAATTATAATATTAAAAACAAATAAAAGACTGAAAGCTTTTATAAACTGGGAGTAGGGAACACTTTTCTAACTTTGACTCAAAATGCAGACGCAATGGGGGAAAGACTGATATTAGACTGCATAATTTATTTTTAATTTGCAGTACAAAAATCATAAGCAATAAGAAGAGAGATAAACTGGGGTAAATATTAGTAAATTACATCACAGACACAGGGCCAATATAGCTATTATTAAAGAGCTTTTAAAAATTCATTGAAAAAAGACCAATAATCCAATTGAAAAAGAGACATAAACAGAAAATTCAACATGCAGCAGTAATGCAAATGACCCTCAAACATATAGAGATACTCAACCTCTCTCATATTAAGAGAAATGTATATTAAAATTAAGCTGAGGTACCATTCTTCACCTTTCAGATTTGCAAATATCCAGAAGTTTGACAGTATACTCTGATGGCAGGGCTGTGGGGAAACAGGTACTTTTTATCCAGTAATGGGAGGAATGCAAAGTGGTACAGACTTTAAGGAGAAGAACTTGACAAAATTTAGCAAAATTACTTATGCCTGCCTTTACTGTTTCACTCAGCAATCCCACTTCTAGATATCTATCCCAGATACATGATATCAAAAGGTAGAAAATACATGAAGTTATAAAGCTCTCTTTGTAACAGTAAATATCTGGAAACAACTTGAATGTTTATGGACTGGTATAATAAACTATGGTATATCTTACCAGGGGAGCAACACAGGTGTAGAAAGGAATGAGGAACATGTATATATTCTGCTAGCGTGTGCTCACATTGATACATTGTTAAATGAAAAAAGCAAGGTACAGAATATTGTGCTTTGTATATTACCTTGTATAGAAGAAGGGGAGGGAGATACGATTGTATCTCCATACTTGGTTATATTTTCCAAAAGAATTGATGGCAAGAAAATTTTTTTAAAAACTAATAAAAATTGCATAGAGGAGGAAGGAACCAAGGCAAAGAGGCCAAGGACTGAAGCCAGACTTCTCTGAATGAACCCTTGTTTGTACTTTTGACTTTGGAACCATGTAAATGTCCTTTGTAATTATAAAGCAGTTTTCATTGAAAATAAACTTAAAATATTTTAATAAAAATGAATAAAATGAAGCAATCCCTAAAAACAAAAAAAACAAACAAACTAAAACATCCATTAAGTAAGTATGTATCCATAAAGAAAGTAATTATTTTGAGTAACATTAGAGCACAATATTTTTATTTTTACCCTGGTCGGTAATAAAATAAATCCTAAATTGTATTCGCTAATAATATTTTTTGTTATTTTATTGATATTGTTTTGAAACAGATGTGCAATAGGATAAAGCAAATAAATTTTGCTAATGCTATCAGGAACTAAGATTTTCAGCATTATAAAAAGATGCAAGTATAAAATCAAAGAATTTAAGTAAAAACCATACAGGTCTTAAGCTTGAATTGGCAATGTCAGTACGAACTCACTTACTTTTCTCTTTCTAAAAATGCCTGTTTCCTAGGTCTGTCCCCTGAAAAGTCCTAGAAGCAGTGAATAACCATAGCACCTAGAATATGGTCATTAATAAATAAATGCCATTGTCTGCTAAAAAGGAGGGCTCTTTGGACAAATGCCTTATTAGGGTTCTAGGGTAAAAAAATATATACTATGAGCCTGGGAAGTCTTGTGCTAGAAAGCAAAAAAAGCTATCAAAACTACTGGAGTTTTGTGACAAAGATGTAGAAGTGAACTCCCATTGGCCATAAATGGGACAGTTTGAGCATAAAAATATTCACTGTAATGGATTGAAACACATGAAATATATAAAAATATTTGAATTCGTAACAGTAGTGCAGAAAACATTGGTTATTTTTGGCAGTTATGTGGCTCCAACACATAATTCTGAAAATTGAAATGGCAGGGTGGGGGAAAAATCAAGCGGTTTGTTTTTTTTCTTGCCTTTCCTGTGCAAACTTTTTCAGGGATGGTTCCTCTTTTAGCAGGATTCCAGCTAATAAATTTAGAAAAAAATGACAGAAAATCACAATTGTGCAGCCCCAAATGAATTAATGGGTCTAGGGAAGAATTATTAGTAGCCGTTGAAACCATTAGGTGAAAGATTGATGGGGAAATTTATAATGAATGGATAAGGTTTGAACCCACTGACCAGTCTTAATATTACTAAAAATGAGAGAGCTAGATCTTATGTATCTGTGTGATACATGGAGTAAGATATATGCTAGGTATTCCAGTTTGCTAATGCTGCCTTTGTGCAAAATACCAGAAATGGATTAGCTTTTATAAAAGGGAGTTTATTTGGGTACCTTCACTGGAGGATGGCCAATGGTGTCTGGAAAACCACTGTTAGTTGGGAAGGCACGTGGCTGGCTTCTGCTCCAGAGTTCTGGTTTCAAAATGACTCTCCCAGGACCTTCCTCTCTAGGTTGCAGCTCCTCAAAAATGTCACTCTTGGAGCAAGAGTCTGCTTTCAAAGGCTGTCTCCAAAATGTCTCTGTAAGCTGAAGCTCCTCTCAGCTCCTGTGCATTCTTCAAAGAGTCCCTTTTGGCTATAGCAAGCTCACTCATTCTGTCTGAGCTTATGTAGTGCTCCAGTAAACTAATCAAGGCCCATGGTGAATGGGCGAGGCCACACCTCCATGGAAATTATCCAATGAAAGATCTCTACCACAGTTGAGTGATCAAATCTCCATGGAAACATCCAATCAAAAGTCTCCAACCCAATCAATACCAATATGTTTCCTGCCCACACAAGACTGTATCAAAGATAACGGCATTTTGGGGGACATAGTACATCTAAACCAGCACACTTGGCAAAGAACAAACAAAACAGATTCTGAATCTAACACAACTTTACAGGAAGAGGGATAGAGGAACACATTTTTAAAACACTACAAATACAGAATTGGCCAAATTCAGAATGCAAAATTCCTCAGAAAAATGGTTCAGTTTCTTTGAGAAATAAATGGATTTTCTTTTAAAAGCAGGGATGGAAGTTGGTAGGGAGCTAGTATAGTTTTTTATGTATATGTTTAAACTTAGATATATCAACCAAAAGTAATGTGTGAACTTTATTTGGATATCAGTTCAAACAAACCAAGTATAAGAAGACATTGTGAAAAAACAGGAAAATTGAACATGGACTGGATATTGGATGATATTAAGGAATTATTACTTTTGTTAGGTGTGATAATGGCATTATATTAACAAACCACAAAAAGCCCTTATCTGTTGGAAGTGCATACTTAACTACTTAAGGGTGAAGTAATACTTTGCCTGGGATTTACTTCAAAATACTCCAGCCAAAACAAACTACAAAAGAGTGAAGTAATACTTTTCCTAAGATTTACATCAAAATACTCCAGCCAAAACAAACTAAAAAAGTGCATGGAGTATGTGAAACTTGACTAGTAATAGCTGTGTTATGGGTTCATGTTATCTCTACTTTTGTATGTTTTAAAAATTTTCCATAAAACAAAGTTAAAATTTAAAATAACTTTTAAAATCCTCATTTATATATAATTCAAGAATGTTACCTTTGGATGTCTCCTCATATTTATTTGCCTTTACCTGAAAGGCACTAGGCCAGGTATCAGACATCTTTGGTTCTGTGATTAAACAAGAAAAAGACAACCCAATCAAAAAGTGAGCAAATAACTTGAGTAGACATCTCTCTAAAGAAGATATACAAATGGCCAATAAGCATATAAGAAAATACTCAATATGATTAAGGAAAAGCAAGTCAAAACCATGAGATACCAGTTGCACCCAAAAGGTTACCTATTATTAAAAAAAAAAAAAGGAAATTAATGAGTTAGCAAGGATTCGGAGAAGTTGGAACCCTTGTACATTGCTGGTGGGAATATAAAATGGTTTAGCTGCTGTGGAAAACAGTTTGGTGGTTCTTCAAAGAGTTAAACATACAATTACCGTATGACCTAGCAATTCCACTGCTAGGTATATGCCCAATGAAATTGAAAACAAGAACAGGTAGATGTACAACAATGTTCATAGCAGCATTATTCACTTTTGCCAAAAGATTCCTCATTTATCTTAAATTCATGTTCCTTACTTTAATATTTCTAGCTATGCAAGAAGAAGCCTTGAAGCTAGTGTTACTGGCCTTAGAAGATGGTTCTGCTCTCTCAAGGAAAGTTCTGGTACTTTTTGTTGTGCAAAGACTAGAACCAAGATTTCCTCAGGCATCAAAAACAAGTATTGGGCATGTTGTACAACTACTGTATCGAGCTTCTTGTTTTAAGGTAAGTACTAAGAAACAAATTACTCACATGTATGTAAGACAGAGTCTTCTTAGGATAGGGGTTACCCAGTCTGGATGGCTCAGAAATGCAGACTGCTTACTAGAATTGAGAGGAAACATTGCACCTCTACATTGATTATGTCTATGAAACTACCTATTGGTAATAGGAGCACAAATGTGGAGGTGTCAGTAACACAGAGGAGAACCTGAAGAAATAGTTTAAAATTAACTCATAATAGTAAAAAGAACTACAGAAGTCTAATTCATTTACATTTACCATCTTAAAAGGGGGTAAGGAACTATACTGAAAACTTCTTATGAGTTGGTAATCCTTGTAATTTCCTCATTATTTTTGTTAGCTCATTCCCTGTAATGATTTGAATTAAAGCCCTTAATCTCAACATGGTGTTTAAGTTGTCTTAGGGGCAATAAGGAAGTGAAAAGCTGAGGAGATTGCCCCACTCTGCATTTAGGTGTTGTTTATTGTTTGGTAAAGAGAGTAAAGAGGAACTCCAAGACATTTAGAAGTGTAGTTTCATTGTCTAAAGCTAGTGGGTGGCAACAGGTACTGAGAAAAGTGGAAAGAAGGCTGAATCCTTGAAGTTACTGCATGCTAGAAGAGTATTGGTTGCTGGCTGTGGCTTGAGAAAAGCCCAGGAACTTGGAAATAGAAAGTAGAACATCTAAATTTGAAACCAAAGCTATTTAAGTTTTTTTGCTGGTTTTATGGCCCTAAGAGTGAGATTGGTACAGACAAACAGGAAGTTTTTTGTGTTTTTTTTTTTTTGGTGGACTGCTCAGTTTGTGATAATGAGTAATTGATGATGGAAGTATGTTCAAATGAATTCACATAATTCTATTAATGAGGCTTAGACACTATCTCAGTGATTGTCATAGTGCTTGATTTCATGTCCTTAGGTCAACAATTGAAATGATTCTCTATTTTTTCAAAAATGTTTTTGGCTGAGCTCCCAAATTGCAGAGATCATTTGTAATCCTTAAGTAACTGACTAGGTTCTCACACTGTCTATTACTGGATGGTTTTTCCTCATAGGTATCATACTGATTTGTGGTTTATGGTTGTCATACATCTATAAGTTACTAATATCTGATATTTGAATAATACTAGAGAGTATTTATTATCTGTTAAAGGTATTAAAAAGTATTATTTACTAAAGTTTGGAAAGTTATTTCAGTTATATGCTGTCATTTCATCCTCACAGCACTGTAGTTTAAAATGTTAAAGCATAGTCTTTGGAAGTGTAAAAGGATATTGTACTAACTTTAACTGCTAACAGATCTCACTTGGTTGGCATTTACTTTAGTAAACTCACCATTGTCCAAGGTCTGGTCCTCAACTTTATAGGCTCGGAGACCTGAATTTTGTGGGAACATACAATAAATTCTTTCCTCAGGAACAGACTCACCCTAACCAAGGTCAGATATACCAGATTATCAGTTTTACTAATTTGTAATGAGAAATGCAATTCTTAAATTATCTGAATTCTCAAATGGGCGGATATTTTCCTGTAAAGGACCATCAGACCTTCGCTTGCTGAGCATGGAATCAGAACAAGGAAAGTTAATGATTCTAATGTTTAGTGTGGTGCTTCTCAGCTGAATGGCACATATCAGAATCTCCTATGAGCTTTTAAAAGTATGTATTTCTTGGCTCCATCTTGATTCAGCATATCTGTAGTAGAACGTTAGCTTTCTTACATACTTTTTTTTCAATGCATTTTTTATTGCAAACTCTAACATATATGTACATTTATATGTGTATATATGTGTATGTGTATATACGTCTAACAGAGGTAACTTTCAAAGTACGATTTAAGAAGTAGTTAGAGAGCAAATTTCAAAGATTATGATGGGTTACAGTTCCACAATTTCAGCTATTTCCATCATTGTAAAATATGACATACATACAGAAAGGTATTAACTGTCAAAGTACAGCTCAACAAGCAATTATACAGGTAATTGAAAAAACTGTTATGGGTTATAGTTCCACAGTTTCAGTTCTTTCTTTCTTGTGAAATATAGGATGTATACAGAAAGGTGACAACTTTCAAAGCACAATTCAGTGAATAGCTATAGAGCTCATTTCAAAGAATGTTATAGGTTACAGTTCCACCATTTCAGTTATTTCCTTCTAGCTATTCTAATACCCTAATATCTGAAATATATATATATATTTATGTAAAGTTTCAGTATTTGTAATCCTTGGTTAAATCTTATCTTGTCTGTTACTACCCCTTCTTGCTTAATCACTTTCTCGATCTTCAGGGGTGTGTAGGCAGCGACCACGCTAATTTGTTCATATTGGAAGGAGGTGAACACATTATGGGGAAGATGGCTGCATCTAATTGTTCTTAAAGAGGTTGTCGCCACTAGGTTTTAGGACTTGTCCAGCATAGGAACACTCTGGTGGATTTAAGTTTCTGAGAGAT
Source organism: Choloepus didactylus (assembly GCF_015220235.1). Lineage (NCBI taxonomy): Eukaryota > Metazoa > Chordata > Mammalia > Pilosa > Megalonychidae > Choloepus > Choloepus didactylus. Next base: position 99,206,334 of record NC_051316.1, read on the forward strand.
GAAACTTAGTGAGTGAATCTTTTATAGAATTTCAGATAGGAACCTAGGTATTTCGGGATTACTGTTGGTAAGGCATGGCATACTGTGGCTAGTTGGGATGTCTAGCTGGAGCTTGCATAAGGAAACATCCAGGATAGTCTCTTGACTCTATTTGAAGTCTCTTAGCCACTGTAACCTTATTTTGCTACCTTTCTTTTTTTTTTTTTTTTTTAATTTTATTTTGAAATAAATTCAAACTTAAAGGAACAGTTGCAAAAACAATACAAACTCCATACACAGAACTCCAGTGTACCCCAACCCCCCTCCACCTATACCCAGATCCACCAACTTTAACATCCTCTCACTCCACCATTTCTTTCTTTCCCTCCCTCCTTCCCTTCCTGTCTATCATCCATCATCTATTGCTCTGTCTTCTGAACATATGAGAGCAAGCTGCACACATTCTTGAACAAACAATATAGTTCACATATACATTTCCCATGAACAAGAACATTCCTGTATGCCATCACATTAAGCGCAGCTAAGAAGTTCAAGAAATTCAACATTGATAGAAAGCTTACATTCTATATTTCATTTTTTTCTTATGTCCCAACTGTGTCTCTTTGAGCCTCCTGTCCTCCATCCTCAGATCCCATCCAGGATCATCCTTGGCATTTAATTGTCATTATCTATTTAGACTGTCCTTTTTTTTTTCAATTGTGGAAACATATATACAGCCTAAATCTTCCCATTCCATCCCCTCCCAAGCATTCCATCAGTGGGATTAATCACTTTCACAATGTTGCAATGCCATCACCTTCCCATCAAATTTCCCCACACCCCAAACAGAAACCCTACACTCATTTCCCCAATGTTCCTTCCCCCCACTTCTCGTAACCCATACTCTACTTTTCATCTCTATGATCATATTCTCTGATACTTTCTTTGTGTTTACTGCGGTGCTTAAATTTAACATCTTAAATCTGTAACAATCTTGTTTTCTTTGATACCAACTTAACTTCCATGGGACACATAAACTACGTTCCTATACACCTCCATTCCCCCACGATTATGTAGTTCTTGTCAAAAATTACATATTTTACATTGAGTCCAAAACCACTGATTTATCATTACACTTTATGTCTTTTAGATCCTGTAGGAAGTAAATAGTGGAGTTACAAATCAAAAATACAGTAGAATTGGTATTTATATTTACCATGTGATCTTTATTGGAAATCCTTATTTCTTCATGTGGTTTCAGTCAATTCTTCAGTGTCCCTTCCTTTCAGCCTACACAATTCCCTTTAGCATTTCTTATAGGACTGATCTACTGGTGATGAAGTCCCTCAGCTTTTGAGTATCCGGGAATGTTTTCATCTCCCCCTCATTTTAACCTCCATGTGCTTGTGAATTTTCTAAGTCTCTGATGGTTATTGACTTCTATTTGTATTCCACTGTGGTCAGAGAATGTGCTTTGAATAAATTCAATTTTTTTAAATTTATTGAAGCTTGTTTTATGTCCCAGCATATGGTCTATTCTGGGGAAAATTCCATGATCAATAAAGAAGAATGTGTCTCCTGGTGATTTGGGATGTAATGTTCTGTATATGACTGTTAAATTTCTCTATATCTCTCTCTCTTTTCTTTGTTTCTCCATTGGTAGGGCTCCCTTTAGTATCTGAAGTAGGACAGGTCTTTTATTAGCAAAGTCTCTCAGCATTTGTCTGTGAAGAATTTAAGCTCTCCCTCAAATCTGAAGGAGAGTTTTGCTGGATAAAGTATTCTTGGTTGGAAATTTTTCTCTCTCAGAGTTTTAAATATGTCATGCCACTGTCTTCTCACCTCCGTGGTGGCTGCTGAGTAGTCACTACTTAGTCTTACGTTGTTTCCTTTGTATGTGGTGAATTGCTTTTCTCTTGCTTCTTTCAGAACTTGCTCCTTCTCTTCAGTATTTGACATTCTGATCAGAATATGTCTCGGAGTGGGTTTATCTGGATTTATTCTATTTGGAGTTCGCTGGGCGTTTATGCTTTGAATATTTATATTGTGTAGAAGGTTTGGGAAATTTTCCCCAACAATTTCTTTGAATACTCTTTCTAGACCTTTACCCTTCTCTTCCCCTTCTGGGACACCAATGAGTCTTAAATTTGGACATTTTATTTTATCTGTCATATCCCTGAGATCCATTTTGATTTTTTCGATTTTTTTCCCCGTTCTTTCTTTTGTTCTTTCATTTTCTGTTCTGTGTTTCTCAAGGTTGCTGAGTTGTTGTTCAGCTTCTTCTAGTCTTGTACTATGAGTATCCGGACTCTTTTTAATTTAGTCACCAGTTTCTTTTATTTCCATAAGATCATCTATTTTTTTATTTACTCTTGCAATTTCTTCTTTATGCTCTTCTAGGGTCTTCTTCATGTCCTTTATATCCTGTGCCTTGCTCTTCTTCATGTCCTTTATGTCCTGTGCCATGCTCTCGTTTGTCTTTAGTTCTTTGATTAATTGCTCCAAGTACTGTGTCTCCTCTGTTCTTTTGATTTGGGTGTTTGGGTTTGGGTTCTCCATGTCGTCTGGTTTTGTCATATGCTTTAAGATTTTCCGTTGTTTTTGGCCTCTTGGCATTTGCTTTACTTATAGGGTTCTTTCAGGTTATAAAAAACACCGATCTCTGATTTGTCAGATCTTCAGCTTGGTGGCATACACTTTCTCTAACTAACCAGCAGATGGCGTCTGTGAGTCACCTATTCCCCTCAATTCAGCTCTCCCCAACTTTGTCTTTGTGGTGTGTGGGGATCTGATTCTTGTGGGGTTCAATTGCTGCATCAAGTTTGGGTGTGTTGTTGGTGCTGGCCACCCTGAATGTGGGGTGTGTGCCTGAGCAGTTAGGGAGGCAGGGCAGCTTTAATAACGAAACCTCCCAGGTGTTCCTGGAGGTTTAAGACTGTTCCAAGAGTCTAAACCTTCAGTTCGGTCTCGCCAGAGATTGTCTCTGCCGCTGACCCACAAGTCCTTGGTATTGGCGTACGGTCCCTGGGATTTCGGAGTGGGTCCCTCTTCCCAGCCATACCCTACTTAGGGCCTCTGCTGAGGGAAGGCTGTGCTACTTCACAAGTGCGTGCCGTCCCTCAAGAGAAGTTCTGGGCCACCGGGCCATGCAGGGGCGTTCCCAGACTGCAGTAAGGACAGCTGGATGGGGCGTGTTAATTTCCCCCTTTTCACAAAGCTCCACCTTCCCAGCTCTGGGACAATTAGCTGTGGGTGCACTAAAGGCTGTTGTCCATGCCTGATATTGTGGTGTGTGCTCGTGTTGCTGGGAACACTTTCTGTCACATTGGGTCCCTTGGCACGTCTCTGGGCTGTGGCGCTTGTGCCGGGCAAGAGCGTTCCCAGCCCGCCGTGAAGATGGCTGCAGGGGGCATGGTTTTTTCCCCCTTTTGGCTAACCTCTACCTTCCTCGCTCTGAGACAGTTAGCAGTGGGTGTATGAAAGGCTTCCGCACCAGATATTGAGGCATTCGCACAGCCCATTCCTGCCGCGCTTTACTGTGTGGTTCTCGCTGCCTTATCTGCAGCTGCTTTTTGTTTTTTTTTTTTTTGAAAAAGAACTAGTCTGCCTCCAAATGCCAATCCCTGGTTTCCCTACACCGCAGCGTGGCTGCTGGACATTCAGCAGGCTCACTCACTCATTTCAGAATGCAGACTCCTGGTTTCACCAAGTGCACAGTCCCTGTTGATTTGGCAGACCTTGTCCAGCTGGTGCATTGCTGGAACTGGTGTTCTGGGTCACTTTCTGGCTTTTATCCAGTATTTTTCACGGAGGTGTTTTTTTCCCCTGTCTTACCTAGCTGCCATCTTAGGTTCTGTCTGCTACCTTTCTTTTTCCCCCTTTTGGTCCAGTAGGCATTTTCAATCCTTTGCTGCTAGGGCCAGGCTCATTCCTGGGAGTCATGTCCCATGTCACCAGGGAGATTCATTCCCCTAGGAGTCAACGTTCCATGTTGCAGGGGAGGTTAATGAATTCATTTGCCAAGTTGCACTTAGAGACACGAAGGCCACATCTGAGCAACAAAAGAGGTTCTCTGGAGGTGCCTCTTAGGCATAATCTTAGAAAGGCCTAGCCTCCCTTCTTATTTTTTTTTTTAATTAAATTCAGTTTTATTGAAATACATTCACACACCATACAATCATCCGTGGTATACAATCCACTGTCCACAGTATAACATAGTTATGCGTTCATCACCACAATCTATCTCTGAACATTTTCCTTACATCAGAAAGAACCAGAACAAGAATAAAAAATGAAAATGAAAAAAGAACATCCAAATCATCCCCCCATCCTACCCCATTTGTCCTTTAGTTTTTATCCTCATTTTTCTACTCATCCATACACTAGGTAAAGGGGGTGTGATCCGCAAGGTCTTCACAATCACACTGTCACGCCTTGTAATCTACATTATTATATAATTGTCTTCAGGAGTCCAGACTGCTGGGTTGGAGTTTGGTAGTTTCAGGTATTTACTTCCAGCTATTCCAATACATTAAAACCTAAGAAGTGTTATCTATATAGTGCATAAGAATGTCCACCAGAGTGACCTCTCGACTCCATTTGAAATCTCTCAGCCACTGAAACTATTTTGTCTCATTTTGCATCCCCCTTTTGGTCAAGAAGATACTCTCAGTCCCACAATGCTGGGTCCACATTCATCCCTGTGTGTCATATTCTGCATTGCCAGGGAGATTTACACCCCTGGGAGTCGGGTCCCACATAGCGGGGAGGGCAGCGAGTTCACCTGTCGAGATGGCTCAGTTAGAGAGAGAGAGGGCCACATTTGAGCAACAAAGAGATACTCAGGGGGAGACTCTTAGGCACCGTTACATGCCCTAGCCTCCCTTTTACAGCTCCATGTTTTTTTGTGTTTTTTTTTTGTTTTGTTTTTTTTAATTAATTCAGTTTTATTGAGATATATTCACATACTATATAGTCATCCATGGTGTACAATCAATGGTTCACAGTACCATCACCTCAATCTATTTTTGGACATTTTCCTTACTCCAGAAAGAATCAGAATAAGAATAAAAAATAAAAGTAAAAACGAAGACCAAAATCATCCCCGCCATCTCACCATATTTTTCATTTAGTTTTTGTCCCCATTTTTCTACTCATCCATCCATACACTAGATAAAGGGAGTGTAATCCACAGGGTTTTCACGATCATACTGTCACCCTTTTAATCTGCATTGTTGTACAATCATCTTCAAGAGTCAAGGCTACTGGGCTGGAGTTTGGTAGTTTCAGGTATTCACTTCTAGCTATCCAATACTTTAAAACCTAAAGAGGGTTATTTAAAAAGGGTTATCTATATTGTGCGTAAGAATGTCCACCAGAGTGACCTCCCGACTCCATTTGAAATCTTTCAGCCACTGAAGCTTTATTTTGTTTCATTTTTTTTCCCCATTTCAGTCAATAAGATGTTCTCAATCCCATGATGCCAGGTCCAGATTCATCCCCAGGAGTTATATCACGCTTTGCCAGGGAGAGTTACACCCCTGGGAGTCAGGTCCCATGTAGAGGGAAGTATAGCCCCAAGTTTTAGAAGAGCAAGCCTCAAGCTTGAGGGCCTGATTTATTAAGTAGTGGGTTCCTAATTTCACATAACATATATTCTGTGTCAAGATGAATGGCCAGTTTCTCACATTATCTTCACTTAGTTGTACAGTTATCGTCACTCTGAATTTTAAACAATTATCATAATATAAAAAAGCTCTTATCAGCCACTAATTATTCATCCCTAGTATTAGTGTAGTGCTGGTAAGATAGTCCTATTAAATATAGTCTATAATATATAATAGATAGTTTTTCCGTATACCACTCTTTTTAACTACTGTACCAGTGTCATACCTTATAAGTATTTCATGCTATCACTTATGTTTCTAGTGCTACTCTGTGGGTTATGTGCCTTTAAACAACCACTTTTGAACATGTTTGCCTTCAGTGCACTTATCCTTATAATACCATGATTGAACTATTATCATACCTGTCCATTACCATACCATTAATTTCACTCTCATATCATATATCTGCACATACTAGATTATCATTCCCCCTTCACTGGCTTCTGTCTATCTTAGGTCCCCTCTAGTCTACATTATAAGACACTTATTTTGCATTGTTCAGAGTTCACATTAGTGTTAACATGCAATGTCTTTTCTTTTGTGCCTGCATTATTTCCCTCAGCATTATGTCTTCAAGTTTCATCCATGTTCTAATGTTTCAAGACCTTGTGCCTTCTTACTGCTGCTTAGTATTCCATCGTATGTATATACCACGTTTTCTTTATCCGCTCATCTGTTGAAGGATGCTTGGATTGTTGCCATCTCTTGGCTATTGTGAACACCGTCTCTGTGAACATCGATGTGCAAATGTCTGTTCATGTCACTGCTTTTAGGTCTTCTGAGTATACACCAAGAAGTGAAATGGCTGGATCATAGGGTAACTCGATATCTAGTTTTCTGAGGAACTCCAAACTGTTTGCTATAGCGGCTGTACCATTATACAGTGCCACAAGCAGTGAATGAGAGTTTCAATTTCTCCACATCCTCTTTAGCATTTGTAGTTTCCTGTTTGTTTAATGGCTGCCATTCTTATTGGTGGGAGATACCTCATTGTGTTCTTGATTTGTATTTCTCTAAATAGCATCTTTATCTGGTTTTGATATTAGAGTGATGTTGGCTTCATAAAATGAGTTAGGTAGAGTTCCGTTTTCTTCAATTTTTTGAAAGAGTTTTAGTAGGAATGGTGTCAGTTCTTTTTGTAAAGTTTGGTAAAATTCCTCTGTGAAGCCATCTGGCCCTGGGCTTTTATTTGTAGCAAGCTTTTTGATGACTGATTGGCTATTCTTACTTGTGATTGGTTTGTTGATGTCTTCTGTTTCTTCTCTGGTCAGTGTGTTTCCAGAAAATTATCCATTTCCTCTAAATTGTCTAGTTTGTTGGCATACAGTTGTTCATAGTATCTCTTAGAATTTTTTAAGTTTCTTCAGGATCTGCAGTAATGTCCCCCCTCTCACTTATTATTTTATTATTTGGGTCTTTTCTCTTTTTGACTTTTTCAGTCTAGCTAAGGGTTTGTTAATCTTGTTGATTGTTTCAAAGAACCAACTTTTGGTTTTATTTATTCTCTCTGTTGTTTTTTTTTGTTCTCCCTATCATTTATTTCAGCTTTAATCCTTGTTATTTCTTTTCTTCTACATGCTTTAGGATTAGTTTGCTGATCATTTTCTTTCTTCTCCAGGTGTTCCGTTAGTTCTTTGATTTTAGCTCTTTCTTCCTTTTTAACGTATGCATTTATTGCTATAAATTCCCCCCCCCAGTACTGCCCTCACTGTATCCCATTATTTTATTTATTTATTTATTTTTTTAATTCAGTTTTATTGAAATATATTCACAAACCATACAGTCATCCATGGTATACAATCAACTGTTCACACTATGATCATATAGTTATGCGTTCATCACCACAATCTATTTCTGAACATTTTCCTTACATCAGAAAGAATCAGAATAAGAATAAAAAATAAAAGTGAAAAGAGAATACCCAAACCATCCCCCCATCCCACCCTATTTGTCATTTAGTTTTTACTCCCATTTTTCCACTGATTTTTTTTCAATTTTTTAACTTTGTTTATCAAAAAATTAAAAACAAACAGGCAAACAACAACCAAAAAACCCCACAACATTTCAAACAAAGCAATGGATTAAGGAAAACAAATAACCTAAAATAACTACTTTGCTTCCAATATGTTCCTACCATACCCCAAGAAAATTAATAAACCATGTCCAAACAGAGGAGTAAGAAAAACAAATAATCTAAAATAACTACATTGCTTCCAACATGTTCCTACCATACCCCAAGAAAATTAACAACCCCTAAGAAAACAAAGGAATAAGAGAAAAAAAAACCTAAAATAACTCTATTGCTTCCAACATGATCTTACTATATCCAAGAAAGTTTACAAACCATAATCATTCCTGAGCATTCCCATAACATTGAGATTACCCTCCATAGTTTATCTGTTCTTATTAGATTATCATTCCCCCTCCACTAATTGGTATCTCTAGGTCCCCTACATTCTACAGTATAAAACATTGTACATTTTTCACAGAATTCACATTAGTGGTAACATACAATATGTCTCTTTTTGTGCCTGGCTTATTTTGCTCAGCATTATGTCTTTTTTTTTTTTTTTTTTGTAATCTTCATTTTATTGAGATATATTCATATACCACACAGTCATACAAAACAAATCGTACTTTCGATTGTTCACAGTACCATTACATAGTTGTACATTCATCACCCAAATCAATCCCTGACACCTTCATTAGCACACACACAAGAATAACAAGAATAATAATTAGAGTGAAAAAGAGCAATTGAAGTAAAAAAGAACACTGGGTACCTTTGTCTGTTTGTTTCCTTCCCCTATTTTTCTACTCATCCATCCATAAACTAGACAAAGTGGAGTGTGGTCCTTATGGCTTTCCCAATCCCATTGTCACCCCTCATAAGCTACATTTTTATACAACTGTCTTCGAGATTCATGGGTTTTGGGTTGTAGTTTGATAGTTTCAGGTATCCACCACCAGCTACCCCAATTCTTTAGAACCTAAAAAGGGTTGTCTAAAGTGTGCGTAAGAGTGCCCACCAGAGTGACCTCTCGGCTCCTTTTGGATTCTCTCTGCCACTGAAGCTTATTTCATTTCCTTTCACATCCCCCTTTTGGTCAAGAAGATGTTCTCCGTCCCACGATGCCAGGTCTACATTCCTCCCCGGGAGTCATATTCCACGTTGCCAGGGAGATTCACTCCCCTGGGTGTCTGATCCCACGTAGGGGGGAGGGCGGTGATTTCACCTTTCAAGTTGGCTTAGCTAGAGAGACAGGGCCACATCTGAGCAACAAAGAGGCATTCGGGAGGAGGCTCTTAGGCACAACCATAGGGAGGCCTAGCCTCTCCTTTGCAGCAACCGTCTTCCCAAGGGTAAAACCTGTGGTAGAGGGCTCAACCCATCAAACCACCAGTCCCCTATGTCTGTGGTCATGTTAGCAACCATGGAGGTGGGGTAGGCCAATATCCCTGCATTCTCCACAGGCTCCTCAAGGGGGCACTGCATCTTTTTTTTTTTTTTAACTTTCCCTTCTTTTTTAAATCAACTGTATGAAAAAAAAGTTAAAAAGAAAACAAACATACAGTAAAAGAACATTTCAAAGAGACCATAACAAGGGAGTAAGAAAAAGACAACTAACCTAAGATAACTGCTTAACTTCCAACATGTTCCTACTTTACCCCAAGAAAGTTACCTAATATAGCAACATTTCTGTGAACTTGCTCCTACTATATCCATCAGAAATTAACAGACCGTAGTCATTCCTGGGCATCCCCAGAACGTTAAATAGCTTATCTGTTCTTCTTGGATTATTGTTCCCCCTTCCTTAATTGCTCTCTATTGCTAGTTCCCCTACATTCTACATTATAAACCATTCGTTTTACATTTTTCAAAGTTCACATTAGTGGTAGCATATAATATTTCTCTTTTTGTGCCTGGCTTATTTCGCTTAGCATTATGTCTTCAAGGTTCATCCATGTTGTCATATGTTTGACGAGATCGTTCCTTCTTACTGCCGCGTAGTATTCCATCGTGTGTATATACCACATTTTATTTATCCACTCATCTGTTGAAGGACATTTGGGTTGTTTCCATCTTTTGGCAATTGTGAATAATGCTGCTATGAACATTGGCGTGCAGATATCTGTTCGTGTCACTGCTTTCCGATCTTCCGGGTATATACCGAGAAGTGCAATCGCTGGATCGAATGGTAACTCTATATCTAGTTTTCTAAGGAACTGCCAGACTGACTTCCAGAGTGGCTGAACCATTATACAGTCCCACCAACAGTGAATAAGAGTCCCAATTTCTCCACATCCCCTCCAGCATTTGTAGTTTCCTGTTTGTTTAATGGCAGCCATTCTAACCGGTGTTAGATGGTATCTCATTGTGGTCTTAATTTGCATCTCTCTAATAGCTAGTGAAGCTGAACATTTTTTCATGTGTTTCTTGGCCATTTGTATTTCCTCTTCAGAGAAGTGTCTTTTCATATCTTTTGCCCATTTTATAATTGGGCCGACTGTACTATTGTCATTGAGTTGTAGGATTTCTTTATATATGCAAGATATCAGTCTTTTGTCAGATACATGTTTTCCAAAAATTTTTTCCCATTGAGTTGGCTGCCTCTTTACCTTTTTGAGAAATTGCTTTGAGGTGCAGAAACTTCTAAGCTTGAGGAGTTCCCATTTATCTATTTTTTCTTTTGTTGCTTGTGCTTTGGGTGTAAAGTCTAGGAACTGGCCACCTAATACAAGGTCTTCAAGATGTTTTCCTACATTATCTTCTAGGAGTTTTATGGTACTTTCTTTTATATTGAGATCTTTGGTCCATTTTGAGTTAATTTTTGTGTAGGGGGTGAGGTAGGGGTCCTCTTTCATTCTTTTGGATATGGATATCCAACTCTCCCAGCCCCATTTGTTGAAAAGACCATTATGACTCAGTTCAGTGACTTTGGGGGCCTTATCAAAGATCAGTCGGCCATAGATCTGAGGGTCTATCTCTGAATTCTCAATTCGATTCCATTGATCTATATGTCTATCTTTGTGCCAGTACCATGCTGTTTTGGCAACTGTGGCTTTATAATAAGCTTCAAAGTCAGGGAGTGTAAGTCCTCCCACTTCGTTTTTCTTTTTTAGAGTGTCTTTAGCAATTCGAGGCATCTTCCCTTTCCAAATAAATTTGACAACTAGCTTTTCCAAGTCTGCAAAGTAGGTTGCTGGAATTTTGATTGGGATTGCATTGAATCTGTAGATGAGTTTGGGTAGAATTGACATCTTAATGACATTTAGTCTTCCTATCCATGAACATGGAATATTTCTCCATCTTTTAAGGTCCCCTTCTATTTCTTTTAGTAGAGTTATGTAGTTTTCTTTGTATAGGTCTTTTACATCTTTGGTTAAGTTTATTCCTAGGTACTTGATTTTTTTAGTTGCTATTGAAAATGGTATCTTTTTCTTGAGTGTCTCTTCAGTTTGTTCATTTCTAGCATATAGAAACATTACTGACTTATGTGCATTAACCTTGTATCCCGCTACTTTGCTAAATTTGTTTATTAGCTCTAGTAGCTGTATCGTCGATTTCTCAGGGTTTTCTAGATATAAGATCATATCATCTGCAAACAATGACAGTTTTACTTCTTCTTTTCCAATTTGGATGCCTTTTATTTCTTTGTCTTGCCGGATTGCCCTGGCTAGCACTTCCAGCACAATGTTGAATAACAGTGGTGATAGCGGGCATCCTTGTCTTGTTCCTGATCTTAGAGGGAAGGCTTTCAGTCTCTCTCCATTGAGTACTATGCTGGCTGTGGGTTTTTCATATATGCTCTTTATCATGTTGAGGAAGTTTCCTTCAATTCCTACCTTTTGAAGTGTTTTTTATCAAAAAGGGATGTTGGATTTTGTCAAATGCTTTTTCAGCATCTATTGAGATGATCAATTGATTTTTCCCTTTTGACTTGTTAATGTGTTGTAATACATTGATTGATTTTCTTATGTTGAACCATCCTTGCATGCCTGGAATGAACCCTACTTGGTCATGGTGTATGATTTTTTTAATGTGTCTTTGGATTCGATTTGCAAGTATTTTGTTGAGGATTTTTGCATCTATATTCATTAGGGAGATTGGCCGGTAGTTTTCCTTTTTTGTAACATCTTTGCCTGGTTTTGGTATTAGATTGATGTTAGCTTCATAAAATGAGTTAGGTAGTGTTCCATTTTCTTCAATGTTTTGAAAGAGTTTGAGTAAGATTGGTGTCAGTTCTTTCTGGAAAGTTTGGTAGAATTCCCCTGTGAAGCCATCTGGCCCTGGGCATTTATTTGTGGGAAGATTTTTGATGACTGATTGGATCTCTTTGCTTGTGATGGGTTGGTTGAGGTCTTCTATTTCTTCTCTGGTCAGTCTAGGTTGTTCATATGTTTCCAGGAAATTGTCCATTTCCTCTACATTATCCAGTTTGTTGCCATACAGTTGTTCATAGTATCCTCTTATAATTTTTTTAATTTCTTCAGGATCTGCAGTTATGTCACCTTTTTCATTCATTATTTTGTTTATATGTGTCTTCTCTCTTTTTGATTTTGTCAGTCTAGCTAGGGGCTTGTCAATCTTGTTGATCTTCTCAAAGAACCAACTTTTGGTGATATTTATCCTCTCTATTGTTTTTTTGTTCTCTATGTCATTTATTTCTGCTTTAATCCTTGTTATTTCTTTTCTTCTACTTGGTTTAGGATTGGTTTGCTGTTCATTTTCTAGCTTCTTCAGTTGATCCATTAGTTCTTTGATTTTGGCTCTTTCTTCCTTTTTAATATATGCGTTTAGTGCTATAAATTTCCCCCTTAGCACTGCTTTTGCTGCATCCCATAGGTTTTGGTATGTTGTGTTCTCATTTTCATTCGTCTCTATATATTTAGCAATTTCTCTTGCTATTTCTTCTTTAACCCACTGATTGTTTAGGAGTGTGTTGTTTAACCTCCAGGTATTTGTGAATTTTCTAAGTCTCTGATGGTTATTGACTTCTAATTGTATTCCATTGTGGTCAGAGAATGTGCTTTGAATAATTTCAATCTTTTTAAATTTATTGAGGCTTGTTTTATGTCCCAGCATATGATCTATTCTGGAGAAAGTTCCGTGAGCACTAGAAAAGTATGTGTATCCTGGTGATTTGGGATGTAATGACCTGTATATGGCTGTTAAATCTAATTCATTTATCAGATTGTTTAGGTTTTCAATTTCCTTATTGGTCTTCTGTCTGGTTGATCTATCTATAGGAGAGAGTGATGTGTTGAAGTCTCCCACAATTATTGTGGAAACATCAATTGCTTCCTTTAGTTTTGCCAATGTTTCTCTCATGTATTTTGTGGCACCTTGGTTGGGTGCATAGACATTTACGATTGTTGTTTCTTCTTGCTGAATTGCCCCTTTTATTAGTACGTAGCGGCCTTCTTTGTCTCTCAAAACATCCCTGCATTTGAAGTCTATTTTATCTGAGATTAATATTGCTACACCTGCTTTCTTTTGGCTGTAGCTTGCATGAAATATTTTTTTCCATCCTTTCACTTTCAGTTTCTTTGTGTCCCTGTGTCTAAGATGAGTCTCTTGTATGCAACATATTGATGGTTCATTTTTTTTGATCCATTCTGCGAATCTATATCTTTTAATTGGGGAGTTCAATCCATTTACATTCAACGTTATAACCGTGAAGGCATTTCTTGAATCAGCCATCTTATCCTTTGGTTTATGTTTGTCATATTTTTCCCCTCTGTCTATTAATATCCTTTATTGTACCCATACCGAATCTCTTTAGTACTGAACCTTTCTCCAAGTCTCTCTGTCCTGTCTTTGTTTCTCTGTCTGTAGGGCTCCCTTGAGTATCTCCAGTAGGGCAGGTCTCTTGTTAGCAGATTCTCTCAGCATTTGTTTGTCTGTGAAAAATTTAAGCTCTCCCTCGAATTTGAAGGATAGCTTTGCTGGATAAAGTATTCTTGGCTGGAAATTTTTCTCACTCAGAATTTTAAATATATCGTGCCACTGCCTTCTTGCCTCCATGGTGGCTGCTGAGTAGTCACTACTTAGTCTTATGCTGTTTCCTTTGTATGTGGTGAATTGCTTTTCTCTTGCTGCTTTCAGAACTTGCTCCTTCTCTTCTGTGTTTGATAGTGTGATCAGTATATGTCTCGGAGTGGGTTTATTTGGATTTATTCTATTTGGAGTTCGCTGAGCATTTATGATTTGTGTATTTATGTTGTTTAGAAGATTTGAGAAGTTTTCCCCAACAATTTCTTTGAATACTCTTCCTAGACCTTTACCCTTTTCTTCCCCTTCTGGGACACCAATGAGTCTTATATTTGGACGTTTCATATTATCTATCATATCCCTGAGGTCCATTTCGATTTTTTCAATTTTTTTCCGCATTCTTTCTTTTATGCTTTCATTTTCCATTCTGTCATCTTCCAGGTCACTGATTCGTTGTTCAACTTCCTCTAGTCTTGTACTATGAGTGTCCAGAATCTTTTTAATTTGGTCAACAGTTTCTTTAATTTCCATAAGATCATCCATTTTTTTATTTAGTCTTGCAATGTCTTCTTTATGCTCTTCTAGGGTCTTCTTGATTTCCTTTATCTCCCGTACTATGGTCTCATTGTTCATCTTTAGTTCTTTGAGTAGCTGCTCTAGGTGCTGTGTCTCTTCTGGTCTTTTGATTTGGGTGCTTGGGTTTGGGTTATCCATATCGTCTGGTTTTTTCATATGCTTTATAATTTTCTGTTGTTTTTGGCCTCGTGACATTTGCTGAACTTGATAGGGTTCTTTTAGGATTTGTAGACCAATTGAAGTCCTTATCTCTAATTTATCAGATCTACAGCTTCGTGGAGTACACTTTGTCTAACTAAGCAGCAGGTGGCGTCCACAAACCACCTGTTCTCCACAAGCCAGTTCTCCCCTGCTTAGCCTTTTTGGTGAGTGGGGGAGTGAGTCTTGTGGGGTCCAATTGGTGTACCAAGTTTGCGTGTGTAGTTGGTGTTGCCTGCCCTGTGTATGGGGCGTGTTTCTGGGCAGTCAGGGAGGGGGGGTGGCTCTAACAATCAAATCTCCCTGGTGATCCTAGAGTTTTAAAGCTGGTGCAATAGTCTAATCCTTCAGTTCAGTCCTGCCACAGTTTGTCTCTGCCACTGACCCACAAGTCCTTGGTATTGGCGTATGGCTCCTGAGACTTGCAAGTGGGCCCCTCTTCTAGGCCGTGCACCCCGGGTCCTCTGTTGAGGGATGGCTGTGCTATGTCACAGGTGAATGCCGTCCCCCCAGGGCAGTTCTGGGCTGCTGGGCTGTGTAGGGAGGCTCCCAGTCTGCTGAAATGATGGCTGAATGGGGCTTTGTTAATTCACACTGCTCTACCTTCCCAACTCTGGGACAATCAGCTGAGGTTGCAGGGAAGGCTAATGTCCACGCCCAGTTTTGTGGTGTGTGCCTGTTATTTGAAGCACTTCCGTCACACTGGGTTGTCTGGGGCAGTTCTGGGCTATGGGGCTGGCGATGGGCAGGAGTGTTTCCTGTCCACCAGGATGATGGCTGTGAGCGGACACCCCCCTTTTCTTGGGAAGTTGTGGTGTTTAGTGAATTTTCTCGGCCACTGGATTATTGCGTTTTGTCTCAGAGCTCTCCTAGTTCTGGTCTTGACTTGACCTGCCCAAATAGCAAGTCTTTGAAGCTTTCTGTATTGGGCTTCTTAGAGTAATTGTTTTAGAAAAAGAAAAAAGGATTAAAAAAAAAACAAAAAAAAACAAAAAATGGGCCCTCCTCAGAGATCTAATGGGTTATTGAAATGCTAAGAGACAAAGCAACCAGGGCCATTAAGGAAAGGTCCACAGGGCAGAGAGATCAGCTTTTCTTCGGGATTTGCATATGCGCCTCAGGGCCCTTCCCCTTTCTATGTTCACCAGAACTCCAAAAATCCTCCGCTTTTATTTTGGAGTTTTTCGTGTTGTTTTTTTTCTATGCCTGTCTCCTCTCTGCTGGGCTGGCTGCTCTCAGATTCTCTGGTGTCTGGTCTCAGTCTATCTGTGGTTGGAGTTTGAATCAGTAGAATGAGTTTCCGATAAGGGCAGCCACTGCAGTTCTCCCTTCTCCTTCCCGGAGCTGACAGCCCCTCCTCCCCCGGGACTGAGCCTGGCAGGGCGGGGCGTGGGTCCCCTGGCCGCAAAAACTTACAGATTTCGCTGATCTCAGCAGTTCCACGTTTTCATGAGTGTTGTATGAAGTATGCCCAAAGTCAGATTTCTCTGTGGTGTCCAGTCCACGCAGTTCCTGGCTTTCTACCTACTTTCCTGGAGGAGTAACTAAAACATACAGCTCACCAGTCTGCCATCTTGCCCCGCCTCCCCCATTAGTTTTGATATGTTGTTTTCTCATTTTCATTCATCTCTAGATAGTTAGCAATTTCTCTTGCAATTTCTTTGTTCATCCACTGATTGTTTAGGAGTGTGTTGTTTAACCGCCACATATCTGTGAATAGTTTTATTTTTTGATGGTTATTGACTTCTAGGTGCATTCCATTGTGGTCAGTTAATGTGCTTTGAATAATTTCAGTCTTTTTTAATTTATTGAAGCTTGTTTTATGCCCCAGCATATGATCTATCCTGGAACAAGTTCCATGAGCACTAGAGAAGAATGTATAACCTGGTAATTTGGGATGTTACCCTCTATATATGTCTGCTAAGTCTAATTTGTTTATCACATTGTTTAGGTTCTCAGTTTCCTTATTCGTCGTCTGTGTGGTTTGTTCTGTCTATAGGAGAGTGGTGTATTCAAGTTTCCCTTGATTATTTGAGAAACGTCTGTTGCCAATGTTTGTCACATGTACTTTGGAGCAACCTGATTGGGTGCATAATTGTTTATGATTGTTATTTATTCTTGGTGAATTGTCTCTTTTGTTACTATATAGTGTCCTTCTTTGTCTGACATCTTTGCATTTAAAGTCTGTTTTATCTGATATTAGTATTGCTACCCCTGCTTTCTTTTTATTGTATCTTGCATGGATTATTCCATCCTTTCACTTTCAGTCTCTTTGTGCTGCTGGGTCTAAGATGAGTCTCCTGTAAACAGCGTATTGATGGTTCATATTTTTTAATCCATTCTGCCAATGTGTATCTTTTAATTGGGGAGTTTAATCCATTCACATTCAATGTTATTACTGTGAAGGCAGTTCTTGAATCAGCCATCTTATCCTTTGGTTTTTGGTTGTCAGATCTATTTTTTCCCTCTTTTGCTTTATTTCCTTTAAGTTATCCTTACTAATACACTTCAGTTTTGTACCCTTTTCTAGGCCTCTCTCTCTCCTTTCTTTTTTTCTCAGCTGGTAGAGCTCCCTTTAGTATTTCTTGCAGGGCAGGGCTCTTGATAATAAATTCTCCCAGTGTTTGTGAAAGTTTTAAACTCTCCCTGAATTTTGAAGGAGATCTTTGCTGGATAAAGAATTCCTGCTGGCAATTTTTCTCTTTCAAAATCTTAAATATGTCATACCACTGCCTTCTCTCTTCCCTGGTGTCCACTGAGTAGTCAGTACTTAGTCTTATATGGTTTCCCTTTTATGTGGGGAATTGCTTCTTTCTCACTGCTCTTAGAACTTTCTCCTTCTCTTCAGCATTTGACAATCTGATGACAGTATGTCTCGGAGTGTGTTTGTTTTGATTTATTCTATTTGGAGTCCGTTGTGCATCTTTTATTTGCATATTTATGTCATCTAGAAGGTTTGAGAAGTTTTCCCAAAAAATGACTTTGAATACTCTTGCTAACCCTTTATCCTTCTCTTCACCTCCAAAGATTCCTATGTTTGTGTGCTTCATGTTGTCCATCATTTCCTTGAAATCCATTTCACTATTTTCAGTTTTTTTCACCATTTGTTCTTTTGTGCTTTCACAATCCATCGAGCTGTCCTCTAGTTTGCTGATTCTTTTCTCTGCCTCTTCAAATCTGCTGTTGTGTGTCTTAAGTATATTTTTTAATTTGATCAGCAGTATATTTGATTCCCATTAAGTGTCTGCTGTTTTATGTCCTTAGCCATCACATTGAAGTTGTTTTGGAGATCTGTGTATTAATTGCTCCAAGTTCTTTGTGTCCTTGACTTTTTAGTTTGGTTATTTGGGTTTTCCATATCTTCTTGCTTCTTCATATGCTTTATAATTTTCTGTTGTTTTTGGCCTCATGGCAGTTGCTTATCGTGATAGTTATTTTAGAATGTGCAGGATTATTTGAAAATTTATCTATAATTTCACAGAGCTTCAGCTTGGTTGGAGTATACTTTCACTGTCCTATCAGCAGATGTCACTCTTGAGCCACCTCTTACCCTCAAGCCGGTTCTCTCCTAACTTCGTCTGCATTGAGCGGGGTACATACCAGGTGTAAATCCATTCAGTGCGCCAATTGTTCGTGTGTACTGGGGATTACCCGCCCTGTAAGAGGGGAGCAGGTCTTGCGCAGTGTGGCAGGGAATCTGCTCCAGGGCACAGTGGTCCTGGCAGTTCCCAGGGCTGCAGGTAGACTTCTCTGGAGCTATGGAGCTGTGTGTTTCACTTTCCAGCTCAAATGCTCCACAGTCCCTGTCCACCATGTGCCTGCAAGTCCCTGGAGGGTTGGGTAGGGGTTCCTGGTACTTCTGTGCAACATCCTTGCCTCTCAGCTGTGCACACTGTGGGCTTCTGTCGAGGAAGAGTGGTTGCATCAGAAGACTTCTGAATCCTGAGTTCCCTCATGGGATTATGGGGTTGTGAAGTGTTATCTCCCATGCCAGCTGCTGATATTGGCACATGGGGCTTAGAAAGCTGCTCACTCCGCACTTGGCGGCTGGCTCTAGCCATTAGTCCCCAGCTCAGTAGCTCTCAGCCATGGGGTTGTGAAGAGTTACCTCCCCAGCCAACTGTCGAGATGGATACACAGGGCATGGAAAACTGCCCTCTTCCAAGCTTGTCTGCCTTCTCCAACCACCAGTCCCCAGCATGGGGACTCCTGGCCGTGGGGCTGTGAATGAGTTATCACCCCAGCCAACAGAAGGGTGCACGGGGTTTGGAAGGCTGCTCTCTTCTGCGCTCATCAGCTGGCTCCAACCTCCCATCCCCAGCGGCGTTCCGGGCCAAATACTCACCCATCCTAAACGCAGTCTCTTGGCCTCTCCAGCTACATCCTCACTATGTGGTGTAGAAGTCCTTCCTGGCTAATGTACCCTGAAACTACTATTCCTGGAGCACTTTCTGTCCTTTATCTAGTGTTATTCATGGAGGAGAATTTTGGTCTGTCTCTCCTTATTGGCCATCTTCCCGGACCATATATACCTTTCAGTTACATGGCCTTCAAATACAGGACTTCTGATTCTTTTGCCCTGAGATTGCATTTTTCAAAGCTTCACAGATGATTTTGATTTGTATTATTAGAACTTTAATAGTACCAGGCTCTGTTAGCCACCTATGTCCATCTTCACTCAGATAAGGAGATGCTTGTGCTGCCCATGGGGAATTCTGTACTCTGGATGGTACTTGGATGAGTGCCACTATCCTTTGGTTCTTTGGTGTGTGTGGTTTTTTTTGTTTGTTTTTTTGTTTTTTTTTTCCTGTTCTTTAGGTTGATAATTTCCCCTTTTGTTTCCTCAGTGTTTATTACAGTGAAATATAGATTTTTGTGACTTCTAAGTTATGAAGTAATCAAATTCTACTCTTTGGTCATACCTAAGATTGTATTGTTTGGAATTTTGGGCATCCAAAACTTTCTGTAACAAATTTATAGATCCCCAAAGAGATTTATTTACATCAATGGTAAACTGATATTCTTTGTTAATGCTCACATTGTAACTTGATTTTCCTATGTTCATGTTCTCAGGGGCTTCCATGCCAACAACAGCAATAGAAACAACCAGTAAGGTATTCCGGAAATATTTTCATTTTATAGTTGAGGAAACTGTTTTTCAAATATTTTGAATGACTTGAACAATCTAGTCAGATCCTAGACTAGTCCTAGGTGTTCTGGGTCCTCAGCAAGTTTCAGATTTCATTGTGGCCATTTGGAAGTTTTAGTAGTTCAGGAATACATGTGTATCATCTGTTGTAGAAATCTAACCACATACCTGAATGGGTAATTAAACAACTTCACTAAAATTTGTGAAACACTGTAACTTTTGAATTTTTTTCTTAATATCACTTGAGTCAAGTATAGATTAAAGCTGTATAACTACCCTAGTGATATTTCTGTGATGGCAGAAAATTTCTTAATCACCATGTGGTATGCCTACCAGTTGACTGGATTTCTTGCTTATCTGTAGCTCTCAGTCTATTCTCTGCTGCCAAACTGATGGGTTTTTTTTTTTTTTTTTTTTTTAATTTTTTAAAACTTTTTATTATCTGTTTATTAAAATGACAAAGTACTTAAAGAGAATGCACAAGTACTTAAACAGAATGACAGCTGAGAACATAAGGCTGAGAGGAAGTAAAAAGACTCAATACCTACAGACACATTTAAGAGAATGTGTTTCAACCTGAAGCATTTTTTAGTGCATGCTGTGCAACTAGACATGACTGTCATTTGCTGTCAGAAATATTATGCTTTAAAGAAATTGAAGAACTCATAAGAATCTTTAGAATATATTACTTAGATACTATACCATTATTTAGTATTGATACTGAAAGCAGTGAAAACCTGACACGCTGTTTCCTATTTTCAGATTAGAAGTTAGCGCAACAGAATTTATATTGTTTTTTGGCACTTCACAGCCTTCAAGTAAAAAAACATGAAACAGTTTTAAAACAACACATATAAATTGTGTAACCCAACAGTTATAACCATATTAAACAGGATCTTTTCCCTCAAATGGTTAAAATGTTACATGAAAATCCACATATACATTAAATAAAAATGATTAAGGACTTTATCACCCTGTGTTCCAGTTTGCTAATGCCGCTGTTTGCAAAACACCAGAGATGGATTGTCTTTTATAAAGGGGATTTCTTTGGTCACACAGTTACAGTCTTAAGGCCATAAGGTGTCCAAGGTAAGGCATCAGCAATAGTATGCCTTCACAAGAAAGGCCATTGGCATCCGGAAAACCTCTGTTAGCTGGGAAGGCAAGTGGCTGGCGTCTGCTTGCTCCTAGGTTGCATTTCAAAATGGTGTTCTCCAAAATGTCTCTGTATCAGCCTCTTGGGGCAAACTCTGGGCTCCAAAGCATTAACAGAACTCTGCTTTCAATGGCTGTCTTCAAAATGTTTCAGTATGTTGCAGCAGCAATCTCCTTCTGTCTGAGTTCTCCTGTAGAGTTCTAGTAAACAAATCAAGGCCCATGCTGAATGGGTAGGGCCATGCCTCCGTGGAAATTATCTAATCAGAGTTATCACCTACAGTTGGGTTGTCATATCTCCATGGAAACAACCTAATCCAAAAGTTCCAATTTAATCAACACTAATACATCTGCCCCCAGAAGATTGCATCAAAGAACATGGCTTTTTCTGGAGGACATAATTTATACACACCGATACATTCCAACCCCTGGACCCCAGAAAAACATGTTCTTTCCATATACAAAATACAAACATCCTAATACAATACCACAAAAACTTAAATCATTTCAGTAACAATAAGAAAGTACAAGATCCCATCAAAATCAGTCACATGTGTGGTCTGTCCTAAGGCAAAATTCCCCTCTAGCTGTGGACCTGTGAAACTCCAAACTGATGGTTTTTAAACATTTTATCTGATCATGCCACTCCCCTGCTTAAAAGTCCTAAGTGGTTCCCCATTCCCTTCAAAATAATATCCAATTTCCTTAACCATAATTTGTAAGACCCTCTGTGATTCTTCTGCCTACATCTTAGCCTTTAATTCTATGCATTCTGGTCTTTTATGTTTCTTTTTCTTATGTTTGTGACTTTTTAGAATTGTATTCATCACCCTTCTTTTTCTGGGGAACTCCTATGCATTCTTCTAAACTCAGTTCTTGTAGCCTTCAGTTGGGGGAAGCCTTTTTTGATATCACCCCTTGCCTTCACTAGTCAGATTTAATTGCCTCTCCTTTGTGTTGCCATAGAGCCTTATAATAAATAGAATTTATACTGTAATTTTCTGTTTACAAGTCTATTTTCTCTACCACAACTAAGCTCATGGAAAGCAAGAACTATGTGTTTAATTATGTAAGTCCCCAAAAGGATTTGTGTGAGAACATTATCCTATTCTCTTTGCTCCTTCTTTGCATGGTATCTGATATGTAGTAAGTGTACTCCCTCCACACCAAATGAAGGAATGAATTGGTTTAGGTGAAAAGAGCAGTCCAATTCTGATGGGTTTTTTCTCTCCATTCTGTTTTTTAAGGTCACCAAAAGGGATGAAGACTCTTCCCTGATGCAGCTGAAAGAGGAATTTCGGAGTTATGAGGCATTACGTAGAGAACATGATGCCCAGATTGTTCATATTGCTATGGAAGCAGGGCTTCGTATTTCACCTGAGCAGTGGTCCTCACTTCTGTATGGTGACTTGGCACATAAATCACACATGCAGTCTATCATTGATAAGGTTTGTGAAATTAAGAGATGTTGATTTTCTTTTATGTTGAAGAGAATGAAATTTTCTAAAAGGACAAAAGAGACAACTAATTGGAGATTCCTGCATTTTAAAATATCAGATTCTTATAAATGATCTTACTTGTCTTTTTCCTTTTTTTTTTTAACTTTCGAAACCAACTAGGGGAGGCAACAAAGAAGGAAACACAAGATATTGGTATAAAGGAAGTCATGCTTACAGAGTCTCAGGTTTATCTACATTCTTTATTAGCATACTGATAAAATAATAAAGCTCATGAATAAGTTTTCCAAGTGTCTAGTGATGAATTTCATAGGGCAGATTCTGAGGTGAAAATTTAATTCATCATTGATACTTGTATTGTGGAATCTGAAGACACTTGAAAACCTGCTATATTGACTAAATGAAAGCATTTGAATTCAGATGCGTCATAAAAACCAGGGTAAAAGCCATTCTCTTTTCTGTTTGATAGCTCCAGTCTCCAGAATCATTTGCAAAGAGTGTCCAGGAATTGACAATTGTTCTGCAGCGAACAGGTGATCCAGCTAACTTAAATAGACTGAGACCTCATTTAGAGCTTCTTGCAAACATAGACCCTAATCCAGGTATGTGGGAAAATGCTCAATTGCTTATACTTTTTCTACCTTCAAGGTAAATAGCACAAGAGAATTATTGCTAACAAATTTTTCTCCCCACCCCACCCTCTCGGTGCCTTATTTTAGATGCTGTTTCACCAACTTGGGAGCAGCTAGAAAATGCAATGGTAGCTGTTAAAACAGTGGTTCATGGCCTTGTGGACTTCATACAAAATTATAGTAGAAAAGGCCATGAGACACCTCAAGTAAGTAAATTTATTGCACTTCTGACTGCTATTATCTGTAACATAGTTTCATCCTAAACGTTTAAAAAAGCTGTTTGGTTAATAGACTTACGTGCTTCTTCTCCATCATAAGTTTTTACTGTTTTTCTTCTTTTAGTGTACCTGATAAGCATTTCAAAGCACAGCAAGAGTTTGGAGGGTATCTTGGATATGAGTTCAATGCACTGCATAATGTTTTGAACCAAGTATAAATAATTGATTCCTTCCAAACATTTTGTCTAATTTTTTCCTGATATGGAGAAATAGTCACTTTTTTTCTCCATTGCTCTCACCCAACTGAATTTGTTTGTAAATGTTTGGAATTTGAATTGTCAAGTTCAGGAGTTAAGATTTAATCTTTTATTTTAATAATAATCTCCATTTATTAAGTTACTATGAGCTAGTTACTATGTTCAGTATTTTACATATATTATTTCTAATCCTTACAGTCACCTACAAGGTAATTGCTATTCTCAAACTGAAGTTTAAAGAGGTTAAATAACATTTCTAAGGTCATGCTGGCCTAAGTGAGAAAGTTGGGATCAAAACTACTCCAAAGTCTGTGATCTTTCCACTCTTCTATCCTCATTGTACTATAAGATATTATAATTTTCAAATATTCACTGAAACATAAATGTTTTTGTCCTACCAGTGTCACAAAAATAATAATGACCTTTTAGATTTTGTTGCAAATTATGTTTTGCAACAATATAATTATATATATTACAATACATTTTTAGTATTCTGCTTCATTGTGTAAACTTAAACAGCTCTGAGCTCTGTATCCTGAAGTTGTCAAATGAATTGGTATTTCTTAATTTTTTACTTTCAGTGGAAACTGTGTACTACTTTTCTTGGGAAATTTAAGTGAACAAACCTTATGGCTTATCTTTTTTATGCTTTTAAAAATTGTTTGATTTTGTTATCAGAATTTTAAGACAGCAATAAACTGATTTATATTCATGGGCATTGTGTTGCCTAACATAACATTTGAGCCAGTTTCAGATAATCCTGAGAAGAAATATCTAAAATACCAACTCTGGGTTATACCATATAGCTCACACAGAAATACCATTATAATGGAAGGGTAGTTGCTCCAGTGTAAGAATTACTTATCCAAGTGAAAGAGAATTAAGGATATAATCATGAACTTCTGAAATTCCAAGGGTAACAGCTGGAATCTTTACTTTTCCATACATCTGATGTTTTCCTTTTTGTAGCCTCAGCCAAACAGCAAATACAAGACTAGCATGTGCAGAGATTTGCGACAGCAGGGGGGGTGTCCACGAGGAACAAATTGTACATTTGCCCATTCCCAAGAAGAACTTGAAAAGTAAGTTACAAGAATTCTCTTTCATAAAGGTTTAATTTTTAGTTATTATGGAAGTATCATATACAATCTTAAAGTTTTGGATGAATTTCAGAGATGCAAGTCAGTTCGCATAGTAGAGTTCTTATATTGCCAAATAGTTTTCTTCTGAAACCATGCCTTGTTGCTTATGTGGGAACATGCTTAACATAAGTGATTTAGAACTTCCATTTCCTGTGGTCTCTCTCATACTTCAAGCCTTCTTGTATTAACATTCTGGAAAAAAAAAAAGAATTTACCTTACTGGGATAATGTTCCAGTTTGCTAATGCTGCCATTATGCAAAATACCAGGAATGGACTGGCTTTTATAAAGGGGATTTATTAGGTTACTCATTTACAATTATAAGGCCATAAAAGTGTCCAAACTAAGGCATTAACACTAGGATACCTTCACTGAAGAATGGCCAATGGCATTCCTGAATACCTCTGTCATCTGGGAAAACACATGGCTGGCATCTGTCTGCTGGTACTTTGCACCTGGGTTGCATTTCTCTCTAAGTGTCTGAGGGTCCTCTTTTAGTTTCTCTGCGGCAAAATCTGGGTTTCATCTCTTAGCATCTCCAAACGTTCTTATTTCTTCATCTCTAAGCATCTCCAAGTTGTTAGCAAGCATCTGGGTCCATATCAGCTCTTAGTTTCTCTCTTAAATATTCCAGTGAACTAATCAAGACGCACCCTGAATGGGTGGGGCCACACCTACATGGAAATAATCTGATCAAAAGTATTAACCCATAGCTGGGTGAGTCACATCTCCATGGAAACATGCAGTCAAAAGATTCCACCCTAATAAACAGACTAATAAGTCTGCCCCCATAAGATTGCATTAAAGAACATGGTTTTTCTGGGGGACATAGTATGTCCAAACTGGCACAGATAACATGTTCACTTTCCAGAAGTGATTGAGGTGGAACCAAGCTTGTCATGTTCAGGAAATGAAAAGAAGACCTGTGCATCTGGAGGATGGTGAATGAGAAAAATGGTAAAAGATAAGTTTGGAGAGGTAGGCAAGGGCCTGATCACGTTGGTCTGATTGGCAATGGAAATAAGGAATTTGGATTTTATTCTGGTTGTAACAGGAAGCCATTACAAGGTTTTATTCAAGTGGAGTGGTGAGATTTTAATTTTGTCTTAGAAATGTCACTCTGACTTCTCCATGGATATAGACCAGTTAAGAAACAGCTGCACTGGTCCAGAGGTTGGTAGCTTGGTCCTAGGACTATAGCAATGGAAATGAGGAAAAGTGGTCAGATTTAGAATATATGTTGGAAGTAGAGCTGACAGGACTGTCAGCTTGAATGTGGGGTATAAAGAATAGAGAGGAGTCAAGGTTTGAGGCCTACTTTCCTGGGTAGCGTCTTTTGCTAAGATGGAAAATGCTTTTCGATAGAAAATCAGTAGTTTTCTTTCGGCTATATGAAGTTTGAGCATGTGAAGAATTGTGTTTAACCAAAATTAGGGTTTTTACCGGTTGACAACACTCAGTAGGGGGAGTAGACCAAGGGAGTGAAAGGTATTTTGCAAGAGAGGAATTAATGGTGGATAGTGGATTCTAAACTGGGTAAAGAAGGGAGTCAGTACTTACGGGAGCTCATGATTATTTTAAAAGAATAGGGGGTACTTAGGTTTTTTAAGTTTGAGGCCCAGAAACTAAGTACAAGTGTTTTTACCTTAGTGGGAAATGCCTTTAACTACTCTGATGCTAGGGTCCACTATATATCCCTACTTGTCATGTACTGTACCTCCCTTGGTTAAGATTTTACTTCTCATAACCCCTTTCTTTTGATTGGTGATTCTGTTAGGCTCACAAACCTTATTTTTTGCTTGCTAGAGTGTTTTTACTACCTTAAGGATATCTGCAATTTGTCCTTTGAGGATGGAAAGCAGGGTGCAGCTGGGCATTTTGTGTAAAAATCTTTGAAGTGAAGAATGAAGAGCAGGTTTCAGAGAGCATTTTGAAGAAAGCCCAGGATCGTTGGGCCCTTCCTTGCCTCCATATTGACTTTCTAAAATACAGGTCTGCGCATGTCCTCCTTAATTATAAAGTAGTCATTGGTTCCCCACTGCCCACAAGATGACACATGTAACTGGCCATAACCTGTTTTGTTGTTGTTTTAATTTCATTTTCTCACTCCACCTTCAGCAAGTCTGATGTAGAAATGCTTGTGTTTCACTGAGTGTTTGTTTGAGACGGAGAAGGAATGAATAATGAAAGCGTTGATAGATACTGAAGGAATAAAATGGGGAAACTATTCTGAAAGAATCGATAATAACAAACACTATTTATATGTATTTGCTGTATGTTTATGTATAAAGTTAATTAGACTAATTTATGTATATGTAATTATGACCCCAAATGTGTGTCTTTCTGTTCATGTAATGTAATTGCTCACCACTTTAAAATATTGGAGGGACTATATTATACTGAAATTTTTGTTATACAGGTGGAAACAAATTTTCTTGGAATACAGTATCAAATTATATCATATGTTAGAGTATCATGTCTGGTCACCTTAAATAAAACTAAAAACTTAATATCAAAATAGTCTTTAATGTGAATGTTTTTTATTCTATGCATAAACTAATCTAAAAAGTACAATATTAAATATAATACTGAACATATCGTTTAAGAATGAATTGTGGCTTTCTGTTTCTTGAAAATTATATGCTACTTTAACACTTTGGTAACAACAGAAAATGCTTTCAACTCTTACATTCTTTTTCTGTTAATTGTGTTCCCAACTAAATTTGGTACCAGTTCCTATCATTTTCACGTAGTGTACTTTATATTCTAATTATACATAGTTTTCAAGAGGATCCCTTCCCATTCTCTCAGAAGGCTTCTTTGAATATGTGTGCAGTTTGCTAAAATAATTATGTGTCTACATACATATGTATACTATGTACATATATAAATGGCATTTATCATATTTTCATGTGGCATCCATCACAGCAGAGTTTGATATAGAGTATATTTGATATTTAGCTGAAGAAACTTTTTAAAAAGCTGTGCCCTCCTTTTAAAATCTTTTCTCATTGCCTTTATCTTTTTCTTCAGAGTAAGATTTAGTGAAATATTCACTGATATGTTGATTGTTTTTGAAACAGGTATCGGTTAAGGAACAAAAAAATCAATGCGACTGTAAGAACGTTTCCTCTTCTAAATAAAGTTGGTGTAAACAACACTGTTACAACCACAGCCGGAAATGTCATTTCTGTCATAGGAAGTACTGAAACAACTGGGAAAATTGTTCCAAGTACAAACGGGATTTCAAATGCAGAAAACAGTGTATCCCAGCTAATCTCACGTAGTACTGACAGTACCTTAAGAGCTCTGGAGACTGTGAAGAAAGTGGGGAAGGTTGGCACTAATGGTCAAAATGCTGCTGGGCCCTCTGCAGAGTCTGTAACTGAAAAGTAGGTATTAGGTAAAAATAAATTAATGTGAGCTCTTTATCCTTTTTAGAAATCCTTGAGTGTTTTTATTTATCCTGAGTAAAAAGTATTCCAAATTTTTATACAGAATGTTTGATGTAGTAGAAAAAGTACTACCAAGAAATTTGAGTTGTAGTACTGACTGTGCAACTAAATTGCTAGCTCTGTGACCTTGGAAAGTCACTTCAACTCTGGTTTTTGTTTTCCTCAACTGTAAACTAAAGGGGTTAGACCAGGTTAGGGTTTTTTCACACCCCTTTTCCTTGAACTTTAGAATTAATTCCATAGAGGTGCTGGAAAGGAACTCAGTAGTTACCTAAGCAGGTGAGATGTTGTTCCTGCAGCCCCTGTTTTATTCAGAGCAATTCCATCCACCTCACTCGTACTCTCTAATGAGGTGAACTGGTTAAGATGGGAAACTTTGGAGCCAAACTTTGGGTTCAAATTGTGGCTCACTTCTTCCTAGATGTTTGATCTTACATCAGTTACGTAATCTAATCTCTTCGTGCTGTTTCTCATGTTACTCATTCATAAAATTAGAGTATCGATAGTACCCATTTCTGCATGTTATATGTGAGGATTAAATGAGTTAATACATGCAGTGTGCTTTGAACAATTCCTGCCACACAGTAAGCACTCAATAAATATCTTCTATTATTATTAATATTTTTGCCACCTTTATTAATATTGTCGCTATTCTTGTTATTGGGTTTCAGCATAAGATTTCATTTGGGAAAAGGGTATTGGTGCTTTAAAAATAGAGTGTGAAAACTTTGAAAGGAACTGAAAAGTTACTTTTAACTCTGAAATCTCATATTTTGATATTCTTTTGGGGTCTTATATTAAATATAAGTTGAATGCATGTTTAATTTCTGTTGCCCATGAATAGTCTGTCAGCATCTGTTATATGCCTGCTAGGAACAAAACGTTGTGCCAGGCACACATACTGATTTCATGTAATAAATGATGACTAGGTAAGCATTAATATTTCTGCTTCTGTAGTCAGCATGCGATGTGGGAAATTGTTTATTCAAAGGGCCCCTATGATTTTCCCTGGGAGAGATTTTAGAAAAGATATATCAGAAATCCTTGTCTAGATAGCAAATGTTAGTTTTTCACTCATTCTGTTTTTGGCACTGTTTGAAATATGTAAGAAGTATAAAATAATAATCTGCCATTAAGGAACTTATGATAGAGTTATGGGAACAACATTTATACAAATGGAGCAATACTGGAGTTAGATTAAAAGGTAGGAAAATGTGATATAGCTGAGAGAAATAATGAGAGTTTTCAGAAAAGGAAATAGCAAAACTTAGGTCAAGTTTGTAGGTAATTTTATGGACTATTGTGGAGACCGGCCTTTTAAAACTGAAGGTTTGTGTTACGGACTGGAGTAAAACAAGATTAGATAGATAGGTTGATACCAGATTACAAAGACCTTGTGATATATATATATATAATCTTTAGGAAGAGCTTTTGAAGTGTTGTCTCAAGGTAATGTAAAACTTTTATATCCGTTCTGTGGAATATTATTCAGCCATACAAATAAAAAAAAAAAAAGGAATGAGGTACTGTTACATGCTACAGTATGGATGAACTTTGAAAATATTATGCTAAGTGAAAGAAGCCATAAACAATAGGCTACATATTATATGATTCCATTTATGTGAAATGTCCAGAATAGGCAAATCCATAGAAGCAGAAAGTAGATTAGTGGTTGCCAAGGGCTGTGGAAAGGGAGGAATGGGGAATGCATACTAACAGGTATGGGATTTCTTTTTGGGGTGATGAAAATGTTCCCTAATCAGATAGTGGTGATAGTTGTAAAACCTGGTGAATACATATCAAAAGTCACTTATAAAAAGGGTGAATTTTATGGTACATGAATTATATCTATTTTTTTTTTAAATGATAGACCAAGGAACATGTTTTAAAAATGAATCTGAACATAGCATTTATTCATTCATGCAGAAATTATGGATCATCTACTATGTGGTAAACACCAGGCAAACTATAAGTCCCTGTCTTTAATGGTCTTCCAGTCTAGTTGGGGGGACAAACATGTAAACAGATAAAGTAATATACTCCAAAGGGTACGGTAATGGAATCGTGTTCCAAATGTTATGGGAACACAGAAAAAAGGATGACTAATTCTACAGGGAGGTGCTGTTGAATGCTTCTTAGAGGTGAGATGATGATACCTGATCCAGTTCCAAAAGCGTGGGTAGTAGGTAAGGAGACCTTCCAGATAGAGGAAGCTGCACAGATAAAGGACAGAAGTATGAGGGTGATTGTTGGGAAGGAGAGCCTGAATCCTGAAAGTCATCTAGGATATAGTTGTAGTAATCTGATTGTCTGACTAGGATGTGTCTGAAAATTAGCTTTTTCCTTTAGTCTGAATATTTTTATAATTTGCATGATTTCATGAGACAATGCTTACCCTGCCATGGATTTTGATGCCTTTTTTTCTTGATAATTCTAAGAATTTGCCACTTCAAAGTACTAATCCAGATGTTATGGTGTACAACATTTGACATGGAAAGTCCTAATAATCTATGTAAAGCACTTAGCATACTGCTTGGTATGTGGTCACTGCTCAATAAATGTTAGTTATTATTGTTATAAGGAAATCCTAATCATTTTCCTTGTTGCCTCTATTTAACTTCAAAGAATAAGTATCTCTAAACTTTAAGTTAGTAGTACATTTGTACCTACTCTTATTACCCAAAGAACCTTAGTAGAGTTCTGTACATAAAATTAAACCTCTGTTAGACTAATCTCCTGGGCTAAATTTAAGGGTAGCCCATACTCCTCATTGTTTATACTATAGTTTGAAAAGGGCTTCTCTAGTTTGAGGAAAAAAACCTCTAATCTGGTTGAGATTTAAGGTATTGAATTTCTGTGTCATTAACAAGATTTTTTTTTTTTTTTTTTTTTTTGAGTCACTACAAATCTAAAACTCGACTAAAGTTTGACTTCTTAAAAGGGAATAATAAAGCCATAATCTGGGGCTGATTATTTAGTGATTCAACAAAGAATATCCATTTGTGTGTTTCATTTTTTAAAATGGTTACTGTGACTAAGATAAAAGGTTTTGCATTTTGTATCAATTTAATGAGTTACCAGGTACTACTACTATTGTATTTGTTCAACAAATATTTACTGAGTAACTTACTTGGTTCCAGGAAGCCTTTAGGTGCTGGGGATATAGTGGTTAACAAAATAGACAAAAATGGCCTTTCTTCAAGGAGTTTATGTTTAAGCGAATCTAATTCTTAATAGAATAACCCTTTCTTTCCAAGTCTGTCTTTTTTGTCCTAAGGAATTCTACTGACAGACTGTATTGTTTCTGTTGGGAATTTATTGAACAGGAAAATTATTTAAAGAAGGGGTAAAAAAGGACTGAGGATGGGACACATTAGTGCCTGGGATTTGTTTGCATTTCCTGTTGCCCTCACCAAAATATATCTGTTTTGTGACCCTGCGAATTACCGGTGTAAGGTGACAGTGAAATTCATTGCCTTTTGTGTCAGTATAGAAATGTCTAAAGTGTTTTCTGTAAACGGTTTCACGATGTAATTTTATAAAAAAAATCCTACTGGGAGAGACTTAACAGTCACAGTGATTTGTCCTTTGCCCTTTGTTAAATTTTCTTCCCAGTAAAGTTGGTTCTCCACCCAAGACTCCTGTAAGTAATGTAGCGGCTACCTCAGCTGGGCCCCCTAATGTTGGAACAGAGCTGAATTCTGTGCCTCCAAAATCCAGTGCATTTGTAACTAGAGTACCAGTATATCCTCAGCATTCTGAAAACTTTCAGTATTTTCAAGATCCAAGGACTCAGATACCGTTTGAAGTCCCACAGTATCCGCAGACAGGTAAGTAATTTTAGACAATTTTAGACTTTTTAAGTAATTCTAAAAGAAAAAATTGTGATTTAACATTTGTTGTTTTTAGATAAGTGGGTGAATCATTTCTGTCTACTTAGAATGTCAAAATAAAGAAACTAATCCTTTGGACTACCTGGCCCCCAAGTTTCTTTTCTGCCCTAAGAACCTGTGAGTTCTGTATACCAGTATTTTTAAGGTTGTCATTCCTATGAATCCAGTATATATGGTCTATGAATGAGCTTCAGGGGGTTCTGTAAATCCCCTGAAATGGTATGCAAAATGTTTTGTTTAGATATGCTCATGTATGTTTTTAGTAAGACAATGCACAGCTTATAATAGATTTTGAAAGAGGTTTTTAACCTCTGCCCCTAAAAAGGTTAAGAATCAATTATCTAAATCCAAAATCTGTGGCAATAGGTGTCCTAAAAGAAATTTACAAACTGTCTGTTAATAGTTCTGTCGTGTGTTTTGAAGGAGTAATTTAACAAGATATTGAAGTTAATGATTTCATATAGTGGTGTCTTGAAAATATGTAACTTCCTCATAAAGCAGGGTAACTAAGGTAAGGTACAAAGCTTATTTTATTTTCCCACATTAAAGGCTACTTTAGACTTAAACCATTATAAAATGTTGGATTTTACTAAGATCACATTAAATATTCCTCTTTCCAATTTTCAAGGGTACTACCCACCACCTCCAACGGTACCAGCTGGTGTGGCTCCTTGTGTTCCTCGCTTTGTGAGGTCCAATAATGTTCCAGAGTCCTCCCTCCCTCCTGCTTCCGTGCCATATGCCGATCATTACAGTACATTTTCCCCTCGAGATCGAATGAATTCTTCTCCTTACCAGCCTCCTCCTCCGCAGCCGTATGGACCAGTTCCTCCAGTACCTTCTGGAATGTATGCTCCTGTGTATGACAGCAGGCGCATCTGGCGCCCACCTATGTACCAACGAGATGACATTATTAGAAGCAATTCTTTACCTCCAATGGATGTGATGCATTCATCTGTCTATCAGACATCTTTGAGGGAAAGATATAACTCATTAGATGGGTATTATTCAGTGGCTTGTCAGCCACCAAGTGAGCCAAGGACAACTGTGCCTTTACCAAGGGTAAGTGATGATAGAAATAGGAATGCTATTATAGTGTAGTGGTTAAAAGCAGCACAGTCTCTGGAGCAAATCACTCCACTTACTAATTCTATGATTAGGAAAGTTACTTGACCTCTCAAGCCTCGGTTTATTCATCCATTTAATGGAAATAGTTGTAGTACCTACCTCATAAAGCTGTGATGAGGATGAAATCAGAAAAAAATCCAACTTCTTAGAACTGAGCCTGATACATATTAATGCTCAATAAATATTATATTTGAATAGGAAACTGATGGGGAGGTAGAAAAAAATCTTCAAAATGTAAGCACAGTGCCTATTTTTCAGTATCCCCACATATTTACAAATGACCTTCTTAAACTGGAAAAATGAGTGATCCACTTTTACTTTTAACATCAATTGAGTAAATAATTAACTGTTTTTTAAGTGTGTAGGTAATAGGCTATGGTGACTTCCTTGGTTGTATTATGATTTTCTTTTTTTGTCCCAACAACAATAATTTGTTTTCATTAGTTCACATAAGGTTAGATAAATTTATTCATTGCTCCCTAGATGATTAAGATTGTTTCTTTTATCCCCGCTTAGGAACCTTGTGGTCATTTGAAGACCAGTTACGAAGAGCAGATAAGAAGAAAGCCAGAGCAGTGGGCACAATATCACACTCAGAAAGCACCTCTTGTCTCTTCAACTCTTCCTGTGGCAGCACAGTCACCAACACCGCCTTCTCCTCTATTCAGTGTAGACTTTCGCACTGATGTAAGAAAGGTTTTAATCACTTAATGTTTTAGGGATAGGTCAGACAACTGGCTTCAGAGCACTCATTTAAACCAGGATTAGCTATGTTAGATATTTCCCAATGGTTAGGTGTTTGGTTGAGTTTAGTTCAATAAACATTGAGTGTGTAAGCACTGTGACTTGTTGTGAGATGCTAAAGTCCATTAAGACAGTCCTTTTTCCACCAAGAATTCAAAATCTTTCCAGCAGTGTAGTTCTCACTATTTTTATGATTTTTGTTAATAAGATTTATTGAGCACCTACTCATGACAGGCACTGTACTAAGCATTTACATAATGTTATTGTTTTTTAATTCTCACAGAAACCTTAGGAGGTAGGTATTATCCCTGTTTTACAGATGAAAATATTCTACTCAGAGAAGTTAAGTAATTTGCTCAAGCTTGTAAGTAGCTGACCTAGGATTTGAATCCTGGTCTCTCTGAGGCGTTTCTTCCCTCCCTACTTCACAAGAGGTACAGAAATGCCTAATTTATTATTCATGCTGCTTATACCCCTGTTAATTATTGCTCTTCACACTGCAAAACCAGACCAGTTTTTTTATCAGGATGATTTCTGTTTACCCTGGTGTTTTTCACTACTGTTAATATGTTATATTCAGAACATTACATTTTTTAAATAGTTTCCTCTGATTTATTTCCCACTCCCCACCCCTAATGGTTCTAAAATAAAATTTTTAAACCTTTTCATGAAAATTTTCAAACATATACAAATGTAGAAGGAATAGTATAATAAATCCCATGTACCTGTTGCTTAGCTTCCATAGTTATCAACTTATGGCCAGTGTTTTTTTCATTTCATACCCCATCTTCCTACTGAATTATTTTGAAATAATCTTAGACATTATATTACTTCATAAATATTTCAGTAAATCATTAAATCTTAAACTAGATTTACGTACATCTCTTAAAACTTACACTTCTTCAAAACAGCTAAACATCTTGATAGTAAAGTGACACTTGCCTGTTAGAAAATGTGTTTCCAATTTTCATACTATGCTTTAGGAGGTAACTTTTTCCCTGAGACTTAGATCTAGCAAAATGAATTGGAATAAGTTATTTATTAGCCTTTTTGGTCTTAAGTTCTTTTGTCTGTATAATCAGTAAAGTAAATTTAATGATTCATACAGCTTTAGTATTCTAGTCCTATAGTAATCTTTCCTCAAAATCTCTTTAAAATTTATCCTCTTCCGGTACCAGAGCCTGCTCTGAATTCCTTTTGTGCTTTACTTAAACACTACATGGTTTTTCAGTTAGGTTCCTTTATATACACATTATTCTTTTGTGTACACATATTATTATTCTTTTCTCAAAAATATTATAAACTCTTTTAGGCTGGGGACTGTGATGTGTGTTTGTGTGTGTGTGTGTGTGTGTGTGTTTTCATTTTTTTCATGTTAGAAATGGTACTGCTATAAAAACTTGACTGGTTTTGATAGTATCAATTAAGGGTTCCTTATGAATACTTAAAGGACAAAGCAAAAAGAGAAGGCATGCTATTTTCTACTAATAAATAATATCAATACACGAATAGTGTAAATACTGTTTGTTGTTTGAGAGGTTTTTTAATAGTAGTTATTGACAGAGTATAATTGTTCACGATGAACTCCTGTGTATACTATCATAGTTGACTTTACATCAGATACAAGTTTATAAATTTAAGTTTCTTACTAATTGCCTATGCTTTTTTCCCCTCCAATCAGTTCTCTGATAGTGTGAGCGGTACAAAATATGAAGAAGATCATCTTTCCCATTATTCTCCTTGGTCTTGTGGCACCATAGGCTCCTGCATAAATGCCATCGATTCAGAGCCCAAAGATGTAATTGCTAATTCAAATGCTGTGTTAATGGTATGATTTTGTGGGGGAGGGAATAATGCATGTTGACTCAAGTCTAAGAATAATTGAATGCTTTCATCTGCATATTGTTGCTATATAACTCATCTGTAAGCAGCAGGGTTATGTTTGGGTAAGTCTGAAATAAATTGCATTTAACATTTAAACTATTTGAGCATAGTTCAGTGGTTTAAAAATAGATATTGGATTATCATTGTGATCTAGAGCTACTGTTAAATTTACCAGAAGACTTAATTACATATCTTTTAATAGCATATACTTGATTTACTAGCTGAAACAAGTCCCAGCAGTCCTTTCATTGATCTTTTTTTGCTTATGTAGGACCTGGACAGTGGAGATGTTAAAAGAAGAGTGCATTTATTTGAAACTCAGAGAAGGACAAAAGAAGAAGACCCAATTATTCCTTTTAGTGATGGACCTATCATCTCAAAATGGGGCGCAATTTCCAGATCTTCCCGTACAGGTTACCACACCACAGATCCCGTTCAAGCAACTGCTTCCCAAGGAAGTGCAACTAAGCCCATCAGTGTATCAGGTAATCCATTTAACCTAGCCTGACATGTGAAAGGCACTGTGCTTTTTCATCCTCACCCTGTGAATTATGACCTTTCCCCTGCATTTAACATCCACAGTAAACTCAGAATTAAATGGTTTAATCGGGATCACATGGCTACTGGGATAAAATACAGACCTTTTTAAAAAAAGTATACATTCAAAATTTAAAATAAATAAAAAATAGAGCTGTACAACATGAAGAGTGAACCTTAATGTAAAGTATGGACTTTAGTTAATAGTATAATTATAATATTGTTTCATCATTTGTAGCAAAGGTACCATACTAGTGCAAAATGTTAATAGTAGGGAAAACTGTATTTGTGATGGGTGGGGTATATGGGACGTCTTTACTTTCTGCATGTTTTTTTGTAAACCTACAGCTGCTCTAATTAAAAAAAAGAAAAAGTAATATACATTCACATCTATATACTGATGTGACCATTGTTTCCGCATTTCCATAGACTATGTCCCTTATGTCAATGCTGTTGATTCAAGGTGGAGTTCATATGGCAATGAGGCCACACCATCAGCACACTATATTGAAAGGTAAAGATGTTTTTAATTCTTTAGAATTCTGTATTCTGACTTGTATGTATACTCCCAGTAGGATTTCTGAAAAATTTTACTTTTTACGTTTGGAATAATGATGAAGCTTTCAGGATCGATATGTTACATAAAATATATTATCTTCTGCTTTAGTTGCTTCATTTAAATTTTACTACAATAAAAATACTTCTCTTTAAAGGGACAGATTCATTGTTACTGATTTATCTGGTCATAGAAAGCATTCCAGTACTGGAGACCTTTTGAGCATTGAACTTCAGCAGGTAGGCTCTATGTTTCTCAGACTTGAATTTTTTAAAAATAGAATTGTAGTTGAAAGCTGTGGTTGAAAGCTGTTACTCCCCACCCTCCCCCCATAGGCCAAGAGTAACTCATTACTTCTTCAAAGGGAGGCCAATGCTCTGGCCATGCAACAGAAGTGGAATTCCCTGGATGAAGGCCGACACCTTTCTTTAAATCTTCTAAGCAAGGAAATTGAATTGAGAAATGGAGAGGTAAAGAACTGAACCTCTCAAATTCATGCTTAATGTATTTGTTTTATTTGATGCTTCTGTACTTTGGTTTATATGATAGTGCTGCATTTATTATACCTTTTTCTGATGGATAATTGTTTTTAAAACCTGAGTAAAAATAAGTTGTGGTCTCAGATTTCTTAAATAATTATTTAATTATATTGTCAGGGTTCCACTTTAATTTAGAAGGGAAATCCCAGTTTCTACAGATATAAAATCAGTATTGTTTTAATTTACAGAATGATTATACAGAAGATACAAATGATACTAAGCCTGATAGGGATATTGAGTTAGAGCTTTCAGCACTTGATACTGATGAACCTGATGGACAAGGTGAACAAATCGAAGTAAGTACCACAATTAGATATTTAGGTGTTTTTTGTCCATTGGAAAATGAAGTATGAAATACATTTAAACTGAGAGATTAATAGATGTTATTTCCTAAGGAGATCCTGGACATACAACTTGGTATCAGTCCTCAAAATGATCAGTTGCTGAATGGGACGGCAGTAGAAAATGGGCATCCAGTCCAACAGCATCCAAAGGAACCGCTAGAGCAGAAGAGACAGAGTTTAGGTGAAGACCCTGTGATTCTGTGAGTGTTAGACAGACAATTCATGACCAGTGGGTAATAGATGTAGTGTTCAATTTCATTTTTTACTTTATGCTGTGAAAGGAATTTATATATCAGATTAGTCAAATCATTGCCTATTTTATATATATATATTAGTAGCCTGAAACTTGCTCTTTGTTGGGTTACAAGTTAGTTTTTGCACTCCAACATCAGATTCTTCAATCTGGTAGCCAAACCTCTAGACTACAAAAAATCCTTTTTCCTTTTTAAAAAAATCATGTTAAGATTTTTGTGGCTTTAATATTGCCGTTTTCTGTAATTGCTACCAAAAATTAAGTCCTATTATGGGCTTAATCTCTTTTTTTTAATGCAGTTTTATTGAGATATAATCACGTAACAGAATCATTCAAATTGTGCAATCAGTTGTTCACATTGTCATATAGTTGTGCTTTCATCACCACAATCAAACTTTGAACATTTTCATTACTCCACAAAATAAAATTAAAATAAAAAAGAACATCCAAAATATCCCATTTCCCTCTTCCCCCATTGTTCATTTAATTTTTTTAATACAGTTTAATTGAGATATAGTCACACACCCTACAGTCATCATCCACAGTGTACCATCATCTACAGTGTACAATCAGTTATTCACAGCACTATCATACAGTTGTGCATTCATCACCAGAATCAATTTTTGAACCTTTTCCTTACTCCAAAATAAAAATGAAAGCAAAAAAGAACACCTAAATCCCACCCTATTCTTCATCTAATTTTTTTCCCCATTTTTCCACTCATCAGTCCATACACTGGATA
Source organism: Choloepus didactylus (assembly GCF_015220235.1). NCBI lineage: Eukaryota > Metazoa > Chordata > Mammalia > Pilosa > Megalonychidae > Choloepus > Choloepus didactylus. The sequence goes on from NC_051316.1 coordinate 99,244,833, forward strand.
AAGGGAGTAAGAGCCACAAGGTTTTCACAGTCACACAGTCACACAGTCACACTATGCAAGCTACATAGTTATACATTCGTCTTCAAGAATCAAGGTCACTGGGTTGCAGTTTGACAGCTTCAGGTATTTCTATGGGCTTAATCTTGAACTTTTTAGTTTATATGGCCTTAAATTAGCAGTATTTCAATTTCTTATTATAATTTTTGGAAAATGGGACTTTTTTAGTGACCTGATACTTTTGATGAATAAAGCCGTGCCTTTGCTATGAGCTCTGAAATTTTGATGAAACTTTTCTTAAGCATGCATGTTTACTCTAAAATTTTTCACTGAAAGCTAATTTGTTTTCAATGTCATTTCTCCCCCCCCCCACAGGGAGGAGCAAAAAACAGTTCTGCCAGTAACTTCTTGCTTTAGCCAGCCACTTCCAGTGTCCATTAATAATGCAAATTGCCTCTCCATCACCACATCTGTCAGTGTTGGCAACCTGATTCTGAAAACTCATGTTATGTCTGAAGATAAAAACGACTTTTTAAAACCGGTTGCAAATGGGAAGATGGTTAACAGCTGAAAGGAGGTTCATCTTTCAAATTTGTGACCACACCATGGAAGCATTTACACTAGCTTTTTATATATATATATATATAATATATATTATATAATGTATATTTTTTTTAAAAAAAAGATATTACTGGGGGCATCCATTTCCTGTGGACTCTTTGATACTTTAAGCCCTCTTGCATTAGCATTCTGAAAAAAAAAATTTACTTTACTAGGATAACATGTTCACTTTCCAGAAGTGATTGGAATTTGGACAACATTTAACTTAAGCTTCAAGCAGCTTTTTATGAGTTTGTAGCAATCCGGTGCAGTAACTGAGCCATTTCCTATTTTAAATGGCTTCTATAGAAAATTAACAACTCAGTTATTAAACTAGCAGGATCCTACAATGATACATCTAGTGAAAGTAGACTTAATTAACTTATTTATTTCTATTTTATGTTTCACTGAGAAAAAATTTCCATCTCATTCCAGCTGCTTTATTTATCTTTTGTCATGAGACTTTGCATGGATTTTTAAATTTTTTTTTTTTTTTTTTTTAATTTTTTACTTTGGAGAGTGAAGTTAGGCATTCTTATCATAGAATTTTACAGGGTTATACACTAGCTTTCTTTACTGCATTATATGTAGGAGTGTGGTGCAGTGCTTTTATCTGTAGTATTGAAATTTTGTTTTAATTTTCCATTTTTCAAGAATAGTTTCTGCTTTATTACTACTAACCTTTATACACAGGCTACTTGTTGAAGTAAGTAATTAAAAATATAACCAAGTGCCTAAGTCTTTCAGCTGATGTACTAGATATTAAATTCTTCTAAGTTATGCAGAATCGTTTTTACAATTTTGATAAATTATGCACTAATGTAATGGCCGTTTTTTAAATGCAGATTTAAGCCTGTACATTATTGAATCTGATGACTTGGCAAAAGAATCAGGTGCTTTCAGCTTTCTTGAGAAAACCCTGTATGGAGCGTTTGCACTGACTAACAAGATGGTATTGCTGGGTTTTTAATTTAAACTAATTAATTTGGATGTTCTCTGCATTATCTTGGTTAAATATTGTTTATTGTTACTTCATGTTCAGGTTTAATTTTGCTTGTTTTCTCATTGTTAGTTTGATAAGACTAGAAACCATGTGATAAGAGAGAACATTGGCTGAACTTTATTCACACTTTAAAACATGAATAATTTATGCCCTGCTAAAATGTGACTGAAAATTGTTTTGACTTGGCATATGAAAGTATGCATCAACCAGTCATGTCCAGGATTTGTGGGAGGTATTTTAATGAAGCCTAAATTTCAGTCAACATTTTGAAACCAAAAGCTGGGCACTCCTTCGTGGTGACCTTACCTACAGTTTGTCTGTTTTTCTCCTGTTTCTTTAAGATTAGTTTGACTTTTATTATTATTATTATTTTTTTAATTAACTTCTGTGAAGTTGTTTACTCTGAAAATTGTACTGGAATATTTTAAGCCAAGCTGATCTTTCACCAGGTGTACTGTATGTAAGGGCTTTTCCTGCTAGCAAGATGCTTAAACAGGATCATGTTATTGGTCGTCTGAGCTATTTAGTTGTTTTACAAAATCACAGCATTATATCAGATAAGGTTTTGATAAAAAGTTTTGTGCACATTTCCAGGGTGGGAGGGTTGATGTTTCCCTGAAATTTCTTGATCAGAATGAGTAAATACTGGTGTTTGATACCTGTCTTAATGAACATGCTCATAAGGTGACTGATAAGTTGTAAATATACCTGAGAAACAAAGGGGTAGTTTTGATATTCTGGTGTCAGTATGGAAGATCTTACACATTTATTTAATACTCAAGTGTATGAAGATGTTTGTTTGTAACATAACAGCACAGTAGCCTTGACTTAGTTTCATTTGGTTAGTACTGTAACTTTTGCCATGGCCAGTGCTCCCCATCCCTACAAAGACATTTTATTTATTTCACTCTGAAATGAATAGGAACAAGAGTTTTAAACCATGTTGCATTAACTTATTTCTGACATTATAAATTAGTCTAGGATGTTACAGGAACACGATTGTCATATAATTTATATCAGGACCTTTCTATAAATATGCGCTTATTACATTTGAAATGCTTCCAATGTACTTTATTTGCTGTTTGTAATTCCAAAAAGGATATGCAAACCAGTGTGTCTATTTCATGGATATTTAAATAGTGAGATCTTCCATGTTGAAGGTAATGTATTTTTTTTTAAGATTTTAAAATTGCTATTTTGTTACAAAATAGAGACCTATTAACAGTTTGAGAACTCCTTATGTGCCCTCAGGGAAAGAACCCTCTGTGCAACAGAACTACACAAAACATCTTCAGCACGTTCTGAGGGTGAATATATACTACATAAATTGATCTTGTGTATTTAACCATATCTTTTTAATTTTAAAATTGAAATTTTGAAACTTGGTTGTGCTCTGCTGGAAGGGGTTGGGATAAACTGCCTAGGTGTTTGCCTACTTACCAGTGAAATTACATTTGCATCAGTTGTCTGTATATACCTGCCAACTTAATGCTGGTCTTGCAGCAGGTGATCCCATAAAACAATACCTCCTTTTTCTTAAAAAATCACTCTTTCTCACTAACAACATAGGAACTGTTTCTGGGTTGGCATTATTTTGTATTGAATCGTTTTCCTGTGTGGTGGCCCCCTTCTGTTTGTCACATGAAGACATTTGTTCTCTGCCACTTAAGAGAGAGCAGATTATATGATCCTTCTTCAAAAGGGTTATCTACTAATGTCATAAAGGAAAAAGTTACAAATCAGACCTACATTATGGTTTTTTAAATTTGGGGGCATTTTTTGACGCTTTTATCAACACATTGTGATACACACATGCTTGGAATCAAAGGATATAAAACAATAGAAGAGGAAATTTATAATGTTGGTAACTAACATTGCATATGGTCTAATAATCAGGGAAAACTGGACTGCAGTCTGGAGAGCAGGAAAGGTGTGTTTTTGTTTTTTTTTTTTCTTTCTTTCATTCTTTTTGTTTGTGGTTTTTGCCCCCCCCCCCCCGCCCATTTCTAAGCCTCATTTCAAAGTCCATGTGCCTCATTCAGATACTGTAGACATAGTATCAGGAGTTCTCTTTTATGATCTCATTTCATTTTATGAATTCTGAGAAAGTTACATATGTATTTCTTCTAGTTGGTACCTGAACAAAGCAGAGTCCCTTGTCTTTGCTGCTATAACTTACTTTCAGTGGCATGTGATAAACCAGTGTCATGCATGAAAGTTATGCATTGTTAGTTTTTGAGAGAAGGTGGTTCATTAAGTCAACAACACCAACTTTTTTTTTTCCCTAGTAGCTATTTACTATAGTAAAAGAATAATAAATGAAACCTCCCATACTAGAACAGAAGTTTTCCAGTTGTATGGACCTACTCACTTTCACTCAAATTTTGAGTTGATGCTAAGTATATAAAGCACATCCAAATTTTATATACTGCCTTGAGAAAATTACAGGTTGCATAGCAATTTGTAGAAATTTAAAATGGGTCTTTTAAACATTTGAAAAAAATTGTTTTAAAAACCATCTAGCTTGCTTTTTGCAATTTAGATTGTGATTTAGATGTTAAAGCCTATGTTCTCTTGTTAATAGATTCAGTGTGTGATTTCCAGTTTGAATCTCAGTATTTCTTCCCTAGCTTCTTTCAGTCATTTTCTAAGCAGGTTGTCACCAGTATTGGTAACAAAACATTAAAGGGAAAAGTTGCATTGCAACTATATATTAGTTTCTTGTGTTTTAGTGAATGAAGAGTGTTGATGGGATCACTTATTAAAACTACTTCTACATAGGGACCCCTTCGGTAAGCAGAACACAAATGAACATGCTCGAGGAGTATCCCGTTTTCTGGATAAATTGAATAAATTTGCTGGTAACTTCCTTATACTAGCAGTTTCTTTGTATCCCTTTGCAGGCAAGGGAATACAAGGAGTCCAAGCCACAGATCAGAACACCCCACATTTGAGTGTAGTCTTATTTTTACTCCAAGAGCAGTTATTCCCCCCAAGTTTGAAATTAGCAGTTCTTTCTTTTTTTTTAATAAAAATTTAAAAATATCCCCAAACAGTTAGTAGAACACAGACACTGGCTGCACTTAGTACTGCCAAAAGCCAAGGTCATTTGCACATATGCCATCAATCTGTCAAGAATTAGGCCTCACATTATAACCCAAGGCATGGAAGTGCATGCATTCTCTTAGCTGGGCAAACAATTATACTGTAGTTGTGATACAACACATGTGGCTTTTATTCGTACTGCACATATCCACTGTACAGCCACTTGAGAGTATCGTGGTTAGCTTGCAGCAACTGCTGTCTGCATTTATACTGTTTATTGCATATTCTTTTCCCTGGAAGTGAAAGAGAAATGTTTTTCTTGTTGCATTGATTACATTTTATAAATTTGCTTAGCTGGAAAGTTTGGGAAAAGAGGCCTGTTTGTCAATTGTACAACCGATTGTGAAGCTCTAGTGTGAATATTTTTACGTCTGTATTAGACATTTTCTTTGCAAATCTATTGTTCGATTGAAATGTAAATGAAATTAAAGATGGTGTACACCCATCATGTAAAAAGAAGGCACCATCTCTAAGATGGATTTAATGCTCATTTTTAAGGCATATACTCAGCTTCTATTTAAAACTATAATTTAAAATAATTCTGTACAATGAAATGGGGAATATATATGGGAATAAATTCTATTCCATTTATTTCAATTTGAATTTCCAAATTGTAATGTTTCCCTTTGTGCTATAGGAATAGGATTACATGGGGGAAGGCTAGGATTTATAAGACCTGTGTATGGGGGGAGGGCAGAGATGAAACAATGAGGGTTGTGATGATAGTGAATAGCAAAGAGTGAATTCTGTGTGTTTTTGCTGTAGCACTGAAGTGAAGAGATAATTAGCTTTGGCTGTTCACAGAATAGAGCATCATGATTTTCAGTGTTAGAGAGAAAATTGATGGAAAAAGTTTGCAGTACTTGACATGTATTTGCATGCACAAAATAAAATTATTTGTCCACCTTAAATGTTTGTTTAGTGTCAATATTAAATTTATGGCATTTTTTATCTTGATTTTCTTGGTATATTTTTTGGTATACAAAGCTACCAGGATACTCCTTGAGTTGGGATTGAAATGATCACCTGCCTCATCCTTTTACCATCGGGAAGGATTTGAAAATGAATAGATTCAGGGAGGTTGAAATGCCCCTTCATTCTGTCAGTCACTCACTTCATTAATTAAATGTAGAGCATTTTCTATGAGGGAGAAGAGGATGTAGATAATGCTACGAGTTCACAGTCCACTGCAGAAAATAGGACAAATAACTAGTACAGAACATTGTATGAGATGAAGTAGAAGACAGTTCTCTGGGGGCTCAGAATATGAGAAGAGAACAGCCTGAGTGGATCTGGACACCATTTTCACTGGCTCTTGAGTAGGTTTATGCATTCCCTCATGTGGCATATTTAAGCCTTTATCTGTGCTTCACATTAAGGTTAAAGGTCTTTAGAAGCTCACAGTATGGAACATTGGAAGGACAAATTTGAATAACCAGCTCGGTGAGTTATGTTCTAATAGAGTGTATGGATACTCCAAAAGGGAAATTATGGGGCGGGTAGGAGTGGAGTGTTGAACCAGAGGAGGTACTTCTCTCAGAAATGACTTCTGACTAGGATTTATAGGCTGAATAAAATTTTACCAACTAGAGATTAGGGGAGGAAATACCCTGAGCACCTACCCTGTCTTCACAGCAATCCACTCTATGTTAACAGTCCTTCACTGCAGATACTATGGTCCTTTTTTTTTTTGAGATTTTTTTTGAGATGTTTAAGTAACTTGCCCAAGTCAACATACCTAGAAGTAGTGGAGTCAGAATTTTGGTTCAAGTCTGCCCTCTTTCCACCTCAGAGGGGAAGGTTGTGGTGTATGGAACTTAAATTTAACCATAAGTGGTACAATGTAAGGGGTATTTCAGGAACAGTAATTTACTCAGTAATAATATAAATAGCTAACTCTTAGAGCATTTACTATGTTCAGCCATAGTTCTAAGTGTTGAAGATATATTATAAATTTAGGTACCATCATTATCACCATTTCATAAATGATAAAACTGGGGCAGAGATCTTAGAGAATTTGCCCAGGGTTATAAAGCTAGAAGGAGTAGATAGGGACCATCTATGAAGGACATTGAATACCACACAAAGAGACTACTAGGGAATCTTGGAAGTTAAAAAGTCTAAACAAGCTTGTGGTTTTAGAAAGATTGCTTTGGCAGCGGTCTGAAAAGCAAAGCTGAGATTTAACAAGCTAAAAGCCCAGGTCAGCAATCTAGGTGAGAAGTGTTGAGAACATAGCCAAGTGGGGATGGAGGGAAAGAGGTGGATTTGAAAGGCAGGAGAGAGCAGTTACCAGAATTTCTTGTTACTTGCACATAGGGAGTATATTAGACATCTACACTTTATGGTGGGTTAGATTTAGCTGAGAATACTGGACACTTGCTGAAAAGAGACATATTTGTGAAACCCTGGAGTAAGTGACTATTGAGAAAAACCATGGATAGTTGATCCAGGCAAAGGAGAGGAAATTTAATGAAGGATCTAAAATTACAGGAAGAGTTTATTTCCTTTATAGTTAATACCTACTGAAATAATTACTATGCACTTTTAACGAAGACTTATAAGATTTTTTTTTTTTTTAAATAATTGAAAGCTCCATAGTGTAGTGGTTCCCAAACATCTACTTGTTACAGTCCCCTGGAATTTAAAAAATTCCAAAGTCTGTTCAGTGTATGGGGGGGGGGGGTATGGGATGTTTTGGATGTTCTTTTTTACTTTTCATTTTTTTTTTTTTTTGGAGTAATGAAAATGTTCAAAAATTGATTGTTGGGATGAAAGCGCGACTATGATGATACTGTAAACAACTGTACACTTTGGATGATTCTGTGGTATGTGAATATATCTCAAAACTGCATAAAAATACTATATTAAAAAAAAAATCCAAAGCCCAGATCACTCCCCCAGACTAATTAAATCACAATCTCAGAGTGGGACTAAGGCGTCAGTACTTCTGAAGCTCCGTAGGTGTTTCCAGTGTGCAGTAAAGTTTGGGAACCATACTTGTCCTTAGCACAGGTGCATCAACTAGTATCCATCTTCAAATGTCCAGGCATTGAGTGATTCCTTTAGCAAATATATTTTGAGAGCCTACTATGTACCAGGCATTAGGGATAGAGGATACAGGAGTGAACTAGTCCCTAATTCATGAAACTTGCGTTATAGTTGGAGGGACAGACAAGAAGTAAGTAAAAGCTGTATTTAGATAATGAAAAGTAATACAACCAGCATGGAGATAATCAACTAAATGATGAGATTGTGTAAGGTGGAGCTGGTAATTCTCAGCATTGTGGACTGCTTTATTTTTTATTTTTTATAATTCAATTTTATTGAGATAACGTTCACATACCATGCAGTCATACAAAGCATACAAGCAATTGTTCACAGTATCATCATACAGTTGTGTGTCCATCACCAAAATCATTTTTTTAACCTTTTCATTATGTGGACTGTTTTAGATAGGGCAGTCTACTGAGTATCTCTATTTGTATCTCTAATAGACACCTTAAACTTAACATGACCAAATTTGGGTTTCTGGTATTCCCTCCCTCCCCAAATTATACCTCCTCCTCCAAGACTTCCCCGTCTCAGTTAGTTCCCCTTGACTACTCCTGTGCACACTTAGTCCATCAGCAAATAACTGCCAACTCTACCTTCAAAATATATTCCAAATTTGACCACTTCTCACCATATAGGTCCAAGCCACAATCATCCGTCACCTAAGTTGTGATAGATTCCTGTTCTCTCTGCTTCTGCCCTTTTCTCCTTTTGATCTCATTTCACCACAGCAGCTAGAGTGATCCTGTTAACAGTAAAATCTGAACATTTCAGTCCGCTGCTCAAAACCCTTCTAATGCTTCTCTTCTTACTCAGAGTAAAAGCCTGAGTACTTTGCTTACTATGCTCCAGCCATACTGGCTATTTTGATGTTCTTCAGCACACCAGGCATGCTCCCATCTTAGGGTCTTTACACTTCTGTTCTCTAAGGCTAGAAGGCTTTTCGTGCCCCCGTAGGATAACTTCATGACTACATCTCTCACTTTCCTCAGGTTTTTCTTTACTCAAAAGTCAACCTCAATGAGAGTAGGATGGGAAATAATGGGAGGGGGGATGCTATTTAAAATGATATTTAAAGCCATGGAAATAGATAGGATTAATTGAATTGGTTTTTTTAACTTTATATTTTGAAATAATTATAGATTCATAGGAAGTTGTGAACACAGAATGGAGAAGACCCATGGACCCTTCATCCGGTTTCCTCAAGTGGTAACATCTTACCTAACTATAGTACAATATCCAAACCAGGAAATTGATACTGGTACAATCCACAGAACTTATTCATATTTCACTGGCTTTACATGCCCTCATGTGTGTGTGTGTGTGTGTGGTTATATGGAATTTTGTCATGTGTAGAGTTGTGTAACCACCATGAAGATACAGAATTGTTCTGTCACCTTAAAGATCCCTCAGGCTACTCCTTTATAGTCATGCCCACTCTCCTCCCCCATTCTCCCATTCTTAATCACGGGCAACCACTAATGTGTTCTTCATTTATAATTTTGTCATTTCAGGGATGTTGTATAAATGAAATTGTATGGTCTGTAACCTTTTGAGACTGACTTTTTTCACTCAGCATAATTTCTTTGAGATCCATTCAGATTGTGGCATGTGTTAACAGTTTGTTGCGTTTTATTGCTGAGTCGTAATACCATAGTATGGATATACCACAATTTGTTTAACATTCACCCATTGAATGGTCATTCTGGTTATTTCAAAATTTTGACTATTACAAATAAAGCTGCTATGAATATTTGTATACATGTTTTTGTGTGGACAATTTTGAAGTATTTTTTGAGCAAATGAATTGGCATATTTTGTCTACCTGTGAAGGTAGTTAGTACCTCAGAATATAAGACCTTAAATGAAATGGACAAATTCCTTGAAAAAATAAAACTTACCAAAACTGATGTAGGATGAAAAGACAAATTGGAATAAACCTTGTACTAGTTTTCTATTGTTACATAACAAATTACCCCAACACTTAGTGGCTTAAAACAACATGTATTATCTCACAGTTGCTGTAGATCTGGATGTGGCTTAGCTGGGTCCTCTGCTCAGGGCTTCTCAACTAGGCAGCAGTTAAGGTGTTGGCCAGGACTGCAGTCATCTCAAAGCCCAACAGGGAAGGATCTGCTTCCAAGCTCACGCCCATGATTGTTGGCAGTATGCAATTCCTCAGGGAACCTTGGAATGAGGGTCTCAATTTTTTGCTGGCTGTTGGTTGGAGATTGCCCTCAGTTTCTTGCCACATGAGCATCTCCATAGGGCAGCTCCCAATAGGTTAGCTTGCTTCATCTGAGCAGCAAAGTAGAAGAGCCCGAGAGAAAGCTAGCAAGAAAAAAGTCACAGCCTTTTACAACCTAACCTTGGAAGTGACATACCATCATTTTTGTCGTGTTCTGTTCTTCAGAAGCAAGTCACTAGTTTCAGTCCACAGTCAAGGGGAGGGGATTCCACAAGGGCATGAATACCAGGAGGTGGGGATCATTAGGAACTATATCAGTCTGGTCAATCAGGAGATAGAAACCACACGGTGGGTTAAACAGGGAAAGTTAAATATAAAGAATTATTAAACTAAATGACTGTAGGATAAAAGGAAATTCCATATGGAATGCTATGCCTGAGGGAGGGTACCTAAGGAAAGACAAACTTGGAAGGGAGCCCCTTTGCCAAGGCTGGGACCTCATTAGAGCCCACTGGACAGCAGAGAAGTCTGCTAGCTTGCCTAGGCCAGAACTAGTTGCTGGCAAGCAGGAAGCAGCCCCCAAGCCTGGAGGCGAACTGTGCAGGGACCTGCAGAGGGAACTGTGGCTCCAGCACTGATAGGCCTTTGGGTGTCAGTGCAGACAGGAGGCCTTCAGTATACCGATTTCCATGTCAAGGGCCATGGGAAGATTATTGCTAGGGCAGACCAAGGTTGCAAGGTCACCAAGAGGCCACATGTGCTGGATACCTGGCTGAGAAGAACTCTGCCAGATATGCTTACATCCACATCACTGCAGCAGTTTAGAGACAGCAGGAAAACTCCACCTCCTGCAATGCCTCTCTAGCACCCTCTACCGCTGATCATTGTGCTCACTACAAAGGAGAGATGCTTAAAGGAATTCTGCCCATTATTGCAGAGCATATTTTGGAGAGTGAATTGGGAGCTGAGGTAATAATAATTGGCACAGGAGCCATTTCAGACATTGCCTACCACAACCCTATCTCTATTAAAGAAATTGAATTTGCTATTAAAAATCCTCCCACATAGAAAACTCCTGACCCAGTTATTTTCACAAGTGAATTCTATTAAACATTTAAGGAAGAAATAATACCTCTTTTATGGAAGCTCATTCAGAAAATGGAGGAGTTGTTGGGCCGGTTTGGATATATTATGTCTCCCAGAAAAGCCATATTCTGTAATGCAGTCTTGTTGGGGCAGACTGATTAGTCTGTGAATTAGAATAGAACCTGTGATTAAATTATTCCCATGGAGGTGTGGACCCCATGCATTCAGGGTGGGTCTTGATTAGTTCACTGGACTACTTAAGAGAGCTCCAGAGCTGACCCAGATGATTGCTGATGTTGGAGATACTTTGGAAATGCAGACAGAAAGACATTGGGAGATGCTAAGCTAAGAGATGAAGCCCAGAGTTTGCCCCAGAGAAACTAAGAAAGGACCCCCAGATGCTTAGAGAGAAATGCAACCCAGGAGTAAAGGACCAGCAGATGACACATGCCTTCCCAGCTAACAGAGGTGTTCAGGGTGCCATCGGCCATTCTTCAGTGAAGGTATCCTGGTGTTAAAGCCTTAGTTTGGACAGTTTTATGGCCTCAGAACTGTAAATTTGTAACCTAATAAATCTTTATAAAAGCCAGTCCATTTCTGGTATTTTGAGTAATGGCAGCATTAGCAAACCAGAACAGATTTTGGTACCAGAGAAGTGGGGGGGGGGGTGAATTTGCAAATACCAAATGTGTTGGAACAGCTTTTTAAATGGATAAGGTGAAGATTCTGGAAGCATTGTGAGGAGCTTGATAGAAAAGGCCTAGATTGCTTTGAAGAAACTGTTGGTAGAAATATGGACTCTAAAGATACTTCTGATGAGGCTTTACACAGAAATGATGAATGTGTCATTGCCAACTGGAAGAAAGGCAATCCTTTTTTTAAAGTGGCAGAGAATTTGGTAAAATTGAGTCCTGGTGTCAGATGGAAGGCAGAAATTGAAAGCAACAAGCTGGGATACTTAGCTGAAGAGATCTCCAAATTAAATGTGGAAAATGCAGCCTGGCTTCTCTTTGCAGCTTATAGTAAAATGTGAGAGGAAAGAGATAAGCTGAGAACTGAATGTTTGGGTTCAAAGAAACCAGAAATTGATGGTCTGGAAAACTCTGGGCTTCCAGAAAGTGATACCCAAAGGCTACAGTCCCATGTGGGCATGTAACGAAACCTGGTATCACTCAGCCATTTCAGTATAAGCCAGGATTGGAGATGGAGTTATCTAGAAAGGATTTGTGGAAAGTCCTGTTGTCTGATGGTTTTGGCCCCTGTATGCTGCATGCCAAGCCAACAGGTTTTTTGTGTGAGATCTGTATAAATGGAACCACTGCCAGTCTGGGCTAAAAGGGAGAGAAAAGGGACAGGTTGAAGGACAAATTTCTTCAGAAAAGGTGGAACTATGGAAGCCAAGGTCTGAAGCCAAGAAATCTAGGCAAAGAGAGCAGAGCAACTCATGCATGTGGAAAGGGTGAATTTGCCCCAGAGGCAGAAGGCAGGCAGGAGGGAAATTCTCAACTAGGTGTTTTGTTTTGTTTTGTTTTTTTAATAGCAACATAACCCTGGCACCAAAACCTGCACAATGACTATAAAAATAAAAAGAAAACTACAGATCCATATATCGCATGAATGTAGATGAAAAACTCCTTAACATTTTAGCAAATCCAGCAATATACACACACACACACACACACACACACATAAAGTTTAATACATATGTCCAATTAGGGTTTATCCCAGGAAGGCAAGTTGGTTTAGCATTTGAAAATCAGTGTAATGCACCATATTAAAAGAATAAAGGTGATTATAAAGTCTCAAGAATTAATGGAGCTCCATTCTTATTGGCTTATGGAGAATAATAAGCATTTGTATAATGTAAAATAAGAGAAACTCAAGTGTCTCTTAAAATGAAATTTTACTCCTTGCATTTTAAATCAGTGAACTGTTTAAAGAAAAATGTATTTACTAAATATATTATTACTAAATCTATGAAAGCAAAGAGTCTTTCTAATTTCCTCAGATGCACTGATCAAAAATGTGAAAAATTTAATGCCAGCTTGTTAAAGAAAATCCATCATCTGAAGAAAGTTTCAGAAAACAAAATTAAAGCCCATACTGAGGATGACATTTTAAAACTTAAAAAAAAAAAAAAAAGCATCTGACTTTTATATAATGAAGCAGCCCTTACTGTTTTAATCTTCTGTTTTAATCTTCTTTAATACAATAAAAATAGTAGTTTAATCTGGCTTCTAAACATGCAGTCTGATTTCAACAAACTGCCCCACCTCCAGGAAGGAAGGGAGGGAGGGAGGAAAAGACCACTTGTATTGCTTGATGTCATTCAAAACCATCTCTAGACTTTTAATATTTACATAAAAAAAATAACCCAAGTAACAGGGACAAATTTTTACTTAATTTACAAAAATATTGTTGGAATTTTTTTTACATGAAAAACTCAGTGGAAGATCAAATCTTGTTTTATCTTTACAATAACTGGAAACACTGTAAGAGTAAAGCAAGCATTAGAACCCCTGCCTTAAGGCATTAAAACATTTTTATATGAATTTCATTCAGTTATTTCAAAGCTTTAAATATGTTTTAATACTAGTTTGTAAATATTTTGATTGGATTTAGATTTTCCCTTGCTAAATAACTAATGCTTTAACAGTTACAAAACAGCTTATGGATTTTCTCACTAGGGAGCGCCTTCAGTACACTCTAAAGATAAACAAACAAAAATCTCACATTACTGGTAGACTACTTTGAAAACTATAAATTATACATGGTACTCTCATTAAACAAAAACTTCATTATCCTATCATTCCAAAATTCCAAATGAGTGATCCTCTTGGCTATTGTAATGTTTCAGTCATATTCCCAACAGATGCATGCTGCATTCCCAAATATCAATTTCAGGTATTCTTACCACACAGAAAAAAACTATTCTTAAACTCTCGAACATACACCCATGAGGACATATATCCCAGTATGAATATGGGTAAGGTCCTACAATCTAAATATCCAGTCTCAGTATCTGACTCCAAGTCTGTCTAAAAGGCCTCCCAAAACAGACAACCTCCAGAAGTAGATAGCTTCCTGCCAAGATTCTACAAATAAAAAAGACGACCAGTGACAGGGACTTTTAGTTTCTTCCCTGAGATATAGAGAGCCAGAAAAGAGGATTGCACCCACTTTTATAATGAAAAAGAAACAGACTAACTTCAAATTCATTATTTTTTTTTCTGGACTCATCTATGGTGGCTTGGAGCTATGTACCCCCCAAAAAATGTTCTTAATCCATTCCTGTGGCTGTGAACCCATTGTAAATAGGATCTTTTGATGAGGTTACTTCAGTTAAGGTGTGGCCCAATTGAATCTGGATGGGTGTGCCGGTTTGGATATATTATGTCCTCTACAAAGCCATGATCTTTTAATCCAATCTTGTGGGATATCTGGATTTGGTTGTTACCATGGACATGTGACTCACCCAACTGTGGGTGATACTTTTGATTAGATTATTTCCATGGAGGTGTGGTCCCACCCACTCAGCATGGGTCTTCATTAGTTAACTGGAGTCCTTTAAAATGAACCATTGGAGATTTGAGGAGTTGGAAGAAGATGGTGGCATAGAAAGGAGTGGAAGCTAGTTAGTCCCCCTGGAAAACTAATAAACCACTAGTAACAACTAGTAAATAATCCAGAATAACTGCAGGGGGACAAACGTGACTGTCCACTCATCATACACCAACCTGAATTGGGAGGAACGCCTGAGAGCACAGCATAAAATCTGTAAGTAAAAACTGCATGCTTAAGCCAAGAGCCCCTCCCCCACAGCAGCCCAAACTGCAAAGCCTTGCTGTGCTAGAGAGCAGCACTCTCTGAACAAGCAAATATACCTCAGCCCAGCTCCAACTGAGATTTTAATTAAGAAACGTGGACTGCTCAATACAAGCTACAAATCCCCAACAAGCAGACAGAGGTTTTTGGTGATGACTGACCTTGGAGAGCTGGAGGACCTGTCTGGGAGGGAAGGGGAGCCCAGAGGACCAGGTGCTATCTCTGGCTGAAGGGTGCAGCTGACGGTGGCCACAGACTGGCCCTGAAGGGGGACTTTCTGTTCCTTTTTTGGCTCAGTGGAGAAAGCCTCAGCCATTTTCAGTTCCCAGTGCTCTGACCAAGCCAAGGGTGGAGATAGCAGAGTCAGAGAGACTATTCAAATGCAAATGATACGACCCCAGAGGGTGCATCTTCCCTAAGAGGAAAGAGGTGGGGCCCAGCTCTACTACCAGCCTTCTATTCAGAACCAGACCCCAGAGCGTGGAAGAAAACAGCCACGGACCACACCTCCTTAAACCAGTCTGGAGCTACAGGCTGACAGGCACCACCTGCTGGGCAGAAAAGCACAGTGACTTGAGGCCTCACAGGGTGTATCAATCTTCTAAGACACCCTCAGGGAAACTGGATACTACTGCCTCTTTCCAAGACCTGAACCCATTCGGGCCTGGGAAAACCTGATTGGGGTAACCAAGGCAATCAGATGCCTAGATAACAGAAAACTACAACCTACACTAAGAAAAATAAAGTTTGACCCAGTAAAAGGAACAAACTTACACTTCAACTGAGATACAGGAATTTAAACAACTAATGCTAAATCAATTCAAAAGGTTTAGGGAAGATATGGCAAAAGAGATGAAGCATATAACGAAAACACTGGGCATACGTAAGGTAGAAATCAAAACCTCAAAAAAACAACTGGCAGAATCTATGGAAATGAAAGACACAACACAAATGATGAAAGACATAATGGAAACATACTTTGGCAGATCTCAAGATACAGAAGAAAACACTCAGGAACTGGAGAACAAGATACCTGAAAGCCTACACAAAAAAGAACAGAGAAAGGATGGAAAAATATCAGCAACATCTCTGGGAATTGAATGACAACATGAAACACAGGAATGTACATGTCATGGATGTCCCAGAAGGAGAAGAGAAGGGAAAAGGGGCAGAAGCAATAATAGAGGAAATAATCAATGAAAATTTCCTATCTTTTATTAAAAGACATGAAATTATGGATCCAAGAAGTGCAGTATACCCCAAACAGAATAGATCTGAATAGGCCTACATCATGACATTTAACAATCAGATTATCAAACGTCAAAGATAAAAGAGAATCCTGAAAGCAGAAAGAGAAAAGTGATCTGTCACATACAAAGGAAGCTTGATAAGACTATGTATGGATTTCTAGTAGAAACCATGGAGGCAAGAAGGAAGTGGGGTGACATATTTAAGATACTGAAAGAGAAAAACTACCAACCAAGAATCCTGTATCTGGCAAAACTGTCCTTCAAATATGAGGGAGAGCTTAAAATATACTCTGACAAACAGACAATGACAGAGTTTGTGAACAAGACACCTGTTTTACAGGAAACACTAAAGGGAGCACTACAGACAGAAAGGAAAAGACAGTGAGAGGTTTAGAACACAATTTTGGGAGATAGTAGCACAGCAATGTTAAGCACACTGAACAAAGATGACTGTGAATATGGTTGAAAGAAGAAGGTTAGGAGCATATGGGACACCAGAAGGAAAGAGGAAAGATAAAGTCTGTGACTGTATAACTCAATGAAACCTAGGGTGCTCAACAATTGTGATAAAAAGTACAAATATGTTTTTACATGAGGGAGAACAAATGAATGTCAACATTGCAAAGTGTTAAAAATAGGGTGGGATTGGGGGGAAAATACAATCAATGCAAACTAGAAACTATAATTAACAGAAACATGGTAGTATGCTTCCTTTAATGTAACAAAGGCAATATACCAAAGATAAATGCATATGGGTGGGGGGACATAGGAGAGGGATATGGGACTCTTGGCATTGGTGATGTTGTCTGACTCTATTCTACATTGGTTTAATGCTATTGTGCCAGTTTGAATGCATTATGTCCCCCAAAACACCATTATCTTTGATGTAATTTTGTGTGGGCAGATGTATCAGTATTGATTAGATTGTAATTCTTTGAGTGTTTCTATGGAGATGTGACCCACCCAACTGTGGGTGATGACTCTAATTGCATAGTTTCCTTGGAGGTGTGGCACCACCCGTTCAGCATGGGCCTTGATTAGTTTACTGGAGCACTATATAAGCTCACACAGAAGGAGAGAACTTGCTATGGCCAAGAGGGACACTTTGAAGAATGCACAGCGGCTGAGAGAGGAACTGCAGTTTACAGAGACATTTTGGAGACGGCCTTTGAAAGCAGACTTTTGCTCTGGAGAAGCTAAGAGAGGACAAACCACCCAAGAGCAACTGAGATTGACATTTTGGAGAGAAGCTGAAGCCTAGAGAGGAATGCCTTGGCAGAAAGCCATTTTGAAACCAGAACTCCAGAGCAGACACCAGCCATGTGCTTCTCAGCTAACAGAGGTTTTCCAGACACCACTGGCCGTCCTCCAGTGAAGGTACCCAATCATTGATGCGTTACCTTGGACACTTTATGGCCTTGAGACTGTAACTGTGTAATCAAATAAACCCCCTTTTATAAAAGCCAGTCCATTTCTGGTGTTTTGCATTCCAGCAGCTTTAGCAAACTGGAACAGCTATCTTTGCTTTTGTTGCTTCCTAGCTGTCATGTTTTTGTTTTTTTTTTTCTCTTTTGTCTTTCTACCTTCTTTGACTCTTCCTCCTTCTTTGTGGAAGAAATGGAGATGTCCTCATATAGATAGTGGTGATGGTGGTGAATCATAAATACATGACTACACAGGGAACTATTGAGTATTTACTTAGGACAGAATGTATGGTGTGTGAATAATACCTTCTTTAAAAAATGGGTTGATGAAGAAATCTTGAGGGCACTATATTGAGTGAAATAAGGCAGAGACATAAGGACAAATATTCCATGGTCTCACTGATATGAACTAATTATAATATGTGAACTCATAGGCATGAAATATGTTACCAGGATATAGAACGAGGCTAAAGAATGGGGAGTAGTTGCTTATTATGAACAGAATGTTCAACTAGGGTGAACTTAAATGTTTGGAAGTGGACAGAGGTGATGGTAGCATGTTATAAGTATGACTAACAGTGCTGAATGGTCTATGAATGTGGTGGAAAGGGTAAGCTCAGAGTCACATATGTCACCAGAAGGAAAGTTGGAAGTTAAAAGATGGGAATGTATAAAACAGTGAATCTGGTGGTGGACAATGTCCGTGATTAACTATGCAAATATTAGAAATCTCTCCCATGAACTAGAGCAAATGTATGACACTATAACTAGAAGTTAGAAATAGATGGGCATATAGAAAAAATATATACCTATTGCATATATTGTATTTTAACATTCTTTCATCAACAGTAACAAATGTAGTATACCAATACTATGAATCAGTAATGGAGGGGGTGTGTGGTTAGAGTATGGGAGGATTTGAGTTTCCTTTTTTTTGTCTTTATTTCTTTTCTGGAATAATGAAAATGTTCTAAAAATTGAAAAAAAAATAATTGTGCTGATGGATGCACAACTGTATGATGGTACTGTGAGTAGCTGATTATACTCTTTGGATCTTTGGATAATTGTATGGTATGTGAACAATCTCAATAAAAAAATTTTTTTGAAAAAAAAAAAAAAGAAACCATCACAGGCCAAGACTGCTGCTAATAGTAAGAGAGGACAAAGTGCCCCAAGAGCAGCAGCTGAGAGAGACATTTTGGAGACAGCCATTGAAAGCTGATGCTTGGAGATGCAGACAGAAGAAGAATGTTTGGAGATGCTAAGAGACGCTAGCCCAGAGTTTGCTCTAGAGAAACTAAGAGAGGACCCCTAGACAGTTAGATGCACCAGAGCTGAAGAGGCTGAGAGAGACAAGCCTAGAGACATTTTGGAGAAAGCCATTTTGAAATGCAAACTGGGAAGAGCAGATGCCAGCCATGTGCCTTCCCAGCTGACAGAGGTGTTCTGGATGCCATCAGCCATTCTTCAGTGAGGGTATCTTCTTGTTGATGTCTTAGTTTGAACACTTTTATGGCCTTAGGACTGTAAATTTGTAACCAAATAAATGCCCTATATAAAAGCCAATCATTTCTGGTATTTTGCGTAATAGCAGCATTAGCAAACCAGAACAATGTGTCTTAATCCTATTACTAGAGTACTTTATATGCAGAATGAAATTCAAACACATATATCAAGAAAGGCAGGGGAAGAAGCCAGAAGTCCACAGAATCCAGAGAAGCCAGGAGAAGCTGCTATGTATACTTCTACATGACAGAAAAGCCAGGGACCAAGAATCACTAGCAGCCAACTCCAGAATGCCACGACTTCTGAGAGAAAATACCCCCTTTATAACACCTTGATTTTGAACTTCTCCTAGCTTCAAAACTGAGCCAGTAAATTCCCATTGTTTAAACCAACCTATTGCATAGTATTTACTTTAGAAGCCAGGAAACTAAAACACTTGGTTATCAGAGAAACGAAAATAAACAATGAAATTTCACTTTGTAAGATCGGAGAAGTGAGGCAGTGGTTGGAAAGGGATGGGGAGTAAAGTGAGGGCTTCCTTTTTTAAAATTTAATTTTGGAACAGAATTGATAATACCTTCAGATGACTAAAAATTACATATATAAAGTTATATATGAAAGGTCTCCCTCCCACTCCTGAATTCCATCTGCCCAAGCAAAGGTAATGATTTCATTTAGTGTATATTCTTCCACACTTTCTTCATGCATATATAAGCAAGTAAGAATGCTATTTGCCCCCATTTTTATGCAAACAGGAGACTAATACATACTGTTTTCCACCTTGCTCTTTTTTTTTTCTTTTAACTAAACAAGATATCCATTCAAGTGTATCTATAGGATGAACTTCCAAAAGTGGAATTGCTGGGTCAAAGAACATGTTTTTGCAATATTGGTATTTCTCAATTACCATCTGTTCTGGTTTGCTAATACTGCCATATGCAAAATACCACAAATGGATTGGCTTTTATAAAAGGGGTTTATGTGGTTACAAATTTACAATCCTAAGGCCATAAAACTGTTCAAACTAAGACATCAACATGACGATACTGTCTTAGTTTGCTAATGCTGCAGAATGCAAAACACCAGAGATGGATAGGCTTTTATAAAACAGGGGTTTATTTCGCTACACAGTTACAGTCTTAAGGCCACAAAGTGTCCAAGACAACACATCAGCAACTGGGCACCTTCACCGGAGGATGGCCAATGGCGTCCGGAAAACCTCTGCTAGCTGGGAAGGCAGCCGGCATCTGCTCCAAAGCTCTGGCCCCAAAACAGCTTTCTCCCAGGACGCTCCTCTCTAGCAAGCTTGCTCTTCAAAACATCACTCCCAGCTGCACTCAGTTCCCTCCCCCTGAGTCAGCTCATTTATATAGCTCCACCAATCAAGGCCCACCCTGAATGGGCGGGGCCATGCCTCCATGGGAACATCTCATCAAAATCATTACCCACAGCTGGGTGGGGCACATTCCAAGCAAATCCAACCATCACCAAAACTTCTGCCCCACACAAGACCGCAAAGATAATGGCATTTGGGGGACACAATACACTCAAACCAGCACAGATACCTTCACTGAACAATGGCCAATCATGTCTGGAGTGCCTCTGGCAGCTGGGAAGGCATGTGGCTAGCATCTGCTGATCCTTTGCTCCTGGGTTCTAGTTGCAAAGTGACTTTAACCAACATTTCTATGGGCTTGTCTCAGCTTAGCATCTCCTGTGCATGTAAGCATCTGGGTTCCTCTCAGCTTCTCCATAGCAAAGTGTGCTAGCACCTCCAAATGTCTCCAAGTATCTCTCAGCATCTCTGTCTGCTCCCAAGCATCTGGGGCATTTTAACTTACTCTGTTTTCCATGCGAGCTCTCTTTAAATGACTCCAGTGATGTAATTAAGACCCACCCTTAATGGGCAGATCCACACTTCCATGGAAATAATTCAGTCAGAGGTTCCACCCTAATCAACAGACTAATCAATCTGCCCCCGCAGGATTGCATTAAAGAATATGGCTTTTGTGGGGGTCATAATAGATTCAAACCAGCACACCATCCATAGAAGTTGTATCAATTTACACCCTCGCCGGCAATCAGTGTATCCTACACAGTGTCACTGAGTGCAATATTGACTTTTAGATTTCTAACAATCTGAAAGTTGGTAAATAGCATCATAATGGGTCTTTTTTTTAAAAGATAAGAACTATGAAAGCATATTAATTTGCTGTAAAAAGACAACCTGATAATGCAAGAGAGGAGACAATTGCAGGAGCAGAGTCCTTCACTAGGCTAGAGGAATGGGATCCCCTGTTTTAGTGGGGTCATTTAATAAGTGCAGATGTGTGTCTGTGTGGGCAGTGGTTTGGTACATTTGGGGGTGGGAGCAAGTGCAATTCTCTTCTGATTGCTTCTATTTATCAGGTGAAGTACAAATCAAGGTCATCAGCTGAGTCGAGGGAGAGGAGGAAATGTTGAAGATTTGAGATGAGGTGTAAGAGTAATCTACCCAGGGAAATGTAGGATTGTTAGGCAGCACCAAGGGCCTACTCAAGGATTAAAGTCATAAATCTAATGTGAATTTTGAAGGACAAGGAGCAACCACCAAGGAGGGAGAGACCCTCTCCCCCACTTTCCACTTCAGGATTATGTGAGTAAAAACAAAATTAAAACAAAGCATTAACTGTACATTCATTTAACAAATATTTATAGGGATCTCCTATGCAGAGGCACTGTAGCAGGATGCCAGCTGTGTCACTTAAAGCACATCAAAAGTCTGCTTGTTCACATGAGCCTGCTATTCAAGTCTGCTGTACACCCAAAGGTGCTTAATATAAGTTTATTCACTCTGCAAACAAAAATACAAAAAGTCACCATTGGATCTCCTTGGATGTATGGTCCTTAAATTTGGAGGGACTTCTGATCCCCTTGATAACCTCAACAAACAGCTTCTCGGAAAAATATGCACATGCACAAATTTGCAGACAATTTTCAGGGGGTCCTAGAACTATAAATGAAGAGCATCTAACCCAAATTAGAGCCCTATTTTAAACAGTGTGTCTTCCTAGTATATTTTAGATGATTCAACTTTCACAGCTTTCTATGAGCTACTTCATGGTTGCATATTGGACACCTCAATAAGAATTCAGGGATTAGACCTTTTTAAAAATATCTGAATTTGAAATACTTTTAGATTTTAAAAAAGTTGCAAAACTAGTATAGAGTTCCTTACCCAGAAGTCCCAAAGGTTAACATTTTACATAATCATAGTGTGAGAAACAAGCAGTATTCCTAAAAGAAATATACGCTCACCCAATTGTGGAGAAGAAAATAATTTATTCACAATCTTGCAAGAACGGGCACCCAACCAAAATGTGGGGGGGTTGGTGCACAGAACAATAGACCCAGCAGTATTTATTCCCTACACCTAACGGCAAGTCCCTGCCCTGTTTCTCCAGTGGCTGGATACTTCAGAGGTTACAGTCTATTGCACAAGCCTAACTAGCCCACCCAAATTTGAAACATGCAGCCAGCCCAAATTGGAAACATTTGAAAAAAGTCTCCTGCGAAAACTTGAAACATTTGAAACAAGTCTCCACCCCTCTCCTTTGTTCTTTAACTGCAGCGCCAGTCTGAGCTAGTTTGGTAACAACTTATGAAGCTATTTTAGGAATCTCTACCCACCTCCGCCACCCAGTCTCCACCTTGCAAGGACAGTAGGTGGATAAACAGGAGGACCAGCCACCAATTATACCTTGGCTTCTTGACCCTCTGCCGTTTCCCTGAGCTGCCGCCACCCTGTGTGAAAACTAAACTTAATCTAATTCTCACAATAGTACAATTATCGAAGTTATTGATACAGTACTAACATTAGTTAATAGGCCTTATTTAAATTTTGTCAACTGTCCCACTCTTGTCCTTTTTTGTGTTCCAGAATCCAATCCAGAAGTTCACATTGTGTTTGTCATGGGCTTGGCTTAAAAGAAAAAAAAAAGAAAAAAAAATCCAAGTCTTGTATTTAAGGGCTGTGTATTTCGGTGAAATATTAACCTCTCTGAGACTGGATTTTTCTTATTAATAGATGTGGTGGAAAAAGCGATTTAAAAATGTAGAATGGCTTTGGAAACTTCCAAGGGGAGTAAATAAATTCTTGGTATTGCTCAAAGTTGGACATCAAAAAAAAAAAAAAAAAAAAGCAAACAAAAGCGTACTTTTATTGCCGAGATGTTTTGTCTCAAAGTAGGACCCGTAGCTTCTCCCTCGACCGCCGAGAGAAGCTTCTTCTAATTGGGTGTTTGCCATGACGTAAGAAGGCCGCCTCATTGGTTCCCGCAGCAGGGACTCCGGCAGCTTTTAGAGCTTAAAGCGCGGATCCGTTTTTTGTCTTTTAACCTACCGCTTCCCTTCTTTTGGTTCCCGGAGCTGCCAGCCCGAAGTGAACCGGACCGAGCTAAGCCGGGTAAATACACTGGGAGGGACGGGGTCAGTCGAGAAGAACCAGCTGGCGTGGAATGCGGAAGGGAGGGTGGTCAGCGAGCCTGGGTTAAACGGCATTGTTTGCGCACCCCAGTGACTTTAAGGTCTCCGCGATTTCGCTGGCCCCACTTTCCCTGTGCTTTCTTAAGGGGTCCGCACGCCCCTCCGCCGCTGTTGGGGTGGTCCCGCCCTCGCCGCCGACCCTCTGCGGCCCCGCCTTCACGAGCGCACCTCCACCCAGTCTCGCTCCGCCTACTCTGCGCCCCCTTGGCCCATTCCTGGTCGGTACATGATGGATCCCGACCTGAGGTCTTGCCCTGTGGTTTCTTGTACTTGTCCCTTTCTCCCAGTAATCCTTACCTCGTTTGCACCCCTCTCCCTATCTGGCTGCTGGTGCCCTCGGATTCCTCCACTCATCCTGGCTGTATTTATACCTTGTGCAGAGGCCTTGTTCTGGGCATTGAGGGTGGAGATTAGAAGTCCTTGCTTTCAAGAGCTTTCTGCCACGTTGTGGAGAGTCACGTTGTAGACAGGCCACAGGCCTGGGTGATAAGTCTCTAATGAAGGCTGCACAGTGTTGGGGTCCTTAGAGGAAGGAGTACTAGACTTTTCTACCATTCTACTGGGGTCTCAAGCAGTCCTGTGAGGAGCTAAGTTGGTTGCACCTTTCTCCCAAAATGTGCCCAGTTTCTTAAGATATAGAAGCCTGGTCCGAATCTGTGGTTCTTTAAACACCTGGGAGTTATTAAAAATCTTGTCATGGAACCTTCTTTTAGCCAGTCATAGTCTATAGGATTTCAGTGATTATCCATCCAAACCCTCAAGGTGTGCTGATTTGGAGGCTGAAGCCAGGAGACAGGTAGGTGATTGGATTAGGTACACTGCGACTTAGCATCATATTCTTGATGCTGCTTTTTGGAGTTGAGTTTTTCCCGAGGATGCTTACCTAATTTTTCAGTTACTCAGCAGCCTTAGCTGGTAGGAAAACTAAAAATAAGAGTCGATAAAATCTCCAGTCACTAAAGTAGATTTTTCCAAGCTCATGTACAAATATACAGTTGTTCAGAAGACAGCGACTCACACCTTCAGCCAGGCAGCCCTGGAGTCTGGTCCCAGCTCCAACATTTGCTGTAGAGCTTGGCAAAGAAAATTCTCTTATCTGAGCATGATAATCCCCATCTTATAGGATCATGGTATGAATTGGTTGAGAACTTTATGGGGGAAGAAAATCATTTTTAGGGTCCTGTAGATAGTAGGACCTCAGCACAAGTGAGCCCCCTACCTACTTCTCAGATTCATGTCTGTTTGATTCAGTGCAGCAGATAGCCTGATTTGTTGCCCTCTCCCAGGTATCATGACGACCCTGGATGATAAGTTGTTGGGTGAGAAGCTGCAGTACTTCTATAGCAGCAGTGAGGATGAAGACAGCGACCCAGAGGACAAAGACAGGGGCAGGGGTGCCCTGGCTGGCAGTTCGATCCCTGCAGAGCCTGATCCGGTAGGCGAAGGCATCTCAGTTAACACAGGTACTGGAAAACTCTGAACCCTGTGAACAGGCTTTAAAAATGTCCATTAAAAATGTATCCATCACTTCTCCCTAATTGTAATCTGGCTTCCAGAGACAACCCATTGTTAACAGTTCATTAAGCATGCTTCCAGCTTTTTTCCTTCACAGTATAAATGTGTACCATAGCATCATGGTAGCAAACCCATACTGGCCTGGGTTTGAATCCTGTTCTTCAAATTACTAGTTGTTTGATACCACATGAATTGCAGGTGTGCATATATTGGTAGTATAAATTCCTAGAAATGTCATTTTTATATTTTGATATTGCCAAATTGTCAGTTAAGGTGGCACTGCCTTCTGGTTTAACCAACAAAATGCTATTTACCCATACTCTTGCCCTTGTACTGTGATCAAACTTTGATCTTTGCCATTCTGATGGATGACAAATGATAACTTATTGTAGTTTTATTTTTTTAAGAGTGAGATTGAACCTCCTTTCATAAGTTTGAGAGAGATTTTCATATCCTTTGTTCATTTTCTAAATTGGGTGGTTGATCTTTTTCTTCTCGGGGAGCTTTATGAGTTAAGGAAATTAATCTGTGATATGAGTTGTAAATATATCTACTAGTTTGTTTGTCTTTTACCTTTATGTTTTCCTGGCAGAAGATACTAAGTTTTATGTACTCAAAAGTATTACTTTATAGATTGTTAATTTCCTCTTAAAATGTCTTTCTTCACTCTGTGATTACAAAAAGATTGTCTTGTGTTTTTTCTTAGTATTTTTATGATTTTATTGTGTTTTTACATTTAAATATTTTAGTTGTCTGGAATTCATTTTGTGAAAAGGGATCCAACTTAACTTTTTCTCATATTGCTGCTTATTTGTTTCAGTACCACTTACTGGATAATCCATAATTTCTCCATTGTTTTGAAATGTAGATTTGTCACATACTGAATTTCTGTTTGTATTTGGGTCTTTAGTTGTACTTTGTATCTCTTCTTATTTGTCTATTATTGGGCTGTGTCCCACCGTTTTAAATTATTGTAGTGTTTTATGTTTTGGTATCTGGTAAGGCTAGTCTCCCTTCAATACTCTTTGGTGTCAATATTTTCCAACTTTTGGTTTCTTATTTTTCCGAAGCTAATTTAGGAGGATGTACTCATATGTATATCCATGTATTTTTATTAGGAATGCATTAAATATATAGAATAATTTAGGGAAAATTGACCACTTTGTGATGTTGAGTCTTCATGTTTAAGAACATGATGTTGCTTTTCTATTTATTCAAGTCTTTTTTAGTGTTTCTTGATAGTGTTTTAGCATTTTCTTCATATAGATTTTTTGTGTTAGTTTTTTGCAGTAATGAATGACCCACAAGTCTCTGCAGCTTCTTATGATAACAGAAGATTATTTCTCATTCTGTTACATGCTGGCTGTGGGTCAGTGGTGGCTCTGCTTCTGTTGCATATGTCCTCTCATTCCAGGAACTAGGCTGAAGGAGTAACCCCTGTTTGGTACACAGCATTTTCATGGTAGAGCACAGAAGCAAGAGAGGACTAGTGGAGACATGCAGTGACTCATAAAGCTTTTGCTCAGACCTGGTACATGTCATGCTTGTTCATATTCCACTGGCCAAAGCAAGTCATGTAGCCAAGCCCGACATTAGTGGGCTGGGGCTGTATGTATTTACCCCACAGGAGGTGCTGCAGGCCACATGGCAAGGGGCAGGAATGTATAATCCTCTTTCAGGGTGTGTTGGTGGTGGGTAGCATGAATAACAGAACAATCATTCCACCTGCCACAATCTTGTTATTAAAATTTCATGTAATACAAATATACAGAAAGAAAAAAAAAAGTTCTCTTTTATCAGTCCCCCTAGATCCCACTACCTAGAGACAACCATGGTTAACAGTTTATATATCTTTCTAACCCTTTTTCTATGAATATACAAGTATACACACACACATATATATATCAGTGTACATTAATATTCATGTATACACATAGGATTCTTTTTATAAAAATCGGATGATAACATGATATTCTGCATTTTGCTTTTTTTAACTGAATAGTGTATTTCAAATATCTTTCATTAAAGGAATATAGAGCTGCCTCATTTTTTCTAAGAGTTAATTATATTCTTTTGAGTATCTACTGGAATTTATTTAACTTATCTCCTAATGTTGTGCATTAGTCTGGTCCTTTAATGATTGCAGACCATGCTGCAGTGGACATCATTGTGTGTAGACCACTCTGCCCCGTCTGAGTGTTACTATGCAACAGATAAAGCGAGTGTTAGATGGATGTGAGTTCCTAGCAGCTGGTCCGTAATTCAGTCCCCGTTCTTCTCTGTCTCTTCCCTGCTCACCCCCGTGTAGGTCCAAAAGGTGTGATCAATGACTGGCGCCGTTTCAAGCAGCTGGAGACAGAGCAAAGGGAGGAGCAGTGCCGGGAGATGGAAAGGCTGATCAAGAAGCTGGCAATGACTTGCAGGTCCCCTCTGGATGAGGAGGAGGAGCAGCAGAAACAGAAGGACCTTCAAGAGAAGATCAGTGGGAAGGTAAGGAACGGCACCCAGGCTTTTCTCAGAAGCTGTCCTGGCTGCTAGGACTTGGCTTAGCTCTTCAGAGCTAGAGGATGTTTGATTTGACCTCCAGGAAGCTGTGTAGCACAGGGAAAAGTGCAGAGACAGGTCTTAACTCAGACGTACCCGAGTCTGAATCTCAGCACTGTCACGATCACCTCTTCTCTTCTAAGTGTGTTTTTTTCATTGTTTAAAAGAGGTCAGTATCCCTGCCTCACAGGTCTGTGTGAGTAAAATGCCTCTTTCAGTGCCTAGCTTATTGAATGTGCTCAGTAAATGTTAGTTTCCTGTCCTTTAGGGAGTACTTATCTTGGGCTAGAAACTTAAAATCATCCTCTGAGGGTGGTAATATCATTCCCGTTTTACAGATGAGAAATCGGTGTTAGAGAGGGGAGGTGACTTGCTCAGGTTCACACAGCTAGTGAGTGGAGGTGTGAGGATACTCACCTGGGTTTTCGTTTGCTTTTGTGACGTTGCTCCATTTCGTCTGAAGCCTAATCATGAGAATTTATTCTAGTGAGGCAATACAGTAGAAACAAAGAGACACTCTGGAAATATTTGCAACTTGGTCCCTGACTCCCTTCTCTGCCTTCCCCAAATTAAAAGGAGCCTCATCTCTATTTCTCCTCATCCCTTCTGACCATGGATGATGTCTGGGAGTGCCTGAGATCATTTAGCTATGGCCCAAAGCAAGCTGTTGGCTGAAACCCTAGCCAGGATCAGGGAGCAGATAAGAGAATTAAGCAAGGCCTCATTAGCCTTGACTAGGAGGATTATTTCTGGCATTAGACTCAAGCAAAGACCTTTTAATAGATCAGACCTTTTAATAGGTCAGAAAGAGCCACTCTGGTAAGCTGAGGAAGAGTGGAGAGCTATGAGACTGGAAGAAAATTGTGAATGATAAGTAAAACGGTAAACTCAGAATGGTGTGTGTTATAATACAATTATGTCTGTTTTCTTCTAATCTCCTTCCCCACCCCTCACACCCCATTCTTTGCAAAGTTAGGCGAAGCTGGGGGTTTATTATAGGAGCCAGGGATGTTTTGCTGCATCGGGGCAGGAATTTAAGCTAGCCGCCAGGCAGTGTGCACACTGCTAACAGCTACTACTTTATACCGAGGTGAAAGGCCAGAATGAAGCAACGTATCACATGAGTCAGTCTAGAGGGAGGCTTTCCTTGTCCTGCCAAGTTATCTGCATTAGAAGAAGACTGGAAACTGCCTGAATGTCAGGAATAGGGAAGTGGTTAAAGTGTGGCACATTATATATAATTTTATTCTAAGAATTTAGAAATATGAGGAAATATTTATGATATAATAATACTAAGTAGCAAAAGCAGGCTACAGCTTAATTGGTATACTCATGATGACAGCTGTGATAAAAGCAAAAACTATTTCATCACGTGGCTGATGATATATCAAAAAGAAAAATAAATTTTTAGATAGTGTATGTGACTGTGTGTGAGTATTTTGTTTTCGTGTAGGTGCAGGATGCAGGGTAGGGATTATGAAATGTTCTTTTTAAAGTTCCTAATGTCTTTCTGTTTTTTTGTTTTTTGTTTTTTTTGTTTTTTTTTTAACCTGCGAGTGGATAAAATAATTACTCCGTTGTCACAACTGACAAAAAAAGAAAAAGAGCTCATGAAGTGATATTATCTGATGTTGCCTATATGAATTGAGAGGCAATGATACAATAGTTAAATCTGGATTTTGAGAAATCTGATTTGAATCCTGATCAAAGTCTGGGAACCTCATTTGTAAATGGGGAGTAATAACAATTCAATGAGGTATATTGCATAGATAGTGTTTAGCATGTTGGTTCACATGTAGTAAGCGCACAGTACATGTTGTCTGTTATCGCAAGTGTCTTGTTCCTTGTCTTCTTTGCTTGTGGGTTCTCTGGCAGATGACTCTTAAGGAGTTTGCGCTGATGAATGAAGACCGAGATGACGAAGAGTTTCTGCAGCAGTACCGGAAGCAGAGAATGGAAGAGATGCGGCAGCAGCTTCATAAGGGCCCCCAATTCAAGCAGGTTTTTGAGATCCCCAGTGGAGAAGGGTTTTTAGACATGATTGATAAAGAGCAGAAAAGCACCCTCATCATGGTCCATATATATGAGGAGGGCATTCCAGGGACTGAAGCCATGAATGGTTGCATGATCTGCCTCGCCACAGAGTACCCAGCCGTCAAATTCTGCCGGGTGAAGAGTTCAGTTATTGGGGCCAGCACTCAGTTCACCAGGAATGCCCTTCCTGCCCTGCTGATCTACAAGGGGGGTGAATTGATTGGCAATTTTGTTCGTGTCATTGACCAGCTGGGAGAAGATTTCTTTGCTGTGGACCTGGAAGCTTTTCTACAGGAATTTGGATTACTCCCAGAAAAGGAAGTCTTGGTGCTGACATCTGTATGTAACTCTGCCGTCTGTCACAGTGAGGATAGCGATCTGGAAATAGACTGACAGTCTAGTTGCAGGTTTCTCATTGTTTGCGCTAGAAGACACATGTCCATGTGTCTAGTTTTGTTTCTTCCTGTGTCTTCTGTCTGTTCAGCTGTTCTTTGTAGTCCCTTTTATTAAGTGTAAAGTCAAGAAATTCTGAGCTTAAATCAGAATGCTGAGTCACCTTGTAGCTAGCAGTAAAGTGACTTAGAGTTGTGTAAACAGGAAGCCAGGCTTTTGAACTGTTTACTTAAGATTCTCTAGCATGACATATCTGTTATTGTTTCCAGTCACTATTTACATAGCATCCTTAAGACAGTGTCCTAGAAATTGTGTTCGGGTAATCTGGCTTGATCTTAAAATCAGAGCTGGGGTGGAGCTGGGGTGGAGCTGGAACGCTCAAAGGAGGATTTTTCAGTAAGATACTCCTGGTTATCTCTTTCTCTATCTTTTTATTTAATAAGGTAACTTTTTAGTTTTAAGGTAGATTGTTAAAACAATTTTTTTGGCATATTGGAAGAGTTATTCATGTTCATTAGAGGAAAATTTACCAAAATACAGAAGCAAAATTAAGAAAATTTAGAGTAATTTCTAATTTTGCCACCTAAACTAAATACTATTAATATTTTGGTATATTTCCTTCTAAGGTGTTTTCCGTGTATACATAGACAGTTTTTTTTTTTAAACAAAACAATGGGAACATTCTGGACATACTGTTTTATAGTGTGTTCAACTAATATAAACTTTTTTTTCATGTTATTAAATACTTTTCTGAAACATTAGGCTATTGATATTCTATTATGTACTGTAATTTAGAGGTTATCTCTTAAAAACAGCAAAGGCTTTTTTTATTACAAAATTAATAGATGTTCATTACAGAAAATGTAATAAAATTGTTAAGCTAAAAGGAGCTGATAAAAGCCTTATAATTCCACCAACCAAAAATAATACCTTTTACCTTTTTACAGGTGTCTTTCTGATATTTTTTTTCTGGGTGTTTATAATAATGATTTTCATTTTAGTCTTGTTTATTATTTTAAAAATGTACATTGTGGAGTTAGGGAAAATGTAGTCTGGAATTGAATAATTAGCTTTAAAATTCACAGTTCCAGTTATCGTGGCTATTCAGGAACTGACTAATTAGTAAAGTTCTGCAGAGGAATTGTGAAAATATCTGTTGTAGTTAAACAAAAAGAAATACTTGGTTTTTCTGATTTAAAAGCATTATGTGCTTATAGAAAGTGTAGAAAATACATTAATTATTAGAAACATAATATTGTGAGTGTTCTGGTTTTTTCCTTTTGGTCTTTTATCAATGTTTTTAATAATATTGAGAGCTTACTAAATTTAGTTCTGTGTTCTGCTTTATTTAACATTATATTGGAAATATTTTGTTATGTTATAAAAATTCTAAATAAATCATATTCAATGGCTTCATAATATTCCATCATTTGGAAATATCGTATTTTATTTAACCAGTCCCTTAATGTAGAATATTTAAGTTTTCATTTTTTTGTTAAAAGATGTAATGAACATCTTTGTATTTTGGGCCGTATTTTGGATCTTTCTTATAGGATAGATTTCTAGAAGAGGAATTATTGGACAAATGAAGCACTTAAAAATAGTGTTTAAAAACAATCTTTTGTTCTCAGTGAAAATGAAAATAAATTATGCACACAAACACAAAAACCTGGCTTTGCCTTTCACTAACAGAAATTCTAGAATAAAGTGAAAAGACATGTAATGGGAAATCCTAGAAAGTGAAATCCATCACCTAGCTGTAGTGGAAATAGTATGAGCTTTGGGGTCAGAGAGACCTTGGTTCAAATCCCACGTCTGTCACTTACCAGTGGTGTAGCTTCTGGCAAGGCAGCGACACTTCCTGAGGCTTAGCTTCCTCATCTTTACAATGGGAACAAAAGTACCTTTTTCATGGGGCTCTTCTCTGATAGTGGTTCTAGCATGTGGTCCTCAGACCAGCAGTGTCACCATTACCTGGCAACTTGTTAGAAGTGCAGATTCTTGAGCTGCACCCCAGACCTACTGAATCAGAAACTCTGGGGGTGGCTGTGTTTGTTTTTTATTCATTTTAAAGTCAGTTTTATTGAGATATATTCAGATACCATACAGTCACCTGTGGTGTACAATCAGCTGTTCCCAGTACCATCATATAGTTGTGTTTTCATCACCCCAGTCTATTTTTTCAACATTTTCCTTGTACCAGAAAGACTAAAAAATAAGAATAAAAAATAAAAGTAAGAAAGAACACCCGAATCATCCCCCCCATCCCACCCTATTTTTCATTTAGTTTTTGTCCCCATTTTTCTACTCATCCATCCCTACACTGGATAAAGGGAATGCAATCCACAAGGTTTTCACAATCACACTGTCACCCCTTGTAAACTATATTGTTATAAATCGTCTTTAAGAGTCAAGGCTACTGGGTTGGATTTTGATAGTTTCAGGTATTTACTTCTAGCTATTCCAGTGCATTAAAACCTAAGAAGGGTTATCTATATAGTGTATAAGAGTGCCCACCAGAGTGGCCATTTGGAATCTCTCAGCCACTGAAACTTTATTTTGTTTCATTTCGCATCCCCCTTTTGGTCAAGAAGATGTTCTCAATCCTATGATGTCGGGTCCAGATTCATCCTCGGGAGTCATAATCCTGTGTAGCCAGGGAGATTTACACCCCTGGAAATCAGGTCCCACATAGTGGGGAGGGCAGTGAGTTCACCTGCCGAGGTGGCTTAGCTAGAGAGAGAGGGCCACATCTGAGCAACAAAGAGGTACTCAGGGGAGACTCTAAGGCACAATTATAACCAGATTTAGTCTCTCCTTTGCGGTAACGATCTTCATAAGGGCAAGCCCCGGCTTGGCATACCAGACTGTTGGTCCTCAATGTTTGTGAGAACATCAGCCACAATCCAGGTGAGGAAGTCCAAGACTTCTGCATTTTCCCCCAGCTCCGCAGGGGGGCCCTGCATATATATTTTTATTCTCTGCCCAAATTATTTTGGGATGTCTTGCTATCTCACACTAACCTATACAAACCTACCGGGTCTCAGTTCCTATTCAAAGTTCCATGTAATTATGGTATTTGAACAAACTGTATGAGTTAAATTGTTTAGGAAATACAGATCCTGCACCAAATAAACATCTCTTCCCTTGGTCTCACATGGAAGTTGAAGTTTTGAAACAGTCAGTATTGTGGCTGTGATTTAACAATTCCTGGCAATTCTGAGTTTCAGAACCACTGACCTATGGATTAAGGTCTGTCATAAACTATGTTGCAGTAGTTTTCCATATTTCACTTTCCTCTGAAATGAAGGTTCCATGAAAGCAGTGACTTTGTTTTCCTCCCTGGTGAATGTTGTGGTAAAGGACTTGGACTCTGGGAACTGGCTGACATTTACTAGCTTTTTGGGTAAGATGCTGAACCCTTTCCTTAGAACAATGCCTAGTGCACCGTCAGCCATGAAATAAGTGTTGTCTGTTTTTATTGTCCCCAGTGTCCTCAATTGTGCCTGGCCCTTGGTAGGAGATCAATAAACAGTGGTGAAGAATGAAAATAAGTTGGCTCATTGAATGTCATATCCTTGCAGGGTAGGAAATATAGTGGTAACTTCATTCCTTATAAAGGAATGAATGTAAAGAAGAGAAAATGTAATTAAGCTGAATGGAGCCTCAGTGTCTTGTGTCTGCCTGTGTTTTGGATCAGAATCTCCTTGTGTCTGGGCTGTGGTTGCGACCTCAATGTGCTCCTGCTGAGGGGACCCCCTTTCTAACATGACTCCAGTGTTTTCCTCCCAAAGTCCCTCTGTATTCCCTCCCTACATAATAGCAGGTGGGTTTTTCTATGGGTAACAGCAGTTGGGAGAATAGTTAACACGAACTCTAGCATTCTCAGTAACCAGCCATATGTTCTTGTCTCTTCCTCTCCCTGGGCCTCAATTTCCCCTTTTGTAAAATGAGGGTTTGGATTAGAGCATCTTTTAAGACCCTTGGGAGCTCACATTTTATGAGTCAATGAACTTTTAAAAATCCACTTTTTATTTTGAAAACTTAAAAACCTATAGAAAAACTGAAAGATCACTACAGTTAACACCTGTATACATTTCACTTAGCTTCATCAATAGTTAACACTTTGCTACATTTGCTGCTTCTGAGTTTCGCTGAACCATTTGGAAGTATGTTGTAGACATCTTAACTTCACCCCTAAATTCAGCTGCATCTCCTAAGAATAAGGTCATTCTCCCTCATAAAAACAATCAATACCCTTCTCACACCTAAGAAAATTAACAAGAATTCAACAACATCAAAAATACAAGTCATACAGTTTTCCCTACTTGTTCTCAAAATTCCTTTTAAGATTTAAAAAATCCAGGATCCAATGAAGGTTCACACCTTGCATTTTTGACCCTTTAGTCTATTTTTAGCTACCTTTGTTTCTGTGTTGGTGTTTCATGTCAGAGGCTTTCCAAAGAGTCCAGGCCCATTTTCTTATAAGAATGCCCCACATTCTGATTTCTCTGGGTGTTTCCTCATTTCTGGCACTAATATGACCAGAGTTATTGTGTAATTCTTGCTGCCTCAAGTCAGGGGAAAGCCATATTTGTTGATCCTGAGCTTAATCATTTGGTTATTGGTGAGTGCCAGTTCTCTACATTGCAAAATTATTTTCCGCTTTGTTAGTAGTATCTGTGATGTGCTACTTTGAGACTGTATGGATATCCTTTTTTCCAATAACCTTTCACCTGATAGTTTTAGCATCCATGGATGATTCTTGCCTGAACCAAATTATTGCATCAGGCTATGCAGAAGGTGATTTCTAATTCTATCATTCCTTTTACATTTACTACTTGACAATTTTTGCAAAGAACTCTATCTTCCCTTCTCTCTCTGAGAATCATTAATTCTGAGTAGATTTTTAAAAATCCAGTGTCAATTGCCTTCATTCTTTTTGATTCTCCAGTTGTCTCACGTTTGGCCAGCAAGAGCATTTTCTAGCCAGTTCCTGTGTCCTGACCCCTTCGTCTTTGAGCACTTGTTTTCTTTCTGGCATATGTCGCCCCAGGATCACATGGCACTTTTGCTGCTTAGGACTTGGAATTAGTCATTTTTCCAAGAAGCTCTGGTTTCTTTTAGGGGAGAATGGCAGTTAGAAGTAAAATCTGGGTGCTAGATATGTTCATTGCTACTGAGATGTCATTGTTTCTATGCCCTTTCAGTATACAGAGTAGGAAAAAATATATATATTTTAAAAATCATGTCTTCATAATGAGACTTCCCATTTAAAGTTGCCATGGGCCTCTTCCTTACCTTCCCCCATTCTCCCTCCTCCCACAG
Source organism: Choloepus didactylus (assembly GCF_015220235.1). Classification (NCBI taxonomy): domain Eukaryota; kingdom Metazoa; phylum Chordata; class Mammalia; order Pilosa; family Megalonychidae; genus Choloepus; species Choloepus didactylus. The sequence continues at coordinate 99,280,209 of NC_051316.1, forward strand.
TGAAAACACGATTCCCAACATCCACATATTTACAGATTTTTTTTTTTATGATTTAACAAGTAGTTATATATGAAATTTCCAAAGTTGTTATGAGTTACAGTACCATAGTTTCAGTTATTTCTTTATTGTGAAATATAACATATATACAAAAAGGTGATAACTTTCACATTACAATTTAACGAGTAGCTATAGAACAAATTTCAAAGGATGCTGTGGGTTACAGTTCTACCATTTCAATTCTTTCCTTCTAGCTATTCTTATACCGTAGCAACTAATAAAAGGAAAATTATATACAGATTCAGTATTCATCTCAGCATTTACAGATTTTTACTGCCATTTAATACCTAATAGTTTCATTATTATGTCTATAATACTAAGCAACAACAGCTCTAAAGCTTCCAAGATTTCTTTGCCATTCTTTTTTGGTCCTTTAGAGTGTATCCTGCTAAGGGTGTGTAGCCTCCTGAGTTAAAAATTTATTTGAATTAATTCTTTCTGTGTGGTTATCAGTTTGTTATAGTAGATTCATTTGCTTCTGTATGATTCAGATTTAGGGTCTGCTTTTTGCCCCATCCTTTTTGATTTAACTTTTTGAGCTTGTAAAACATTTACTGAGTCTGAAAGCCAATATGATATAAAAAAATTATTCACAGAGGACTCTCCACATATCCTTATTCCTTCCACCCCAAGAATTTATTTTTGATTATGAGGATGATCAGGGATAAATTTCTTTGTTCCCCTGAGCTTTGGTCTCCCGAATGAGGATAATTGTAGTAACTATCTCAGAGGATTGCCACACGAGTGCAATGAACTACAGGTCTTAACACAGTGTGGTACATAGTAAATATTCCATAAACGTCATCTGTTTATCTAGTCTCCATCCTACACAAAACCCTGATCCCACTTGTTAGAACAGAGCTTTATTTAAGACCCTGGAGCCTCCTTGTCAGTTCAGGAAAACCCCATTTATCCTTTGAGATTTAGCTCAAATCTCACCCCCTCTCCAGATCCTTAATGAGGCTTTCCTGTCTCCAGAGAGAAGCAGTCAGAACATTCAGGTGGATCCTAGAGGTTATGGCAACGTTGGTGAAGAAATGGTCTGAGGGATCAGACTGGGCTCAAAGCCTGACTCCAGCAAGTACTACCTGTGCTTTTGTCTTCCCTCCATAACAACAGGCAGGATGAAAGATCAATGAGTTAATACCTGCAAAACATCCAGCATTTTTCTTAGAACACAGAAAGATCTCAATAAGTTATCTGTTGTCATCATGCCATAATATGAAAGTCCAGGTGACTTGAATGACCCTGTCTCACTTTCCTCTAGGGTAATCCCGTCTTGAGCATGTATGGTTGCCAGAGTTGAGCTGCAAGTATTTGTTTGCACATTAGACTATGACATCTCTGGGGCAGGGACAGTTCAGCCCAGTCACCTCTGATGTCTGATCTGAGCTGACATAAGTAAATGTTTGCCACTTAGGGAGGAAAATCCCCAAAGCAGTATGAGGAGGCTGGAGTTCACCATAATAGGGCAAAATAGCATTTATTATCTTGCTTTTCCATAAATGTCGCATAGCTATTCAGATGTGCTATCTGAGTTCACTCAAAACCAGTTAAAATCAAGTTAAATCCCCAGCCAGCCCTGCCCATGTAGAAATGCTGGTTATAACCTGATGTGCCCACAGGGTGGCAGCAGAAGAGAAGGAATATATATATCTTTTTTTTTTTTTTTTTTTTCTTTCCCGTTAAGAAGCTGGGCCAGACCTCACATTTGCAGCTGAGGGGTGATATCTAGCACTGCATAGGAGTGATTTTAGAGCATTCGTTTTTAGGAAAGAAAGTATTAAATAATTAAAATGAATTACAAGGAAAACAAAATGTTATTTGATGAATACAACATACATACAATTAACTTTCATAAACATACCCTTAACTTTCATACATGCACACACACACACACACACACACACACACACACACACACACACACACACACTTAGCTTTCAGTTATGGGTGAGAAAAATGGGCCGAGGGAGAGAAAAAGAAGGCAGAGGTGACCACTAGGGATAAGATGCTGTGAGGTGGTTGAGGAGGATGTTGTTCAGTGGTTAAGAAAACCAATTTTGCACTTAAATCCCAATTCCATTTATCCCTGATGACTGTCTCTCCTACTTTATTTTTTTAATATATATTTTTATTGAGATTGTTCACATACCATACAACTATCCAAAGATCCAAAGTATATAATCAGTTGCCCAAGGTACCATCATCATACAGTTGTGCATCCATCAATATGATTAATTTTTTTTTCAATTTTTAGAGCATTTTCATTACTGTAGAAAAGAAATAAAGACAAAAAAAAGGAAACTCAGATCCTCCCATACCCCTAACCATGACCCCTTCCATTATTGATTCATAGTTTTGGTATAGTACATTTGTTACTGTTGATGAAAGAATGTTAAAAAACTACTAACTATAGTATATAGTTTGCAATAGGTACATATTTTTTTCCTATATACCTCTCTATTATTAACTTCTAGTTATAGTGTCATACATTTGTTATAGTTCATGAGAGAGATTTCTAATATTTGCATAGTTAATCACACACATTGTCCACCACAAGATTCACTGTTTTATACATTCCCATCTTTTAACCTCCAACTTTCCTTCTGGTGACATACGTGACTCTGAGCTTACCCTTTCCACCACATTCACACACCATTCATCACTGTTACTTTTTCTCACAACATGCTACCATCACCCCTGTCCATTTCCAAACATTTAAGTTCATCCTAGTTGAACATTCTGCTCATAATATAACAACCGCATCCCATTCTTTAGCCTCATTCTATATCCTGGTAACTTATATTTCATGTCTGTGAGTTTACATATTACAACTAGTTCATATCAGTGAGACCCTGCAATATTTGCCTTTATGTGTCTGTCTGATTTCACTCAATATAGTGCCCTCAAGCTTTCTTTATCAACCCATTTCTTTTAAGATGGTTTTGTTCACACGCCATACATTCTGTCCTAAGTAAACAATTGTTGGTTCCCTGTATAATCACATATTTATGTATCCAGCACCATCGCCACTATTCATATAAGGACATCTCCATTTCTTCCACAAAGATGGAGAAAGAGTCAAAGAAGGCAGAGAAGCAAAAGAAAAAGAAAGGAGAAAGAGAGAAAAAACAAACAAAAAAACAAAACAAAACTTGATAACTAGAAAGCGACAAAAGGAAAGATAGCACTAACCTAAAGTAGAATAAAGAGTCAGACAACATCCCCAATGCCAGTAGTCCCATACCCTTCCCCTATTCCCTACCCCCCCCATATGCATTTAGCTTTGGTATATTACCTTTGTTACATTAAAGGAAGCATAACACAATGTTTCCATAAATTATAGTCTCTAGTTTGCATTGATTGTATTTTCCCCACAATCCCACCCTATTTTTAACACCTTGCAATGTTGACATTCATTTGTTCTCCCTCGTGTAAAAACATATTTGTACCTTTTATCACAATCGTTGAGCACCCTAGGTTTCACTGAATTATACAGTCTCAGTCTTTATCTTTCCTCTTTCCTTCTGATGTCCCACATGCTCCTAACCTTCCTCTTTCAACTATACTTACAGTCATCTTTGTTCAGTGTACTTACATTGCTGTGCTACTATCTCCCAAAATTGTTTTCCAAATCTCTCACTCCTGTCTTTTCCTTTCTGTCTGCACTGGTTCCTTTAGTGTTTCCTGTAAAGCAAGTATCTTTTTCACAAACTCTGTCATTGTCTGTTTGTCAGAGAATATTTTAAGCTCTCCCTCATATTTGAAGGACAGTTTTGCCAGATATAGGATTCTTGGTTGGTGGTATTTCTCTTTCAGTATCTTAAATATATCACCCCCACTTCCTTCTTGCCTCCATGGTTTCTATTGAGAAATCCGCACATAGTCTTATCAAGCTTCCCTTGTATGTGATGGATCGCTTTTCTCTTGCTGCTTTCAGGATTCTCTCTTTTTCTTTGATGTTTGATAATCTGATTATTAAGTGTCTTGGTGTAGGCCTATTCAGATCTATTCTGTTTGGGGTATGCTGCACTTCTTGGATCCATAATTTTATGTCTTTCATAAGAGATGTGAAATTTTCATTGATTATTTCCTCTATTATTGCTTCTGCCCCTTTTCCCTTCTCTTCTCCTTCTGGGACACCAATGATATGTAAATTCTTGTTTTTCGTTTTGTCCTTAGGTTCCCGGAGACGTTGCTCACATTTTTCTATTCTTTTCTCTATCTGTTCTTTTGTGTGTAGGCTTTCAGGTGCCTTGTTCTCCAGTTTCTGAGTGTTTTCTTCTGCCTCTTGAGATCTGCTGTTGTATGATTCCATTGTGTCTTTCATCTCTTGTGTTGTGCCTTTCATTTCCATAGATTCTGCCAGTTGGTTTTTTGAACTTTCAATGTCTACCTTATGTATGCCCAGTGTTTCCATTATACAGTTCATCTCTTTCACCATATCTTCCCTAAACTTTCTGAATTGACTTTTTATTAGTTGTTTCAATTCCTTTATCTCAGTTGAAGTGTAAGTTTGTTCCTTTGACTGGGCCATAACTTCATTTTTCTTAGTGTAGGTTGTAGTTTTCTGTTGTATAGGCATGGTTTCCTTGGTTACCCCAGTTAGGTTTTCCCAGACCAGAATGGGCTCAGGTCCCAGAAGGAAGAAATATTCAGTATCAGGGTGTGTCTTAGAAAATTGTTACACCCTGTGATGCCTCAGGTCACTGTGCTTTTCTGCCCAGCAGGTGGCACCTGTCAGCCTGTAACTCCAGGCTGGTGTAAGGAGGTGTGGCCCGTGGCTGTTTTCCCCAGGCTCTGGGGTCTGGTTCTGAATGGAAGGCAGGTAGTAGAGCTGGGCCCCACCCCTTTCCTCTTAGAGAAGATAGATCGCCTAGGGAGAGGTCATTAGCATTTCAATGGTCTCTCTCTGCCTGTGCTATCTCCACCTTTGTCTGGGTTAGAGCACTGGGAACTGAAAATGGCTGAGGCTTTCTCCACTGAGCCAAACAGGGACAGAAGTCCCCTTCAGGGCTAGTCCGCGGTGACCCTCTGGCTCTCTAAGGTCAGTTGTCACCCAAAGCCTCTGTCTGCTTGTTGGGGATTCGTAGCTTGTAGTGAGCAGTCCACACTCACTAATTAAAACCCCAGTTGGAGCTCAGCTGAGCTATATGCCCTTGCTGGGAGAGAGCTTCTCTCTAGCACCACGAGGCTTTGCAGCTCGGGCTGTAGGGGGAGGGGTCTCCCGGTTTGGATTTGCAGTTTTTACTTACAGAGTTTATGCTGTGATCTCGGGCATTCCTCCCAAGTCAGGTTGGTGTATGATGAATGGAGAGTCACATTTGTCCCCCCACAGTTATCCCAGATTATTTATGGGTTGTTCCTGGTTTTTTATTAGTTGTTCCAGGGGGACTAACTAGCTTTCACTCCTCTCTATGCCACCATCTTGGATCCCTCCCTCTTCCACATTTTGTCTCTCCTACTTTCAAACAAAATGTACTGAAACGTCCTACATGCCAGGTCATTGTTCTATATATTTTCTTAGATAATTCTCACAATCAGCCCAGATAGTTATTATCCTCATTTTATAATTAAGCAATTTGCCCAGGGTCAACCAGCTAGCAGGTAGTAGAGTCAGGACTCAATCCTAGAAACTTGAAGCTCAGAACTCAGGAGCCTATTGGCAGCCTCATCTGTGGACAGAGGATAATAGTATTTACCCAAGAAGGCTTTGGAAAGAGATGAGGGGTGTCTGTCCCATGGTCAGTGATCAGGAAATTGCAGTTATTCACGTTCTCAGCTGTTCATTCCATACAGCTCTCCTTCTCCTCTCAAAGGCATCAGATCATATCACCATCTTGTTACTCTAAATGATTCTCTATCTACCTGGAAGTATCTCCAGCCCATGCAGTCTTTCCTCTCTAACTGTCCACTCTGGGCCATGCCCCATGCTTGGTATTTATAGGCAGAGAGAGAAATCAGGCATACTTTCTGCCCTGAAGGAATTTTTATGTGATGTACGTTGGGGGTGGTTGGAAGAGAGAGAGAGAAAGAGACACACAAACCAGGAGTTCTAAGGGGGTGTGATGAATACTAGGGCAGGGGTGCACACAGAGGGCTGGAGTTGCACAGAGGAGGGGTTCAGAGGGTTGTTATGGACTAAGAACCACTCTCCTTAGATACCATGAGGGTTCTGGACTAAAGGAGAAAAGATCAAGCTGGTTCCTGCTAATTTTATAAAGTCAAGAGAGAAGAGAGAAATATGATATCTCAAAGTTATCTCAAAGGAAAGTTGGTAAGAATCACAGAAACCTCCTCTTCCAAGTGTTCATGATAAGCTTTTGCTGTCCATCTTTTTCATGGTCATATATTCCTTACAGCATTCCTGTCACCTCTGAACACCAACCAGCTCAGAACTGCTGAAGTCAAGGATGCCATCGCCATTTTGCCATTCTCAAGTTGTCTGGCTTTTATACAATTTAGGTCAGCGATTCAATAAGTGTGGAGACCACCTTGCATCCAAATCACCTAGGCTGCTCATTCAAAATGTAGTCCCAATCCTCCCAGACCTACTGGTTCTGAAATTTCTGGGGTGAAGGTGGGGGTGGAATATGCATTTGACCTAAGTATCCTGGGTGATTCTGATGTGTGCTAAAGCTTGAGCACCAGTGTCTTAAGGGACTTTATGCCCCCATCTGGGATATAGAAAACTAGAGACAAGAAGGACTTGAGAGCCCAGCAAGATCATCCTAAAATTATCTTAAATTATTTAGGCCAAGTTCTCAATGTTGGGGTACAAGGGGCAGAGGCATAACACCTCTTAGAGGGCTTTTTGAGTTTGTCACAAGGATTAGAGACTTACACTGTTATTTAGAAGATAGAGATCAGGTACATTAAAAATCCTACAATGCACAGGACAATCCTGCCTAACCAAGAATTAGCACCCTCATTGACACTGGTTGGAAATAAAATGAAAATCTCTAGGTCTGTGTCTGGCTATTCAAGCTACTGTCATAAATAACTGTCATGTCTGTCTTGGCAAATAAGGCACAGGGTGAATTCTAAAGTATTCTTACTTGTTTGTGGCATTCTAAGCAATAGCCTTGTTTGTAGCATTCTGCGTAACAGTGAAAGCCTCATGACTCTTTTACTGGCCCTTAAATGTGAGTAGGAATTTTCTAGGTGGAATGGGAAAAGATATTTCTGGAAGAGGGAACACCTTCCATTTTGCCTCACGCTTTTCACAAAATTGGTAGCTCACTCATTAATTTATTTGGTTACTTAATAGTAAACATTGACAATTATTAATTTGAACACCCACTGTCTGCTGGTCCCAGCATCCTGGATGTTTCCAGCAATGATCATCTCCACTCACTTCTTTTTTTTTTTTTTTTTTTTTTTTTTTTTTTTTTTTTTTTTAAATCATCATTTTATTGAGATATATTCACATACCACGCAGTCATACAAAACAAATTGTACTTTCGATTGTTTACAGTACCATTACATAGTTGTACATTCATCACCTAAATCAATCCCTGACACCTTCATTAGCACACACACAAAAATAACAAGAATAATAATTAGAGTGAAAAAGAGCAATTGAAGTAAAAAAGAACACTGGGTACCTTTGTCTGTCTGTTTCCCTCCCCTACTTTTCTACACATCCATCCATAAACTAGACAAAGTGGTGTTTGATCCTTATGGCTTTCCCAATCCCATTGTCACCCCTCATAAGCTACATTTTTATACAACTGTCTTCGAGATTCATGGGTTCTGGGTTGTAGTTTGATAGTTTCAGGTATCCACCACCAGCTACCCCAATTCTTTAGAACCTAAAAAGGGTTGTCTAAAGTGTGCATAAGAGTGCCCACCAGAGTGACCTCTCGGCTCCTTTTGGAATCTCTCTGCCACTGAAGCTTATTTCATTTCCTTTCACATCCCCCTTTTGGTCAAGAAGATGTTCTCCGTCCCACGGTGCCAGGTCTACATTCCTCCCTGGGAGTCATATTCCACGTTGCCAGGGAGATTCACTTCCCTGGGTGTCTGATCCCACGTAGGGGGGAGGGCAGTGATTTCACCTTTCAAGTTGGCTTAGCCAGAGAGAGAGGGCCACATCTGAGCAACAAAGAGGCATTCAGGAGGAGACTCTTAGGCACAAATACAGGGAGGCCTAGCCTCTCCTTTGCAGCAACCGTCTTCCCAAGGGTAAAACTTATGGTAGAGGGCTCAACCCATCAAACCTCCAGTCCCCTATGTCTGTGGTCATGTTAGCAACCATGGAGGTGGGGTAGGCGAATACCCCTGCATTCTCCACAGGCTCCTCAAGGGGGCACTACATCTTTTTTTTTTTTTTTTTCCCCTTGTTTGTCTTTTTTCTTTTTTTTTTTTTTTTTTTTTTTTTTTAACTTTCCCTTCTTTTTTCAAATCACCTGTATGAAAAAAAAAGTTAAAAAGAAAACAAACATACAATAAAAGAGCATTTCAAAGAGACCATAGCAAGGGAGTAAGAAAAAGACAACTAACCTAAGATAACTGCTTAACTTCCAACATGTTCCTACTTTACCCCAAGAAAGTTACATAATATAGCAACATTTCAGTGAACTTGTTCCTACTACAACCATCAGAAATTAACAGACCATAGTCATTTCTGGGCATCCCCAGAACGTTAAATAGCTTATCTGTTCTTCCTGGATTATTGTTCCCCCTTCCTTAATTGCTCTCTACTGCTAGTTCCCCTACATTCTACATTATAAACCATTTGTTTTACATTTTTCAAAGTTCACATTAGTGGTAGCATATAATATTTCTCTTTTTGTGCCTGGCTTATTTCGCTCAGCATTATGTCTTCAAGGTTCATCCATGTTGTCATATGTTTCACCAGATCGTTCCTTCTTACTGCCGCGTAGTATTCCATCGTGTGTATATACCACATTTTATTTATCCACTCATCTGTTGAAGGACATTTGGGTTGTTTCCATCTCTTGGCAATTGTGAATAATGCTGCTATGAACATTGGCGTGCAGATATCTGTTCGTGTCACTGCTTTCCGATCTTCCGGGTATATACCGAGGAGTGCAATCGCTGGATCGAATGGTAGCTCTATATCTAGTTTTCTAAGGAACTGCCAGACTGACTTCCAGAGTGGCTGAACCATTATACAGTCCCACCAACAATGAATAAGAGTTCCAATTTCTCCACATCCCCTCCAGCATTTGTAGTTTCCTGTTTGTTTAATGGCAGCCATTCTAACCGGTGTTAGATGGTATCTCATTGTGGTCTTAATTTGCATCTCTCTAATAGCTAGTGAAGCTGAACATTTTTTCATGTGTTTCTTGGTCATTTGTATTTCCTCTTCAGAGAACTGTCTTTTCATATCTTTTGCCCATTTTATAATTGGGCTGTCTGTACTATTGTCATTGAGTTGTAGGATTTCTTTGTATATGCAAGATATCAGTCTTTTGTCAGATACATGGTTTCCAAAAATTTTTTCCCATTGAGTTGGCTGCCTCTTTACCTTTTGAGAAATTCCTTTGAGGTGCAGAAACTTCTAAGCTTGAGGAGTTCCCATTTATCTATTTTCTCTTTTGTTGCTTGTGCTTTGGGTGTAAAGTCTAGGAAGTGGCCTCCTAATACAAGGTCTTGAAGATGTTTTCCTACATTATCTTCTAGGAGTTTTATGGTACTTTCTTTTATATTGAGATCTTTGGTCCATTTTGAGTTAATTTTTGTGTAGGGGGTGAGGTAGGGGTCCTCTTTCATTCTTTTGGATATGGATATCCAACTCTCCCAGCCCCATTTGTTGAAAAGACCATTATGGCTCAGTTCGGTGACTTTGGGGGCCTTATCAAAGATCAGTCGGCCATAGATCTGAGGGTCTATCTCTGAATTCTCAATTCGATTCCATTGATCTATATGTCTATCTTTGTGCCAGTACCATGCTGTCTTGGCAACTGTGGCTTTATAATAAGCTTCAAAGTCAGGGAGTGTAAGTCCTCCCACTTCGTTTTTCTTTTTTAGAGTGTCTTTAGCAATTCGAGGCATCTTCCCTTTCCAAATAAATTTGATAACTAGCTTTTCCAAGTCTGCAAAGTAGGTTGTTGGAATTTTGATTGGGATTGCATTGAATCTGTAGATGAGTTTGGGTAGAATTGACATCTTAATGACATTTAGCCTTCCTATCCATGAACATGGAATATTTTTCCATCTTTTAAGGTCCCCTTCTATTTCTTTTAGTAGAGTTATGTAGTTTTCTTTGTATAGGTCTTTTACATCTTTGGTTAAGTTGATTCCTAGGTACTTGATTTTTTTAGTTGCTATTGAAAATGGTATCTTTTTCTTGAGTGTCTCTTCAGTTTGTTCATTTCTAGCATATAGAAACATTACTGACTTATGTGCATTAATCTTGTATCCCGCTACTTTGCTAAATTTGTTTATTAGCTCTAGTAGGTGTATCGTTGATTTCTCAGGGTTTTCTAGATATAAGATCATATCATCTGCAAACAATGACAGTTTTACTTCTTCTTTTCCAATTTGGATGCCTTTTATTTCTTTGTCTTGCCGGATTGCCCTGGCTAGCACTTCCAGCACAATGTTGAATAACAGTGGTGACAGCGGGCATCCTTGTCTTGTTCCTGATCTTAGAGGGAAGGCTTTCAGTCTCTCACCATTGAGTACTATGCTGGCTGTGGGTTTTTCATATATGCTCTTTATCATGTTGAGGAAGTTTCCTTCAATTCCTACCTTTGAAGTGTTTTTATCAAAAAGGGATGTTGGATTTTGTCAAATGCTTTTTCAGCATCTATTGAGATGATCAATTGATTTTTCCCTTTCGAGTTTTTAATGTGTTGTAATACATTGATTGTTTTTCTGATGTTGAACCATCCTTGCATGCCTGGAATGAACCCCACTTGGTCATGGTGTATGATTTTTTTAATGTGTCTTTGGATTCGATTTGCAAGTATTTTGTTGAGGATTTTTGCATCTATATTCATTAGGGAGATTGGCCGGTAGTTTTCCTTTTTTGTGGCATCTTTGCCTGGTTTTGGTATTAGATTGATGTTAGCTTCATAAAATGAGTTAGGTAGTGTTCCATTTTTTTCAATGTTTTGAAAGAGTTTGAGTAAGATTGGTGTCAGTTCTTTCTGGAAAGTTTGGTAGAATTCCCCTGTGAAGCCATCTGGCCCTGGGCATTTATTTGTGGGAAGATTTTTGATGACTGATTGGATCTCTTTGCTTGTGATGGGTTGGTTGAGGTCTTCTATTTCTTCTCTGGTCAGTCTAGGTTGTTCATATGTTTCCAGGAAATTGTCCATTTCTTCTACATTATCCAGTTTGTTGCCATACAGTTGTTCATAATATCCTCTTATAATTTTTTTAATTTCTTCAGGATCTGCAGTTATGTCACCTTTTTCATTCATTATTTTGTTTATATGGGTCTTCTCTCTTTTTGATTTTGTCAGTCTAGCTAGGGGCTTGTCAATCTTGTTGATCTTCTCAAAGAACCAACTTTTGGTGATATTTATCCTTTCTATTGTTTTTTTGTTCTCTATGTCATTTATTTCTGCTTTAATCCTTGTTATTTCTTTTCTTCTACTTGGTTTAGGATTGGTTTGCTGTTCATTTTCTAGCTTCTTCAGTTGATCCATTAGTTCTTTGATTTTGGCTCTTTCTTCCTTTTTAATATATGCGTTTAGTGCTACAAATTTCCCCCTTAGCACTGCTTTTGCTGCATCCCATAGGTTTTGGTATGTTGTGTTCTCATTTTCATTCGTCTCTATATATTTAGCAATTTCTCTTGCTATTTCTTCTTTAACCCACTGATTGTTTAGGAGTGCGTTGTTTAACCTCCAGGTATTTGTGAATTTTCTAAGTCTCTGATGGTTATTGACTTCTAATTGTATTCCATTGTGGTCAGAGAATGTGCTTTGAATGATTTCAATCTTTTTAAATTTATTGAGGCTTGTTTTATGTCCCAGCATATGATCTATTCTGGAGAAAGTTCCGTGAGCACTAGAAAAGTATGTGTATCCTGGTGATTTGGGATGTAATGTCCTGTAGATGTCTGTTAAATCTAATTCATTTATCAGATTGTTTAGGTTTTCAATTTCCTTATTGGTCTTCTGTCTGGTTGATCTATCTATAGGAGAGAGTGATGTGTTGAAGTCTCCCACAATTATTGTGGAAACATCAATTGCTTCCTTTAGTTTTGCCAATGTTTCTCTCATGTATTTTGTGGCACCTTGATTGGGTGCATAGACATTTACGATTGTTATTTCTTCTTGCTGAATTGCCCCTTTTATTAGTATGTAGTGGCCTTCTTTGTCTCTCAAAACATCCCTGCATTTGAAGTCTATTTTATCTGAGATTAATATTGCTACACCTGCTTTCTTTTGGCTGTAGCTTGCATGAAATATTTTTTTCCATCCTTTCACTTTCAATTTCTTTGTGTCCCTGTGTCTAAGATGAGTCTCTTGTATGCAACATATTGATGGTTCATTTTTTTTGATCCATTCTGCGAATCTGTATCTTTTAATTGGGGAGTTTAATCCATTTACATTCAACGTTAAAACCGTGAAGGCATTTCTTGAATCGGCCATCTTATCCTTTGGATTATGTTTGCCATATTTTTCCCTCTCTCTATTAATATCCTTTATTGTACCCATACCGAATCTCTTTAGTACTGAACCTTTCTCCAAGTCTCTCTGTCCTGTCTTTGTTTCTCTGTCTGTAGGGCTCCCTTTAGTATCTCCAGTAGGGCAGGTCTCTTGTTAGCAAATTCTCTCAGCATTTCTTTGTCTGTGAAAAATTTAAGCTCTCCCTCAAATTTTAAGGAGAGCTTTGCTGGATAAAGTATTCTTGGCTGGAAATTCCTCTCTCTCAGAATTTTAAATATATCGTGCCATTGCCTTCTCGCCTCCATGGTGGCTGCTGAGTAGTCACTACTTAGTCTTATGCTGTTTCCTTTGTATGTGGTGAATTGCTTTTCTCTTGCTGCTTTCAGAACTTGCTCCTTCTCTTCTATGTTTGACAGTGTGATCAGTATATGTCTCGGAGTGGGTTTTTTTGGATTTATTCTATTTGGAGTTCGCTGAGCATTTATGATTTGTGTATTTATGTTGTTTAGAAGATTTGGGAAGTTTTCCCCAACAATTTCTTTGAATACTCTTCCTAGACCTTTACCCTTTTCTTCCCCTTCTGGGACACCAATGAGTCTTATATTCGGACGCTTCATATTATCTATCATATCCCTGAGGTCCATTTCGAGTTTTTCAATTTTTTTCCCCATTCTTTCTTTTATGCTTTCATTTTCCATTCTGTCATCTTCCAGGTCACTGATTCGTTGTTCAACTTCCTCTAGTCTTGTACTATGAGTGTCCAGAATCTTTTTAATTTGGTCAACAGTTTCTTTAATTTCCATAAGATCATCCATTTTTTTATTTAGTCTTGCAATGTCTTCTTTATGCTCTTCTAGGGTCTTCTTGATTTCCTTCATATCCCGTACTAGGGTCTCATTGTTCATCTTTAGTTCTTTGAGTAGCTGCTCTAGGTGTGTCTCTTCTGGTCTTTTGATTTGGGTGCTTGGGCTTGGGTTATCCATATCGTCTGGTTTTTTCATATGCTTTATAATTTTCTGTTGTTTTTGGCCTCGTGGCATTTGCTGTCCTTGATAGGGTTCTTTTAGGGTTTGTAGACCAGTTGAAGTCCTTATCTCTAATTTATCAGATCTACAGCTTCGTGGAGTACACTTTCTCTAACTAACCAGCAGGTGGCGTCCACGAGCCACCTGTTCTCCACAAGCCAGATCTCCCCTGCTTAGCCTTTTTGGTGAGTGGGGGAGTGAGTCTTGTGGGGCCCAATTGGTGTCCCAAGCTTGCGTGTGTAGTTGGTGTTGCCTGCCCTGTATGTGGGGCGTGTTTCTGGGCAGTCGGGGAGGGGGGGTGGCCCTAACAATCAAATCTCCCTGATGATCCTAGAGTTTTAAAGCTACTGCAATAGTCTAATCCTTCAGTTCAGTCCTGCCACAGTTTGTCTCTGCCACTGACCCACAAGTCTTTGGTATTGGCGTATGGCTCCTGAGACTTGCAAGTGGGCCCCTCTTCCAGGCTGTGCACCCCGGGTCCTCTGTTGAGGGATGACTGTGCTATGTCACAGGTGAGTGCCGTCCCCCCAGGGCAGTTCTGGGCTGCTGGGCTGTGTTGGGAGGCTCCCAGTCTGCTCAAATGATGGCTGAATGGGGCTCTGTTAATTCACACTGCTCCCCCTTCCCAGCTCTGGGACATTCAGCTGAGGTTGCAGGGAAGGCTAATGTCCACGCCCAGTTTTGTGGTGTGTGCCTGTTATTTGAAGCACTTCCGTCACACTGGGTTGTCTGGGGCAGCTCTGGGCTATGGGGCTGGCGATGGGCAGGAGTGTTTCCTGTCCACCAGGATGGTGGCTGTGAGCGGACACCCCCCTTTTCTTGGGAAGTTGTGTTGTTTAGTGAATTTTCTCAGCCACTGGATTATTGCCTTTTGTCTCAGAGCTCTCTTATTTCTGCTCTTGACTTGACGTGCCCAAATTTCAATTCTTTGAAGCTTTCTGTATTGAGCTTCTTAGAGTAATTGTTTTAGAAAAAGCAAAAAGGATTTAAAAAAAAAAAAAAAAAAACGGCCCTCCTCAGAGATCTAATGGGTTATTGAAATGCTAATAGACAAAGCAACCAGGGCCATTAAGGAAAGGTGCCCTGGGCAGAGAGATCAGCCTTGCTTCGGGATTTGCATATGCGCCTCAAGGCCTGATCTCCGCCCTTCCCCTTTCTGTGTTCACCAGAACTCCAAAAATCCTCTGCTTTTACTTTGGAGCTTCTCGTGTTGTTTTCCTTCTATGCCCGTCTCCTCTCTGCTGGGCTGGCTGCTCTCAGAGTCTCTGGTGTCTGGCCTCAGTCTATCTATGGTTGGAGTTTAAATCAGTAGAATGAGTTTCCGATGAGAGCAGCCACTGCAATTCTCCCTTCTCCTTCCTGGAGCTGACAGCCCCTCCTCCCCCGGGACTGAGCCTGGCAGGGAGGGGCGCGGGTCCCCTGGCCGCAAAAACTTACAGATTTCGGTGATCTCAGCAGTTCCACGTTTTCATGAGTGTTGTATGAAGTATGCCCAAAGACAGATTGCTCTGTGGTGTCCAGTCCACGCAGTTCCTGGCTTTTTACCTACTTTCCTGGAGGAGTAACTAAAACATACAGCTCACCAGTCTGCCATCTTGCCCCGCCTCCCCTCCACTCACTTCTGCAACCCGATCCCACACACAGTGATCTGAACCAATGCTAGTGTCCATGGAAGGCCAGTGTATTGGCAGACATGCTCATTCGTATACCAAGTACAAATTCTTCTAATCTGTACCTCCTTGTGAAGCTGAAGTCACCAATTGCTCTTTCTACCCCCTTCACCAATGACACCCTCTATACACACACTTTAGTAAAGAGGGACTCAGAGAATGGGTGGGACAAAGTTTGCAGATGTCATTGATGCCAGCTAGAAGTGACAGGAGGGAGGCCTGATGTCACTGACATCCTGTGATTAGTCCCACTTTGGGGATTTTCACAGGACCATGGGGGCCTATACTTCAATGGCTTAAAATTTCACTTATCACATAGTCTAGGACTATGGTGATGAAATGTTGGTTTGGGTGCTCAGTTTTCTAGATTCCCTGTTCCCCAAGCCTACATGAGATCCTCAAGTTTGACCTCTTAACTTTTGGGGATTCTAAGCAGACTATGATGCAAAGCAGGCATCACACCTAATTTCCCATTGGGTCCAACCTCCACTGTTCTCTGAGGAATCCAAGCCTGGATCTGGAATAAGAACTGGGGGTGGGAGGGCTTTTACTCTCTCTTACTTCAGCTTCAGATATTGGTTCCACCACTTTCTAGCTTGTGGCCTTTGGCAAGTTACTTCACTGTGCTGCAATTTCCTGATCTATAAAATGGGGCTAATAATGTGTGATACATACGATTTTTTTTTTTTTACTATTAAATGGTACAATGAAAGCAAAGCCACCAGTACCAAATTGGTCTATGTTTAGCTGACTTTCTACCATGCTCTCATGGTTTCCGAGGTCTGTGGTTAATTGATTTCATGATGTGTGGTTGGGTGATGACAGTCTTGGTTATGATTTCACCAGCTGTCAGTTGTTCTGTGGTCTTTGGAGAGAGGAAGGGATAGAGTTGTGGTGTTTCTCTGTGTGTGTGGGTCTGTCTACTTGTCAAAAAAGACAATTATTTGACTCATCCTTCCAGCATCCACTGCCTTTGCCAATTCCAATTTCCCTTCCTAAAGAGAAGAGCTGAAAATGTTCCAGTAGCTTGAATTTGGATGTGGGAGTGATTGTGAAGTCTACAAAGAAGACAATCAAGAAAGGAAAATGAGCCTCTATGAAAAGAAAATGTATCTAGGTCTAAAAGGGGGATCCGTGACTCTTAGTTTCACACGCTCCCAGACTAATAGAAAAAACATGATTCATACCTTACAGAATCCTCGGCAGATTGGCTAGGCTTGAGGGCAGAAGCATGCTCAGAACAAGATTTAAATCCCAAGAAGCAAACAGATAAAGCAAGTAGGTATTGGTAGAGCAGTCCTCAGGACATTGAAGGGTCCAGGACATGCTGCCCTGGACAAAAAGGCAAATACCAGAGGTAGTTATGGGAGCTATTACTATATAACAAGCCACCCGCCACTCAGTGGCTTGTGACAGAAACCGTTTCTTATGGATCTTGCATCTGCAGGTTTTGGGGATTCTGGGCTGGGCTTGACTGGGTGTTTCAGTTTGCTAAAGCTGCCGGAATGCAATAAACCAGAAATGGGTTGGCTTTTACAATGGGGATTTATTCACTTACAAATTACAGTTCTCAGGCTGTGAAAAGGATCCAATTAAGGCATCAACAGGATGATACCTGGACTCTGAAGAAAGGCCGCTGGCATCTGGGATACCTCTGTCATACGGGAAGGCACATGGCTGACGTCTGCTGATCTTTTGCTCCTGGGTTTCATTGCTTTCAGCTTCTGGTTCCAGTGACTTTCTCTCTGAGCTTCTGTAGATCCTGTCTTTGCTTCTCCAGGTCTTTTCTCTGTAAGCTCTCTCAGACTTTTCTGTCTTTTATCCTCTCATAAAGAACTCCAGTAAAAGGATTAAGACTCACCTTGAACTCCTGAGGACGACTGTATAACAATGTAGATTACAAGGGGTGACAGTGTGATTGTGAAAACCTTGTGAATCACACTCCCTTTATCTAGTGTATGGATGGATGAGTAGAAAAATGGGGACAAAAACTAAACGAAAAATAGGGAGGGATAGGGAGGTGATTTGGGTGTTCTGTTGTACCTTTATTTTTTATTCTTATTCTGATTCTTTCTGATGTAAGGAAAATGTTCAGAAATAGATTGTAGTGATGCATATATAACTATATGACTGTATTGTGAACAGTTGATTGTACACCATGGATGATTGTATGGTATGTGAATATATTTCAATAAAACTGAATTTAATTTAAAAAAAAAAAGATCCACCTTGAATGGGGTGGGCCACATCTCAATTGAAATAACATAAACAAAAGATCCCACTCACAATAGGTCTATACCCACAGGAATGGATTAAAAGAACATGGCCTTTTCTGGGGTATGTAACAGCTTCAAACCACCATACTGAGTCACCTCAGCTGGAGCAGATCTGATCCATGTGTCTTTCCTCCTCCTGGGACCAATAGGCTAGCTGGGAATGTCCTTCTCATGGTAATGAAAGAAACACAAGTGAACCAGCCCAACATCACAGGTTCTTTTCAAGCTTGCCTGTGTCATGCCTGCTAATATGCTGAGCCCAGAGTTGTGGTTGAAGGGCACTATCAAGTTATGTGGCCAAGGACATGGATTCAAGGCTGAGTACAGAACTGAGGTCATGTAATCCATCACACTTCTCCATAAATTTCAACTCTCCCCTTGTGATCTCAAGCCATTACTCCCTCTTTGACATGTCTGTAGCACTTGATACTTCTCTCCTGGCTTTGATCATAATCTCTTACATTTGTGCATGTGAAGGCAAGGACCGGGTCTATAGTATTAGTACCGCTGAGTCTGGCACCTGGTAGATAATAGTAAACGAGAGGGAAAAGAGAGCAAAAAGGGCAGAAAGTAGGAACATAAGCAGCAAAAAAGGAGAAAACAGGGCAGGCCCTTGGGGGAGAGGAAGGAATAGAGGGAGTGAAGGAGATGGGAGAAGAAAGATGGGAATGAGGTGAGTAGGAGGAGGAATCAGTGCTTAAGAGTGAGCTAAAATGCTTGCTCTATCAGCTTCTTGGACTGTTCATCCATCCCGAGTACTTTAAGACAGCATTGAGAGTAAGTCTCCATGCTTTTGTTTTCCAGATCTAAGGGCTGCATTTTTCTCTGTGTAAAGAAACCTTGCATGAACGATTTGGGTTATAGAAATTTTTTTGTACCTTTAGAAGGAGAAATCAATTTACCATCTATGATCTGAATCTTGCTTCTAAGATCTTTCCAATTGCTGGACCCTTTTGTATTTGAGAAGCAAAGTCTGCCTTACTCTATAATGCATGAAGATTACATTAGAAATGAGGTTTTATACACTGACTCTGAGATTCTTTTCTTGAAATGCAATTTTTTTTTTTCTGGAAGAGGTGGTTCATAGTGCTACACGTTATTTTGAGTAAACTGAAGGTTTGAAAATTTTGATGCTAGGAGAGTGGGCTTAGTTTATTCTGAAATAGTGAAAAGTCATTTGAGAACAAGCTCAGGGAATATGGTGTATGAGAATGAGGCAGATCTCTTTGTGCAGCTCAGAGGTCCTCCAAAAAAGGACTGTAAAACCTCTTGAGTCAAAGCAGCCTCACTGGGAGAAGTATAAGAGCTTCACATTGGCTGCCACGAAGTGAACCAGTCATTTGTTCACATTTGTTTTGATTAAGGGGTTAACAACTGGTCACTTTATTTTAACTGTGAAAAAGGCTCAGTGGATTTATGAACTCTTTACTGGAAACAGGGTAACGATCCATCCTCTTGTCTCTGGTCAATGCCTCCTTTTAAGGCTACCTGAGGGCAGATCTAATTGAGGGTGTAGTAGGAAGGTGGCCCAGGGAGCAGTGATTGAGGTAATTTAAGTGACCATCATTCCTGTCTCTTGCCTGACCTAGTGGAAGTAGGTGGAGCATGGAGGCCTGGCACATAGCACAGTCACTATTAACTTGAATTCAGTGATGGTTTACAGTGGGGGTGGTGTGGGGAAGGAAAGAGTTCTCTACCAAGAGTCAGGAGAACTGGGACTTAACTTGGCTAAGTGAAATAAACTAGGACAAGTTTCTTCATTTCTCTGCACCTCAGTTTCCCCACATTCAGAATGGGAATCTCTCACTGGGCCATTGTGAGAGTTAAAAGTGAGGCCTGATAGCGTTTGTGATGCCAGTGATGGTTGCACTGCCAAAGTCACTGACCCTGCCCAGGTAAAGTGCTGGTGATCAGAGGCCAAGGGCAGAAGATGGGCTGGGCTGCAACGTGGGCAGTGGGGACCAGTGAGAGTAAGCCACCCCCCAATGAGGTGGCCTCGTCTTTGGGCTGACAGATGTCAGATGAGCAGGATGAGCCAGGAAGGGCTGGCAACCCAGAAGAATGAAGCACTGACAATT
Organism: Choloepus didactylus; assembly: GCF_015220235.1. Classification (NCBI taxonomy): domain Eukaryota; kingdom Metazoa; phylum Chordata; class Mammalia; order Pilosa; family Megalonychidae; genus Choloepus; species Choloepus didactylus. Next base: position 99,299,914 of record NC_051316.1, read on the forward strand.
CCTCTGACCCCTTTGTGTCCCTCCCTTGCTGATGCAGACACCTTAAAATAAGATCATAAGACAGACAAGGTGAACAACATGTCATCAGCATATTCTCTGTGCCAGGCTCTAGAGATGCAGGGACAACTCAGTCAAGGTCCCTGACAGTCAGCAGATGACCCTACCATAGGGTAGGACTGATGGTACAGGTGTGTATGGCGTGGTCGATGCACACCATGACCGGCATTAGAGAAGACAGAGGAAGTCATGGGTTGTGGTATAGGGCACAAGCTACTGATAGAATAACAAGGATCGGGCTTCCCAGCATGAACAGATACATGGCTGAGGGGTGGAGGAAGGGTGACCAGGAAAGGATGGCCTAAATGTCAGTGCAGGGCTGAGCTACAGGGTGCTGGCAGGCTCAGGCAGGAAGCCCGGATTTTGCCACTGTCTCTGTGTGGTCTTGGGCAGTTCCCTTAAAACACTCTGGGACTCAGTTTCCCAATTTGTCAAAGAAGAGTTGTGTTAGATCAGGGACCCTGCAGGGTGGGGATAGAAGCCTTGGGGAAGGCTGAGAAGGTGGGCTCAAGGCCTCTGACCCTCACCTCACTCACAGGGTACTGCTCTTTTTTTCCTTCTATTTATTGGGTTTCAGTGTAAGATTTCACTAGAAAAAAAGGTTTTCCTGCTTATAAAAAATTTGAAAGCCACTGGACTAAGGACCTTCAAGATCCTTTTAGATCTCAGAAGGGTAATGCCCTGGTAGTTCTGGAACTAGTTACCAGCAGGCTTGTTTGTGGGAGCTGAAAAGGCCCGTGGCTAAGCCAGCTCCAGGAGTGCTGAGTTCTCCTCTCTGGAGGTAGGGGGTAGGAGGGACAGGGAGACTGAGGGTGGCTTTCTTGGAGAGAGACATGGACATAAAAGCTCCTGCCTCACAAACCTGTTGAATAAAAACTCGGGCACACCATGAGGGCCTTTAAGACCCAGAAATGTCTCCACAGTGGCCTGAGATGCTGCACCTGCCAGAGTCTGAGATTTCTTCCTGCAGGTCCTTTCACTGAGGCCCAGTTAAATGCACCTGAGTGACTTGAATAGTATAAGGCTTGTTCTGGCTCCTCTACCAACTAGACTCCCAGTCTTGAGCCTTAGTTTTCTCATCCATAAAATGGCAATAAGAATACCCAGGTGTTTTGTGAAGAAAAAAAAGTGAAGCACTTGCATACAGTAATGACATAAAAGCTTCCTCTAGCTGCCCCCAAAGCCCATGCCTCCTCTGCTCTTCTCTGCTTTGCTACTGTTTTAATGTTCATGTCCATGGCAGGCTTTGTCCACAGAATGTCACATGTAGTTGAATAGGTGTCATCATAGCAGAGAATAAGAAAATGCACTGCTTCTAAATGCTTGTTAGCATAAAATATATAATCATTTATTCATCTCAGGCGTCCAGAGTGCCTCCCACATGGCAGACTCTGTGTTCAATGGGAGAGCTCAGCCCTTCATCCATGGGCATGTGAACTTTTATTCCTGTCCCAGACAGTTGAGAAGTAAACACTAATTTATTTGAGAATATCTGGCAATGGGAAATAAAGTGACAATTCTCACAAAGCCAGTCCTAGAGATGTACACCCTCCCACATAGCTCCAAGTCCTTAGAAAATGGTAAAATGCTCTCTCAGTGCCTGGGACTGACTGTTGGAAGAGCACATGATGTGGCAGGCAAGACCCAAGTTTTGCCACATAAGAATTACGTCAACTTGGGGAAGTCACCTTCTCTGTAAAACTGGAGCATAATGGCTGCTTCAAAGGTGGTTGTGAGAATAAAATACGATCAGGTAAGGATCTGTTTCATGGTAGGTGCTCAGAAAATGATAGCTATTATGATTTTTTTTTAAAAGCACAGAAGAGCTGATCAAATTCATGAGTTGTCACTGTGTGTATCAGTCAGGGTTCTCCAGAGCAATAGAACCAACAAGATTTATGTAAGTTATAAGGAATTGGCTCACACAGTTGTGAGGGTTGGGCTGGCAAGTTTTAATTTTGTAGGGCAGGCTGGAGACAGGAACTTCTGGTAAGAGTGATATTGAAGTCTTGAGTATTCCTTAGGCTGGAAACTCAAGAAGGAGCAGAGGGTGTAGTATTGAGGCAGAATTCCTTTTGACCCCTGGAACCTTCAGTTCTTGCAGTTAAGACTGCCAAATTACTGGTTGTGGCCTATGCACATTATCGAAGGTAATCTCCTTAATTTAAAGTGAACTGATTGTAGATGTTAATCCCATGTACCGAATACCTCCACAGCAACAGCTAGGCCCGCATTTGACCAAACATGTGGTCACCATAACCTAGTCAAGTTCATACATAAAATTAACCACCAAAGAGTGGGTGTTGCAGGGTTGCCTTGATGTGGTCTACCCTTAGGAGTCACTAGCTGAGATCCTTTGCCAAGTGAAAAGGGCTTGGAGTGCCCCTGCACATCACGATTCCGGAGGCTGTAGATGACAGGGTTCAGCATGGGAGTGATGATGGTGTACATGATGGTGGCCACACGACCCTGCTCTGCCTCATATTGAGATATGGGCTGGAAGTAGACTGCAATGATTGTGCCATAGAAGAGGCCTACCACGGCCAGGTGGAAGCCACAGGTGGACACAGCCCGGAACCTCCCAGAGGCTGAGGGCAGCTGGATCACGGCAGATGCGATGGCACCATAGGAGGCAAGAATGAGCAGAAAGGGAGTGACCACCACTGCGGCACCCTCAGTAAAGATGAGAAGCTGGATGTGGTGGGTGTCAGAGCACGAGAGCCTTAAGAGAGGCTGGTGGTCACAGAAGAAGTGGGGCACCTGGTGAGAGGCACAGAAGGACAAGCGGGCCATGAGCAGGATGTGCAGGAGGGAGTGGACATGGGATACCAGCCATGCAGTCCCCACTAGGGCTGTGCACATGGTCCGGGACATCCTCGTGGTATAGTGGAGGGGGTGCTGGGTGGTCACATAGCGGTCATAGGCCATGGCAGCCAGGAGACAGCTGTCAGTTACACCCAGGGCAAAGAAGAAGTACATTTGGGTCAGGCAGCCGGTCAGAGAGATGGAGTGGTCTTGGGCCAACAAGTTGGCCAACATCTTGGGCACAGTAACAGAGGTGAAGCAGAGGTCAGTAAAGGACAGATGGGCCAGCAGGAAGTACATGGGTGCATGAAGGGCTGGACTGGCCCGGATGGTGGCCACAATAAGTCCATTGCCCAGGATGCCTGCCACATACAATACCAAAAACAATGCAAAGAGGGACCGCTGCTGGCTGGGATATGTTGTCATTCCCAATAGGATGAATGGGGCTTCTTCTGAAGACTTGTTGGAAGTGTCCATAACCAAGCTGTTTCTTTGTTGTAGGGTCATCTCCCTACTGTCTAAGGAAGAGGGTGAGGTCAACTATATTGCTCAAGGCTTCCTAGCAGTGAGAAAAACCATGGATTTGGAATCAAATAGACCTGACTATTTAAATACTGACTTTGCATACAGGAGTGACTGTGCACAAGTCATTTAACCTCCCACAGTCTTTTTCCTCTCTGGGCCTTAGGCTCCCCATCTGTAAAATAAGGAGGCTGAACTAAGAGATCTTTAAGGCCACTTCCAAGTTTGATATTTTGTGATTTTAAGCAAAACTAGAACAAAAAAAAAAAGTCTGGTTAACTCCCCATATCCCCAGAAACCTTTCCTCATGAAATCAAACACTTATTAAGCACCTAGCAAATGCACACTTCTTTGTGAGAAACTCATGTAGACAGACACACCTGTGTACAGACGGACACACCTACCAAAGTTGTAGAGACTTAATTCTTAAGAACAGAGGCAACTTGTTTCAATGCCTACATTTTCCCCCTGTTGGAATCCCATTGTATAAACCCTGGACAAGTCTCTAAGAGGGGATCTTAAAAGAAGAGGAGTTTCATGATGCAGATTTGGGGACCTTGCTGTGGACTATGTGGAGACCATCCCTGCAGAGGAATAACCTCCCAGCTTCTTTTTTTTTTGTTTGTTTGTTTGATTGTTTTTTTTTTTTAATATTCATTTTATTGAGATATATTCACATACCACACAGTCATATAAAACAAATCATACATTCGATTGTTCACAGTACTGTTACATAGTTGTACATTCATCACCAAAATCAATTCCCAACACCCTCATTACCACACGCACAAAAATAACCAGAATAATAATTAAAGTGAAAAAGTGTGCTTCAGGTTTTAAAGCAGGGAAGGATAGTGAGGCATTTGCCTTGGGCCCCAAATTTAAGGGGCACCAAAAAACTCAGGAAATAGTATTTGAATGCAAGGTTTTAAAAAATCAAAAGTAATGCAAAAAGTCCATAGTGAACAAAATATCAAAATTTCAAATACAGATAACATTGGTAATGGTGCCATGCCAAGCCATTTAAGAGCACGATGCAAAGGTAGAATATCAACAATACTAATTTTTTTTTTTTTAGAGATAACAGTAAAAATAATGTTTATTGTTTATTTTCTGATTACAAAACAAATATATGCTCCTTGAATAAAATTTGGAAAACATATAAAAGTTTCAATGAGAAAAAGTAAAAATTACATATAACCCAACTTTTTAAAGTAACCAAATTTCTTATTATATTTCACTGAGTTTTTTTTTATCTTCATTTTATTGAGATATATTCACATACCACGCAGTCATACAAAACAAATCGTACTTTCGATTGTTTACAGTACCATTACATAGTTGTACATTCTTCCCCTAAATCAATCCTTGACACCTTCATTAGCACACACACAAAAATAACAAGAATAATAATTAAAGTGAAAAAGAACAATTGAAGTAAAAAAGAACACTGGGTACCTTTGTCTGTTTGTCTCCTTCCCCTATTTTTCTACTCATCCATCCATAAACTAGACAAAGTGGAGTGTGGTCCTTATGGCTTTCCCAATCCCATTGTCACCCCTCATAAGCTACATTTTTATACAACTGTCTTCGAGATTCATGGGTTCTGGGTTGTAGTTTGATAGTTTCAGGTATCCACCACCAGCTACCCCAATTCTTTGGAACCTAAAAAGAGTTGTCTAAAGTGTGCGTAAGAGTGCCCACCAGAGTGACCTCTCGGCTCCTTTTGGAATCTCTCTGCCACTGATCCCAGCTTCTTTTTATGTCTTCTATTTAGAAAATACAAAGTCAGACAAAGGACCTTCCCACCCTAGTCTCTTCCTGTCTTTCCTCTGTTTGTTAAGAAGAATCTTCTGGCTTTGGCTCCCTGTAAAGCATCTTTTCCCCAACTCCAATCATGTCCCACCTTCCAGGAGGGAAAGTGGATCCACATGAGTGGGTAGGATGGAGGGTGGGAGCCAATTTATAAAATTGCTTTTGGAAACTGGACCTGTTGTGACATGTATCTAAGTTGGTCTCAAAGAATATCCAAATATATGGGCTGTTTCAGAAACACTTAAATGTAGTCACAAACAAAAACACATGTGCAAGCATGCAGACATGTACAGCCTCAAGCTGGACTCTACAAACATTCAGGCACAATCAAACACACAGGCACAAACAATCATATACAGAAATGTGGACACAGCACACACATTCACACCTAAGTAAACCCACAGACAAGCACAACCACAGAGACCCACAGATCTGCATAATCAAACACGTAATCATGTGGTCACATGCAGTCCCACAAGTGTGCAGAGGCTGGGGGTGACAATCATGCACATACTCCCATTCAGGGAGGCACACGCCACCATCACAGCTATACTGGCCCACCATGTGCACTCATGCTTTCCCTGAACACCTACTGTGTGATAAGCACTCTACCAGGTTGTTCATGCACACCCAGTCACACCCAATCACTGTGGAGCACAAAATCACATCCTGTGCGTGGTCTCAGGTTTCCACAGCCTCACACTTTCACTTACATGGCTACACGCACGTGGGTTCGTGATGGATGACAGCAGGGATCCACTACCCTAGAGGGACACATCCACCTACACACTGTCCCCCCACACAATGACCCCATCATGCAGTGATGGTGATGCACAATCACAGCCTCAAAAACACAACACACACTCTCATACTCACATGTATGACTCATGCAGAACTTCACACACACGAAGATAGAGCAACACACTCTCCGGCTTGGCCTTTTACCTCCAGGTGTACCCTCAGGCCTCTCTCCACATCACAGGTGGGCACAGCAGCAAGGACCAGGTGTATGCCATCACCAGAGGGTGTGAGGATGGAGTTAATGGCCACACGTACAGGGTTTGGGGCCTCGGGAGCATCTTAGCTTCTCTCCAGAGGCAACCCCTTCCACTTCCCCTGGCGCTCACCCCTGGGGCAGGAAGCAGCTCAGCTCTGGGCCTTATTCTTCTTCCTCTCTAGGGCCCAATTTAATGATGGAGGAGGTGGTTGGTGCTCCCTCCATCTCTGGGGACCAGTTTGTCTGGAGTAGGAGTGACATTCAGGAGCCCCATGCATGGTGAAGCTGCTGCTACCCAGGCCCTGCTCATGGGGGCCAGAGAGAGGGTCTGACTAATTCCTGAACCCCAAGCAGGGTGACCAGAGACAGGGACAGCAGAATCCAGGGCTCACAGGGGTAGCTTCAGGGACCAACCTTACTGCCCCCTTAACAGTGGTCTGCTGGCTTCTCATAGGAAGGGTAGGAGTGTGGGAGGGAATGTGCCTATGGTGACTGGGACACTGCATGTGGTTGTGTGTTTTTGTGAGACAGTGTGTAGGATTGTATGCCTGGGTGTGGAGAGTGACTGTGTCTCTGTGCAACCGTATATGTTTGGTGTTCTTGAACTTGAGTGTGTGAGTGTGCAGCTGTATCTGTGTCTCTGCAGGTGGTCATGCTTATGAGTGTTTCTTTTGTGCATGCATGTTTCTGATATGAGATTGGGTCTGTGTTTGAAGGAGACTGTGTTGACGTGGGTGTATTATGGTATGAGGGAATTGTGCCTTTGTGTAGCTTTCCATATGGGAATATCTTTGCATGACTCAATGTCAGAAAACCACAGAGGGGATTTTGCACATATGAACTTTCAATATTCCAAGCCATGGAATGTTCCTCTGGTTCCTAAATCCTCAATCTTCAAATTTCCCTCTACTTCTTTTCCTAAACACCCCTTTCAAGCCAGGTAAATTGGCCTTCTTAGCATCTCTTGCATACATCAATTTCATTTTATCTTCCTGCCTCTCTGTATTCTAATCCTTCCCCCTGGAATGCCCTTTTCCCTCAATTCTGCTTATTCAAACTCCACCCATGTTTCAGCACTTTACCTATCTTTGTAAATGGTGTTGAAGGAAGTTTAAAAGGGAAATACTTTATGAGAATTCAGTGAGCTCTACTGAACGTTAGATCACTTTAGGAGGCTAGATTTCTTCCTTCATTCTCCAGGTTGGCCTCTGTTACTCTCTTCTAGTTCCTCCATCTCCTCTGTTTTTTTCCTTATCTACTAAACAGGCCCAGCATAATAACATGTAACTTAATGATTCCTCTAGTTGGTTTGTCAGATTTATATAGGATTTGTTGTGCCTGGTTAATCTACTGATACTAAACATGTGGAAGGACACATGGACATCCTGCAGAGCCACGATAATGGGAGGGACCGTCTCTGTCTGTAAACTTCCCCTAAGCACGGTGGATGCTGAGAACCCAAGAACCCATAGAGAAAAGAAAAGGCCAAGCAGGTGTTCTTTGAGTGTAAACATCATGAACTGGGAGAAAGCTCACATTCATAGTCTGGCAGTTGCCACCTCTTCTGATAATGCCTCCGATCCTTGTCATGGCCTATTGGTTGTTATGGTGATAAGAGGTAAGAGGAGATGGTGAACTGGGAAAGTATTATAAAAACTTGTGAAAGAGAGAAGCAGAATGAATGTATTTAAGATTTCATCAAAATGTGCTACTTTGGGCTGAGTTTGGGATATTGCATTGTCTGCTCTCAAGCTGCTGGTTCATCAGGAAATGGGTTTCCTGACAGGATGACCAACTCATCCCAGTTTACCCTGAACTGTCCTAGTTTTAAAACCTAAAGTTCCACATCCCAAGAACCTCCCTCAGTCCTGGGAAGACCATGACGGTTGGTCATCCTATTATGAATCCTACAAAGTTTCCTAAGATTTGAGGATATGGTCTTGTCTGCATCTCTTTCTCCATTCAACCTCCAAGAAGGTAATAGTTACTAAGAGGGAGGGTCCTGGTAACAAAAGACATCATGACTCTAAGGCTGGCTAAAACCTTAAGTATTCCTGTAGCCTAAGTGTCAGGTAGTTTATTTTTCCTTGAAGGGGAGGTTAGAGGACAGGGCTAGTCTCTGGCTGGGGCCCAAGGTAGAGACTCCATGGGGAACCTACTGGGTGGTGATATTGAGGCATTGTTTGAGTCCCATACCTTGTCCACCCTTGGCCTCATCTTGGCCATAATCAGGGGAACTGGAAGGAGGGTCAGGCTGGAGCTAACACTTAGCCATGCTTCACCTTTCCTTGGAAACTTCTGCATATAACTCCCAGGGCCCACTCTTGTTGTGCTCCTGCATGGAGAAACTTTCCTAGGCAGAAGGCAGTGCCTTGGACCTTGCCCATGTGTAACTGTGTCATGGAGATAAAGGAAATTCTGTCAAAATTGTGAACTCTGGTAGACAGAAGTCCCAAGAGCACTGGGTTTGGAAGGTCCAGTGTGATCCAAGACTTGGAGCACTGTGGTTACCATTATGCAAGAGTTCTGCATTATGGCATTTTCTTTCCTAACCCCAACTCTATTTCTGGATGTTGTAATCTTAACACAAACCAGTCATATATTAACCCTGCAAACCAAGCATATTCATAACTCTGAATGAAACTTAAATCCACCAGTAACCAGTCTGTATCCTTAAGCTTTAAGAAACACTAACCATTATCTATAATTCTGACTAACTCTTACAGTGACCCAAGGTATGTCAATTTGAAACTTAAAATGCTCTTCGTATCCCTAACTTTCCTTTAGTTCTGATTATAGCCTAAAAATAATAATAAACAGACTGTCACTTAAGCCTATCACAAACATAATCCATACACCAACTTTCCTTAAATCTAGCAGAGCTCTAATTCAATCTAAACTCTAACCACTTTCAAACTAGCAATAAAAATGAAACCTGATCAGGGAATCTTAGTCTCGTACTCTAACACTAACCCTAAAATATTTCTAACATTTCTAATATGAGGTGAGGTTTACCCAAACTCAGACTCACTCCTAATTTTATCCCAAATCTACTTCTAATTAAAAACAATCCAAATCCTTAAAATTTACATAATTTTAATTCAATCCTAAAATTGCCTATTTGCTCAATTCTAAACCTAATTCTGGTTTTACCCTAGCCCTAACTCTTAGTCTCAGCCATAACCTAAACCTTAATTCTAATCCTATTCTAACCGTAACCACAATTCTGACCCTATCCTATGTCTGAACTAATCTAACTTTGGCCAAATCCTAATTCAACTGTTGGCATTTTAGGAATGAGCTTGTGTACATTTTGATGCTGTTCTGCCATTTCCTTGAGGGATGGAATCCATAGGGTTCAAGGGAGGGATATTTGCCTAATCAGATCCAGTCCCATTCTTTGGCATGAGTAAGTTCTGAAGATACTCTCCTGAGATCAAGGAGAGTAGCAGCAGACTCTCTGGCCATGAAGAATCTAAAAGGGGGCACTTTGAACCAACACAGCTTTCATTTGGCATTTCAGGGAATTGGCCTGGTTATAAGTACAGGTGGCACATAAACATGATGTTATTTCACCTAGTAACATCTAGAAACTTATGCTTTGGACACTGGGAATCTAAGGCAGTGCAACAACATTAACCTCAACTTGGTTCTGACTCCAGGTCTATCACTATATTATCCCCAGGTTCTGGCCTCTCTTCTATATGCTTCCCTTTCCTCTCCCTTTGTAGCCCTTAAACAATGACAAGAGACATTCAAGCCAGAGGAACATCCATTTTTACCCATGGTGACAGGGACCAGAAACAGTGTCCTCTGAATCTCTTCATAGCCCATCCTAACTGGCCTCCCCAAATCTCTTATTGGTGCTCCTGCCCTTGACAGTAGAGATGGCTCCAGGTCCTCCTGAGGGCATCCTTGACCTCCTTGTTGTGGAGACTATAGATGAGCGGGTTGAGAGCTGGGATGACAAGTGTGTAGAACACAGATGCCATCTTGTCGGTGTCCAGGGCATAGCTGGAGCTAGGATGCAGGTACATGAAAATGAGTGTCCCATATAGCATAGCCACAGCTGTGAGATGGGAGCCACAGGTAGAGGCTGCTCACCGACGGCCCTCGGCTGAGCGCATGCAGATCACAGCCCCAGCAATGAATCCATAAGACACGACAATAGCCAACACTGTGGCCATCTGGATGAAGCCAGAGATGGCAAAGAGGAGGAGTTCATTGAGACTAATATCATGCATGAGATGGCCAGCAGTGGAGGGATATCACAGAAGAAGCTGTTGATCTCATGGGAGTGGCAGAAGCTCAGGCGGAAGGTGAAGGTCATGTGGACAAAGGTGCTGACTGTGCCACCCAGGCCTGATGCTCCCAGCAAGGCCAGGCACAGATGCCATGACATGGCTGTTGCATAGAGAAGAGGGTTCCCAATGGCCATGTAGCGGTCATAGGCCATGGCTGCCAACAGGCAACACTCAGCATCAGCCAGTCCTGCAAAGACAAACATCTGCAGGGCACAGGCTGTGTAAGAGATGGTGGTGCGGGGCAGCAGCAGGTCCACTAGCATTTTGGGGCTGATGGCTGAAGAATAGCAGGCATCCAGCAGGGAGAGGTTGGCTGGGAAGAAGTACATAGGGGTGTGGAGCTGGGTATCCATGTGGATCAACAGCACCATGCCCACATTTCCCAGCAGGCTCACCAGGTAGATGGGCAGGAGGACCAGGAAGAGGGTTATGCACAGATCCCAGTGATTAGTGATGCCCAGGAGGATGAATTCAGCAGGGGCCATCCTGGCCCAGGTCAGGTTATCTGGGTTCATCCTGCTGAACAGAGACTGAGGCAAAGCAAGAGGGAGATGAGAGAAAGGTCTTGACTTTGGTGGAGGAGAAAGCACATTGTACTGGGAGTATTGAAATATGCCATAAAATTGCTGAGTGATTTTAGACAAGGGAATTAGCATCTCAAAATCTTTGTTTCTAACTCTGCAAAGTGACTGAAATTTAACCTTCGTGAAGACAGGAGTCTTGTCTGTCATCCACTTTTGTATCAATAGCACTGACGACGCTGCCAGACACAAAGTAGGTGCTCGATATGTATTTATTAAACAGATGATGAAGTCTGGTCAAGGACTGAAAGCTCCATGGCTCTCTATATATTCTCTCCAGTTTCCCAGGGAAGGAAAGGGATTCAATGGAATGGGGAGAGTCTCTTTGATCCAAACAATAGCTATGGGTCTTGATATTTGCTGGGAGGACATCTTCCAGTTGGAATAAGACCTGGAAATGGAGAGTGCGACAGTGGCCTGATATCTTGGGGTGACAGTGAGAAGTGGAAAGAACACAGGATTTGAATGTATTTCTGGGCTGGATTTTTCACCACTTTGAGCTTCAATTTTTTCATCTGTATAATGTGAATAAAAAGCTTGCGGAAGTGTTTTTTGCAGGGATTCAATTAGATAATGCTTATAAAGCACCTCAAACAGGGCCTGGCACACAACAGGAATTTAACAAAGGTCTAATGAATTGAATTGTGTTACATGCCCTGCCTGAAAGCTGGAAGGAAGCAATTCTAAGGCAATCAAAAGTAGTGGTAAACCACAGAAAACGCAATGTTGCTTCACACTCCTGTGCCTTTGCACTTATTCCCGCTGCCTAGAACCTGTTTCCTCTTTCTGTGTTTGATTAAAGCTGTGTCCAATGTGAAGCATTCCCTGGTCTACCCAAAGAAAATTTAACTTTTGCTTTGTTTGAGCCCTGCTGTACCGGAACATCTATCGATTGTGACACTTGGCCATTCTACTGAAATATTTTTTATGTGTCTGTCTGTTCTTCAACAAACATTTATCAAGTATTACTGTTGCTAAGAATGATCCTGCAATTCATTTTTCTATGCTTTTAATTGTGATTATCAGTCTATATGTGTTTTCCTTTTTTAATGCAATTTTATTGAGATATAGTCACACACCATACAATCCATCCAAAGTATACAATCAGTGGTTAAAAGGATCATTACACAGTTGCGTATTCATCACCAAAATCAATTTTAGAACATTTTAATTACTTGCCACCACCCCTACCCAAAAAAAAGAGAAAACCCAAAACATCCCATACTCCTTATCCCACCCCCCCATCATTGATCCCTAGCATTGATGTGGTACATTTGTTGCTGTTGCTGAAATAATATTAATATATTACTGTTAACTATAGTTCATAGTTTGCAATAGGTGTATTTTTCCCATATACTACTCTATTATTAACTCCTTGAAATAGTTTTGTACATTTGCTCTAGTTCACGGAAAAAATTTTTTATATTTGTCTTGTTAATCATAGTCATTGTTTACCACAAGATTTACTGAGTTATAGAGTTCCATGTTTTAACCTCTGGCTTTCCTTCTGATGACATATATGACTCTAAACTTCCCCTATCAACAACATTCACACACATATGCAATTTGTTTTTGTATCTCCAGGATCTGGTATATAATCAGTGCTGAATAAATGTTAGTTGAATGGATGAAACAATGAAAAGACTATGGACTTAAGCAGTATGCAGACTTGGTTTTGATCCCAGCTTCCACCACTTTCTAGTGTGTAACTTCAGGCAAGTCACTTCACCTCTTTTTGCCTCAGTTTTCTCATTGTAAAGTCGGAATCCTATTATCTATATTGGAGAGTTCTAAGAGGCAATAGGTATATGCACAGGGGCTGGAGCAGAGTAAATGCTCTTTCTCCTTCCTTTAAGAGAAATTTAGATATTTTGGACATACCTGTGCCTGGTGAGGATGATAAAGGCCTTCCTACAAAGCATAGCTTAAATGAGAAAAAGCTTGATATCACCTGTTGGTGAGGTTATGCTGTGGGAATGTAAATTGGGACATTTGGAGGACAGTTTGACAGTTAACTACCCCAAACTTTACTACCATAGTAACTCCACTTCTTGGTGTTTACCTTTGGAAACTCTCACATTTGTACACTAGGAGACATGCACAAGGATGTATACTTCTGAACTGTTTGTAATAGCCAAACATTAGTTAAAGCTAAATGTTTATTAATAGACTCAGTGTTTATCAATAGTAGGAATGGAGTCAACCTATATGTATCAATATGGAGAAATCTCAAAAGCCCATTGAGATGAAAATTAATTTGCAGAAAAAATACAGATTTTTGAAAAAACACAAAACATTTACACACACACACACGCACACATACACAACATACTGCTGGTTGCTCCAATCAAAACAAAAAAGGGGCCCCAGGGCATCTCATTTCATCACTCTGCCCCCTCCCCAAATCCAGAGTTGTTCCTTCTTTAAGATTCAACTCAGAGGTCATCTTTTATAAGGAGACTTATCTGAACACCCCAGTCCCAAGCCTCTCATGCTGGATTCTCACATACTGGACTCTCTGTGTCATGGCCGTACTCCATTATTTTATAATTATCTGAGTGTCTCTCCTCACCTAACCAAGCATCCTGAGGTCTGGGACCATGCCTATTTTAGGTATCGTCTCTTTCTCCTCGGTGGGGGTGAATTGTGGAAGTCAGCCAGTTTCTAGGGATAAAGAAAACAGTGGGATTCCAGCTTCCCCCAACTACATGCTCTCCATGAATGAAGTCAGCTGGCTGGCTGAAGCTATGCATCGAGAGCACAGTTGTTGGCCAACCCCTTCTGTGTTTTTGTCCCTTCACTTGGAAAGCAAACACTACTCACCTTCACAAAGTGAGGAGAAGAGCTGCGTTGAGGGCCTCTCCATTTCTCCATCTGTAAGATTGGAACAATGAGACTTCAGGGCTTTTAAGATGTTTTGAAATTTTTGTATGCAAGGATCCCAAAATTCAGCTAAGCAGGTATTATTGTGTGTGTGTGTGTGTGTGTGTGTGTGTGTGTGTGTATAAACATGGAATTAATTCGCTATTAACTTCTTTCTTTTGCCTTACTATTCAAAAGGAGCAAGCCTGGCATTGTGGTGTTGGGGAGTGTAGTTCAGTGTGGGGTTTGCCACTGAGACTGGAGAACTCAGGTTTCCATAAGGAACAGCTTCTGTGTTTGTTCTTAAGTGCTAATCAACAGTAGAAAGGAAATGGAAGACTAGGTTCCTGGGCTTTCAGACTCCTGGCTCCATTTAGGGTAAAACTGATTGTATTGTCTTTTATAATCCTTCCAACATCCCTATTTTTGTCTGATTTCCACTTTCATCTTTCAGTTTCTGGGCTTAATGCCTTTAACATCTATCTATCAACTATCTATCTGTATCTATTTGTTGATTGATTGATCAATCAGTCTAATCATCGCTATCTACTTTGTCTATCTATCTATCTATCTATCTATCTATCTATCTATCTATCTATCTACCTACCTATCTATCTATCATCTCTATCTATTCAAGAAGTATTTATTAACCACCTACTTTGTGACAAGCATCGTATGACCACACGGGATATAGGTGTAAATATGGTGCCCAAATTGTACTTTCAGTCTGGTGGGAGGGGAGAGCTCTTTATCAAATAATCTCACATATATAATTATGAACTGACATATATGTGATCTGAGGAGAGGAGAGGAACATATTTTTGTCTTTATCTCTCTTTCTACTCAGTTTATGGAGTGGCTTATGATGCTCCATGCGTGATAGGTATGTTCATATAAGAAATACTAAATAATGGGGTTTGCTATTATGCGTGATTTTCAACTTACATAAAGGGTCCTGGAACATACTGGTCAAGTAAAAATGAGGTCCTACTGTACACACCAACTATGTTCCTATACTCCTCCATCCCCCCCACTTTAATACAGCTCTTGTCAAAAATTACATGTTTATTCACTATAAGCTCCAAACCACTGATTTATCATTACATTTTAGGCATTTTCCTTTTAAATCCTGTAAAAAATAAAAAAAGGAGTTACAAACCCACAATACAACAGTCCTGGCATTTATATGTACTTTCGTCAATACCCTTACCAGAGAGCTTTATTTCCTCATGTGGCCTCAATTTATTATCTATTGTCCTTTCCTTTCAACCTGCAGGACTGTCTTTAACCTCTCTTATAGGCTGGTCTTGTGGTGATGAACTCCCTCAGCTTTTGTTTATCTGGGAATGTCTTAATCTCTCCCTCATTTTTGAAAGACATTTTTGCCAGGTATAGGATTCTCAAATTGACGTTTTTTGCTTTCAGCACTTTAAATTTGTCATCCCACTGCTTTCTTGCCTCCATGATTTCTGAGGAGAAATTGGCACTTAATCTTATTGAGGTTCCTTTGGATATGACATGTTGCTCCTCTCCTGTGGCTTTCGGAATTCTTTATCTTTGGCATTCAACATTTTTATTATATAGTCTCATTGGGTTTATCCTGTTTGGAGTTCATTGAGTGCCTTGGATGTGTATATTCATGTCTTTTGTCTAATAAGGAATTTTTCAGCCATTATGTCATTGAATATTTCCCTCTGCCCCTTCCTTTCTTTCTTCTCCTTATGGGACTACCTCAATGTATACCTATTGGTACTCTTGATGGTTCCCCACAGGTTCCTCAGGTTCTATTCACTTTTCTTCATTGTTTCCTCCTTCTGCTTCTTGGACTGGATGGTTTAAATTGTCTTATCTTCAAGTTCACTGATTCTTCTGCCAGCTCTAATCTGCCACTGAACCCCTCTAGGGAATTTTTAATTTCTGTTTCTGTGGCCCTCAGCTCTGTTTGATTTCTTTTCATAATTTCCATCTCTATTGATATTCTTTTTGTGTTCATTTATTATTTTCCTGATTTCCTTTAGTTCTTTGTCCATGTTTTCCTTTAGCTCTTTGAGCATATTTAGGACCGTTTTTTGAAAGTCTTTGTCTAGCATGTCCCAGGTCTGGTACTCCCCATCAATGTGTTCTAATTCCTTAATCTTCTCCTTTACTTGGGCCATAGCTTCCTCTTTCTTTGTATGTTTTGTAATCTTTTATTGAAATCTGGACATTTTAATATTTTAATGTGTTATTACTGGAACATAGATGTCAACACATTTGTTTCTTAAGTTTGTATCCAGCTAGTTTTATGACAGCTTTCCTTGAATTCCAAGAGCTATCAAAACAAAACAAAAACAAAAACAAAAACAAAAAAAAGAAGGAAAAAAAGAAAACACCTTTCCTGGTCTTTGCAGATTGACCTGCAGGAGTGCTGTCTTTCAAAGCTTATCTACACAATGAATATAGAGAATAGCTCAAGGCCAAAGTGTTGGGGCCTTCCTGATCCTTTCTGAACATGTGTCTTGTCCTGGGCATGCCCCTGTGGCCCTAGGAATTTCCCCATTTACATGGATATGAATCTAACCTCTTTCCTAGGAAATAGTTTCCTCATGGTCCAAGCACTGAACTCTGTGCCCTACAGCCAGCAATCCCTTACTCGTGGCAGCCTCAACTTGATATGCTCTTACACAGAGTTCTGTAAGAGAGCCTGTGAGCTGCCTTCTACACACATGCAAGCTCTGGGATGGCAAGCCTGTGATGAGCTTCCAGGTTCAGTTCCTCAGCCCCCCACTAGACAGATTGAGCCAGACTACACGCGCACAGTATGGACCTGAGGGTTACTCTGCTCCCTCAGGAATGGGACCAGGGAGCTGCACTGAGAGTGTGGGTTGACTCTGTGCCAAGCCAGTGAGGGATGGGACAGGGACCAGCCAGGGTGCCAGCAGATCCTACTGCTTTTAAGTTGACTTTTTTCTTGATTATGCACTTGCCCTATCACTGCAATACTTGAACTGTTTTCTGGAGCTTTGAGAAAGCTGTTTCTGCCTGTTCTTACTGGTTGTTCAAAGCTTCTGTTGATGGATGGAGCCCTGAATCTTTTCCCTCCCATTTTAGTCAGGTTCCTGTGGGTTTTCTCATGCTGCTTCTTCTTAAAGCCAAGTCAAAACATTTTATTCCCACTGTGCATCAGATAAGTCCAAACTCCTCAGCCAAGGGTCTCCTCAAAGCACTTTTTTGACACTGTTTCTTCTGTACAAATCCTTCTGCTCTAGTCCAGTCTTCTCATTATTTACTCCTCTCGAGACCCTGCCTCCAAAGCTAGGTCTGCTTATTCCTACCTTTTGTACCTCTTTTCAAATAATTGCCCTTGTCAGAAATTTTCTTTCATCTTCTTTCCCTATTCAAGTCCTAGCCATCTTTTAATGCCCAGTTCAATTTTTGTCTTCTCTATGAATCTATTGCTGGCCATCACAATCTACTCTGGCTGAAATGTTAAGGGACTTGTGATATTTTCTGCCACAGAGTCACTTACATTTTGTGTATTCACCTTCCTAAAAGGTATTAACCCTTCAAAAAAATTGGATTCTATTGCTGACAGGGCGACGCAGGAATGAGACACGACACAAAGCTAAGATTTAAGGGAGCAGGTGGCCCACTGCCTCTAGGGCAAGTGGACGCCAATGCATTTTTGCTCCAGCTATTTATTAAAGCAGATCACGTGCATATGCTAAAGATCCTTGGGCTCGGGAGAGCCCACCAGATACCTACGTTTACATCAGATGCATTTACATCAGGTGCGTACATCTTGTTTACATCAGGAACGTCATAGTCACAAGTTACATCAGGTGTATATCATAGTCACAAGACACATACATCAGGTGTATATCGTTATCATAGTCACAAGGCTTACATCTTTACAGGGCAGGCCTGCATGGCATTCTATGCAGGCCTGCGGCTCAGCATTCTCAGCCACCACCCTAGATATGCCTCAGGCAGCATGGAAGACTCAGTTTCCCACAGGATTCTGCAAATGAACATATAATTTCATTAGATGGGAGTGGTATAACAGTCTCTGGTTGGAGCCGTTAGGCCAGGGATGGGGAATGTATAGAAACATTGATGCTATACTCCCATCCTGTGATCAAGGGAGACAGTGCTAATTCATCATGCTACTCATTCTCAATGAACACAGGCTAGCCTTAGAGTCTTTCTCATCTAAGTGCTTGTGGAAGTCACTGTCTGAGTGTTGGGGTTGGTGGGACAGATGAATCACATTTGCTGTCCTTTGGTTAGGCACATGTCTTTTGCAACGAGTTTCAACCCTGAATTTCTCATAGACTTCCCAAAGAAAAAAATCATTAGAAATTAAATTTAAATATCAATAGTCAAATTTAGGATTGCAACTTTAGAGGTCAGTGTTTTCCCTTTTGCTCTTTCTTTTGTTAAGAATTTACTTTTTTAACAATACCACACTGTATAAAATTCAAAATTTCCAAGAAGATACTCAACAAAAAGAATGTCTCCCTCCTACCTTGTCCCTGTGTCCTCTATTTCTTCTCCCTAGAGGGGACTACTGCTGCCAGTTTTTTGAGTATCCTTCCAGAAATATTTTATGAATATACAGACATAAGAATATATAGTCTAGAAAAGCATATATGTTAGCATACTGTATACTTTTCTCTACCTTGCTTTTTTTTTTGATTTAACAATGTATCTTGGTGATCATACTAGAAGGGTACAAAGAGTTTTTAAGGCTGCATAGTATTCTATTATATGGATGTACCATACCATATTTCACTAGTCTATGACCAATGGACATTTAAGTTGTTATAAGTCTTTTGTTATTATAGCTGTTGTTTTAAGTCTTTTGTCATTAAGTCAGTGTTTAAAACTATTATAATATGTCATTTTGTACATGTACAAAAATATCTATGGGATAATTTCCTGGAAGTGGACATTTTAGTCCAAAGAGTATATGCATTTTATTTTATAGATTGTCAAACTTCTCTTTTATGATGCTGAACCAATTTATACTCCCACTAGCAATGCATACGAAAACATGCTTTTTAACCCTCTCTACAATACTGTTTTTAGACTTTTTGATCTTTGCTAAACTGATAGGTAAAATTATCTCCTTATAGTTTTAAAAATTGTGCTAACATATATACAACTCAAAATTCCCCATTTTAACCATTTTAAAGTGTATGATTCAATGATATAATTCAGTGGTATTAATAACATTCACAATATTGTGCTACCATCACCAACAACCAATTCCAACATCAGAGATGCACTCATTAAACAGTAACTCCCCATTCTCCTCACCCCTCCCATGCCTCTGATCTACTGTCTCTATGAATTTGTTTATTCTAGGTATTTCATATAAGCAAGATCATACAGTATTTGTC
This sequence comes from Choloepus didactylus, assembly GCF_015220235.1. NCBI lineage: Eukaryota > Metazoa > Chordata > Mammalia > Pilosa > Megalonychidae > Choloepus > Choloepus didactylus. Next base: position 99,319,241 of record NC_051316.1, read on the forward strand.
TTTTTGTGTCTGGCTTATTTCAATTTACATCTATTTTATTGTGAGAATGAACATCTTTTCATAAGCTTAGGAATAATTAGTATTTCTTTTTCTGGGAATCTCTGTTCATATTCTTTGCCTGATTTTTTCTGTCAAATTTTTAGTCTTTGTTCTGTATATTAAAGAAGTTCTGTATATTTTGTGGAAATCAGCTCATTATGATATAAATTACATATATATTTCCAGTTTGTCATTAGAGCTTTAACTTTAAGAGTCTCTTTCTCTACAAAAACATATTTTTGTTTTATGTAATTGAATTTATCAATTTTTACTTTATAGATTTTTGGTTGTATGTTATACGTAGAAGTCCCTTTTCCATTTTAAAATTATAAAAATATTCTCCCGATATGGAGGAGGTGGGGCAAGATGGCGGACTGGTGAGCTGTATGTTTTAGTTACTCCTCCAGGAAAGTAGGTAGAAAGCCAGGAACTGCGTGGACTGGACACCACAGAGCAATCTGACTTTGGGCATACTTCATACAACACTCATGAAAATGTGGAACTGCTGAGATCAGCGAAATCTCTAAGCCAACTTGAAAGGTGAAATTACTGCCCTCCCCCCTACGTGGGATCAGACACCCAGGGGAGTGAATCTCCCTGGCAACGTGGAATATGACTCCCGGGGAGGAATGTAGACCTGGTATCATGGGACAGAGAACATCTTCTTGACCAAAAGGGGGATGTGAAAGGAAATGAAATAAGCTTCAGTAGCAGAGAGATTCCAAAAGGAGCCGAGAGATCACTCTGGTGGGCACTCTTATGCACACTTTAGACAACCCTTTTTAGGTTCTAAAGAATTGGGGTAGCTGGTGGTAGATACCTGAAACTATCAAACTACAACCCAGAACCCATGAATCTCGAAGACAATTGTATAAAAATGTAGCTTATGAGGGGTGACAATGGGATTGGGAAAGCCATAAGGACCACACTCCACTTTGTCTAGTTTATGGATGGATGAGTAGAAAAATAGGGGAAGGAAACAAACAAACAAACAGACAAAGGTACCCAGTGTTCTTTTTTACTTCAATTGCTCTTTTTCACTTTAATTATTATTCTTACTATTTTTGTGTGTGTGCTAATGAAGGTGTCAGGGATTGATTTAGGTGATGAATGTACAACTACGTAATGGTACTGTGAACAATCGAATGTACGATTTGTTTCGTATGACTGCATGGTATGTGAATATATCTCAATAAAATGAAGATTAAAAAAAAAATTTATATGGAAGGATAATGAGCCCTAAATAGCCAAAAACCTCTTGAAACAGAAGAACAAAGTGGAGGTTTACCCTTCGTGATTTGAAAACTTATTATAAAGTTAGAAATCAAAACCACCAAGGTACTGGGACAAGGACAGACATATACACCAATGGAATTCAAATGGGAGTTCAGAAATAAACCCTCACATCTATGCCCAGCAGATTTTTAACAAGGGTGCTAAATCTACTCAGTTGGGAAAGAACAGTGCCTTCAATAAATGGTGCTGGGAAAACTGGATATCCACATGCAAAAGAATGAAGGTGGACCCCTACCTCACACCATATTCAAAAATTAACTCAAAATAGATCAAAGACCTAAATATAAGAATGAGAACTATAAAACTCCTAGAAGAAAATATAGGAAGGCATCTTCAGGATATTGTGTTAGGCAAAATTTCTTAGACTTTATACCCAAAGCATGAGCAACAAAAGAAAAAGCAGATCAATGGGGAAAAAGACAAACAACCCAATTTAAAAATAGGCAAAAGACTTGTGTGCCAGCTTGGATGTATTATATCCCCCGAAATGCCATGTTCTTTGGTGCAATCTTGTGGGGGCAGACGTATTAGTGTTGATTAGGTTGGAACCTATTGATTGAGTATTTTGTTGGAGATGTGACCCAATCAACGGTGGGCAAGACATCTGATTAGATAATTTCCATGAAGGTGTTACCCCACCCATTCCCGGTGGGTCTGAATTAAATCACTGGAGTCCTATAAAAAGAGCTCACAAACAGAGGGACCTCAGAGCAGGTGTGTGCAACATTTTGGAGAAAAGCTACAGCCAAGAGGGACACCTTGAAGAATGCACAGGAGCTGAGAGAGGAGCTGGAACACAACCTGGGATCGGCAGATGCCAGCCACGTGCCTTCACAGCTAACAGACATTTTCCAGACACCATTGGCTTTTCTTTGTTGAAGGTATACTTGTTGATATCATAGCTTGGACACTTTTATGACCTTAAGACTGTAACTGTGTAACCAAATAAACCCCTTTTATAAAAGCCAATCCATTTCTGATATTTTGCATAATGGGCAACATTAGCAAACTGTAACAACTTGAATAGATATTTCTCCAAAGAAGATATACAAATGGAAAAAAAAAGCACATGAAAAGATGTTCAATATCATTAGCCATCAAGGAAATGCAAATCCAAACCACAATGAGACACTATTTCACACCAACTAGAATGAATATTATTTCAAAAAATGATTGAAAATTGCAAGTATTGGAGAGGATGTAGAGAAATAGGAACACTCATTCATTGTTGGTGGGAATGTAAATTGGTGCAGCTGCTATGAAAAACAGTTTGGTGGTTCCTCAGAAAGTTAAGTCTAGAATTACCGCACAGTCTGGCAATTCCACTTCTAGGTATATACCCCAAAGAATTGAAATCAGGGATTTGAACAGATACTTGCACACCAATGTTCATAGCAGCATCATTCACAATTTCCAAAATATGGAAGCAACCCAAGTGTCCAACAACAGATGAGTGGATAAACAAAATGTGGTATAGCCATACAATGGAATATTATTCAGCCATAAAAAGGAATGAAGTTCTGATACATGTAACAACATGGATGACCCTCGTAGACGCCAGGCTGAGTGAAATAAGCCAGACACAAAAGGACAAATATTGTATGATCTCATGGATAGGAAATAATCAGAATAAACAAATTCACAGAGTCAGAAACCAGAATACAAGTTACCAGGGACTGGGATGGGGGAAGGGAATGGGGAGTTAATGCTTAATTGCAACACAGTTTCTGTTTGGGGTGATGGAAAAGTTTTGATAATGAATGGTGGTGGTGGGAGCACAACACTGTGAATGTAACACTTCTGAATTATACATTTGATTGTGGTTGAAAGGGAAATTTTTAACGTGTTTATATGTTACTAGAATAAAAATTTAATACATAGAACTGTACAATAAAATCAGTGAACCCTAATGTAAACCTTGAACTATATTGAATAGTATAATTATAATATTGTTTCACCATTTGTAACAATGTTACCACATGCAAAAGTGTTTTACCAATGCAAAAGTGTTAATAATAGGGAAAATTGTGTGTGTGAGGGGTGGTATATGGGAACTCTGTATTTTCTGCATGATTTTTCTGTAAACTTACAACTTCTCTAATAATATAAATAACAAAAAATAATAAGGCATAATTCTGGTAGATTAAAGATGACTCCAAATTTTTTGCTTTTAAAAAGTGACTTAAGAGACAAATCTTCCAAATTCAATGCGTGAACCATTGTAGAAAGAAGAAAGAAAAACAAATTCTGAGACCCTGGCTGGACAATTTGATGAAATTAAAAAATTACTTTTATTTTTAGATGTGATAATGGTAATGTGATGATGTTAAAAAGAAAGAGACCTTATCTTTTATAGACACATTCTAAAATATTTATTGATGAAATGCTATGGTATCTGGGATTTGTGTCAAAATGATCCAGTATGTGTGTTTGGGGTAGCAGGTGGGGTATAGATGAAACAAGATTGGCTTTGAGTTGGCTGGTAATGAAGGCAGGTGATAGGTACATCGGCTTCATTTTATTTTATACTACTTTTGTCTAAATTTGAATTTTCCATATTAAAGTCTTTAAACATTTTCCAGAGTGAATAAAGGAATAGGCTCTTTAAAAAGCCTCTGGCCAAAGCCAGGTTAAAAAAACTCGTGGAAGCCTGATAAAGTGGTTAGTGTGTAATCCTAAGCAATTTACTGTAAAATGACTTTTATACATGGTAGGCTACAAAAAGTGGTGAATTAGAGTTAGAGAATCAGGTCAAGTGGAAAGAAAATCTGCAAGTTGGAAAAAGAGTCTCAGAGATTTTGCAGTCTCCCGCCTCTGTGCTTGCGCCAAGGGGCAGGCGGCAAGTGCACGTGTCTGGACAGAAAGGAGTGGATGGAATCACATGGTCTAGAAAGCGGTTCTCTGTCATGCAAACAGGGGCTCCATAACTGAGGCCTTTTCTGTGACTTGTTAATTTGGTCACAGATACAATTAGAGGAAGTTGCCCTTCAATTAATACCACTGCAAAAGAAAGTGTTAAAGACAATGGTACCCAGTGTTCTTTTTTTACTTTAATTGCTCTTTTTCACTTTAATTATTATTCTTGTTATTTTTGTGTGTGTGGTAATGAAGGTGTCAGGGATTGATTTAGGTGATGAATGTACAACTATGTAATGGTACTGTGAACAATCGAATGTACAATTTGTTTTGTATGACTGCGTGGTATGTGAATATATCTCAATAAAATGAAGATTTAAAAAAAAATATTCTCCCACATTTTTCTTCTGTGGTTTCATTTTTATGATTAAATATTTGGTACAGCTGGCATTTACTATGGTACAAGTTGTAAAGTGAAGGTCCAAATTAATTTTTTTCCCAGAGGGCTTACTAGTTGTTCCAACACAATTTACTGAGTAATCCATTTCTAAAGAAAGGAAGTTTCAGCAAAGATCTGTGTTTGGTCAGGTCATCTAGGGAGTAAGGAATGGAGCCAGGATCACACTCAAGCTTGATTCCAAAGCTGTTTCTAGCTGCTCAGGGATAGGCCAAGTATATTGGCTAGATTGGCTTAGTCTGGAAAGAAATTTGGGCCCTTTAATGCATGGCTCCTCTTGGGGAATTCTTTAAAGGGGCTTATGTGGAATATTTACACAGGCATAAAAATATATGTATGCAAGGGCGGCTATGCCAGTATTTTTGTAATACTGAAAAAAATGGAAAGAATCCATCAATATGGAATTAATAAATTACAGCATATTGCCATAAATTGTGGATAAGTAAATTGTGGCATAGTTATGCCATAGAATGTTGTGCAACAGTTTAAAAGAATAAGGTGGAACTATATATCTTAACATGGGAAGATGTTGAAGGTATAGTTCTAAATGCAAACAAGTTGTAGAAGTGATGAGTATCATTTCATTTTGCAAAAATACATAATACATACATACATTCATAAATACACACGTGTATATATGCGCATGTGTATGTGTGGTGTCTGGAGAGAGAGAGAGAGAGAGAGAGAGAGAGAGAGAGAGAGAGAGAGAGAGAGAGAGAGAGAGCGATACACCAAATTCTTAATAGTGATAATCTCTGAGGGTGGGATTATGTATAACTTTTCTTTTCAGTGTTATATCTTCATAAGATATTTGCATTTTTGTAACCATATACCTCCTTATTATAATAAAAACAAATAATGACAATGAAGGAGCTAGAATACTCTGTTTCTGTGTTCTTTCTGAAGCTAAGATTCTTTAATAATAATATTGATAATAATAACCCATTTTAAAAGCAATGCAAGGTGCTTTTGAATATATGTTAACCCATTTGATGTGTATGATGGCAAGGTAGGGAAATAACAAATATCTTATTTTTTCAAAAATGAAGAAATAGAGACTCTGAGAGGGAACCATTTGCTCCAGCACACATAGCAGTAAGGCTGAATGAGAGCTGGAACCCCATTCTCCGGAATCTAAACTCAGTGCTCTTTCTACACATTCCATTGTCTTAGGCAGGAGAGTACAACTTACAGATCCATTGGATCATTAACTGGTGGCTGCTGCCACCATTCCTTCTCCACCTTTGTCAAGAATCATTGGCAAGGGTAGCCCTACTGGAAAATTTGAGCAAATATTTTCTCACATTTTTATTCTAGTACTTTTATGGTTTCATTTTTTATGGTAAAATATTTGTTGTGTGGAATTTATTTTGGTGCAAATTGTAAATTGAGGATTCAATTAAACATACCCTCACCCCCCAAAAAAATTAACACAGAAGATAGCTCAGTGTTTAACCTTGTAGTAAGATTGTGAGGAATTTCCTCCTCTGGGCTATGAGCTACACAAGGGCTGAGGCAGTATCTCTTTCCTATTACCATGCAAGCATCTGGTAGTGTCTGGAGTATAGTAGGTGCTCAATGAATTCTTGTGGAATAATCAAAGCAGTTTCCTTGCTTGCTCACTGGAGCTGACTGAAGTCCATTATACATCCCATTTTGCAACAAAGGGATTTCAGGCCACACCTATGATTAGGGAGACCAACTGTCCCAGTTTCCCCTGAACTGTCCTAGTTTTAAATCTGGAAGTCCTGTGTCCCAGTAGGCTCTTCAGTCCCAGACAAACCAGGGTGATTGATCACCTACCTAAGATAATTCTTATAGAAACATGAGAACCACGTACCTGGGGAACCCAATAACAGGATCAGCTTCTCTAACTGAAGAAAGATTTGCCTTCATGTGTGTTTTCTACCTATTGAAATCTGTTGAGTACAGCCTGGGCTAGTCTGGATCAATATATGTTGGCTTCTAGCTTCCCTTTCTCCCCCTGCTGCCATCCCTTGAGGGTTTGCTCTAGGTAGTACAGTTGGTGGGTGGCAGGACTGGGGCTCCCATTCAGCTCTTCTGGCTCCAGCCTCAGCTCCCTCTGAAGTCCCTTTACTTTTCTGAAAAGAAGTATCTTTCCTTGAAGGTAAGAAAACTGAATTCTGAAGAAGGAAAGAGACTTGTCCCCAGATACTCAGCCATGAAGGGGTAGAATTGGGGCTTGAACCCAGATCACCTGGCTCCAAATCCAGTTCTTTTTCCTTAAAAGCTGTCCCTAGGTAGAGACCCTAAGTAGGTCTGTTAATAGAGTGCATAGCTAGTTGTTGCTACTGCCTTTCCTCAGTGTTCCTATCTTTAAATGCACTGGTGCCACTGGGATTACCTGTGGAAGTTCACGAAAATATAGGTTGCTGTGCAGAATCCCCAGAAATCCTGACTGTAGAATTAGGCGGAATGTTTGACTACTATTCCAGGTGATTCTGATGTGCAGCTTGATTTGGGAAGCAGAAGCAGCACTTCTTCACCTTTAATGTGCAAAGGAATCACCTGGGGATCTTGTTAAACACAGATTCTGCCTCAGTAGTACTGGACAGAGGCCTGAGATTCTGCATTTCTAATAAGCTCCCAGGTGATGCCAGTGCAGCTGGTCCTGCACTACACTTGGAGTATCAAAACCCTACACAATATTGGACAGTATTTCTGGCTCTGACATCTTAGGATTCCAACTTTTGATAAGGCTCTCTAGGCTTCTGGTATTACAGATCTCTTCCTGCTAACTCCCTTTTCTCTGCTGAGCTCTTGGTTTTTGATTCTCATCCTTTCTCCAGGCCCCAATATACTCATGAACACATTTAAGTCTGGCGAGGCTGGCCTCCTGACATTTCTCAATATGGGGCTTGTCTATTTCCTAACAACCCTGAGTTCTTAGCTCATTCCTCTCAGCACACAGACATTTAATATGCCTTGTTCCAGAGATATCTATCTGCTGTCACTGTGATGGTGTGTGGTTATTGGGTTGTTAGGACCTACCTAGAGGGTGGTGGTAGGTGGGGAGTTGTTCCAGCAGAGCAGCTCCAGTCCAGCTTTGATGGTGAGAACGGCAAGGTGGAGGTAGCAGGGACGTGCCCCATCCCAGAGTTAGGAAGAGGAAGACTTATACTCTTCCTGGGCTCTGAGGGAATAGCCTCTTTCTGTTTTCCTCCTGCCTCCTCTTTCCCTCTCTGCTGTCTCAGAGTCCATGGAGACTCTCCACATCCTTTGGGGACTCTGTGACAGCTGGTGAGATGGGAATTCCGGGATGACTCACTCTTTGGTATCTAGAGAGATTGGAAAAGTTTGGCTGAGTCCCCAGGATCTGTATGAGGAAGACAATCAAGCTTCTCAATGAGAGGAGTCCTGTTGGCTCACTTTCTCCATCCATTCCTTGGGACTCAATGCTTTTATCATGCTTTATGGTCTTGGAAGCCCATCCAAACAAACCCCAATTCTTCTTGTGGTTCTCCTAACACTTCATAATCTTCCTCTTCCCTAAAATGTCCATCCTTCCCTTGTCTACCAGGTAAACTCTTTCTTTTTGCTTCTGAACCAGCTCAAATATTGCATTCTGAAGGAATATCTTCCTGCCTCTGTGGCAAAGGCAGTCTTTCCTTTTGCACGTCTTGGATATGCATATACAAGAGCATGAATCCGAAAATTTTTTCCCATTGAATAGGCTGCCTCTTTACCTTTTTGAAAAATTCCTTTGAGGTACAGAAACTTCTAATTTTGAGGAATCCCCATTTATCTATTTTTTCTTTTGTTGCTTGTGCTTTTGGTATAAGGTCTGGGAAGTGAACACCTAATACAAGGTCTTGAAAATGTTTCCGTACATTATCTTCTAGGAGTTTTATGGTACTGTCTTTTATGTTGAGGTCTTTAACCCATTTTGAGTTAGTTTTTGTGTAGGGTGTGAGGTTAGGGGTCCTCTTTCATTCTTTTGGATATGGATATCCAACTCTCCCAGCCCCATTTGTTGAAAAGACTGTTATGTCCCAGTTCAGTGGCTTTGAGGACCTTAGCAAAGATCCGTCAACAGTAGATCTGAGGGCCTATCTCTGAATTCTCAATTCGATTCCATTGATCAATATGTCTATATTTGTGCCAGTACTAAGCTGTTTTGACTACTTTGGCTTTATAATAAGCTTGAAAGTCAGGGAGTGTAAGTCCTCCCACTTCATTTTTCTTTTTTAGAGAGTTTTTAGCAATTCAAGGCATTTTCCCTTTCCAAATAAATTTGATAATTAGCTTTTCCAAGTCTATGAAGTAGGTTCTGGAATTTTGATAGGGACTGCATTGAATCTGTAGATGATTTTGGGTAGAATTGACATCTTAATGACATTTAGTCTTCCTGTGCATGCACATGGAATATTTTCCATCTTTTTAGGTCCCTTTCTATTTCTTTTAGTAGAGTTATGTAGTTTTCTTTGTATAGGTATTTTACATCTTTGGTTAAGTTTATTCCCAGGTACTTGATTTTTTTAGTTGCTATTGAAAATGGTATCTTTTTCTTGAGTGTCTCTTCACTTCAGTCATTTCTGCTGTATAGAAACATTGCTGACTTATGTGCATTAATCTTGTATCCCGCTACTTTGCTAAATTTGTTTATTAGCTCTAGTAGCTGTCTCATTGATTTCTCAGGGTTTTCCAGATATAAGATCATATCATCTGCAAATAATGACAGTTTTACTTCTTCCTTTCCAATTTCGATGCCTTTTATTTCTTTGTCTTACTGGATTGCCCTGGATAGCACTTCTAGCACAATGTTGAATAACAGTGGTGACAGCGGGCATCCTTGTCTCATTCCTGATCTTAGAGGGAAGGCTTTCAGTCTGTCATCATTGAGTATTATGCTGGCTGTGGGTTTTTCATATATACTCTTTGTCATATTGAGGAAGTTTCCTTCAATTCCTACTTTTTGAATTGTTTTTATCAAGAAGGGATGTTGGGTTTTGTTGAATGCTTTTTCAGCATCTATTGAGATGAACATTTGATTTTTCTCTTTTGATTTGTTAATGTGTTGTAGTACATTGATTGATTTTCTTATGTTTAACCATTCTTGCATGCCTGGAATGAACCCCACTTGGTCATGGTGTATGATTTTTTAAATGTGTCTTTGGATTTGATTTGCAAGTATTTTGTTGAGAATTTTTTCATCTATATTCATTAGGAGATCAGCCTGTAGTTTTCCTTTCTTGTAGCATCTTTGCCTGGTTCTGGTATTAGAGTGATGTTAGCTTCATAAAATGTGTTAGGTAGTGTTCCATTTTCTTCAATGTTTTGAAAGAGTTTGAGTAAGATTGGTGTCAGTTCTTTTTGGAAAGTTTGGTAGAATTCCCCTTTGAAGCCATGTGGCCCTGGGCATTTATTTGTGTGAAGCTTTTTGATGACTGAATGGATCTCTTTGCTTGTGATTGGTTGGTTGAGATCTTCTATTTCTTCTCTGGTCAGTCTAGGTTGTTCCTGTGTTTCTAGGAAATTGTCCATTTCCTCTATATTATCTAGTTTGTTGGCATACAGTTGTTCATAGCATCCTCTTATAATTTTAAAAATTTCTTCATGGTCCACAGTAATGTCGCCTCTCTCATTCATTATTTTGTTTATTTGGGTCTTCTCTGTTTTTGATTTTGTCAGTCTAGCTAGGGGCTTGTCAATCTTGTTGATCTTTTCAAAGAACCAACTTTTGGTATTATTTATTCTAATTTTTTTTTTGTTTTGTTTTCTATGTCATTTACTTCTGCTTTAATCCTTGTTATTTCTTTTCTTCTACTTGGTTCAGGATTAGTTTGCTGCTCATTTTCTAGCTTCTTCAGTTGCGCCATTAGTTCTTTGATTTTAGCACTTTCTTCCTTTTTAATGTATGCATTTAGAGCTACAAATTTCCCCCTCAGTACTGCTTTTGCTGCATCCCGTAGATTTTGTTACATTGTGTTCTCATTTTCATTCATCTCTATATATTTAGCAATTTCTCTTGCTCTTTCTTTTTTAACCCACTGATTGTTTAGGAGTGTGTTGTTTAACCTCCAGGTATTTGTGAATTTTCTAAGTCTCTGATGGTTATTGACTTCTAACTGTATTCCATTGTGATCAGAGAATGTGCTTTGAATAATTTCAATTTTTTTAAAAATTTATTGAGGCTTGTTTTATGTCCCAGTGTATGATCTATTCTGGAGAAAGATCCATGAGCACTAGAGAAGAATGCGTACCCTGGTGATTTGGGATGTAATGTCTTATATATGTCTGTTAATTCAAATTCATTATCAGATTGTTTAGGTTTTCAATTTCCTTATTGGTCTTCTGTCTGGTTCATCTATCTATCAGAGAGAGTGATGTGTTGAAGTCTCCCACAATTATTGTGGAAACATCAATTGCTTCCTTTAGTTTTGCCAGTGTTTGTCTCATATAGTATGTGGGGCCTTGATTGGGTACATAAACATTTATGATTGTTGTTTCGTCTTGTTGAATTGTCCCTTTTATTAGCATGTAGTGGCTTTCTTTGTCTCTCATAACATCCTTGCATTTAAAGTCTATTTTATCTGAGATTAATATTGCTACTCCTGCTTCTTTTGGCTGTAACTTGCAAGAAATATTTTTTCCATCCTTTCCCTTTCAATTTCTTTGTGTCCCTGTGTCTAAGATGAGTCTCTTGTATGCAACATATTGATGGTTCATATTTTTTGATCCAATCTGCCAATCTGTATCTTTTAATTTGGGATTTTAATCTATTTACATTCAATGTTATAACTGTGAAGGCATTTCTTGAATCAGCCATCCTATCCATTGGTTTATGTTTGTCAGATGTATTTTTCCCACCTCTCTCTTAATGTCCTTTAACATACCCATACTGAATCTCTTTAATACTGAACCTTTCTCCATCTCTCTCTCTCCTTTCTTTGTTTCTCTGTTGGTAGGGCTCCCTTTACTATCTCAAGTAGGGCAGGTCTCTTGTTAGCAAATTCTGTCAGCAATTGTTTGTCTGTGAAAAATTTAAGCTCCTCCTCAAATTTGAAGGAGAGCTTTGCTGGATAAAGAGTTCTTGGCAATTTTTCTCTCTCAGAATTTTAAATCTGTCATGCCACTGCCTTCTAGCCTTCATAGTGGCCGCTGAGCAGTCACTGCTTAGTCTTATGCTGTTTCCCTTGTAAGTGATGGATTGCTTCTCTCTTCCTGCTTTCAGAACTTGCTCCTTCTCTTCAGCGTTTGACAATCTGATCAGAGTATGTCTTGGAGTGGGTTTATTTGGATTTATTCTGTTTGGAGTTTGTTGGGCATGTATGATTTTTGTATTTATGTTGTTTAGAAGGTTTGGGACGTTTTCTCCAACAATTTCTTTGAATACTCTTTGTAGACATTTACCCTTCTCTTCCCATTCTGGGACACTAATGACTCTTATATTTGGGTGTTTTATATTGTCCATCATATCCCTGAGGTCCATTTCAATTTTTTTCAGGTTTTTTTTCCCATTCTTCCTTTTGTTCTTTCACTTTCTATTGTGTCCTCTTCAAGGTCACTGATTCACTGCTCAGCTTCCTCTATCCTAATACTGTGAATCTCTTTAATTAGGTCAACAGTTTCTTTCATTTCCATAAGATCGTCTATTTTTTTATTTACTCTTGCAAATTCTTCTTTATGTTCTTCTAGGGTCTTCTTTATGTCCTTTATATCCTGTGCCATGGTCTTGTTGTTTATCTTTAGATCTTTGATTAATTGCTCCAAGTACTGTGTCTCCTCTAATATTTTGATTTGGGTGTTTGCGTTTGGGTTATCCATATCTTCTCGTTTCTTCATATGCTTTACAATTTTTTGTTGTTTTTGGCCTCTTGCCATTTGCTTATCTTGATAGGGTTCTTTTAGGATATGTAGGCTTATTAGAACAATTATCTCTGATTTGTCAAGTCTACAGCTTGGTGGAGTACACTTTCTCTGACTACCCAGCAGGTTGCATCTGCGAGCCACCTACTCCCCTCAAGCCAGTTCTCCCAAACTTTGTCTTTGTGGTGAGTGGAGGTCCAATTGGTGCTCCAAGTTTCCATGTGTAGTTGGTGATGCCTGCCCTGAATGTGGGGCATGTGTCTGAGCAGTTAGGAAGGGAAGCCGGCTTTAATAATCAAAACTCCCAGGTGTTACTGGAGATTTAAAGCCATTGCAGGACTCTAAACCTTTGGTTCAGTCTCACTACAGTTTGTCTCTGCCACTGACCCGCAAGTCCTTGGTGTTTGTGTATGGTCCCTGGGACTGCTGAGTGGGTCCGTCTTTCAAGCTGTGCCCTCCTAGGGCCTCTCCTGAGGGAAGACTGTTCTATGTCACAGGTAAGCACCATTCTCCAATTTTCTGGGCCATGGGGCTGTGTAGGGGCATTCCCCGACTGCTGAAAGGATGGCTGTATGGGGCGTATTAATTTCCCCTTTCTGCACACCTCTGCCTTCCTAGCTCCAGGACAGTTAGCTGCTGCTGTGAAAAAGGCTATCATCCAAACCAGATATGGAGGTGTGTGGGTGTTTTGCAGGAAACACTTTCCTCCACACTGGGTTGTGTGGTGCAGCTCTGGGCTGCGGCACTGGCAGGAGACTTCCCAGCCCACCCAGAAGATGGCTGTATGGGGCATGGTTATTTCCCCCTTTTTGCTGACCTCCACCTTCCCAGCTCTGAGACAATTAGCTGTGGGTGTGTGAAAGGCCATTGTCCACACCAGATATTGAGGCATGCCCATGGGTTGTGGGGAAGCCGTTCCTCCTGCATTTCACTGTGTAGCTCTCGCTGCTGGATCTGCAACCACTTTTTGGTTTTTAAACTAATCCATCTGCAAATGCCAAACCCTGGTTTGTCCTGATCATGGCATGGCTGCTGGTTCTTCAGCAGGCACACTCACTCATTTCAGAATGCAGACCTCTGGTTTTACCAAGTGCACAGTCCCTGTGGATTTAGCATACCTTGCCCAGTTGGTGCATTGCTGGAACTGGTGTTCTGGAGCACTCTCTGTCTGTTATCTAGTATTTTTCATGGAGATTTTTTTTTTGCCCTGTCTCTCCTAATCCACCATTTTCCTGTCTCTCCAGATATTCTTTATCTTTCCCAACTATACCTACATTTACAGAAGCTATAACCAGCCCAAGGTTTGGAGGCTTGTGAATTAACAAAGCTATTATTAAATTTCTGGCCAAGAAAAGAAGAAAGGAGAGCTGTGACACAGAGAATTGATATATCAAAACTATGTTGCCTTGAAGAATTTTGGGAAAGGTTATTGTGTAATTTACATACAATAAAATTCACCTTTAAAAAGTATACAGTTTTTTTTTCCAGTTTTTTATATGTTTTTTTTATTGAGATTGTTCAGGTACCATACAGTTATCCAAAGTGTACAATCAATTGCCCATGGTACCATCATACAGCTGTGCATCCATCAACACAATTTTTTTTCAATTTTTAGAACATTTTCATTATTCCAGAAAAGAAATAAAGACAAAAAAAGGAAACTCAGATCCTCCCATACCCCTAACCATGCCCCCCTGCATATTGATTCATAATTTTGAAATATTAAATTTGCTACTGTTCATGAAAGAATGTTAAAATACTACTAACTGTAGTGTATAGTTTGCAATAGGTATATATTTTTTCCTATATGCCTCTCTATTTTTAACTTCTAGTTATAGTGTCATACATTTGTTCTAGTTCGTGAGAGAGATTTCTAATAATATTTGTATAGTTAATCATGGACATTGTCCACCATAAGATTCACTGTTTTATACATTCCCATCTTTTAACCTCCAACTTTCCTTCTGGTGACATGTGTGACTCTGAGCTTACCCTTTACACCACCTTCACACACTTTTCAGCAGTGTTAGTTATTCTTGCAATGTGCTACCATCACCTCTGTCCATTGCCAAACATTTAAGTTCACCCTATTGAACATTCTGCTCATAATAAGCAACCACTCCCCATTCTTTAGACTCATTCTATATCCTGGTAACTTACATTTCATGTCTATGAGTTTACATATTATAACTAGTTCATATCAGTGAGAACCTGCAATATTTGCCTTTATGTGTCTGTCTTATTTCACTCAACATACTGCCCTCAAGCTTTCTTCATCAACCCATTTAAGATGGTTTTGTTCACACACCATACATTCTGTCCTAAGTAAACAATTGTTGTTTCCCTTTATAAACACATATTTATGTATCCAGCACCATCACCACTATCTACATAAGGACATCTCCACTTCTTCCACAAAGATGGAGGAAGAGTCAAAGAAGGCAGAGAGGCAAACGAAAAAGAAAGGAGAAAGAAAGAAAAAAGAAAAACAAAAAAAGAAAACAAAACTTGATAGCTAGAAAGCGACAAAAGGAAAGATAGCATTAACCTAAAGGAGAATAAAGAGTCAGACAACATCACCAATGCCAGGAGTCCCACACCCTTCCCCTACCCCCCCATATGCATTTAGCTTTGGTATATTGCCTTTGTTATATTAAAGAAAGTATAATACAATGTTTCTGTTAATTATAGTCTCTAGTTTGCATTGATTGTATTTTCCCCCAATGCCACCCAATTTATAACACCTTGCAATGCTGACATTCATTTATTCTATCTCATGTGAAAACATATTTGTACCTTTGATTATAATTGTTGAGCACCTTAGGTTTCCCTGAGCTACACAGTCCCAGCCTTTATTGTTCGTCTTTTGTTCTGGTGTCCCACATGGTCCCAGCCTTCCTCTTTCAACCATATTCACAGTCATCTTTGTTCAGTGTATTTACATTGCTGTGCTACTATCTTCCAAAATTGTGTTCCAAACCTCTCACTCCGCCTTTTCCCTTCTGTCTGCAGTGCTTCCTTTAGTGTTTCCTGTAGAGCAGGTATCTTGTTCACAAACTCTGTCATCGTCTGTTTGTCAGAGAATATGTTAAGCTCTCCCTCATATCTGAAGGACAGTTTTGCTGGATATAGGATTCTTGATTGGCGGATTTTCTCTCTCAGTATCTGAAATATATTACACCACTTCCTTCTTGTCTCCATGGTTTCTATTGAGAAATCTGCACACAGTCTTATCAAGCTTCCTTTGTAATGTGATGGATCACTTTTCTCTTGTTGCTTTCAGGATTCTCTTCTTATCTTTGATGTTTGATAATCTGATTATTAAGTGTCTAGGCATAGGCTTATTCAGATCTATTCTGTTTGGGGTATGCTGTGCTTCTGGATCTGTAATTTTATGTCTTTCATAAGAGATGTGAAATTTTCATTGATTATTTCCTCTATCATTGCTTCTGCCCCCTTTCCCTTCTCTTCTCCTGGGACATCCATGACATGTACCTTCATGTGCTTCATGTTGTCATTCAATTCCCTGAGATGTTGCTCATATTTTTCAATTCTTCTCCCTATCTGTTCTTTTGTGTCAGGTGCCTTGTTCTCCAGTTCCTGAGTGTTTTCCTCTGCCTCTTGAGATCTGCTGTTGTATGTTTCCATTTTGTCTTTCATCTCTTGTGTTGTGCCTTTCATTTCCAGAGACTCTGCCAGTTGGTTTTTTGAACTTTCAATTTCTATCTTATGTACAGCCAGTGTTTCCATTATATGCTTCATCTCTTTTGTCATATCTTCCCTAAACTTTTTGAATTGACTTATTGTTAGTTGTTTCAATTCCTGTTTCTCAGTTGAAGTGTAAGTTCGTTTCTTTGACTGGGCCATAACTTCATTTTTCTCAGTGTAGGTTGTAGATTTCTGTTTTCTAGGCATGGTTTCCTTGGTTACCCCAATCAGGTTTTCCAAGACCAGAATGGGCTCAGGTCCCAGAAGGAAGAAATATTCCATATCTGGTTTCACTAAGGGTGTGTCTTAGAGAATTGATATACCCTGTGATGCCTCAGGTCACTGTGCTTTTCTGTCCGGCAGGTGGTACCTCTCAGCTTGTAACTCCAGACTGGTGTAAGGAGGTGTGGCCCGTGACTGTTTTCCCCCAGGCTCTGGGATCTGGTTCTGAATGGAAGACAGGTAGTAGAGCTGGGCCCCACACCTTTCCTCTTAGAGAAGATAGACCCCCTAGGGAGAGGTCATTAGCATTTCAGTGGTCTCTTTCTGTCTGTGCTGTCTCTACCCTTTTCTGGGTCAGAGCACTGGGAACTGAAAATGGCTGAGGCTTTCTCCACTGACCCAAAACAGGGACAGAAAGTCCCCTTCAGGGCTAGTCCGTGGTGACCCTCTGGCTCTCCAAGCACAGTTGTCACCCAAATCCTCTTTCTGCTTTTTGGGGATTTGAGCTTGTAGTGAGCAGTCCACAGTCACTAATTAAAACCCCAGCTGGAGCTCAGCTGAGGTATATTCACTTGCTGGGAGAGAGCTTCTCTGTAGCACCACAAGGCTTTGCAGCTCAGGCTGTGGGGGGAGGGGTCTCCTGGCTTGGATCCACAGTTTTTACTTATGGATTTTATGCTGTGACCTCAGGAATTGCTCCCAAGTCAGGTTGGTGTATGATGAGTGGATGGTCATGGTTGTCCCCCTGCAGTTATTCCAGATTATTTACTAGTTGTTCCTGGTTTTTCATTAGTTGTTCCAGGGGGACTAACTAGCTTCCATTCCTCTCTATGTGTCTTAGATCCTCCCCAAATTATACAGTTTTGACAAATCTGCACAGTCATGTAACTATGACAATAATCAAGATGAACATTTTCATCACTCCAAAAACTTTGTTGTGCCTTTCTGCAGTCAGTGATCTCCTCCTATCCCCAGTTCTTGGGAACTACTAATCTGTTCTCTGTCCCTGTAATTTAGCTTTTTGTTGAATATCATACAATTGAAATAGAGCATATAGTCTTTTGTGTCTGTCTTTATTCATGAAGCATAGTCCTTTTGAGATTGATCCATGTTTTGCATGCATTATTAGTTTGTTCTTGAGTAGTATTGTATTGTATGGATATAATACAATTTACCTGTTTACCAGGTGATGGATATTTGGGTTGTTTCTAGTTTTGGGCTACTAGGCCTAAAGATATTATGAACATTAGCATATAGGACTTTTTGTGGACATATGCTTTTACTTCTCTTGCTTAAATACCTAGAAGTCAAAAATGTATGTTCAACTTCATCAGAGACTTCCAGACTATTTTTCAGAGTGGCTGTACCGTTTAGCATTTCCACCAGCAATGAGAAGGGTTTCAGTTGCTCCATATCCTGAACAGCACTAGCTATTGTCAGTCTTTTTAATTTCAGCTATTCTACAGAGTGTGTAGTAGTATCTCATGATGGTTTTATTTGGTGTTTCCCTGATGACCCAGGATGTTGAGCATCTTTTCATGTGCTCATTTGCCATTCATATAACTTCTTTTGGTATAGTGTCTGTTCAAGTATTTTTACCCATTACTTTTTTTTTTTTTGGTCTTTTTATTACTGTAGTTGACTAAAGAATTCATTATGTAGTCTGGAAAGAAGTCCTACATCAGATATGTATCTTACAAATATTTTCTCCTAGTCTTCAGCTTGTCTTTTTAATTAATTGTGTCTTCTGATGGGCAAATATCTAAAATTTTTGATGAAGTCCAATTTATCAATTTTTCATTCTCTAATTGTGATTCTGTGTCCTATTTAAGAAATATTTGCCTAATCCAAGATCACAAAGCATTTTTCCTATTTTTGTTTTTTTTACTGGATTTGACTGAATGTTCTCATCTTTATTATTTCCTTTCTTCTGCTTACTTTGCCTTAATTTGTTCTCCTTTTCTGGGGTTCATAAGATGGAATCTTAGCTCAGTGAGTTGAGTCACTTGTTCTCTGCGGTCGCAGCTAGGTAGGGGCGGGCACCCACGGAACCTTCTGCTGTTAGGTTTGCTTTGTGGGTACCGGCGGAGGCTCTTCCCGGAGGCGAGGGCGAGGCGGGGGACTTGGCCGAGTCCCCGGCGGAGGCGTGCAAGGTGTGGAGGGTGGCGAGGGAGAAAAACGAGACACTCTCCTTACAGGGGGGTAGAACAAAAAGCCTTTATTCAGGGGTGAGCACAAGTTATATAGGCTGGCATAGAGGGCGGGGTTGGTGTAGGGGTGTAAGGGCCTTAAATGGTAATGCTGAGGGGAGAAAGGCTAGGATTGGTTCTGAGAGGACGCGGAAGCTGTTGCAGCGGGCGGGAGTTGCTCTGGCAACGGTGCATGCGCACTGGCGGTGGGGGAGTTGCTCTGGCAACAGGGAGTGTGCGGGCAAGATAAGGGCAGCGGTTCTCTTCGGCAAGCTTCCTCTAACGGTTGGTTTTTGGGTGAGGAAATGGGGCCTGCCTCCAGCTCCACTTTCTCAGGCCCGGGGGGCTGTGGAGGGCGCTATCGCCCGTGCCCACCACCCTCCCCAGGGGCTGATCAGGTCCCCCGGCCCAGGCCCGCCAAGTTGAAGCACGTAATCAGTATCCCGCAGTTCTCTAACAGAATCATTCACTGCTATAACTTTCCGTCCCAGCATTACTTTATTTCTTCCCATGAATTTTGATCTATTGTGTTTTCAGTTTCATTCAGTTCAAAATAGATTTTAATTTCCCTTTTTATTTTATCTTTGACCTATGAGTTATTCAGAAATGTGTTGTTTAATTTCCAAATGTTTGGGGATTGTTCAGATATCTTTCTGTTACTGTCTTCTAACTGAATTCCACTGTGGTTCAAGAACATACTTTATATGACTTCAATCTTTTAAAAATTGGATGAAATTTGTTTTAGGGTCTAGAATATGTTTCACCTTGGCTGATATTCTATGCACTCTAATTCTGTTTTGGCGTTTGTTTCTTAGAGGACCTGAGCTATGTAATAGTTAATAGAAATATTCAAAAATGTGTACTGAAATTTTCAGGTTGGATATTATGAATAATGCTATGAACATTCTAGCATTGTACAAATTTTTGCATGGACCTATGTTATCTGTATTCTTGGGTATATACCTAGGTGTGGAATTGCTGGGTCATATGGTAATTCAATGTTTAACTTTTTGAGGAATCACCTGTTTTCCAAAGTGGCTGCATCATTTTACATTCCCACCAGCAATGTAAGAAGGTTCTACTTTCATTACTTCCTTGCCAACACTTTGTCCATCTTTTTTTATTATATACCCCCTAGTAGGGGTGAAGTGTATCTTACTATGGTTTTGATTTGCATTTCCCTGATAAGCAATGATTTGGATAATCTTTTCATGTGTTTATGATCATTTGTATATCCTCTTTGAAGAAAAGTCTATTCAAATCCTTTGGCTATTTTTCAGTGGGTTATTTGTCTTTTTATTATTGAATTTATTGTGCCAATCTTTGTACATGAACCTGAGAATGTTTTTATTCAACCTGATCTTTATTTCAGGGTGGAACTTCTGGGTCATGTGGTAATTCTGTTTAACTTTTTGAGAAACCACCAAATTGTTTTGAAAAGGGACTGTGTTCCAGTTTGCTAGAGCTGCTATTATGCAAAATACCAGAAATGGATTGGCTTTTATAAAGGGGGTTTATTAGGTTACAAATTTACATTCTATGACCATAAAAGTGTCCAAACTAAGGCATCAACAGGAGGATACCTTCACTGAAGAAAGGTCAATGGTGTCTGGAACACCTCTGTCAGCTGGGAAGGCACGTGGCTGGCATCTGGTGGTCCTGGGTTGTGTTTCAGCTCTTCTCTGTCAGCTCCTGTGTGTCCTTGTTTCTTTCTCTCTAAGCATCTGGGGGTCCTCTCTTAGCTTTTCCAGGGCAAACTGAGATTCATCTCTTAGCTTACCGTCTCCAAATGTCCTAATGTCTGCATCTCCAACCATCTCTAAGCATCAGCAAGCATCTAGGTTTGTGTTGGCTCTTAGCTTCTCTCTTAAATACTCCTGCGAACTAATCAAGACCCACCCTGAATTGGTGGGGCCACACCTCCATGCAAATAAGCTAATCAAAAGTATCACCCACAGTTGAGTAAATCCCATCTCCATGGAAACACTCAATCAAAAGTTTCCACCCTAACCAAAAGACTAATAAAGCTGCCCCCACAAGATTGCATTAAAGAACATGGCTTTTTGGGGGGCATAATATATCCAGATCAGCACAGGCTGCACCATTTTACATTCCCACTAGCAACGTATGAAGTTTCCACTATCTCTACTTCTTTGCAAAGACTTTTTTAAATGTGTTAAATAGTTATTGTTCTTTTCTTAACAAGATAAATTATTTTTCCAACTTTAGTTATTATGTTCTTTGGAATGGGCTTCGTCTTTAAACCCTAACTTTGTCCCGAACAATCTCTCACTGTCTGATGGACAACCACTGGAGGCCTAGAGGGGGAGGAGTTTCTTTTCCAGGGCAGAGATGGAGGAGATGATAACGTCATCAAGGTCATTGGAGTTGACTTCATCCATGAAGATGGGGGGGAGCAGTGGAATGGCAGCCACGAGAGGACTCTGAGCAGGGCTGCTGGGCTTATGGAGTAGTTGGCTCCAGAGGTCTTGGAGGTTACTCCTTGGTGGCTGACCCCCCCATGGCATCTCTGCTGTTCCCTTCACTGTTTTCACAAATGGGAGAAGCTGGAAGGAGAGGTGAAAGAAGAGGCTCCTTTGTATGCTGCTGAAACAGATTTCCTCTTGGTAGAAGTGGCAGTGGTTGTTCTTTTACTTGTAGCACTTTGCCAGGTCTGAGTCAGGGGGGCCCAGAAGACGGACTAGATGATGGTGATGGCCTCCTCATGCTCAGTGCCACCCCCTTTTGGGAGACTGGGCTCTGAACACAGGGTATGGGGGAGCTCTTATTTGGAAAGTATAGCATACTGGGTGAGTCTGAGTCACATGCTTTGCTTGATAATAACTTAACCCTGAACTAGATGTCCCCTGAAAGCCGCCTGAAGTACAACAGCCACCTTGTGCCAGTTTTAAATGTATTATGTCCCCCAAACGCCATTATCTTTGATGTAATCTTGTGTGGGCAGATGTTTTGGTGCTGATTAGATTCGCTTGGAATGTGCCCCACCCAGCTGTGGGTGATGACTCTGATGAGATATTCCCATGGAGGCATGGCCCCACCCATTCAGTGTGGGCCTTGAGCAGTGGAGCCATATAAATGCGCTGACTCAAAGAGAAGGAACTCAGTGCAACTGTGAGGGACGTTTTGAAGAGCAGCTACAGCCAAGAGGGACAGTTTGAAGAAAGCACAGGAACTGCAGATGAGAGACAGTTTGAAGATGGCCGTTGAAAGCAAACTATTGCTCTGGAGAAACTAAGAGAGGACAAATACCCCAAGTGCAACTAAGAGTGACTGCACTCTTGAGGAACTGCAGCCTAGAGAGGAATGTCCTGGGAGAAAGTCATTTGGAAACCAGAACTTTGGAGCAGATGCCAGCGACATGCCTTCCCAGCTAACAGAGGTTTTCCAGACGCAATTGACCATCCTCCAGTGAAGGCACCTGATTACTGATGTGTTAACTTGGACACTTTATGGCCTTAAGACTGTAACTGTGTAGCCAAATAAACCCCCTTTTTTATAAAAGCCAATCCATCTCTGGTGTTTTGCATTCTGCAGCATTAGCAAACTAGAACACACCTCATCCAGAACAGCTTCTTTTCTTGGGTCTGTACACCTTCCACTGAGTCTGCAGTATTCTGACAGCCTCCCCTCTTCTCTGATCTTCTCCTCACCTGTCAGCACAGGGGGAGAGACGCCCAGGGAATACCACATTGCTGAGCATGACTGCCGGTAGGACGGGACGTTGGGAGATCTTCTGGGGTCTCATGACTTATAGGACCATCTTTCTCTTCTTTCTTAATTTCTTCCAGTTCTTGAAACTTTTTGGTAAGTGTCTGAATTTCCTCTCTCAAAGCCTTCTCTTTCTTTTCTCACTTTTCTTCACATTTTGCAGCTCCTTCTCCAAATCAGCTTTTGTCTGCACTAATTGCATCAGTTCCAAGTCCCTGTCTAGCAGCTGGGTGGGCAGGGTAGCCCACTCACCCTTTAGGCTCCTTAGGTGCTTGTACTCCTCAGGGCTGTCCAGGTGCAGTGGTGTCTGCACCACAGAGCTGGACACAGGCTGAGCCATGGGGCTTCACTTGGCCAGTTCTGAAGCATGCAGCTTGGGGCTTTCCATCAAATTTATTTTTTCCCCAGCTCTGCAATCCACCTCAGCAGCTTGAGCTTAATCCACTCCATGTAACCCTTTATTTTGGAGATGGTGGGTGAATTGCTCAGCACCTGGTCCATGTCCTCCTTCACACTCTGGTTCCCCTTGGTCAACTCCTGGACACTCCTAGACAAGGTCAAGAGAGTGCTTCTCATTTTCTTCTGCCTCTTCAGGTCCATCTTCCTCTCCACTAGGGGCTTCTTTCCTGTTCTTTCAGAACTTGCCAAAAGAGTTTGGAGAGGATGAATCTCCTTGTAATATGTCTTCATGGCAATCCTTATCTCCTCCAGGTTAGTGGTCTCCATGTCAGTCTGCAGTTTGTTAATGGTACTGTCCTTCTCCTTGCACTGCTGCTCCAACTTTGTTTCAGCCCGTTAACAACCCAGAAAGTATCAGGCCTTTCTCTAAGTCCGAACAAAATACAGGCCTTGAGTTGGTTCTAAAAGCTGTTCTATCTGTGGATCCTCCCTGATATTTTCTTCTTCAAGGCATCAAAACTTTGTTCTCATCAGATCCCCATCACCTCTCTGCATGTGTAATGACTTCTTCAACTCAACAATCTTGTCATACGTACCTTCCTTCTCTCTGTAGACAGGTGTCCTAGGACATATCATTGCTGGTTTCTTAAAGTTTCTGACAGATAGTAGGGTTTGCTGCTTAGGGTGGTGGGGTGAGGGGGGTGGTCCATGAATGCTCCATGGTGAGGTCTGATTGCAGGGGTTGGGTCAAACTTCCTTGTTTTGATGTTCCAAGCCATAGCTTTTCTGGGGTCAGGGATATCTTGCCACCAAGAAGCGTGCTCCCTGTTGTCCTTAGAGACCTTCAGGATGACACTTTTTTAGGTTCAGAGTGATACAGTGACTCCTCTTTGAGGCTGGTTCCCTGGGACCCAGGGACATGGTGGCACTGCCCTGTGGCTCCTCAGTGCAGAAAGTATGGCTGACAAGAAGGTTCTGGGCTCTGTGGGTGCCTGTAGCCTTCTCACCTGCCCGTGCACCAGGTGGTGAGCCCAACACTTGTTATCATCCATTTTTTTTTACTATAGCCAACCTCATGGGGCTGAAGTTTTATCTCATTGTATATTTGATCCGTAGTTCCCTAATGACTAATGATGATGTTTTATTTTCCTACCTGCTGAAGCAAGTGCCATGAAATGGGTTGGGTTAAACAGTGGGAATTTATTTGCTCACAGTTTGAGGCTTGGAAAATGTCAAGGAGATGCTTTCTTCCTGAATACTGTGGTGTGCTAGGGCTGGATGCTGGTGATCTTTGGTCATTAGCTTGTCACACAGCAAGGCACATGGCAGTGTCTCCTGGTCTATCCCTTCTCTTCAGGGTTCTGATGTTCGGCTTTTTGCTTCCTGTGGCTTTTTCTCTGTCTGAATTTCATTCTGCTTACAAAGGACTGCACTAATAGGATTAAAACCCATCCTGATTGAGGTGGGCTACACCTTGACCGAAATAACCTCATCAAAAGGTTGTACTTGCAATGGGTTCACATCCACAGGAATGCATTAAATTTAAGAACATTTTTTTCTGGGGTATGTACAATTTCAAACCACCACAGATGCCTAGTGTCTCTTCATGTGCTTTTAGCCATTTGTATGTCTTCTTTGGAAATGTCTATTCAAATCTCTTGCCATGTTCAATTTTTTTTAAATGTTGAATTGTAACAGTTCTTTATATGTTCTGGATATATGTCTTTTATGAGATATATAATTTGCAAATATTTTCTGCCATTCAGTGTGTTGTATATTCATTCTCTTAATGGTGTCTTCTGAAGCAAAAAGGTTTTAATTTTGATGAAGTTCCATTTATCATTTTTTTGTTGTTTGTGCTTTTTTGTGTTATATTTGAGAAACCATTGCCTAATCCAAGATTATAACAATTTGCTTCCATGTTTTCATCAAAGAATTTTGTAGTTTAGCCTTTACGTTTATTTAGGTCTCTTTTCCAAATTGAATTGATTTTTGTATGTGGTGCGAGGTAGCAGTCTATCTTCATTCTTTAGCATGTGGCTAATCAGTTGCTCCAGCACCATTTGTTGGAAAGATTATCTTTCCCCATTAAACTGTCCGGCACTCTTGTAGAAAAGCAATAGTCCATAAACATAAGGGCTTCTTTTTGGACTGTCAATTCTATTCCATTGATCTTTGTGCGAGTACCACACTGTCTTGATTACTGTAGTTTTATACTAGGTTTTGAAATTAGGAAATTTGAGTCCTCCAATTTTGTTCTTTTTTCCAGATTGTTTGGGCTAGATTGTGTACCTTGAGTTTCCATATGGATTTTAGGATTAGGTTGTCAATTTCTGCAAAAAAAGATAGCTGTAAATTTGATAGGGATAGCATTGTTTAGTAATTCTAATAATTGTTTATGTGTGGATTTCTTAGGATTGTCTATATAAATCATCCTGTCATCTCAGAATAGAGACAGTTTTACTTTTTCCTTTCTTGTATGGAAGCCTTTTATTTCCTTTTCTTACCTAATTTCCCTGGTTAGGACCCCCAGTAAAATGTTGGATAGAAGTGATGAGAGTCTTAATCTTAGGGGGAAAACTTTCACAATTAAGTAGGACTTTAAATCAGCTGCTTTTTCATAGGTGCCCTTTATCATGTTGAGGAAGGTCTTCACATTCCCTATTATCTTATGAACTGCTTTATATAAAAGGGCAGAAAGGAGAGTTCTGGCCCATGATTTCACCTTACTCCTGGCTCCTTTCCTTTACCTCACACTGGAAGAGATGTCAATTTGCTAGGTTGGATTCCAGCAATGTGATTAAATTTTGGTACTACTGATTTGCAGTAAAACTGTGTCAATTTTTTTTTAAATCTTCATTTTATTGAGATATATTCACATACCACGCAGTCATACAAAACAAATCGTACTTTCGACTGTTTACAGTACCATTACATAGTGGTACATTCATCACCCAAACCAATCCCTCACACCTTCATTAGCACACACACAAAAATAACAATAATAATAATTAGAGTGAAAAAGAGCAATTGAAGTAAAAAAGAACACTGGGTACCTTTGTCTGTTTGTTTCCTTCCCATATTTTTCTACTCATCCATCGATAAACTAGACAAAGTGGAGTGTGGTCCTTATGGCTTTCCCAATCCCATTGTCACCCCTCATAAGCTACATTTTTATACAACTGTCTTCGAGATTCATGGGTTCTGGGTAGTAGTTTGATAGTTTCAGGTATCCACCACCAGCTACCCCAATTCTTTAGAACCTAAAAAGGGTTGTCTAAAGTGTGCATAAGAGTGCCCACCAGAGTGACCTCTCGGCTCCTTTTGGAATCTCTCTGCCACTGAAGCTTATTTCATTTCCTTTCACATCCCCCTTTTGGTCAAGAAGATGTTCTCCGTCCCACGATGCCAGGTCTACATTCCTCCCCGGGAGTCGTATTCCACGTTGCCAGGGAGATTCACTCCCCTGGGTGTCTGATCCCACGTAGGGGGGAGGGCAGTGATTTCACCTTTCCAGTTGGCTTAGCTAGAGAGACAGGGCCACATCTGAGCAACAAAGAGGCATTCGGGAGGAGGCTCTTAGGTACAACCATAGGGAGGCCTAGCCTCTCCTTTGCAGCAACCGTCTTCCCAAGGGTAAAACCTGTGGTAGAGGGCTCAACCCATCAAACCACCAGTCCCCTATGTCTGTGGTCATGTTAGCAACCATGGAGGTGGGGTAGGCGAATACGCCTGCATTCTCCACAGGCCCCTCAAGGGGGCACTACATCTTTTTTTTTTCCTTGTTTTTCTTTTTTTTTTTTTTTAACTTTCCCTTCTTTTTTAAATCAACTGTATGAAAAAAAAGTTAAAAAGAAAACAAACATACAATAAAAGAACATTTCAAAGAGACCATAACAAGGGAGTAAGAAAAAGAGAACTAACCAAAGATAACTGCTTAACTTCCAACATGTTCCTACTTTACCCCAAGAAAGTTACCTAATATAGCAACATTTCTGTGAACTTGCTCCTACTATATCCATCAGAAATTAACAGACCATAGTCATTCCTGGGCATCCCCAGAATGTTAAATAGCTTATCTGTTCTTCTTGGATTATTGTTCCCCCTTCCTTAATTGCTCTCTATTGCTAGTTCCCCTACATTCTACATTATAAACCATTCGTTTTACATTTTTCAAAGTTCACATTAGTGGTAGCATATAATATTTCTCTTTTTGTGCCTGGCTTATTTCGCTCAGCATTATGTCTTCAAGGTTCATCCATGTTGTCATATGTTTCACGAGATCGTTCCTTCTTACTGCTGCGTAGTATTCCATCGTGTGTATATACCACATTTTATTTATCCACTCATCTGTTGAAGGACATTTGGGTTGTTTCCATCTCTTGGCAATTGTGAATAATGCTGCTATGAACATTGGCGTGCAGATATCTCTTCGTGTCACTGCTTTCCGATCTTCCGGGTATATACCGAGAAGTGCAATCGCTGGATCGAATGGTAACTCTATATCTAGTTTTCTAAGGAACTGCCAGACTGACTTCCAGAGTGGCTGAACCATTATACAGTCCCACCAACAGTGAATAAGAGTTCCAATTTCTCCACATCCCCTCCAGCATTTGTAGTTTCCTGTTTGTTTAATGGCAGCCATTCTAACCGGTGTTAGATGGTATCTCATTGTGGTCTTAATTTGCATCTCTCTAATAGCTAGTGAAGCTGAACATTTTTTCATGTGTTTCTTGGCCATTTGTATTTCCTCTTCAGAGAACTCTCTTTTCATATCTTTTGCCCATTTTATAATTGGGCTGTCTGTACTATTGTCATTGAGTTGTAGGATTTCTTTGTATATGCAAGATATCAGTCTTTTGTCAGATACATGGTTTCCAAAAATTGTTTCCCATTGAGTTGGCTGCCTCTTTACCTTTTTGAGAAATTCCTTTGAAGTGCAGAAACTTCTAAGCTTGAGGAGTTCCCATTTATCTATTTTCTCTTTTGTTGCTTGTGCTTTGGGTGTAAAGTCTAGGAAGTGGCCGCCTAATACAAGGTCTTGAAGATGTTTTCCTACATTATCTTCTAGGAGTTTTATGGTACTTTCTTTTATATTGAGATCTTTGGTCCATTTTGAGTTAATTTTTGTGTAGGGGGTGAGGTAGGGGTCCTCTTTCATTCTTTTGGATATGGATATCCAACTCTCCCAGCCCCATTTGTTGAAAAGACCATTATGACTCAGTTCAGTGACTTTGGGGGCCTTATCAAAGATCAGTCGGCCATAGATCTGAGGGTCGATCTCCGAATTCTCAATTCGATTCCATTGATCTATATGTCTATCTTTGTGCCAGTACCATGCTGTTTTGGCAACTGTGGCTTTATAATAAGCTTCAAAGTCAGGGAGTGTAAGTCCTCCCACTTCGTTTTTCTTTTTTAGAGTGTCTTTAGCAATTCGAGGCATCTTCCCTTTCCAAATAAATTTGATAACTAGCTTTTCCAAGTCTGCAAAGTAGGTTGCTGGAATTTTGATTGGGATTGCATTGAATCTGTAGATGAGTTTGGGTAAAATTGACATCTTAATGACATTTAGTCTTCCTATCCATGAACATGGAATATTTTTCCATCTTTTAAGGTCCCCTTCTATTTCTTTTAGTAGAGTTATGTAGTTTTCTTTGTATAGGTCTTTTACATCTTTGGGTAAGTTGATTCCTAGGTACTTGATTTTTTTAGTTGCTATTGAAAATGGTATCTTTTTCTTGAGTGTCTCTTCAGTTTGTTCATTTCTAGCATATAGAAACATTACTGACTTACGTGCATTAACCTTGTATCCCGCTACTTTGCTAAATTTGTTTATTAGCTCTAGTAGCTGTATCGTCGATTTCTCAGGGTTTTCTAGATATAAGATCATATCATCTGCAAACAATGACAGTTTTACTTCTTCTTTTCCAGTTTGGATGCCTTTTATTTCTTTGTCTTGCCGGATTGCCCTGGCTAGCACTTCCAGCACAGTGTTGAATAACAGTGGTGACAGCGGGCATCCTTGTCTTGTTCCTGATCTTAGAGGGAAGGCTTTCAGTCTCTCACCATTGAGTACTATGCTGGCTGTGGGTTTTTCATATATACTCTTTATCATGTTGAGGAAGTTTCCTTCAATTCCTACCTTTTGAAGTGTTTTTATCAAAAAGGGATGTTGGATTTTGTCAAATGCTTTTTCAGCATCTATTGAGATGATCAATTGATTTTTCCCTTTTGACTTGTTAATGTGTTGTAATACATTGATTGATTTTCTTATGTTGAACCATCCTTGCATGCCTGGAATAAACCCCACTTGGTCATGGTGTATGATTTTTTTAATGTGTCTTTGGATTCGATTTGCAAGTATTTTGTTGAGGATTTTTGCATCTATATTCATTAGGGAGATTGGCCGGTAGTTTTCCTTTTTTGTAGCATCTTTGCCTGGTTTTGGTATTAGATTGATGTTAGCTTCATAAAATGAGTTAGGTAGTGTTCCATTTTCTTCAATGTTTTGAAAGAGTTTGAGTAAGATTGGTGTCAGTTCTTTCTGGAAAGTTTGGTAGAATTCCCCTGTGAAGCCATCTGGCCCTGGGCATTTATTTGTGGGAAGATTTTTGATGACTGATTGGATCTCTTTGCTTGTGATGGGTTGGTTGAGGTCTTCTATTTCTTCTCTGGTCAGTCTAGGTTGTTCACATGTTTCCAGGAAATTGTCCATTTCCTCTACATTATCCAGTTTGTTGCCATACAGTTGTTCATAGTATCCTCTTACAATTTTTTTAATTTCTTCAGGATCTGCAGTTATGTCACCTTTTTCATTCATTATTTTGTTTATATGGGTCTTCTCTCTTTTTGATTTTGTCAGTCTAGCTAGGGGCTTGTCAATCTTGTTGATCTTCTCAAAGAACCAACTTTTGGTGATATTTATCCTCTCTATTGTTTTTTTCTTCTCTATGTCATTTATTTCTGCTTTAATCCTTGTTATTTCTTTTCTTCTACTTGGTTTAGGATTGGTTTGCTGTTCATTTTCTAGCTTCTTCAGTTGATCCATTAGTTCTTTGATTTTGGCTCTTTCTTCCTTTTTAATATATGCATTTAGTGCTATAAATTTCCCCCTTAGCACTGCTTTTGCTGCATCCCATAGGTTTTGGTATGTTGTGTTCTCATTTTCATTCGTCTCTATATATTTAGAAATTTCTCTTGCTATTTCTTGTTTAACCCACTGATTGTTTAGGAGTGTGTTGTTTAACCTCCAGGTATTTGTGAATTTTCTAAGGCTCTGATGGTTATTGACTTCTAATTGTATTCCATTGTGGTCAGAGAATGTGCTTTGAATAATTTCAATCTTTTTAAATTTATTGAGGCTTGTTTTATGTCCCAGCATATGATCTATTCTGGAGAAAGTTCCATGAGCACTAGAAAAGTATGTGTATCCTGGTGATTTGGGATGTAATGTCCTGTATATGTCTGTTAAATCTAATTCATTTATCAGATTGTTTAGGTTTTCAATTTCCTTATTGGTCTTCTGTCTGGTTGATCTATCTATAGGAGAGAGTGATGTGTTGAAGTCTCCCACAATTATTGTGGAAACATCAATTGCTTCCTTTAGTTTTGCCAGTGTTTCTCTCATGTATTTTGTGGCACCTTGATTGGGTGCATAGACATTTACGATTGTTATTTCTTCTTGCTGAATTGCCCCTTTTATTAGTATGTAGTGGCCTTCTTTGTCTCTCAAAACATCCCTGCAGTTGAAGTCTATTTTATCTGAGATTAATATTGCTACACCTGCTTTCTTTTGGCTGTAGCTTGCATGAAATATTTTTTTCCATCCTTTCACTTTCAGTTTCTTTGTGTCCCTGTGTCTAAGATGAGTCTCTTGTATGCAACATATTGATGGTTCATTTTTTTTGATCCATTCTGCGAATCTATATCTTTTAATTGGGGAGTTCAATCCATTTACATTCAACGTTATAACCGTGAAGGCATTTCTTGAATCAGCCATCTTATCCTTTGGTTTATGTTTGTCATATTTTTCCCCTCTGTCTATTAATATCCTTTATTGTACCCATACCAAATCTCTTTAGTACTGAACCTTTCTCCAAGTCTCTCTGTCCTGTCTTTGTTTCTCTGTCTGTTGGGCTCCCTTTAGTATCTCCAGTAGGGCAGGTCTCTTGTCAGCAAATTCTCTCAGCATTTGTTTGGCTGTGAAAAATTTAAGCTCTCCCTCAAATTTGAAGGAGAGCTTTGCTGGATAAAGTATTCTTGGCTGGAAATTTTTCTCACTCAGAATTTTAAATATATCGTGCCAGTGCCTTCTCGCCTCCATGGTGGCTGCTGACTAGTCACTACTTAGTCTTATGCTGTTTCCTTTGTATGTGGTGAATTGCTTTTCTCTTGCTGCTTTCAGAACTTGCTCCTTCTCTTCTGTGTTTGACAGTGTGATCAGTATATGTCTCGGAGTGGGTTTATTTGGATTTATTCTATTTGGGGTTCGCTGAGCATTTATGATTTGTGTATTTATGTTGTTTAGAAGATTTGGGAAGTTTTCCCCAACAATTTCTTTGAATACTCTTCCTAGACCTTTACCCTTTTCTTCCCCTTCTGGGACACCAATGAGTCTTATATTTGGATGTTTCATATTATCTATCATATCCCTGAGGTCCATTTCGATTTTTTCAATTTTTTCCCCATTCTTTCTTTTATGCTTTCATTTTCCCTTCTGTCATCTTCGAGGTCACTGATTCGTTGTTCAACTTCCTCTAGTCTTGTACTATGAGTGTCCAGAATCTTTTTAATTTGGTCAACAGTTTCTTTAATTTCCATAAGATCATCCATTTTTTTATTTAGTCTTGCAATGTCTTCTTTATGCTCTTCTAGGGTCTTCTTGATTTCCTTTGTCTCCCGTACTATGGTCTCATTGTTCATCTTTAGTTCTTTGAGTAGCTGCTCTAGGTGCTGTGTCTCTTCTGGTCTTTTGATTTGGGTGCTTGGGCTTGGGTTATCCATATCGTCTGGTTTTTTCATATGCTTTATAATTTTCTGTTGTTTTTGGCTTCGTGGCATTTGCTGAACTTGATAGGGTTCTTTTAGGATTTGTAGACCAATTGAAGTCCTTATCTCTAATTCATCAGATCTACAGCTTCGTGGAGTACACTTTCTCTAACTAAACCAGCAGGTGGCATCCACGAGCCACCTGTTCTCCACAAGCCAGTTCTCCCCTGCTTAGCCTTTTTGGTGAGTGGGGGAGTGAGTCTTGTGGGGTCCAATTGGTGTACCAAGCTTGCGTGTGTAGTTGGTGTTGCCTACCCTGTATATGGGGCGTGTTTCTGGGCAGTCAGGGAGGGGGGGGTGGCTCTAACAATCAAATCTCCCTGGTGATCTAGAGTTTTAAAGCTGCTGCAATAGTCTAATCCTTCAGTTCAGTCCTGCCACAGTTTGTCTCTGCCACTGACCCACAAGTCCTTGGTATTGGCGTATGGCTCCTGAGACTTGCAAGTGGGCCCCTCTTCCAGGCCGTGCACCCCGGGTCCTCTGTTGAGGGATGACTATGCTATGTCACAGGTGAGTGCCGTCCCCCCAGGGCAGTTTTGGGCTGCTGGGCTGTGTAGGGAGGCTCCCAGTCTGCTGAAATGATGGCTGAATGGGGCTTTGTTAATTCACACTGCTCTACCTTCCCAACTCTGGGACAATCAGCTGTGGTTGCAGGGAAGGCTAATGTCCACGCCTAGTTTTGTGGTGTGTGCCTGTTATTTGAAGCACTTCCATCACACTGGGTTGTCTGGGGCAGTTCTGGGCTATGGGGCTGGCGATGGGCAGGAGTGTTTCCTGTCCACCAGGATGATGGCTGTAAGCGGACACCCCCCTTTTCTTGGGAAGTTGTGGTGTTTAGTGAATTTTCTCAGACACTGGATTATTGCGTTTTGTCTCATAGCTCTCCTAGTTCTGCTCTTGACTTGACCTGCCCAAATTGCAAGTCTTTGAAGCTTTCTGTATTGGGCTTCTTAGAGTAATTGTT
Organism: Choloepus didactylus; assembly: GCF_015220235.1. Lineage (NCBI taxonomy): Eukaryota > Metazoa > Chordata > Mammalia > Pilosa > Megalonychidae > Choloepus > Choloepus didactylus. Next base: position 99,351,978 of record NC_051316.1, read on the forward strand.
TTAGAAAAAGAAAAAAGGATTAAAAAAAAAAAAAAAAAAAAAAAGGGCCCTCCTCAGAGATCTAATGGGTTACTGAAATGCTAAGAGACAAAGCAACCAGGGCCATTATGGAAAGGTCCACAGAGCAGAGAGATCAGCTTTTCTTCGGGATTTGCATATGCACCTCAGGGCCTGAGCTCGGGCCTAAGCTCTGCCCTTCCCCTTTCTATGTTCACCAGAACTCCAAAAATCCTCCGCTTTTATTTTGGAGTTTTTCGTGTTGTTTTTTTTCTATGCCTGTCTCCTCTCTGCTGGGCTGGCTGCTCTCAGATTCTCTGGTGTCTGGTCTCCATCTATCTATGGTTGGAGTTTGGATCAGCAGAATGAGTTTCCGATAAGGGCTGCCACTGCAGTTCTCCCTTCTCCTTCCCGGAGCTGACAGCCCCTCCTCCCACGGGACTGAGCCTGGCAGGGAGGGGCGCGGGTCCCCTGGCCGCAAAAACTTACAGATTTCGCTGATCTCAGCAGTTCCACGTTTTCATGAGTGTTGTATGAAGTATGCCCAAAGTCAGATTGCTCTGTGGTGTCCAGTCCACGCAGTTCCTGGCTTTCTACCTAGTTTCCTGGAGGAGTAACTAAAACATACAGCTCACCAGTCTGCCATCTTGCCCCGCCCCTGTGTCAATTTTATTATCTTCATGAAGAGGAGAGAGGAATGAATTGTTAAACTTATCTCCAACAAGAAAAATTTGATTCAGTTTTATAGGTCCTAAAAATACTCTTCTGAAATATTTACCATGATTCCCTTTAATAAACATATACTCTTTATTATATTCACAGAAAAGGGAACTTCCAGAATTTCTGAGTTAAGACTGAGCATCTAATTTTAGAATATCCTAAATTTATTTATTCAGCAAGTATTTCTTGAGTATTTACCTAGTTTCCAAGCATAAAGAAGGCTTCTTTGAGAATATGATACTTGAGGAAAGACCTGAAGGAAGTGAGTGAGGGAGCAAGACCTGAGAATACTGGGGGTAAAATTATTCCAGGGGAGGAAACAGGAAGAACAAATACCTTTTAATATCAGAAAGGGAATCTAGGTGCCTATTAGGGCCCTAAAAAGCTACCGGCAAGGTAGGTTTGGGGTCACTAATAGGGAAACCCTAAAACAGTTTCCTAGACTAAAGGAAGGGAGAAGGAAACGTCTATTTGAAGGTGACCAGGCATTCAAGTTAGTCTGCCAAAGCTAGCTGCCAGATCCCCTACAATGAATGGGATAGTGGGAGAATTCCAAAGTGTTCCTGCCTGACTGCAGTTTCCTTTATTCCCTTGAATGTTAGTAAAAGGATACATAGATAAAGGGGTAGTGGAGCTCAGAAGAAAGATATATCATGTCCAGGTGATTAAAGCAGACTAGTGTGAGAAGGTATTTGTCACAGATGGTGTGGGGTATAATTTTTGTGGGTCTGGAGAAGAAGGTGCCACAGAGGGGATAACAGCATTAGAAAGAAAGGCCCCGAGGGAGAATGTGTAGGGTGTATACAGCATCCTAATTTTAAATAATTATGTGACATGAAATGGAAAGAAAACACCTGTAGAACACTTGTAGAAAATAGAAGTGATATGAAGGGAGAGAACCACTTCAATTATCTGATATTCTAAAAGCAGCAATATATTGTTTTATCAAAAAATAACACATCATATACAAAAAACCACTGAATTGTATACTTTAAAAGTGTGAATTTTATGACATGTGAATTATACCTCAATAGAGCTGCCATTAAAAAACAGCACCCCATAAGAAAATGAAAAAAAAAAAGGACTATTCATATGAACTCTGCATAGAGAAGGATTTTCTAGTTATAACACTGGCAGAAGAGGTCACAAAGAGGATGTTTATTGATTCAATAACATGTAAGTTGAAAACTTTTGTCAAAAAAAAAGATGAAGTGTTATTTAGGAGAAATTTGTACTACAAGTAGGACAGAGTAAAGTTTAAGTCATTAATAAATAAAGGACTTACATAATCCTTAATACGATCAAATGCGTTGAAGAAATTGATAACAGAAGAGTAAATAAAATTGATTCTCAGACTTAAGAAAACAATCAACTTAGGAATCAAAGAGATTCCAATAAAACAAAGAGATACCGTCTTTTGCTTATATTAATAATTAAGTAAAAAATGGGAACACAAAAGACTGCAAAGGTTGCAGAGCAAAGAGCACTCTCGATGGACAGCTGGTTGGAATGTAACTCATTAACAGTTTTGTGAAGTATTTTGGCAACACGTATCATGAGATTAAAAAATGTTCCACCCAGAACCCCACTTATGAAAATTTATTGTAGGAGGGGGAAACCTATGTATATGGTTTATTCAGAAAAACTTTCATTGTATGATTATTTATAATTAGAAACATAATTTTCTAAAAATAATTAGAAACATCCAATGATCCAAAATGGTAGAATGGTTGTATAAGTCATGGCACACGCTTCTGATATAATATTAATTATGCAAATATTCATGAATATTAATAAAATATGGAAAACAGTAATATTATAAGATAGAGTTAAAATAATCTTATAGGATTTAGTGTAGTAGGATGATAGGAATTAGTGTAAAATATTCACAGAGGTTTCTTTTAAAGGAGATTATTTTACTGATTTTTAAAATATTTTGGACATTTAATTTGCATGAATGATGTTTTTGGAAAAAATAAACCTGATTTTAAGAAGTAAAGAATAAAGACTTGTCACAACTAACAAATAAAAACCAAATGACTTACCAAAGTCCAAGATAAAATACCAAGTGTGTGATATTGGACAAGTCTCTTATTAATCTTTCTGCTTCTGGGTTCCTTTGGTAGAATTATGCTTGCTCTCTCGGGCAGCGCATACAGTCTGCCTACTCATTGCCATATTCCCTATGTTGAGGCCAATCCCTAGGAGCTTGGCATTTGTCTCTGACCCCAGCTCACTTGACTGAATTCCTGATAACTGCCAGGCTTCCCAGCATTTCTTGTCACTGGGAACAACTTTGTAGTTCTACCTTATACTGCTACTGAGCTTCCTCCTAGTAGCTAAGTATTGTCTGATACCATTCTTTTGGAGTTTCCCACTCTCTTGTTTGACTCCATTTGGTTACCTTTACCCATTAAATCAAATTACCCTGTAGAAATTGCTGGCCATGCCTCTCACCAATTTGAAGTTCTGTCCTTGGTTAGTTGCTTCTATTCCAGTCCTTCCAAGTCAGAGTCTCCTTTAATTTCATCTGCTTGTGACAATGAGCATCCATCCTTCCCTGAATGTGAGCCTTTCAAATTTATAATCAACAAATCCAGAGAGAAAGGCATGTCTAAAAGCCTGGAGTTCTAGTCTGGGCAGGACCCTTTATGGAGTAGAGCATGTTCCCCAGCCAAGAAATCTCCACAAAGCTTCCTTCATGTCTCTGTTCTGCAGGCTGTAGATAAAGGGATTCAGCATGGGGGTGACCATCGTGTATATCACAGATGCCACCATTCCAGTCTCTGCTGAGTAGGAGCATGAGGGCTGGAAATATACCAGAAAGAGGGTCCCATAGAAGAGAGCGACTACTGTCAGGTGAGAGCCACAGGTAGAGAAGACTTTGTCCTTTCCTCCAGCAGAGGGGATCTTGAGGATGCTGTGGATGATGCGGGCATAAGAGACCAGGACACAGGTGAGAGGGATCACACCTGAGAGGACTGCTTCAATGAACATCATAACTTGATAGATATGGGTGTCTGAACAGGCAAGCTTGAGGAGAGGGAGAAGATCACAGAAAATTTGTGGTATGACTTGGGAGGCACAGAAGGAGAACTGAGCCATCAAGAGAGTGAGTGAGAAGGCCAGGAGGTGGGAGCAGAGCCAGGATGCAGCCACCAACAGCTTGCAGCATTGGGGCCACAAAATCATGGTGTAGTGGACAGGAAGGCAGAGGGCCACATAGCGGTCATATGCCATCACAGCCAGCAGGAAGTCATCCATCAGGGTCAATGCCATGAAGAAGTACATTTGCACGAGGCACCCAGTGTAGGAGATGGTGTGCTGCTGCATCTGGATGTTAACCAGTACCTTGGGGGCACTGCTACAGGTAATGCAGGTATCAATGAAAGACAGGTTGACCACGAAGAAGTACACGGGTGTATGGAGTTGAGTGTCAGAGCCGATGACCAGGATGATGAGCAGATTTCTAAGCACAGTGACAAGGTCATGCCCAGGAAGAGCCCGAAGAGGAGAGGCTGCTGCTCTAGCTGCTCAGAGAAGCCCAAGAGGAGGAAGTCAGAGATGCTCGTTTGATTTCTAATTTCCTTTTAAGGTAGGGAAATTAGTAATCCTGCTTAAATAAAACCAGGCTCTAAAAATTACAGAGTCCAGCAGCCTGGTCTGTTTTTCTCTATTTTCTGGGGAGATCAGTGAGACTCACAAGTGGCTATAACTGCAGGTGTGCAAATATGTACAAATATGAGGAGAGTGGGCTATGATAACGAGATTCTTGATAGGGGTTAGTTTGTGTTCTAGACACCTGTATATGGTAGGTTTTCCCTGTAGATTGCCTGAGAGGCTGAACCTAGAAAGAACCTCTTCAAGTTTTAATTCCTTTTTTTTTAAACAAGTGTAAACTCTGTCAAGTAACTTAATTATTAAAGCCCCTGTATTAACATTAAAATAAGTAAAAACAAATCCATCATATACAGGTATTCAGAGACTCAAATTAAAAAAAGAAAGGATATGAAATGATTTGGCAAACTCTAAATAGATGTAGAGGGGTAAATTACTGGTACTGATCTAAGTGGTGGCTGAGAGTGATTCTGAGAACCACCCCTGTCTGAGTGCACAGAGAGTGAATTGTACTCTGTTATTGCATAGGTGCTAAGTATTCATCTCTGCTGGGGCTAGAGGAAGTATGGTCTGATACCCATTTCTCCACAATGATCTCATGAAGGACTCTCAGGAATCTGATGAACACCAGGGCTAGGAACCACTCATGGTGATCAAAAGATCCAGGAAATTACTGGCTGAGAGGGAGGAAGGAAAGAAGAAGAAAATAGGAACACTATGGTGTGTGTGTGTGTGTGTGTGTGTATGTGTTTGTGTACATGTGTTGTATGTGAGTGTGTGCCTGAGAGAGACTCTGTTCAGTACCCCCAATCTCATGCCTCAGTTCTTACCTGGAGATATGGGTTAACCTCAGACCCTGCCACTACCTTCAAGGTGAGTTGGTTATTGTCCCCTTGTCTCCCCAAGAAGGCATGGTTGGATCTGCAGAGATCTTGCCTCTCAGCAGCAGAAGCTCAGAGTGAAGACTCAGGGCTGGAGGTAGCTGATTCAAAGCACAGGAGCCAAGACAAACTGCTGGCTTTTCACATGGAGTATCTCCTGGGACCCAATCCCAGACCTCCTAGTTAGAAACAAGTTGGGGCAAATGTCCAACTCCCAGCTGTCCCCTATAGACTTGGCTCCCTGTGTCACAGCAGTGACACTGATACCTCCACTAAGAGTGGCCAGGGCTGGGGACCATGAGGGCACAGCTCTTGGTATCTTTCCCTTGGGTGAAGTGCAGGTTGGATCTGTCCTCTCCAGCCCTCACTTAGAGTATTGGCCTGCCCCTAACAATGAGTCTTTTTCAGTTGAGCCATTCTGATGTGAGAAATGATAAAACAGAACGGAGTTACTATGCCTAAGAGGTTTAAAATGGAATTGAGAGGCCGCTGTATGCACATCTCAACCAGATATCACAAACTGCCAAGGTACGCAAAATCAAAAGCAATGATGTTTCTGAGGACATCTGGACACCATGAACCAACCACAAGATAAATAAGAAAACTGTCTAACTTGAAGGACATTTGGAAAGTTCCAGATATCCACAAATCATACTTCTTTACAAACAATTTATGTAATCCTCTTTTTCTTTAAAAACCCTTGCTTGAAAGCCCCAAAATAGGACACAGTTTGAGTTGGTACCTGAATCTATGCTCCCCAAATTGCAATTCTAAGACCTCAGATAAATACTTTTGTTGCCTTGCAGTTCGGTTTATTATTCTGTCAAAACATGGGTTTATGATGGTATCTCCTGATGGTTTTAATTTGAAATTCAGTGATTACTAATGAGATTAGCATTTTTAATATTTTTTATTTTTTATTTTCTATTTTTGTAAGTGCCTATTCAATTTTTGGAGTCTATTTTTCCATTTATTTATGTTTTTTTCTTCTGGATTTATTTAATTCTTTAAATATTCTGGATTTAAGTTCTTTGTTGATTATATGCGTTCAAAATAATTTCTTTTTTTTCCAGCTTGTCTCTTCAGTCTTTTAAAAATTGTGCTTTTTGAGAATTGTTTTAATTTGATTGATTCCTAAATACTTTTGTTTTTGTTTAGCTTGTTTTGTTTTGCTTAGTTTGTTTCTGGTTTAAGAAATCCTTTTTATCCAAGGTCAGTGTACAACTATCAAAATTTTTTGAATGTTGCCTTGGGATCCATCTTACTTTGGCTAAGCCAACTTGCCTCAACACTAACCTTTGGCCTATTTAATAAGCAGCTTTTCAGTCTTGGGGCATAAACTCCCCCAGAGTCCAAACCTGCATCTGCGGCCACCACACACACACCTCACCCAAAACCCACAGCTAGTCCCAAATGATAACTTACTATTCCCACTGCCCTCAGACCCCAGTCCACTTCCCTTTTCCTGTGAGTTTGCTTTAAGCTAACCAATCCTTGACTTCCATGGGAAATCTACAAACCTCCACCCCTGGACCACAAGAAAGGCATATACCTTCGGGTCCCTCTTCCTCTGCTTGTGTGCTCCCCACAGGCGGTTGAGCCACTGGAGCTGACTGCACTACCCTTCGACCCCTCATGTCACCCCACTCTCTCTGGGACCTGTGAGTAATAAACTATCTTTCCTCATGCATTATGGCCTGGGTTTCCCACTGTGCCACACCTGACCTACACCCGGACACAAATTTAAAATCCAACTTAACTAATTTGGAAGACAGGAAGATATTTTCCAGTACTCTCTTCTGAAAGCTTTCTAATTTTGCCTTTCACATTTAGGCTTTTATTTCACCTTGCATTGATTTTGTGCTGCTTCTTGTGAAGTAAGGGGTCCGGTTTTTTTTTTTTTTTTTTTTCATTTTTAATTTTGTTGTTGTTGAACAACAAGTTTGTTTATATCCAAGTTTTCTAGACTCCTTTTTGACAATTCCATTCTTTCCCCATTAATCTGCAGGGCTACCTCTGTCGACAGTGTCATATATGTGAGCTTTCTCCTCTACTCCATTTGCCAATCCCTCATTGTCTTATTAATTATAGCTTGGTAGTAGGTTTTTATATCTGGCAGAGAAAGTCCTCCCACTTTGTACTACCTCAAACATTTCTTAGCTACTTCTTTAGCAATTTTCTTATTTTTAAATTTGTATGTTGATTTCCAATATTTGTATGTTGATTGGGCATGCACACATAAACTTGTTGAATTTTTAAGTGGAGTTACTGATTCAAATAATCAGTTCAGAAAGGAGGCTCTTGTAATATTAGTCTTCTAACTCCTGTTATATATTCATTTATGGATATAACAATAGTACATGTCAACAATGTTTTATTCCTTTTTATGTTGAGGTCTTATACATATTTTATCAGATTCGTTTCTGTGTACTTGATATTTTTAAATGATATTTTAAACCTGATATTTTTAAGTATTTAATTTCTCTTTGTTACTGATACAGAGACATACACTTAAGGATTGCTTTTGCATCTTGCTAAATTTCTTATTAATTTTAATGTTTAGACGCATTTGGAATTTTGGTTATACAATCATGCCATTTGTGAATGAAAGGCAGTTTTGTTTATTTCTTTACAAAACATATCCATCTTTTATTTATTTTTCTTCTCTTTCTGCACTTGTTGGGATCTCCACTATAAGTTTTGAATAGTGGTGCTGACAGCAGTTCTTGTGTCATTCCTCATTTTGACAGCAAAGATTCAAGTATTTCACCATTAAGTGTTATATATGCTGTAGTTTTTCTTAAAGATATGTTCTATAAATGAGATTAAGGAAATTTCTTCTTATTTTCATTTGGTTAAAGAGTTTATTGTGATTGAATGTTGAATTATATAAAATGTCTTTTTTCCTGTCTGTTGAGATTATATGATTTTTTTCCTTTATTCTGTTAATACGGTAAATTACTTTGATTTTTTAAAAGCATTTTAATTTTTTTTATCATTCAAAAGAGCATCATTTTAAAAAAATGCTTGCGACTTCAACTCTTTATAATGATTTTCTGTTTCTTCAATAAGGAAAGCATGCTTGATCCTCTCATGGACAATGTAGCACACACAGAAGAACCACAGAATCTAATGACATGCTTTTTTGTTTGTTTTTGTTTTGTTTTAGACAACCTCACAATAACTTAAGTCTCACAAAAGGAACCCTCTCAAAGTTGGCCTGGCCACATGTCACATGTGGATTTTGATGCCTTCCCAACCTTCTTTTTCCTTTTTTTTTTTATAAACATGTTTTATTTGTTTTGCTTATAGCATCAGAACTGAAAACTACTGACTGTCATTTCCCTAAACAGGGAAATCAATCTAAAGCACATACTGGTGCTTTCCTAAAGATAGTAATTTAGAAGGGTGGTGGCAGCAGGCATTTGATCTCTTTTTCTTTTAAAAACCGTCAGGCTGCGAAAGAGTTATGATTATCCATTAAAGATTTTCATCAGTACCTGTACCAATTTAGGTGACCTTACAGCAAGATCCAATAATTTGTGAAAGACAATGTACATGTCATAAGGAATGATATAGAGTACCAATCCTTACAAAATTCATTGTTAAAGAAACTGTTAAGTGTTCAAAGGTATCTAAATACTTCACACTAAATACAGAAATGGCCATCCAGATTACATGCAATATTTTTTGCATATATTTCACAAATTGCCAGTCAAAGCCTAATTTTCATTTTGGCTTTGTCTTATACAGTATCAGCTGTTAAAAGCAATTTATATGTTTTTAACAATGGTAGTTTGTCCAGATGATGAACAGTGCCGTGTCAAAGCTGACAGCCAGCCTTAAATGTGTGATCAAGGGCCCATGCATGATTTGGTATGTGTGATGGTTGGGTTCATGTGTCAACTTGGCTAGGTGGCACTGGCCTGACGATTGCTGTGAGGATATTTGAGGCTGGTTAATAATCCAACGGGCTGGTTTGTCGGATCATCAGTCAATTGACTGCAGCTGACTGATGACTCATCAAGGGGTGTGCTTCCACAGTGAGAGAATGCAATTGGCTGGATTTGGTCCGGGTGATCAGTTGGAGGCTTATAAGCTGGACGGTTAGAGAACCTTCACTTCTTTCTTCAGCTGCTCAGTGAAGCATTTCCTGGGGAGCTCGTCAAAGTTGCCAGTTCGTTTCCTGAGGAGTTCGTCAAAGTTGTCGGTTCGTTTCCTGAGGAGTTCGTCAAAGTTGTCGGTTCGTTTCCCGAGGATTTCGTCGGACATCTTCCTTCGAGTTGACAGCTTGTTGACGGCTCTGCAGAATTTGGACTCATGTGCTCCCGCAGTTGCGTGAGTCACTTTTACAATTTGAGAATCAGAGACATCTCTCATTGATTCTGTTTCCAAGGAGAACCCTAACTAATACAACTTGGTACCAGGAATGGTTCTTGAAAAACGGAATCTTAAAATGGGCTTTTCAATTTGTTTTCTACTCTGATTAGATTCAGAAGCACTAATGACTCTATTTCCAATAATCAAGAGGGTACTAACAGTCCATGGCAGGAGTTGGCAAAGGAAATACACAAAATAGCACCATTTGATTCTCCTAATTGTGCTCTAGTATGAAGTGAGGCTCAGGGTGACAGTGTTTTCGACACGTTCACGGAGTTTTGCAGTATTAAGAAGTATAATGATGTTGGCTGGCTGCTCTTAGATACTTTGGATACAGTTGTAAGAGAAAGGGATGAGCTAAAAGCTTCAAATTCAAAACTTGAACGCCGTATGACAGATATAAAGGGTTCCATCTGTGCCCTGAAAGAAAATCTTATATCCTGTGCCCGCAGACTGGAGGTTTCTGAAAATCAGATGCAGTCTCTTATTGTGCGAGTAGCACATTTACAGCGTAAACTAAAATCTCAACCTCTCAGGGTGTCTGCTGTTAAAGTAAAGGCATTGATTGGAAAAGAATGGGATCCAGAAACTTGGGATGGGGACATATGGATTGATAATAATGACAGTGAGGACATTGGAACCCTGGATTCTGCTGGGTCATTGTTAGATTTACCTGTAGAGGGCTGTCCTGGGGAAACAGCTTCTCTGCCTCCAGTCTGCCCTAAGGAGCCTGCCACCCAACCCGCACCTAAGGAGATTAACCCTTCAATGCTTGCTAATCTTGTAATCACCTCCCCTGAGGAAGCAGCCCTCACTCTGTTGTCTGGAGAGATTAATCCTGTTTTAAGAGATGAAAATGCAACAGAGTGTCCTGAGGTGAATGGCTTGAGAGATAATTCTAACTCTTTTCATGACCCCCCCCCCCACCAGTTTTTGCTTCAAGATCTATAACTAGGCTCAAATCCCAACAAGCCCCAAAGGGTGAGGTACCAAGTGTGAGCCATGAGGAAGTATGCTATACTCCAAAAGAACTGTATGAGTTTTCCAATTTATACAGACAGAAACCAGGGGAATATGTGTGGGAATGGATATTGAGAGTGTGGGATAATGGTGGAAGGAATATAAGGTTGGATCAGGCTGAATTTACTGATATGGGCCCACTAAGCAGAGATTCTGCATTCAATGTTGTAGCTCGAGGGGTTAGAAAGGGTGTTAACAGTTTGTTTGGGTGGCTGCCTGAAACATGGATCAAAAGGTGGCCGGCATTACCAGAGGTTGAAATGCCAGAACTGCCCTGGTACAATGTGGAGGAGGGGATTCAAAGGCTTAGAGAGATTGGAATGTTATAGTGGATTTATCATGGAAGACCTGCTCATACAGCCCTGGAATGTCCAGAGGACACAGCTTTTACCAGGACTGTAAGGAATAAATTTGTGAAACTAGCTCCATCATCCCTGAAGAGCTCTGTAGTCGCCCTTCTCTGTAGGTCAGATATTACTGTAGGAACTGCTGTCACTGAACTGGAATCCTTAAACACAATGGGGATAATTGGGTTCCGAGTCAGCAGAAGCCAAGTGGCTGCAGTTAATCGCCACAGACAAGGTGGGCATGGCTACCATAATGGAAAACAGGCTCAAACCAGCAATCAAAATAATATGACTCGCAGAGACTTATGGCGTTGGCTAGTGGATCATGGAATACCAAGTAGTAAAATAGATGGGCAATCGACTAAATTCTTGTTTGAACTATATAAGCAGAAGAATTCTAGGCCACGTGAACAAAAATCTCCCTTGAATTACAAAAACAGAGAGTCACGGCCCCTTAATCAATTCCCAGACTTGAGACAGTTTACAGATCCAGAGCCCCTTGAATGAAGGGAAGGCCGGGTACCCTTGGAGAAGGACCCTGTCACACTGCCAAAAATTTATACTGTTAATCTTCCTCCCAGCCTTCCCCAGGGGGACCTACGGCCTTTTACCAGGGTGACTGTGCATTGGGGAAAAAGAAATGATCAGATATTTCGTGGATTATTAGACACTGGGTCAGAAGTGACATTAATTCCCGGAGACCCAAAACGTCACCCTGGTCCACCAGTCAGAGTTGGGGCTTATGGAGGTCAGATGATTGATGGAGTTTTAGCCCAGGTCCGTCTCACAGTGGGTCCAGTGGGTCCCCGGACCCATTCTGTGGTTATTTCCCCAGTGCCGGAATGCATAATTGGAATAGACATACTCAGCAACTGGCAGAATCCTCACATTGGTTCCCTGACTCCTGGAGTGAGGGCTATTATGGTGGGAAAGGCCAAGTGGAACCACTAGAGCTGCCCCTGCCTAGCAAAGTAGTGAACCAGAAGCAATACCGGATTCCTGGAGGGATTGCAGAGATTAATGCCACTCTTAAGGACTTGAAGGATGCAGGGGTGGTGATTCCCACCACATCCCCATTCAACTCTCCTATTTGGCCTGTGCAGAAAACAGATGGGTCTTGGAGGATGACTGTGGATTATTGTAAGCTTAACCAGGTGGTGACTCCAATTGCAGCTGCTGTCCCAGATGTGGTATCATTGCTTGAGCAAATCAACACATCCCCTGGTACCTGGTATGCAGCTATTGATCTGGCAAATGCTTTTTTCTCAATTGCTGTCAGCAAGGACCACCAGAAACAGTTTGCATTCAGCTGGCAAGACCAGCAGTTTACATTCACTGTGCTACCTCAGGGTTATATCAACTCTCCAGCCCTATGTCATAATATTGTCCGCAGGGATCTTGATCATTTCTACCTCCCACAAGACATCACACTGGTCCATTATATTGATGATATCATGTTGATTGGACCTAGTGAGCAAGAAGTAGCAACTACTCTAGATTTGTCGGTAAGGTATTTGTGTGGCAGAGGATGGGAGATAAATCCAACAAAAATACAGGGGCCTTCCACCTCAGTAAAATTTCTAGGTGTCCAGTGGTGTGGGGCCTGTCGAGATATTCCTTCTAAGGTCACGGATAAGCTGCTGCATCTGGCCCCTCCTACAACCAAAAAAGAGGCACAACGCTTAGTTGGCCTCTTTGGGTTTTGGAGACAACATATTCCTCATTTAGGTGTGCTACTCCAGCCCATTTACCGAGTGACTAGAAAAGCTTCTAGTTTTGAGTGGGGACCAGAGCAAGATGAGGCTCTGCAACAGGTCCAGGCTGCTGTGCAAGCTGCTCTGCCGCTTGGACCATATGACCCAGCTGATCCAATGGTGCTGGAAGTGTCAGTGGCAAATAGAGATGCTGTTTGGAGCCTTTGGCAGGCTCCTACAGGAGAATCACAACGCAGGCCCTTAGGATTTTGGAGTAAAGCTTTACCATCCTCTGCAGATAACTACTCTCCATTTGAGAAACAACTGTTGGCCTGCTACTGGGCCTTAGTAGAGACAGAACGCTTAACCATGGGCCACCAAGTTACCATGAGACCTGAGTTACCTATCATGAGCTGGCTGTTATCTGACCCACCAAGCCATAAAGTTGGGCGTGCACAGCAGCACTCCATCATAAAATGGAAATAGTATATACGAGATAGAGCTTGAGCAGGTCCTGAAGGTACAAGTAAGTTACATGAGGAAGTGGCCCAAATGCCCATGGCCCCCACTCCTTCCACCTTACCTTCTCTTTCCCAGCCCACAGCTATGGCATCTTCGGGAGTTCCTTACAGTCAGTTGACTGAAGAAGAGAAGACTCGGGCCTGGTTTACAGATGGTTCTGCACGATATGCAGGCACCACCCAAAAGTGGACAGCTGCAACAGTGCAGCCCCTTTCTGGGATATCCCTGAAGGACAGTGGTGAGGGGAAATCCTCCCAGTGGGCAGAACTTCGAGCAGTGCACCTGGTTGTTCACTTTGCTTGGAAGGAGAACTGGCCAGAGGTGCGTCTGTATACTGATTCCTGGGCTGTTGCTAATGGTTTGGCTGGATGGTCAGGGACTTGGAAGGAACATGATTGGAAGATTGGTGACAAAGAAGTCTGGGGAAGGGGTATGTGGATAGACCTTTCTGAGTGGGCAAACAACATGAAGATATGTGTGTCCCATGTGAATGCTCACCAGAGGGTGACTTCAGCAGAAGAAGGTTTTAATAACCAAGTGGATAAAATGACCCGTTTGGTGGATACCAATCAGCCTCTTTCCCCAGCAACTCCTGTCATTGCCCAATGGGCTCACGAACAAAGTGGTCATGGTGGTAGGGATGGAGGTTATGCATGGGCTCAGCAACATGGACTTCCACTCACCAAGGCTGACCTGGCCACAGCCATTGCTGAGTGTCCAATTTGCCAGCAGCAGAGACCCACACTCAGTCCCCGATATGGCACCATTCCTCGGGGTGATCAGCCTGCTACCTGGTGGTAGGTTGATTACATCAGACCACTTTCATCATGGAAAGGGCAGCAATTTGTTCTTACTGGAATAGACACATACTCCGGATATGGGTTTGCCTTCCCTGCATGACATGCTTCTGCCAAAACTATGATACGTGGACTTACAGAATGCCTCATCCACCGTCATGGTATTCCACACAGCATTGCTTTGGACCAAGGAACCCACTTCACAGCAAATGAATTGAGGGGATGGGCACATGCTCATGGAATTCTGTGGTCTTACCATGTTCCCCATCATCCAGAAGCAGCTAGGTTGATAGAACGGTGGAATGGCCTGTTGAAGACTCAATTATGGTGCCAACTAGGTGGAAATACCTTGCAGGGTTGGGGCAGTGTTCTCCAGGAGGCTGTGTATGCTCTGAATCAGCATCCACTCTATGGTGCTGTTTCTCCCATAGCCAGGATTCATGGGTCCAGGAATCAAGGGGTGGAAACAGGAGTAGCACCACTCACTATCACTCCTAGTGGTCCACTAGGGAAATTTTTGCTTCCTGTCCCTGCAAGTTTAAGCTCTGCTGGTCTACAAGTCTTGGTTCCAAAAGGAGGAGTGCTTCCACCAGGAAACACAAAAATAATCCCATTGAACTGGAAGTTAAGGCTGCCACCTGGCCACCAACGAGGACTATGATGACATGAATATTTCCTCCTCGTTTTGTTATGATTATGTTTGTATTTGTCTGTAAAGAAAATATTTTTGCTTTCTTCTCTGTCTTATCCCCTTATCATAAGGCATAAGCTGTAATGTTCATTTTGAAGGTATGGTTTTAGGTGATGTGTATAACTGCCAAGTTGACAAGGGGTGGACTGCGATGGTTGGGTTCATGTGTCAACTTGGCTAGGTGGTGTGGCATGACGATTGCTGTGAGGATATTTGAGGCTGGTTAATAATCCAACGGGCTGGTTTGTCGGATCATCAGTCAATTGACTGCAGCTGACTGATGACTCATCAAGGGGTGTGCTTCCACAGTGAGAGAATGCAATTGGCTGGATTTGGTCCGGGTGATCATTGGAGGCTTATAAGCCGGACGGTTAGAGAACCTTCACTTCTTTCTTCAGCTGCTCAGTGAAGCATTTCCTGGGGAGCTTGTCGAAGTTGCCAGTTCATTTCCTGAGGAGTTCGTCAAAGTTGTCGGTTCGTTTCCTGAGGAGTTCGTCAAAGTTGCCGGTTCGTTTCCTGAGGAGTTCGTCAAAGTTGTCGGTTCGTTTCCCGAGGAGTTCGTTGGACGTCTTCTTTGGAGTTGACAGCTTGTTGACGGCTCTGCAGAATTTGGACTCGTGCGCTCCCGCAGTTGCGTGAGTCACTTTTACAATTTGATAATCAGAGACATCTCTCATTGATTCTGTTTCCAAGGAGAACCCTAACTAATACAGTATGCAACTAAATGTTCAGTGCTCCAATTTAACTGGAAAACTGTGAAATGCAGTTGTTTTGCCAAACGACACTCCACTCTTTCCATCTTCCTTTCATGGGGTATAATTTAGTTTTGTCAATTACCATTGAACAACCCTAGGGCTGATTTTTAGATTTTATCCAATGTTAGAAAAGTCAATCTCACTTTTTCCAAACTACTTCAAATCACTAAAGAGATATTATCACCCTATAAAGTATGTTTTACTCCTAGGCAAGGGTGAGGAATCTATCAAGTGCAAGGCTCAAAATGATGCTTAGGACAGAAGATGCAGAATAAAAAGTTTCCTTCCATGTACAGGTAATATAAAGCTGACAATTATGGTCCTGTCTTTATGGGATGAAAACAGTCCCTTTACAATAAGTTTCCTGAAAGGGAGAAAAATAGATACTAACTCTTCTGGTAACATATTATGGTACACTGGCCAGTGTGTTTTTGATGATTAAACATAATCCTGTGAATCAGATTTATTCACTTGCTGGGTGTTCATTTGTGGCATCCCTCTGTTGGGTCTTTGGGGCCCTCCACAACCTTGTGGGGTTCCCTGTGGTCCACTCTGCCGAGAGCCTCACCAGAAATTCTGCTGATATCCATCCCGTTGATACCCAGAATAGTCCTGCTCCCCAATCTTCTTAGCATAAAAAACAAAACAAAACAAAACAAAAAACCAATTCTATTACCTAGGGTTCAGGACAGTCTAGTTTTGTTAGATGTTCTTTTGTAGGATAATTTTTTTCCTATATATCCTCAATAATTCTTCCTATCGGTACCCTTTTCTCTCCTTCTGAACTTCTGAGGCACACAAGGTCTCTTCATTTGGCACTATAAATTACTTTTTTTTTTCTTCTGTAGGATAACTTTTGATGGTATGTCAAATGCTGGACCATTTTGGATGCCTCTGGACAAATACTTGGAAGACAAAAATGTCTGATTAATTTTTGAATTTTAAATCAACCTTGCATTAGTGGGAAAATGCAACTCAGTCATGATAAATGACCTTTTCTTATACATTGCTGGATTTGATTTGCTTATATTTTGTTTGGAATTTGTGAGTCTGTATTCATGAAGGAGATCTGCCTCTAATTATATTTTTGTGTAATGACCTTGTTGGCTTTTCTCATTTAAGTCGGGCTCAATTTGTAAATGGGGTTTGTGAATGTCCTTCATTCTTTATTATATGGAAGAGTTTTTCTAACATAGGCATTAATTTTTTCTTGAAAAATATTTTAAAATTAGATTCCACTCTTTTAGCTGTCTGGGCCAGGAATTTTCTTTGAGGAAAGGTTTTTGACTAATGATTTAATTTTCTTAATGGTTATATGTCTGTTAAGGTTTTCAATTTCTCCTTATATCAGTTTTGATAAGTTATATTTTATTTTCCAAGGAATTTGTCAATTTAACCTAAAAATTAAGTTAACTGACATAATATTATTTATAACATTCTCTTATTTTATGTTAATATCTGAAGAGATGTCATATTTTATCCCTGTTTTTGTTATTAGTGGACTTTTTTCTTAATTGGTTTCACCAAAGAGGTTTAAATTTTGTTCATCTTTTCAAAGAATAATCTTTTAGCTTTTCTGAGATTCTCTATTGTGTGTTTTTCTGTTTCAGTATTTTTTGCTTTCATGTTTATCACTTATTTTCTTTTCTGCTCCTTGCATTGATTTTGCTTTTATTTTTTTAACTTCTTTAGATGGATGCTTAGTTCATTACTTGAAAGCTATTTTTATATATATATTTTTCATTTTCACATATGGCCATACATTTCCTCCAAATAAAGTTTTAGTTGCATCCCACATGTTCTGAAATACAGCATATTTATTGTCAATTGACATAAAAATTATTTTTAACATTATTTTTTTAATCCTAGATTATTCCTAGCTGTGTTTCTTAATTCTTAATTATTCTTAATTTCTTAATTATATGGGGATTTTAAATTTATATTTTTGTTATTAATTTTTAGCTTAATTGCATTTTGATCTGTCTGATACCAAACCTTTGTTATTTGTTGAGATTTTCTTTTCGGCTCATGTTTTGCAAATGTTCCTTGTATGCCGAAAAAGAATGTGTTCTTTGCAAGTGTTGAATGGTCTGATCTATATGGTCATCTATATGAATGGTCATCTATCTATGCATTTGTGTTTCAAATTTTCTGTATCTTTACTGATTTTTTTCGACTTGTTCTATCAATTACCCAGAGAAGTGCATTAAAATCTTTCACTAAGTGGAAAATGGTAGATTGTTATGTACTCCAGAAAAAACATGTTCTTAATCCCATTACTGTAGTTGTGAACCCTATTGTAAATAGGACCTTTTGAAGATGTTACTTTTAGGTAAATTGTGACCAACTAAATAGGGATGGTTCTTTTTTTTTTTTTTTAATTTAAGTGGACAGTTTTATTTTTTTCATGCCCAAGTAAACCTGGGTGATAGGCTCTCCTTGCCCCTCTTCCCACCCTCAACCCCCTTATCCTTCACAAGAAGAAGAAACATTTCCTTCAACTCCATACTTAAGAGAGCACCTAAGCTTTGGCAGCTGACTTGTAATTGGTCTGAGTGTGAGTCAGAGGCATTGATCCACTTGGGCATCCAGTAACGGGTTAGTCAGTTAGCCCAACGTGGTTAGTGGTATTCAAAGATTTGCCGGTAGTAATAACCTTATTTAGTTTTAGGAGTGTTGAAAGGAAATTTTTGTGCTGCAGTTGCCATCATTGTATTATCAACCTGATGTTCAATATATTGCCATGAAATTCTAAACCAGGAATTCTTCACTGAGGCTATTCTATCACCGAAGGCTTCTTTTGGACATAAGAGAATTTCTGTATCAAGTTAGAGTTCTCAAATGCCTCTCTCATTGTAATATATCATAAGCTTCCAAAGCAAATATGACTTCATCCAGGACCTGAATACCTTCTTCAGAATTAAAGAGGACTTCATGGTGTTCACTTCCAATATGGTTTGCCACCTTTCTAGCAGCCAGTAAATCAGGACTGTTTTCCATGTCAAATGCAAATATCTGGAGAGGGTACTATATTTGGACCTCTTTTAGCTGCTTCAACAAGGTGGCAGTAACCAAGCTGTAATCCAGTCCCCTTATAAAAGTCAGCCAATCCTTCTCTCTGTCATCAAACGTTTCTTAATAGCATTGTCAAAAAGGATTTGGAGGTTGCTTTTCACAGTTTCTATCTCAAAACCTGGCAACAGTTTCTCCACAACTCTCTTAGAGCGCATGCAGAATATAATCTTTACAGTGATGATATTTAACCATTTCTACTGATGCAACTTGACCATTGGGCTTTATATCCCAAACTTCATAATATCACTAGAAGAAAAGGCTCCACTTTCAAATAAAGGAGTCCAGGAGTGCTTCACTTTAAGAAGAACTTTAGCTTCTGAACACGTGGCCAAAATCCATCTTCTGTCATGGCTTTGAACAAAGGTCTGACTCCATAGGTATCTCTTCCCAGGAAGAGATGAAGGATTATCTCACCATCTACTTTGGGCTGGTAATTCAAATGCAAAACAGTATTGCATCTCTTTGTGATTGTAGATTTCACCATTCTAACAGAGCCACAAATAAGGATATTTCTTCATTGGAATTGGCTGCATTCCAAACAGCTGCTAGACTACTGCCAACAGTAGTTTATTCATCCATACACAAAGAGCAGTTTCTGTATCCATTGACATTCTCAAAACGAAATCCATCTGGACCCCGGTGTGTAATCTTCATGGCACTCAGGCACTGAATAGAGAGGCAATCATCGCTGCCAAAAAGAGCCCAAATGCCACACGTGGTGGAGCAGCGCTACTGGCTCTTTAGGTGGAAGCAGCCTCCTCCTCCTCGCCCAAGCTAGCCTCCCCAGCGCAGCTCACTCATTTCTGTATCCCTCAAGGGGTCACGACATGGCCTTTCCTCACTAGCTAGCTCCCAGGCGCTGAACAGTCAGGAGGCGCCCGCCCTGCCCTCTCTGTCCGCAGCAGTCGCAGCATCTGTGAGGAGCCCCAGACCGCAAGTGGCCGCACCACCTGCCCGGCGCCAGGCCCCACGCGTCCACCACCCCCGCCCTGAGCTACCTGGGGCAGGTCCCGAGGGCGCGTCGCCGGAAGGTGCGGCCCGGCTTACCTGGGCTCCTGCAGGCGGGCTGGCTGAGGTGCGAAGATACACACATGAGGTGCAGCCGCCAGGGGGGGTTCTTAATTCCTGGAGGCCTTATAAAGAGAAAGCGATGGGAGGCACCAGAAACCGGAAGCTAGAGGCCGGAAGTTAGCGGGATGTCGCAGGTCAGCGGCGAATCTGTTAAAGACGAGGAAGTTGGTATATGTCGGGAAAGCAGAGAAATGCAAGCATTGCCAGCCAGAATGCTATCCATGGGAAGAGGGAAGCCTTTCTTGCCTTCTAAACTGTGAGTTAATAAATTCCGGTTGTTTAAGCCAACCCATTTTATGATATTTGCCATAGCAGCCTAGAGACCAAGACACTCAAAAACTTCAGAATTGAAATGAATAGTCATTTAGTACTAATATAGCTAGTCCTATATTTTTAATGGTGTATGGGTTTTCAGCTTTTATTTCCAATATTTCTGTATTTTTATGTTTTCAGGTAAACTTTTGTTTCAAAATGGAAATAACATTCTTTTATTTATATATAAATGCTTGTTAAAAGAATAGAAAATATAGAAAGTGTAAAGAATAAAATAAAATTAGCCACAATAGAACCCACAGAAAATTTACTTTTATATATCCATTATAAAGGTCTTTAGAACTAAAAGGGGCGGTTGGGGGTAAGAGGAAAGTGGGTAATTTTAGGAACTGGGATTCATGTGGTAGAGATATAATCAAAGAAAGAAGAGTTATCATGATGCTGTCTTAGCTGTTAGATTACAACTTTAGATTGCAGGTTCCAGTCTCTTTTTGAGAACTTCAAACCAGCAAAATCAAGTCATCAACTCTTTTTATTAAATGCCAATCATTTAGTTTCTTTTAGTGACTAATGTAGCACCTGACTCTGCTCCTCCTAAACTTGACCATTCTGAATTGAGTTTACAAGGTAGTCCTAGAATGTGAAGATGAAAGAAAAGTGGACACCTCTTAATTTAATATAGAAAGCATAGGTATTATCCATAACTGATCATGTTGCATTGGAATAGGAGCAGTATAAAAGTGAGTTCACTCTGGCAATGCCAGACAATCATCTATCTATTGTGTAACGCTAATTTAAGGATCATCTATTACCTATTATTTCACCATTGGAAGAAAAAATTGCCCTAAAATTAACAACGAAATATCAGCCTTTCTCCCAATTGTCTGCCAGAGAATATAGTTGAAAGTAAATCAGTACTTTATTGTAAAATATTTTTCTATTTGTTTCTTTTTTATTTTATTTTAGTTTTTACTTTTTAAAATTATTAGAGAAATTGTGGGTTTACAGTACAGTCACACATAAAATACAAGATTCCCATATACCACCCTATTGTTAACACTCTGCATAGGTGTGACACATTTGTTACAATTGATGATAGCATATTTTTATAATTGTACCATTGATACAATCCATGGTTTAACTTAGGGTTCACTGTGTTGTGCAGTTACATAGATTTTTAAAAAATATTTTTTATTCTAGTACAATGTATACAACCTAACATTTCCCCCTTTAACCACTTTCAGTTATATATTTCAGTGCTCTTAATTATTTTTGCAGTGTTGTGCTACGATCATCACCATCCATTATTGAAACATTTTCATAGCTCCACAAAGAAACAATAAATTCCTGTTGTTAAAGCCACCCATTTTGTGATATTTTGTCATAGCAGCCTGGAAACTAAGACACTCAAAATTTTAGAGTTGAAATAAATAGTCATTTGATAATAATATAGCTAGGCCTATATTTTTAATGGAAACTTTTCATTTCCAATGTTTCTGTATTTTTATGTTTTCAAGTTAAAGTTTTTATTGAAGAATTGTTTAGGTATACAGAAAGGTATATGAAATCATAAATGTATAATTTGGTGAATTTTCTCAATGTGAACACAGTCACATAGTCAGCATCCAGATCATGAAACAGAACATGAGCAGCTGCCCAGAAACCCCGTTTGGGTCTCCTTTAAATTCCTACTCTTCCCCCATTCCCGCAAAAACCAACTTTTAACTCTTTTCACTAATTTTGCCTGTTTTTGAATTTTACATAAATAGAATCTTCTAGTTCATGCCTTTTTTTATATCGTAGTTCTTTTGTCCAACATTATTACATTTGTGAGATTCATCCATATATTTACATTTAACAGTAGTTTACTTATTTTAATTACTATGTAGGATTGCATTTTGGGAATACTGCACAATTTATTTATCTGTTTTGCTGTTGATGGCTTCTGAGTTATTTTCAGCTTTTGGTTATAACAAATAGGACTGCTGTGAACATTCTTGTACCTGTCTTTTGGATTTTGGGGATATATCATTAGGAGTGGAGTTTCTGGATCCTAGGACAATGCAGATGTCAACTTTAGCAGATATAGTGAAATAATTCTACTGTTGCACCAATTTACACTCTCAAAAGCAGTGTTTTGAAGAAACTTCTGCTTCATATCCTGCCAACATTTATTGGTATTGCCTGCCTGTCTGTCTCTCTCTCTATTTATTTTTAGCATTTTTGAAGTATTTCTGTATGTCCCTCTTCTTTATAAGCTCTTTACAGACATTATATTATTTAATTTGCAGAACTACCCTATCATATAGCTGTCACCATTAGTGCCATCCTCATTTTACAGATGAAGAAATTCATGTACAGAGAGATTCTAAGTTGACCAAAGTCCCTAAGGCAGTAAAGGTGGAGTTGGCCTTAAAATCCAGAGCACTGTGACTCAATCCCATGTCCTTAACCACTGTATAACTTACTTTATGACTAAGCCTTTGAAAAGAACTTGATAGTTACTTTTTATTTTATTTTTGTTAGAGAAGTTGTGGGTTTGCTGAACAACAATGCATTAAACATAGTATTCCCATATATCACCTCACCACCAACACTTTCTATCAGTGTGGAGTATTTGTTACAATTGGTGATGACACAATTTTATAATTATACTGTTAATTAAAGCTCATGGTTTAACTTAGGGTTCACTGTTTGTGTAGTGTAGTTTCCATGGATTTCTTAAAAATTTTTGTTCTGTTAACATATATATAATCTAATATTTCCCCCTTTAATTGTATTCAGAAATATATTTCAGTGCCATTTATTACATTCATAATGTGCTACCATCACCACCATCCATTTCCACAACATTTCCATCATTCCAAATAGGAACCCTGTACATTTTAAGCCTTGACTTCCCATTCCCTGTCCTACTCCTCTACTTCCCACCCACACCCCTCTTGTCCCCTGGTAATCTATGTTCTAGATTCTAACTCTATTAGTTTGCTTATTTTAATTGTTTCAAAACAGTGAGATCATACAATATTTGTCCTTTTGTGTCTGGCTTATTTCACTCAGCATGATGTCTCCAAGGTTCATCCATGTTGTCACATGTACCAGGACTTCATTCCTTCTTATGGCTGAATAATATTCCATTGTATGAATATATCACATTTTATTTATGTGTTCATTGGTTGATGGACCCTGGGTTGCTTCCATCTTTTGGTAGTTGTGAATAATGCCACTGTGAACCCTGGTGTGTAGTTATCTGTTCAAGTCCGTGCTTTCAATTCTGTTGTGTATATACCTAGTAGTGGGATTGGTGGGTCGTATGGTAATTCTATACTTAGCTTTCTTAGGAACCATCAAACTAACTTCCATAGCAGCTGCACCATTTACATTGCCACCAGCAATGAATGAGTGATCCTGTTTCTCTGCACCCTCTACAACACTTATTTTCTGTTTTTTTTTTTTTAATAGCAGCCATCATAATGGGTGTTGAAATGGTATCTCATTGTGGTTTTGATTTACCTCTCCCTGATGGCTAAGGATATTGAGCATCTTTTCACATGCTTTCTGGATATTTGTGTATCGTCTTTGGAGAGATGTCTGTTCAAGCCTTTTGCCCATTTTTAAATTGGGTTGTTTGTCTTTTTGTTGTTAAGTTGAAGAATTTCTGTATATATTCTGGATAGTAATCCTTTATCAGATATGTGGTGTGCTGGTTTGAAGCTGTTATGCACTCCAGAAAACACCATGTTCTTTTATTCCATCCCTGTGAAGGTAGATGTGCTGTGCGTGGGACCTTTTGATTAGGTTGTTTCAATTGAGCTGTGACTCAGCCCATTCAAGGTGGGTCTTAATCCTTTACTGGAGTCCTTTATGAGAGAATAAAAGGCAGAGACATTTGTAGAGAGATGCGAGGGAAATACCCTGGCTAAGCAAAAAAGGACCCTCAGAAATGGAAAGAGCCAGAACCTGAAAGCAGTGGAATCCAGGAGAGAAGGATGAGCAGATGCTGGCCATGTGCCATCCCATGTGACAGAGGGACCCTGGATGACAGGAGCTTTTCTTCAGAGAAGGTATCCTCTTGCTGATGCCTTAATTTGGAGCTTTTTCACCACCTTAGAATTTTAAGTTGTAACCTAGTAAATCCCCATCGTTAAAAGCCAGTACATTTCTGGTATATTGCATTTTGGCAGCTTAAGCAAACTGAAACGTGGTTTCCCAATATTTTCTCCCATTATGTAGGTTGTAGTTTCACTTTCATGATAAAGACCTTTGAGGGACAAAAGCTTTTAATTTTGAGGAAGTCCCATTTATCTGTTTTTTCCTTTGTTCCTTGTACTTTGGATGTTAAGTCTAAGAAACCGTTGCCTAACAGAAGGTCCTGAAGATGCTTCCCTATGTTTTCTTCTAGGAGTTTGATAGTTCTAGCTCTTCATTAAGGTCTTTGATCTATTTTGAGTTGGTTTTTGTATATGTTGTGAGATTGGGGTCCTCCTTTTTTTTTTTTTGCATCTGGGGACCCAGTTTTTACTATACCATTTGTTGAAAAGACTTTTTTTTTTTTCCCCAGTTGAATGGTCTTTGCCATCTTGTCAAAAATTAGTTGGCCATAAATGTGAGAGTTGATTTCTGAGCTCTAAATTCTGTTCCATTGGTCTATATTTCTGTCCTTGTGCCAATACCCTGCTGTTTAATTACTGTGGCTTTGTAATAAGTTCTTAAATTGGGAAATGTGAGTTCTTCAACTTCATTCTTCTTTTTCAAAATGGCTTTAGGTTTTCAGGGCCCCTTACCCTTCCATGTAAATTTGATGATTGGCTTTTCCATTTCTGCAAAGAAGGTTATTAGAATTTTGATTGAGATTGCGCTGATTCTATAAATTGCTTTGGGTAGTATTGACATGTTAACGATATTTAGTCTTCCAATCTGTGAACATGGGATTTCCTTCCATTTATTTAGGTCTTCTTAAATTTCTTTCATCAGTGTTTTGTAGATTTTTGTGTACAAGTCATTTACATCCTTGGTTAGATTTATTCCTAGATTTTGATTGTTTTTTATTTTTTATTTTTTTAAACTCAATTTTATTGAGATATATTCATATACCATACAGTCATTCAAAGTGTGCAAACAGTTGTTCACAATATCATCACATAGTTTCTCATTCATCACCAAAATCTATTTTTTAAATTTTTTTAAAAAATTCATTTATTTATCAAATTAAAAAAATACCAAACAAAGCAAAGCAATGGGGCAAAACAAAATCTTGAGATAACTTCATTCCTTCTAATATACTCCTACTGTACCAAAAGAAAATTAATGAACCAGTCATACCTGAGCATTGCCATATCATTAAGATCACCCTCAATATCAGGTTTTTAACATTTTCATTACCCCAGAAAATAAGAATAAGAATAAAAATAAAATTAGAAGCAAAAGAGAATGCCCAATCTCATACTGCCTTTTTACCCCTGTTATTCATTTACTTTTTGTCCCCCTTTTTTCTACTCATTTGTCCATGCACTGGATAAAGGGAGTGTGACCACAACATTTTCACACAGTCATACCGTATGAGCTATATAGTTATATGCTAGTCTTCAAGAATCAAGGATACTGAATTGCAGTTCAACACTTTCAGATATTTCCTTCTAGTTATTCTAGTACACTAAAAACTAAAAAGGGATAATCTATATAATGCATAAGTAGTACCTCCAGAATGACCTCTTGACTCCATTTGAAATCTCTCAACCAATGAAACTTTATGTTGTTTAATTTCTCTTCCCCCTTTTGGTCAGGAAGGCTTTCTCAATCCCATGATGCCAGGTCCAGGCTTCTTCCTTGGAGTCATGTCCCATGTTGCCAGGGAGATCCACATCCCTGGGAGTTATGTCCCATGTAACCGGGAAGGCAGTGAGTTTACCGGCTGAGTGGGCTTAGAGAGAGATGGGCCGCATTCGAGCAACAAAAGAGGTTCTCTGGGAGTGACTCTTAGGTACTATTGTAAGTAGGTTTAGCCTCTCCTTTGCAGTAACAAGCTTCATAAAGGCAAGCCCCAAGATTGAGGACTTGGCCTACTACTGTGGTAGTCCCCTATGCTTGTGAGAATATCAGGAATTCCCCAGGTGGGGAAATTTAATGTTTCCACATTTTTTCCCCAGTCCCTCAAGGGGGCTCTGCAAATAATCCTTACTCTCTGCTCACATTACTCTGGGATGTATCGGGGTTTCGTGGTAACCTATACAAACCAACCAGCACTCACCCCTTATTCAGGGTTCCATGTAATTATGGTGTTTGAGTAAACTGACCACACAAATTAAATTATATGGCATGATACAGAAAGTATAGCATGTAATTATGGTGTTTGAGTAAACTGACCACACAAATTAAATTATATGGCATGATACAGAAAGTATAGATTTTGCACCAAATACACATCTCTTCCTTTGGTCTCACACAGAAGTTGAGGTTTAAAAACACAGTCAATATCATCCTTTACCCTTTAGTCTGGTTTACCTTCGTTCTAATCAACTCCATTTCATTCATATCTCTAATTGAAGTCTGATCTCTTTTTCAGCTTTTTAAAAAAACATTTGCTTTATAGGATAATGCTCACATTCATAACTGCTGAACTCTGGCTCTGAGTCTCAGGTGTTACACAGATACCTGAAGTTACAGGGACCAACTTAAGTTATATACAAACAGCTCAGCATCTCAGAATTTAGAGATAACCATTACAACTCATGAATAGATGTGACTTCTTTAAGAGCTTATAATTTACGAACCTTTACCATAAGCTATCCCCTGATAACCTGTGCTCTCAGATTGAATTCTCTGAGTTTGCACATTATAGTTAGTCAATATTAGTGTGGTGTTATAATGTTTGTCTTTTCGATTTTGGCTTATTTCACTCAACATACTGTCCTCAAGATACATTCACCTAGGTGTATACCCCACAGCTTCATTTCTTCTTGCCACCACTCGGTATTCCATTGTATGTATACACCACAGTTCACGCATTCCATTTATCAGTCGATGTACCCTTAGGCCACCTCCATCCATTGCAAATCGTGAATATAGCTGCCACAAACACTAGTGTGCAGTGTCCACTCATGTCTCTGCTCTTAGTTCTTCCAAGTACGTACCCAATAACAGGGTTACAGGACCATATGGCAACCCCATAGTTAGCTTCCTGTAGAACCATCACACTGCCCTCCAGCTGGTCTGTGCCATTCTACTTCCCTACCAACAGGGAATAGGTACATCCCTCTCTCCACATTTTCTCCAGCACTCGTATCCCTCTGTTTATTATTTTTTTTAACAGTTTTGTTTGTAGATAATACAATCCACCATAAGTAAATAATGAATGATTTCCAGTATAATCACATAATTGGGCATTCACCACCACAATCTATATGAGGACATTTCCATCTCTTCCCCAAAAAAGAGGAAAAGAAAAAAAAGGAAGAATAAAAATACAAAAGATAGGAGAAAAATAAAAATAAAATACAGTGAAAAGGTCAGATAACATCACCACCACTGAGAATACCATATCCCTCCCTTACATGTCCCTCTTACAGACAATTAGCTCTGGTATATTGCCTTTGTTACAATTAATGGAAGCATCTTACAATGTTACCATTAACTATAGACTCTAGTTTGCATTGATTGTATTTTCCCCCTGAAACATCTGTGCCAGTTTGGATGTATTATGTCCCCCAAAACTCCATGTTCTTTGATGCAATCTTGTGGGGCAGATGTATTAGTGTTGATTAGGTTGGAACCTTGTGAATGTGAGTGATACCTTTGGTTAGCGTGTGACCTCTGATTGAATGTTTCCATGGAGGTATAACTTTTCATTACCTCCTAAATGTCTTCTCTTTTTCCATCTCCTTCCCCTTCCCACACACTGTTTAAACAACCTTTAAAGTTCTTTTTGAAGTTTAGCAAGTCACTTTCCTGTTCAGGAACCCAAATACTTAGAGAACCAAAGTTAATCTTGTCTGCTTTCAGCTCCTAACCTCATTCATTTTTTACTGTTCTTCACCTGATTACACTCTGCACTCTAACTAAATAGGATGATACCCCTTCCTTCCTCCCTTCCTTCCTTCCCTCTTTCTCTCCTTTCCTTCATGTGTTCCTCCCAGACTCCCTCCTTCCCACCTTCCATCCTTCCTTTGTTTGATATCAAAGCACACACTTATATAGCATCTTCCATGTACTGAAGCTTATTCCAAGCTCTCCAAACACTAAATTGTCTAATCCTCACCACAGACCCTGCTTAAGGTCATACAGAGAGCAAGTGGTAGAATATGGGATCGGAACACAGGGTCTTGCTCCCTACCACTAAGATATACTTTCTCTCAGAGATATTAATAGTTATGTACTTTTTGCTCTGTGTGAGCTACTGTTCTAAGTGCTTTACTTACATGAATTTATTTAATCATCACAACAACCTATGGGAGGTAGTTCAACAAAATAGTTAAAAGCTCAACTCCCGGAATTAGGATACTTGGGTTCACATCTGAAATCTGCCTTTTACCAGCTTACAAACCTGAGAGAGCTACTCAAGTTTCTTTATCTCAGTCTTCTCACTTTGGGCAGCTCTCAGGAACAGATGAGACAATGTATTAAAGCACCAAGAACAAGAACCTCCAAAACACTTATTATAAAAATTCTTGTGTCATTATACACCAAACTCTAGAAATCCAAATGAAGTAACCCGTGGAAGATTAAATAGCTCGCACAAAGCCTCACAAGCTTTTGGACCAATGCCTCTGATTTTATGATAAAAAGGTAATGATTCATGAATTGTAACAAACTTACTACACATGAATGCAAGGTGTTAACATTAGGGTGGTATATGGGAGCTCTATTTTATGCCAGAGTATTTGGTAAACCTATAACTTCTTTAATAAAACAAAACAAAACCAAGGAAATCAAACATCCCTTAGGGTAGGAATGATGAATTCATGAATATGATAGAGAAAGGGATATTAGAGATATAAACGGACAGTCAACAAAGAGTAGTGTCACAGAACCCAAAGGAATAGTTTTCAGGGAGTGTTGATTGCAATACTCAGTGCCATTGGAAGGTCTGTTAGTTGAGAATTGAGGGTTATATATTGTAAAACCAATGTGAATTATAATTATATATATTTCTTGAGATGATACACTGTAATTGATAAAGACAGGAGTCCGATTTCAATGAATTCTACAGTAAATGCAAAGTAAGGAAGAAGAGACTAAAATTGCTGCATATGATCCAGCAATTCCATTACTAGTTATATACCATTTAAAGAATCATCTCTAAGAATATAAACAATATTAAGAAGCAACTCAGTGCCTACAGCCATGAAGCTCATTGTCAAATGCAGCACCATCCAACAGAAATATTATGTGAGCAGTATTTGTAAATTTAAAATTTTCTAGTAGCCACATTGAAAAGTGAAAAGAGACATGTGACATTATAATAGTATATTTATTTAACCCACTATTTCAAAAGGTTTTTTAATATGTCATCAACATAAAGTATTACTAATGGAAAAAAGATAATGAGCAAAATATTAACAGTGGTTATCTTTAAATGGAGGAATGGTGAGTAATCCTTTTCCTAGTTCTTTATATCCTACAGTCTTAGTATATGAGCATGTTTTGTTTTTCATTAGAGACAGACAAAATAAACTAAAGTTTAAAAACTAAAGAGTAAAGATTAGTCATGATAACTAATAAACACTCACTGCTAGAGTCTTAGATACAATCCCAGTTGTGTCATTTTAGGTCAGTCATTTGATCTATATGTGCCTAGTTTTCTCCTCTAGGTTTATTGTGACTGTCTTGATCCCAGCAAATATTGTATCTTTTGGATCTAGCCTTCTCCATATGGAGGTCAATCCTTCCCAGTGAGTTTATCCCAAAATCGTGCTTGGAATGGCCCATGAAACTCTGAGCACTTGACCTTGCTCAGGTCTTGCCAGCAGTTCTTGTAGTTGATGGGAATTTTTACTCATACTCTGAACTGGTAACTATACTTTCTCCTAGAATCTAAGTTTTGGCTAATGTCATATTTTTGGTTGTTCCTAACTTGGCTAATGTCATGTTTTTGGTTGTTCCTAACTTTCTGGTATGAATGTGCTTGGATACTTGTACCCATTAAATCAAGTCACCCTATAGAAATTGCTGGCCATACCCTCTCACCAGGCTGAGGCTCTGTCCTTGATAAATTGCTTCTATTCCAGTGCTTCCAAGTCAGAGTCTCCTTTTATCTGCTTGTGACAATTAGCATCCATCCTGTCTTGAATGTGAGCCTTTCAAATTTATAATCAACAAATCCAGAGAGAATGGCATGTCTAAAAGCCTGGGCTTCTAGTTTGGGAAGGATCCCATATGGAGCAGAGCATGTTCTCCAGCCAGGAAGTCTCCACAAAGCTCCCTTTGTATCCCTGTTCCGCAGGCTATAGATAAAGGGATTCAGCATGGGGGTGACCATCACAGATGCCACCATTCCAGTCCCTGCTGAGTAGGAGGATGAGGGCTGGAAATATACCAGAAAGAGGGTCCCATAGAAGAGAGTGACCATTGTCAGGTGAGAGCCACAGGTAGAGAAGACTTTGTGCTTCCCCCTAGCGTAGGGAATCTTGAGGATGGTGTGGATGATGTTGGCATAAGAGACCACAACACAGATGAAAGGGACCACACCTGAGAGGGCTGAGTTAAAGAACATCATAACTTGAAAGATATGGGTGTCTGAACAGGCAACCTTGAGGAGTGGGAGAAGATCACAGAAAAAGTGTGGGATGGAATGGGAGACACAGAAGGAGAATTGAGCCATCAGCAGAGTGGATGAGAAGGCCAGGAGGTGGGAGCACAGCCAGGAAGCAGCCACCAGCAGCTGGCAGTGTTGGGGCTGCAAGATCATGGTGTAATGGAGAGGAAGAGAGATGGCCACATAACGGTCATAATGCTATCATGGCCGGCAGGAAATCATCTATCAGGGTCAATGCCATGAAGAAGTACATCTGCATGAGGCATCCAGTGTAGGAGATGGTGTGGTTCTATGTCTGGATGTTCACCAGCACTTTGGGGGCAATGGTACAGGTAATGGAAGTATCAATGAAGGACAGGTTGACCATGAAGAAGTACATGGGTGTATGGAGGTGAGTATCAGAGCCAATGGCCATGATGATAAGCAGGTTTCCCAATATGGTGACCAGGTACATGACCAAAAAGAGTCTGAGAAGGACAGGCTGCTGCTCTGGCTGTTCAGAGAAGCCCATAAGAAGGAAGATAGAGGTGCTGGTTTGGTTTCTAATATCCTTCCAAGATAGAGAAATTAGAGAAAAGTCCTGCTTAAATAAATCTAGGCTTTAAAAATTAAGAGTCTAAGCTCTTTAGTTTGTTTTTCTCTATTCCCCTAGGAGGTCTCTGAGGTTCACAAATGACTGTAGCTGTAGGTGTGAAAATATGTATAAACATGAGGAGTATGGGACTCTGACAATGAGGTATTATGATGAGGTTGGTTTGGGTTCTAGACTCCTGTAATGTGTTAAGTTTACCCCAGAGATTGCCTGAATAAGGTTGAAGTGGTATTCACTTGGAAGGAACTGCTGCAAGTTTTAATTCCTCTTCTTAAAAATAAAAACAGAACCTTAGAATAACTGTTTGAACTTCACTGCTTTATTGTGGAGCTCATTTTAAGTTCCTGCATGTACAGTATTTAGAGGGCATACAGGGTCCTGTGCATTTGTGAGAGTGTGTGTGTGCTTATTGAGGGACATGGAAGAGGAATCATCCTGCAGAGAGGAGACAGCTGAGACTCTGGGGTCTTGCTCTGTGTTTGTAGTGCCCTGGCCCTTTTTGCATTTGAAGACCATTCCAATGAGTTAATATGGCTATGGGGACGTTGAAAACTGAAAAGCACTGTATCATCAAGGGCACATGGTTTCTATTTTCTTCATCAACCTCAATCTCAACATTATTAGTTTTATGATCACTGGTTTTGGCATCATAGAAACTGGTTGGGAATCCCTTCTCTGCCTCTTATTTAAGTGAGGCAAGTTATTACTTTGTAGAGTCATGGAAGTTATAATTGGATAACATATGTGAACCTAGGACACACGATGCAATGGATAGTATCAGAGCTTTCCAGCTCAGTTCCTCACACCACCTTTTAAACCTTGAGAAACGTTAACCATTTGATCATTGCTTTCCTTATCTGTAAGATGCAGATAGTAACCCTACCTTATAGATTATTGAGGGTACCAAATGTTAGAATCAGTTGAATTTTCTTTGTGAACTATAACGTGCAACAAAATGAGAGATTCCAACTTTCCTGTTTGATGGCATGGAGGAACAAATGCAAATGAACCGCCAGTGGCAGCATGTGCTAATGTCATGCTTGTTTAGTGTAGGAATTAAAAGTATTCCCTTCCTGCCTGACAGACTTGCTCCACTCTTTACTTTCTTTATATTTTTGAAATGGCTACTTAACTTTTCTGGGCTCAGTTTCCACGTGTTTAATTGTGGAAATAATAGAATCTACTGTTTGGAATGGTTAGGAGGATTAAATTAAATAATATTTGTAAAATATTTGCAGATGCTTAATTAATATTAACTACTGTTGTTACTGTTGTTAATAAAATGAGGGTGCTTTGTCCTGTGTCATTGTGTCCTGATTACTGCCTGAGGGTTGGGCTTACAAATTGTGAGGTGTCATATTGAGTCATCATTGTCGTTGTTGTTGTCACCACCACCACTGCCCTTGAAAGCGTATCTCTACTTATAACTACCAGTGACAAAGCATCGACTTTGGCATCTCAAATCAAATGTAAACTTTGTTAAAGAACTTAGTTATCAAAGCCCCTGTATCATTAACAGTAAATTGGGTATAATTCCATTGCATTCATTTATTCAGAGGCACAAATTAAAAAGAAAGAGCATGAATGAGTTGAGATATGTAAATGGTTATAGAGGAGTTAATTACTAGTATTGACCTAGGATCGTGGCTGAGAGTGATTCTTTGATCCATCCCAGTCAGAGTGGACTGGGGGTAAATTATTGCATAGTTCTTGTTCACTGATGGGGTGTGGGGAAGGGTGATCTGAGATGCATTTTCTACAATGACTTTAGGCTGGACTCTGAGGGACCAGAGCTAGGCACCCCTTATGATGATCAGGAGAGCCGGAAAATGATTGGCAGTGAGGGAGGAGGGAAATGAAGGGGAAAAGGAAAAAGGTAGAAGCTCTATGGGAGGTGTATGTGTGTGTTGTGTGCATGCCTGGCCAAGACTCTGCTCATTGCCTTCCATCTCTATGCCTCAGTTCTTACCTAGAGATGCTGATCAGCCTCAGTCCCTGACACTGTCACCAGGGAAATTGAATTTATCATGCCTTTGTCTCTCCACAAAGATGTGGTTGGAGATGTAGAGCCCTCCCCTCTCTACAGCAGCTGAACTGAGTGAATACTTAGGACTGGAGCGACACCTCCGGCATAGAAGCCAGGAGAAGCTGTAGACTATGCACATGGAGAGTCTCCTGGGAGCCAATCCCAGACCTCCTAGTTAATCAAGATAGAGCAATTATCCAACCTCTCAGATGTCTCCTCTAGGCTGTGGGTCCCCTGAGTCCCATCAGTGTCAGAGATGCCTCTAATCAGTGTCCTGGACTGGGATCCATGGAGGCACTACTGTTGTGTGAGGTGCACGTTGGACCCATCATCCCCATCCATAACCCTGAGAATGGCCTGTGTTTGTCATGGAGTCCACAAAGTCTAAATTGAGTCCAGTCCTCATGGATGAAACACTTTATGCTCTAGGAAATAAGCTTTTTTTGTTTTTTAAAGAAAGTAGATCCAATGTAAAAATCATTGCCTTCAAATGTTATTAGAAGAGAGAGCATTCTTGTTTTTCATGTCCTTAAGGAGCAGAGGTAGGGCTAATATATACAATCTACAGAAAATCTCGGGTGCCACTCTGAGTATTTTTGAATATATTTACTTTTTTTTTGAAATTCAGTTTTACTGAAATATATTCACATACCATACAGTCATCCATGGTATACAATCAACTGTTCACAGTACGATCATATAGTTATGCATTCATCACCACAGTCCACCTCTGAACATTTTCCTTACATCAGAAAGAATCAGAATAAGAATAAAAAATAAAAGTAAAAAGAACACCCAAACCATCCCCCCGTCCCATCCTATTTGTCATTTACTTTTTATCCCCATTTTTCTACTCATCCATCCATATACTAGATAAAGGGAGTGTGATCCACAAGTCCTTCACAATCACACTGTCACCCCCTGTAATCTACATTATTATATAATCATCTTCTGGAGTCCAGACTACTGGGTTGGAGTTCGGTAGTTTTAGGTATTTACTTCTAGCTATTCCAATACAGTAAAACCTAAGAGGTGTTATCTATATAGCGCATAAGAATGTCCACCAGAGTGACCTCTCGACTCCATTTGAAATCTCTCAGCCACTGAAACTATTTTGTCTCATTTTGCATCCCCCTTTTGTTCAAGAAGATATTCTCAATCCCATGATACCAGGTCCAGATTCATCCCCGGGAGTCATATCCTGTGTTGCCAGGGAGATTTACACCCCTGGGAGTCGGGTCCCACGTAGGGGGGAGGGCAGTGAGTTCACCTGCTGAGCTGGCTCAGTTAGAGAGAGAGAGGGCCACATTTGAGAAACAAAGAGGTACTCAGGGGGAGACTTTTAGGCACAACCATACACAAGTTTAGCCTTTCCTTTGCAGTAACCAGCTTCATAAGGGCAAGTCCCACGATTGAGGGCTTGGCACATCAAACCACCAGTCCCAATGTCTGTGACAACATCAACACCAGTCCAAGTGAGGAAGTCCCACACTTCTGCACCTTCCCCCAGCTCCTTGGGGTGGGGTGGGGGGGGGTGGTTGTAAATATATTTTTTATGCTCTCCCCATGAATATATTTACTTTTGTTGTAAATACATCTTCCATACAAAAGAGTGTATAAAACATGTAAGTACTGTTTAATAGATGATAACTGAATGAATTTCCATGTGCCCACTATTTAGCTTAAATAGCCTATGACTAGCTTAAATAACATATGACTCAGTCTTTTAGAAGCCCCCTTCTGCTGCACTTTGATCACATTCATTTTCCCTCCACAAGAGGAAAACACTAACTTGAATATTTTGTACCATTCTTTTATTTTAGAATAATTTTATCATTTATGTATATATGTATAAACTGTACTCTCCGAATTTGCCTGTCATTGTCCTTTGTTTGGATGGAATTATTAAATACTTATTTTTCTGTAATTTGCCTATTTCTCTCAGTACTTTGCTTTGATGTTTATTCATTTTGTAGCTCCATGTAACTGTAAGGCATTCATGTTCAGTGCTGTCTGTTTCAAGTCAACAATCCCCCTTTGGAAATACTCATTGCCGACTGTATTTTGTATTCAGAATAGTATGTGGAATTGTTTGTATGTTGACTATGACTCTCCCAGCAGATTCTGGGTAGCACTTCATAATCAAACATACAGTATTTCCCCAACATTATGAATGGATAGTCACACTAAATGGAACTCATAAAGTCTATCACTAGGCTTATGCCCATTCAGATTATATTTTGCTGCTAAAAGTGTTTGCTGAAAACCTTGAAAAACTTTTCCGTCATCAGAGCTTTTGGATATCATAACTGGAGATATTCTGGTGTGTGTGCAGTGGTATCTCATTGTGTATATTTAAAATTATTTTTTTAAATTGTGAAGCAAAACACACAGAAAACCTTACAAAAGATAAATATATCACCCAAAGAATTATTGTAACCAGCCATATGATACTACCCGGATCAAGAAGTGGAAAATTTCCAGTATCCCTGAAGTTCTCTGTATGCTCCTGCCAATCTTTACCCACATCTCCTCCCAGAATTTAATCATTGTCCTATTTCTAACATTATATTTTAGTTTTGGCTGCTCTTTTATTTATCAGCTTTATTGAGATATAATTTATGTACCATACAGTTCACCCATTTGAAGTAGACAATTCAGCGATTTTTGTATGTTCTCAGAGTTGTGTAACCATCAGCACCATCGATTTTAGAACATTTTCATTACCCCAAAAAGTAACCTTGTTCCCATTAACAGTTAGTCTCCATTTGACCCAAGCCCTTATCCTGAGGCAACCACTAAATTACTTTCTGTCTCTATTGGATTTTCCTGTTGTTGACCTTTTATATAAATGGAATCATACAACACACAGTCTTTTGTAACTGGCTTCTTTCACTTAGCATAATATTTTCAATGTTCAGCCAGGTTTTAGTATGTATCAGTACTTCAGGCCTTTTGTTGCCAAATAATTAATATTCCTTTGTATAGATATATGCCACATTTGTTTAGGCATCCAGAAATTGATGGACAGTTTGGTTGTTTTCATTTTGGGCTATTATAAATAATGTTACTATGAACATTCATTTACAAGTTTTTGTATGAAAATATGGTTTCATTTCTCTAGGGTATATAAGTAGGAATGGAATTGCTGGGTCATATGGTAACTCTGTTTACCTTTTGAGGAAATGCGAGTGCAGATTTTGGCTCTACTATTTTACATTTACATTATCGGTGTACAAGAGTTCTGATTTCACCGCAGCCCCACCGACACTTCTTATTATGTGTCTTTGATTATAGCTTTCCTGGTGGGTGTGAAGTAGTATCTCATTGTGGCTCTAATAGCTAATGATGCTGAGCATCTTGTCATGTCCCCTTTGGTTATTTGCATATTTTTTTTTGAGAAATGTCTGTTCAGGTCCTTTGCACATTTTTAAATTTGATTATATGTCTTTTTCTTATTGATTTGTAAGTGCCATTTATATATTCTAAATACAAGACCCGTATTATAATAGTGTATTATTTACAAATATTTTCTACTATTCTGTGGGCTATCTTTTTGCATTTTCTTATAGTGTGCTTTGATGCATAGCCTCTCCAACACGTATTTTCCATTTTAAAAATAATAGCCATCCTATTGGGTGTGAAGTGTATTTTCTCCAATTCTGTAGCTTGCCTTTTCACTTTATCGATAATGTCCTTAGCTACATAAAAGCTTTTAATTTTGATGAAGTCCAATTTATTTATTTTTCTTTGTTCCTTGTGCTTTTGGCATCATATCCTTGCCAAATCCAAGCTTATGAGGATTTATACATATGTTTTCTTCCAAGAGCTTTATGGTTTCAGCTTTTTTTTTTAAATTAAATTCAGTTTTATTGAAATACATTCACACACCATACAATCATCCATGATATACAATCCACTGTCCACAGTATGATAACATAGTTATGCGTTCATCACCACAATCTATCTCTGAACATTTTCCTTACATCAGAAAGATATGGTTTCAGCTTTTATATTTAGATAGTTGATCTATTTTGAGTTAATTTTCATATCTGGTATGAGGTAGTGGTTCAGGTATATGATTCTTTTTGATGCTACTCTACGTGGAATTTTTTTCTTAATTCATTGCTAGTGTATATAAATACAACTTACTTTTGTAAATTGATCTTGTATCCTGCGATCCTGCTGAATTCATTTATTAGCTCTAATATTTTTTGTGTATAGATTTTTCAGGTTTTTCTCTATGCAAGATCATATATCTTCAAACAGAGGTAGTTTTATTTCTTCCTTTCTGATCTACATGCATTTTATTTCCCTTTCTTGCCTAATTGCTCTGATTAGATATGATGTCTTGTTCGGTTTTGGTATGAGTAACCCTGGTCTTAGAATGAGTTAGGATGTGTTACCTCCTCCTCCATTTTTGGAAAAGTTTACGAGTGATTCATGTTAATTCTTTTTTAAATGTTTGGTAGAATTCTCCACTGAAGCCATTTGGTCCCAAGCTTTTCTGTGTGGGAAGTTCTTTTCTTTTATTACTAATTCAATCTCTTTGCTTTTTTCAGTTCTATTCAGATTTTCTATTTACTCTTGAGTTATTTTTAGTAGATTGTGTCTTTCTATGATTTTCTCCATTTCATCTAGCTTCTCTAATTTTTTGGTATACAGTTTTTTTCATAATATTTCCTTATAATCCTTTTCATTTCTGTAAGATCAGTTGTAATGTCCCTTGTTTCATACCTGATTTTGGTAATGTGAGCCTTCTCTCTTATTTCTTGACCATTATAGCTACAGGTTTGTTAATTTTGTTGATATTTTTAAAGAGCCAATGTTTGGTTTTGTTGAACGTCTCTCTTTTACATTTTTTATTAGAGAAGTTGTGGGTTTACAGAACAATCATGCATAAAATACAGGATTACCATCCACCTCCCACCACCAACACTTGCATTGAGGAAAATTTGTTGCAATTGATCATAGCACTTTTTCTTTGGTAATTTTACAGTTTTTTAACAGTAGTTACATTTGCTACAATTGATGAAAGATTATTAAAGGTTATTGTCCATAGTTTATGTAGGGATATTTTCCCCCATATTCCCAACTTATTATTATTATTATTTTCATGCATGTCTGTATTTTATTACTCGTCTACCCATACACTGGATAAAGGGGGTGTCAGTCACAAGATTTTACAATCACACGGTTACAAGATGAAAGCTATATAGTTATACAATAATTATCAAAGATCAAGGCTACTGGATTACAGTTCAACAATTTCAGTTGTTTCTTTGTGACTGTTCTAATACACTAGAAACTAAAAAGAGATATCTATTTAATGAGTCAGTAGTCATGATCATTTGTTAAATCCTAATTTCTCAGTTAAAACTGCCTCCCTCTCATTTGATCATTCTCGGAATCTTTAGGAATATCTGAGCAGTGACCATTCTAAATACTTCCTGCTGAAAAAGGGTGTTGACATTATGGGGTAGAGGAATGAAACAGATTGATGTTCTTGGAGAGACCGTTACCTCTGGGTTTCAGGGCTTATCTGGCATAGGAGCCATCTGGAGGCTTTACGTTTCTGAAAAAATAAACTTAAATAGGTAAAACTTTTATAGAGCCTTAGACAGAGCCCAGGTTGTTCTTAGGGTTTTCAGGAATACTGTTGGTTGGGACTTGGCATACTGTGGCAATTTGCAATATATGGATGAAGCTTGCATTAGAGTAATCTCCAGAATAATCTCTTAACTCTATTTGAGATCTCTTAGCCACTGAAACTATTTTGTTTCATTTCTCTTCTCCCTTTTGGTCAAGGAGGCATTGTTAATCCCATGATACCAGGGCAAGGCTCATCCCTGGGAGTCATATCACGTGTTGCCAGGGAGACTTATACACCCCTGGGAGTCATGTCCCATGTAGAGGGAAGGGTAGTGAGTTTATTTGCAGGGTTTGGCTTAGAGAGAGGCCACATGTGAGCAACGGAAGAGATTCTCTGGGGGTGAGTCTTGGGCATAATTATAAGTAGGCTTAGCTTCACCTTTACAGAAATAAGTTTCATAACAGCAAGCCTCAAGATTGAGGACTTGACTTACTAAATTGGGAGTTCCTAATGCTTGAGAGAATATCAGGAATTCCCCAAGTGGGGAAGTTTAATAGTTCCACATGTTTTCTCCAGTCCCTCAAGGGACTTTGCAAATACTTTTTTATTTACTGCCCCCAGATACTCTGGAATATATCAGGGTATTACAATAACCTGTACAGAATAACAAGATCTCATTCCCTATTCTAGGTTCCTTGTAATTAGGTTGTTTAAATAAACTGACCAGACAGATTAAATTAGATAGTGTGCTGTAGAAAATTTAAATTTTGGACAAAATTAACATCTCTTCCTTTGTTCTCATATAGAAGTTGAAGTTTTCAAATACAGACAGTATCATCCTTTACCCTGTATTCTGATTCACCTTAGTCCTAACCAGATCAGCTTCATTCATATCTCTAATTGAAGTCTAGTCTCTTCTTCAGCTTCTTTAGCAGTTGCTGTATGGAGTAATGATGACTTTCAGAACTCTAATTCTAAGTCTCAAGTGTCACACAGAAACCCAGAGTTCCACGGAACTACTAGATTATACACAAGGAGCGCAGTATCTCAGTATTTGGAGATAACAGTTAAAACTCAGGAATAAATGTGACTGCTGTAAGAGCTTACAATATAGGAACCTTTATAGTGAGCCTTATTGAACATTCTGTACTCCTTATTCATTGATTGCCCAATCTCTGCCTACTTTCTATCTCCTGATAACCTATGCTCTCAATTTTATTTCTCAGAGTTTGCTCATCATAGTTAGTTTATATGTGTGAGACCATACAATATTTTTCCTTTCATTTCTGGCTCATTTTGCTTAACATAGTGTCCTCAAGGTTCATGCACATCGTTGCATGCCTCATGACTTCATTCCTTTCTGCAGTTGCACGATATTCCCTCATATGTATTCACCACAGTTTGCCTGTCTGCTCATCCATTGATATACCTTGGGCCACTCCATTGCAATCGTTAATAATGCTGCCATAAACCCCAGTGTGAAAATGTCTATTCGTGTCCCTGCTTTCAGCTCTTCCCAGTAGATACCTAGTAACTGGATTGTAGGACCATGTGGCAACCCTATACTTAGCTTCCTGTGGAACTGCCACACTGCCCTCCAGAGGGACTGCACCATTCTACTTCCCTACCAATTGTAAGTAGGTATCTCTCTCTCTCTCTACATCATATTTTCAAAGAGCCAATGTTTGGTTTTGTTGAGCTTCTCTTTAAAAAAATTCCGTAATTTTTTCTGTTCAAATCTTTGATGTCTCCTTCTTGCTTCTTGTTTTAGATTTAATTTTCTCTTTTTTTTTTTTTGCCTAGTTTCCAAAGGTTGAAGTTTAGGTTATTAATTTAATATCCTTCTTATTAACATAGGTATTTACAGCTAAAAATTTTTGTCCGAACACTGCTTTACTTGAATCTTGTAAATTTTCGTATATTTTGTTTCCGTTTTCATTCATCTAAATGTGTTTTCTAGTTTCCTGGATGATTTCTTCTTTGACTCATTGGCTGTTTAGGAGTGTGTTACTAATTGCCACATGTAATGGTTAATTTCGTGTGTCAGCTTTGCCAGGTTATGGTGTCCAGTCGTTTGGTCAAAGGTATTTCATGGATTTAACCCCTAGTCAGTTGATTGTATCTCTGGCTGATTACATCTATGAACAAAAAAGGAGATTGCTTTCAGCATGAGACATCTGTTCATCCAAACTGCTGAAGGCCTTAATGGGAGAATTGATGATTTCAGCAGTCAGAAAGACCAATTTTTATCTTTATTGTTGACTGCCAGTTTTTCCTGGTGAATTCATCGTCACCTTCTTCAGAGACCCCAAATTTGTGCCTTCTCCTGGGGAATTCAGTGTTACCTTCAATGAGTGTGCCGGTTTGAATTTATTTTGTCCCCTCAACCTGAGAGGGTTGCTTCTATGAACATCATAACTTGAAAGATATAGGTGTCTGAACAGGCAAGCTTGAGGAGTGGGACAAGATCACAGAAAAAGTATGGGATGGAATGGGAGGCACAGAAGGAGAATCGACCCATCAGGAGAGCTAGTGAGGAGGCCAAAAGGTGGGAGCAGAGCCAGGATGCACCCATGTGCAGCAGGCAGCATTGGGGTTGCATGGCCATGGTGTAGTGGAGAGCAAGGGAGATGGCCACATAGTGGTCATATGCCACCACGGCCAGCAGGAAGTCATCCAGCAGAGCGAATGCCATGAAGAAGTACATCTGCACAAGGCACCCAGTGTAGGAGAGGGTGTGGTTCTGTGTTTGGATGTTCCCCAACACCTTGGGGACAGTGGTGCAAATGAAGCAGGTATCGATGAGGGAGAGGTTGACCAGGAAGAAGTACATGGGGGTGTGGAGGTGCAGGTCAGAGCCGATGGCGAGGATGATGAGCAGATTTCCCAGCACGATGACCAGGTACATGCCCAGGAAGAGCCCAAACAGGAGAGGCTGCTTCTCCAGCCGCTCAGAGAAGCCCATGATGAGGAAGTCAGAGACGCTTGTTTGGTTTCTGATTTCCTTCGAAGGGAGGGAATTAGTAATCCTGCTTAAAAAAACTAGCTTCTAAAAAATAGATTTCAGAGAGTTTGGTCTGTTTTCCTCTGTTCCCTGAGGAGGTCACTGAGACTCACAAGTGGCTGAAACTGCAGGTTTGCAAATATTACAAATATGAGGAGTGTGGACTGTGATAATGAGGCATCTTGATGGGGGTTACTCTGAGTTCTAGACACCTGTAATATGGTAGGTTTTCCTCATAGATTTCCTTAGTAAGGATGAAATTGCATTTACTTATAATGAATCTCTTTAAGTTTTAATTTCTTTTAATAAAAAGAAACCCAAAAATCTTAGAATTTTTCTTTCAACTTCATTGCCTTATTTTGGGATCATGCATATAATAGGATTTTGTGGGCAATACTGGGTATTCCTTTGTGTGTGTGGTGTGTGTGCGTGTATTG
Organism: Choloepus didactylus; assembly: GCF_015220235.1. Lineage (NCBI taxonomy): Eukaryota > Metazoa > Chordata > Mammalia > Pilosa > Megalonychidae > Choloepus > Choloepus didactylus. Next base: position 99,394,221 of record NC_051316.1, read on the forward strand.
ACAGAGATGGAAGAAGGAGTAACTTCTTGAGAAAGGAGTATGATGAGACTTATGGGTTTCTGTGTGTGTTGGGAGGTCTCTGCCCTTTTTGCTTTTGTAGACTATTCCAGTAAGTTGATGTGGATATGAGAACTTTGAAATGGCAAAGCACTTTATCAACAAGGAGCATATTACTTTCATTTTCATCATCATCTTTCGCATCAGCATCAGCCGTGTTTAGATCATGGCCTTTAGTATCTAGAGACTGGTTTGGAATCCTTTCTCTTACCCATTTTAACGTTAACCTTCTGAATCTCACATACGTAGTTTGTACATGGGGACCTACTTCATAGAGTTGTTAAAGTTAATATTATTGAGACCCCATGGATGGAGGGCAGGCCTTCAATAAGGGTAGTGATTGTTACTGTCATTGTTAGTAGGAGCTGATGAAACATGAACGCAATGCATAGCGTCAGAAAAAGTGCTTTCCAGCTCTGTTCCTCACCTGCCTTTTAAACCTTGGGAAATGGTTGCCTTCTGTGAGCCTTGCTTTCCTTATCAATGAGATGAAGATAATAACCTACCCGATAGGTTTGCTGAGGTGACCAAATGCTGGAATCAGTTAGGTTTCTTCATGAATCATGATGTGCAATCAGAATGAGAGATTTCAATGTTCCTGTTTGATGGTGTGCACAAACAAATGCAATGAACCATCAATGGGAACGGTGTGCTATTGTCACACTTGTTTAGTGTAGTGATTAAAAGTATCCCCTCTGGAGTCTTAACAACTTGCTCCACTCTTTACTTTCTGTGTGATTTTGAGAAAGTCACTTGATCTTTCTTGGCTTCTGTTTCCACATATTTTAAAAAGTGATAATAATTGTGTCTAGTGTGTGGAGTGGTTATGAAGATTAATTCAGAAAATGATTGTAAAATATTTAGAACATGGCTGGCACATAGTAAGTGCTCAATAAATATTAACTGTTATTGTTATTGTTAATAAATGGATGACTTGTCCTGTGTCTTCATGTCCCAGTCACTGCCTGAGGGTGGGCTTGTAAATTGTGAGGTGTCATATCAAGAGTCGTCATCGTCGTTATCATCATCATCATAATCACCCTTGAGAAATCATGTGTAAACTTGACCAAATAACTTAACTATCACAGCCTAAGAATTAACTGTAATACTACTGATAGAGCTTGAGGAAGGATGGTCTGAGACCCATTCTCCACAGTGACCTCAGGCTGGACTCTCAGGGACTTGATGAACCCCAGAGATAGACATTCTCATGGTGCAAGAAGAGTGAGGAAATGATTGGCAGAGATGGAGGAAGGAAAGGAATGGATAAAGGAAAAAAGGAGAAGCTCTGTGAGCTGTGTGTGTATGTGGAAATGTGAGTTTGCATGAGTGTGTATGCACCTGCTTGTGTGCCTTAGGTAGCCTCTGCTCTCTGTCCCCGTTCTTAGTTCTTACCTGGAGATACTGACCAGTCCCACATCTTGCTGTTACCATCAAGGAGCTGGATTCACTGGCCCTTTCTCTCTCCACAAAGCCATGGTTGGATCTGCAGAGGCCTGTCTTCTCTGCAGCAGCAACACAGACTAAAGACTCAGGATTAGAGGCTTTTCACTTGGTGTGTTTCCTGGGACCCAATCCCAGACCTCTTAATTAGAGACAAATTGGGGCAAATGTCCAACCTCCCAGTTGTCCCCTCTGGGCCCTGGTTCTCTGTGTCCTGGCAGTGGCATCAATGCCTCCACTCAGAGTGACCAGGGCTGAGGTCCATGGGGGCAGAGCTCCTGGTATTTTTTCCCTTGGGTGAGGTGCAGGTTGGATCTGTCCTCTACAGCCTTTACCCTGAGAATCAGTCAGTCCTTGACAATCTGTCCACGCATTCTAATATAGAGCCCAGTTCTTATTGATGACTCATGGTTTGTTCCTGAAAATAAGTAAAAAGGAAGGAATAAGAATAGATTGCATGTAACAATCCTTACCTTTTAATGTAATGTAGAAAAGGGAACATTCTTGTTCTCTGTGACTCCAGAGAGCAGACATACTAATATGTAAAATGTATACAAGGCCCAGGGTACTGCTCTGGGTATCTCTGGCCTTATTTATTTACTTTGTTGTAACTATATGTAAAAAAGTGTATAGAACATCTATGTGCTGTTTCAGGAATGATGATAAAATGAATACCCATTCTTCCACCGCTCAACTTATATAGTAGTATATGGCTCAAACCTTTAAAAGTCCGTGTGTGCCAGTTTTCAGTCACATTTCTTTCTTTCCCCTTTAGAGAAAACCACTATCCTGAATATTCCGTACTGTTCCTTTATTTTTCTTTCTAATTTTTCCACATGTGCATGTCTGCCTAAACTATATATTCTCTGAATTTGCCTGTTTGTCCCCTATGTAAATGGAATTGTTTTTATGTTCTTTATAACTTGCTTATTTTTCTCAAACTTATTCTTTTTTGGTTCGTTCATGTTGAACCTAAACATGTTGAACCCTAGCTGAAGGATATCCTTCATTGCTGTCTCATATGAGTCAACAACTCCTCATTATGAACTCTTACCATGATTATATGAAAATGTCATCTGTGAATAAAGTGCAATTTCATTTCTTCCTTTACAGTACTTATATTTTTAACTTCTTTTTCTCATCTATTGCACTGATGTGACCTCTAGTACAATGTGGAATAGGGAAGTAAAAGCTGATATTTTGTCTTGTTCCTCATTTATACAGGAAAGATTTAAATGTCACTATTAAGTAATATTTATGGTGTACATTTGAAAAAAAATGTCTTTGATCAGGTTAAGTTTTCTTTTTCCCCATTTTATGAATGGATATTGAATTATATCAGATGCTTTTTCTTGCATCTATTGAGATAGTTATATGATTTTTGTTCTTAGTTCTGTAAATACGGTGACTTTGATTTTTGTATATTAAATCAGTCTAACATTCTTGGGAAAACTGAACTTGGTCATAATATATTATCTTTTCTTATACATTGTTGTAATTTTGTTGGTAATATTTTACTTTGGATTGGCATGTTTATATCCATGAATGAGATTTGTCTGTTATTGAACTTTTTTGCCTGTTCTTGCCAGATTTTGGTATTGAGGTTGTTAGTATCATAAAGGGCATTGGTGAGTGTTCCCTTATTTTCTATTCTCTGAAAGAACTTTTGCAAGGTAGAAGTTATTTCTTTCATGAATTTTTTACAGAATAATTTTCTTTGAGGAAAGATTTTTGGCTACTGATTCAATTTCCTTAGTGGAAGAAAGTAGTTGGGAGGGAGGTAAAGTGCCTTTAAGGAAGAGGACAAAATAAGGAAAAAAAGAAGGGAGATTGCATTTTCAATGTCACTGTAAGGACACTGATGAAGCTCAATGAAACAAAGGAAGTGTGGAACAATAAAGTGAGGTAGCAAGCCATGCAGGCCTAGGGGAAGAGTATTCCGACAAAGCAACAGCATGTGTGACATCTCCAAATCTTGGAGAAGTGTGATTTGCTTAAGAAAAAGCTATCAGAAATAGTGCATCATTGGGGAGAATGGTAGATAAGCAAGGCAAAGAATGGAAAAGAGAGAAGAGTTAGGCAGAGACCAGATCACTGGAACCTATATATCTGGCAGTAAATGACAATCTGTACTCCTTAAGAGGCTCCTTTAGTTAAGCAGTAAACAACAATAACAGTGTTGACACTACTGAGCAACCACAAAATATATATACAACAATAAGGGAGATGAGTATGCACAAGAATAGAGATACTATTTATACACAGGATTTTCTACCTGAGACTAGAACTAGAGGAAGAGAGGCAATATATATTTTGTTAAATAATTGGGGATGAAAACGTCTCTCCTCCTAAAGAAAGTATTGGGCCTGAAATTTTAGGAAAGTGCCTTGGCCCAAGCAAACTAACTTAAAAGGCCTAGTAAAGTGTTCAACTGCAAATCAATCAAACATCATACCTAGTCAGGTTTTCTGTTTTTTCTTAAATTGGTTTTGATTAGTTGTATTTTTCAGAAATTTATCTGTTTATTCTAAAATTTTAAATTTATCTGTGTAACATGATTCCTAATATCCTTTCTCTTTTAATATCTGGGGTGATATCACTCTTTCATACTTGTTATTGGTTATTGGTGTTTTTCTTGCATGATTATTTCCACCAGAGGTGTCTAAGTTTTATTCACCTTTTCAGAGAATTATTTTTTAGCTTCATTGATCCTTCTCTAGTATGTATTTTAATCTCATCTGTTTTATTTCCTTTCTTTTATCCTCCTTGGATTGAAATTTCTGTTGTTTTTCTAAAGATAGATCCTTAGCTCATTATTTTGCAGCCTTTTTTCTTTTCTAATATTTGCATGTAATCTATAAATTTCCTGTAAATGTTTTGTGTTGGTTTTTATTAAGAAGAAATATTTTCTTATAGTCATTATGATTTCTTCTTTTATTCCTAGATTATTCCTAGGTGAGTTTCACAATTCCCAAATATGTGGGGGATTTTCTAGTTATATTTTTGTTGTGGTTTGTAGCTTTATTGTATGTGGTCTGTATGATTTTAACTCTGAAATTTGTTGAGGTTTACTTTATGGATCAGTAAACAGGCAGATTTTGCAAATTTCCTTTGAGGAATTGCAAAGGATGTTTTCTCTGCAATTGTTGAGTGCAGTGCTCTATATGTGTCCATTAGTTAATATTTTTAATTGCTTTTTTCAAATCTTCTGTCTCTTTACTGATTTTCTTGTGAATTTATTCATCAACTACCATGAGAAGTGTGTTAAAATCTCCCACTAACATTGTAGATTTGTCTAGTTCTCCTCATCCATCTGTTAATTTTTCTTAATGTTTATTTGTGGCTTTTTCAACACTGAAAAAATTTAGAGTTGTTATATCTTCCTGGTGAATGAAAGATTTCAATTTTATAAGATGCATTCTTTTATCTATAATAATGCTTTTTCCTTACAGTCTATTTGTTTGATAATAGTAGAGCAATGCTAATATTTTTTGGCATATGGTTTTCAACTCTTTTATTTTTAATCTTTCTATATTTTGTATGTTTGTTGAATAAACATTTTATCGACACATTATTTATCAGACTATAAAAAATGCACAAAATCATACATGTATAGCTTGATGAATTTCCTCAAAGTGAATAAACCCATATAACTAGTACCCAGATTATGAAACAGAGTATGATCAGCAACCCTGAAACTCTGTTTGGGTTCCTTTTAAATGATACTTTCTTCCTCCTCGTCCCTCCCAAAGAGTACCTGTCACCTAATTTCTAACTCCAAAGGGTAGTTTTCCTTGTTTGTGATCTTTATATAAATGAAATCATACAGAACATACTCTTTTGTGTCTGCCTCCTTTTCCACAACGTTATGTTGATATGAGTAATTCATAAATTTACATATAACAGTCATATGTTCATTTTCATTGCTGTGTAGGAATTTATTATATGTATATACCATAATTAATTTATCCTTTCCTCTGTTGATGAATATTTGAGTTCTCCCCCCACCTCCTGATTTTTGGCTATTACCAGTAGCACCTCTGTGAACATTCTTGCACCTGTCTTTTACGCAATTCACTTGAATGTATTCTGAGGGATGGAATGGATCATAGGGTGTGCATGTGTTCAGCTGTAGTAGATCCTGCCAAATAATTCTGCTGTTGTACCAATTTATACTCCCTTTAGCAGTGTATAAATGTTCCCATTGCTCCATGTCTTTTTCAATACATAGCACTGTTTTTTTATATAAGTCATTAGGTGGGTGTTTTCTGGTATTGTATTGTGATTTTAATGTGAATTTCCATGATGATTAATGAGGTTAAGAACTTTTTATATGTTTATTGACCGCTTGTTTATCTTTTTTTTGGGGGGGGTGAAGAGTGTCCCTTCTAGGCTTTTGCCTGTTTGCTTGTTGGTCTTTTTCATAGATTTGTATAAATTTTAATATTCTGATTACAAGTCTTTTTTTTACACATATATGTCTTACAAATGGCTTTTCCCACTAACTGAGTAGCCTTTTCATTCTCTTTGTGTCTTTTGATGAAAAGACAGGGACAGAGGCCCAATTCCTTTTTTCTGTGTCCCAACCCACTCCCCACCCCAGGATGAGGGAAAAGAGATCAGACAAAGAAGTAGAGGTTGTGAATAGAAGCCAGACATTCTATTAAACCTCCTACTACACACAGGACAGGCTCCCTCCACTTTCTGCAACAAATCATTATCTGGTGCAAAACGTCAATAGTGCCAACTTTGAGAAACCATGAATTAAGAAGACATAAAAGTCTCTATTGCAGGTGACAGGGCTTTCAAGGTAGTCTGCAGAAGATAAAAATGAATGGGGACAGGGGAGAATTTCAAAGTGTACCTGTCTGTTTGTGTTACTCTGTTTGGATATGAAGTAGCTGCATTTAATACATTTAATGCATATTAAAAAATTGACATAAAGAATTAGTATTTCTAATGAGAGATACAGAGAGGGAGCTAGTGAGGGAAAGGGAGAGGGAGAGTGGAAGTGGGTGGGGGAGAGGTATGATCAGTGTGGACCATGTGAGTGGGTTAATATTATAGAGGAGAGGAGACTTAAACTGGGTCTGGAGAAGGGTGAGATGCCCCAGAGAGAGAATAATGTGAGTAAAGGATCTGAATGAAAGTGTTCGATGTATATTTAAGCGAATGACAGTTAAGAGGTAGTCAGCATTTATATTTGTTAATAATGTGCAACATAAAAATGGAGAGGAATCATTTGCAGAAAATGACAGGGATGTGTTAGGAGAGAGCCACTTCAATTATATGAGTTCATTATAAAGTTATATATGGTATCATTGAAAAAGTATGTCCCACAAGAAATTGAAAAAATGCTAGTTGCATGAATTCTACAGAGAGAAGGATTTTCTAATTATAATTTCAGCCAAAGAAGTTACAAAGAGGAAGTCCTCATGATTTGGTAATACATAGATTGAAAACTTCCTTACATTAAAAATAATTGCAGAGGTAAGAGATCAAGAATTAACTGGGAATCGGTGGCGTCGCTGGGACAGCCAGATGCGGCGAGCTGGGCCGGCACGTGGGGTAGCTGGGACGCAGGGGAGCCCCACGCCTAGGGAAGGGAGAGAGAACAGTGTGTGGTCTTGGCTTAGCCCAGGGTGCCGAGCACCTCTGCCCACATGGACCATCGTGTGATAGTGGAGCACAAGTTGGAGAAGGTGCTGCACAAGACCTCCAGCTCTGGGCAACTGTGCCAGCCTGGAGGAGCTCAGTGACAGCGACTATGCTGGTGGTCTCAGTCACAAGATCCTGCAGAGCCAGGGCAAAGATGCTGAATTATCAGGGACACTTACACTTGTTTTGAAACAGTGCTGTAAAAGAATAAAGGACTCTTCAAAAATTAGCCTTGGACCACAAAGGCATTCACAGCAGTGATTCTCTGGTTGTAAAAATCATTGACAGGAATTCTTGGTTCAGACATTAACAGTGTCCACATAGATGGCTGCTGGCAGGCAGCTAGCCAGAACCTTCTTAACGAGGTAGTGGCAGACTTCTTTTGATAAGGAATGCTGGATGTAGCTGAGGAACTCTGCCAGGAATCTGATCTTTCTGTAGACTTAAGTCAGAAAGAACCATTTGTGGCACTAAATCTAGTGTTAGAAGCATGAAAAGTCGGAGTTCTGAGGCCATCTCGAGTGAGCAGTATCAAACTGAGAAATGTTCATAGCCCAGAAGAGCTCTTTGGAATTTATGCTACACAGACTGTATTTTATTATCTTGTTCTTGTGTGGCACTACAAATCAGCAAGAAGCATTACAATATGCTAAAAATGGTCAACCATTTGCCCTAAACCATCAAAAAGATATTAGGTTTTGATGGGAAGCCTCGCGTATCTGAGATAAGGAATTGAGAACTCACTGTATGTTCACCTGCTTGATGCAAATCAGTGGGCTGGCATTTGTGACATCTTTACATGGGTTGCCTATGCCCTCCTGGGGCTCTCCATGGGGTCCCCTCTCAGCAGGTTGCATGGCGCTGCCAACTTTAATTTTTGTCAAAGCCTTGATTAAACAGAGGCAGTGCACTGGAGTTTGGAACCAGAAAGATGAATTATCTTTTGAAGTGGACCTTGGTGAAAAGTGCTGGTATCACTCTATATTTTCCTGTTCCATTCTTTGTCAGTGCTCAACAGATAGCAAATCCACCTGTGAAATTATTCTGTGGTTGTATTATATCAAGAGATGCGCTGAATAAAATGTTTAATGGTAGCAAAATAATATGTCCATATTGTCCAATGGAATAAAGTCCAGGAGATGCCAAACAAATATTTTTCTGAAGCAGTAACTAGTCTGGAGTTTCTAAGTGAAACTAAATTGTGGGGACATTTTAGTAGAGAGCATTACATTTAGCACAGCTAACCAGGGACTCCCATGTTTATATAAGCTGATGTTTCAGAAACTTTGCCAACACTGTAGTATCTGTAGCATGATAGAGTGTGCCAGATGAGTATTGTCATATGGCTTTATTATATTCTTGGTCTTCATTTCTGATCAAGTACATACACCAGGAATTGTTATTCAGTACAGGTTTTTTTTACTAAATTATATGGTGATTTTTTTTTACTTTTTAAGAAAAAAAAGAAATTGACCTCCCACCATGTGTTTAATATTTCTCCTGCTTTTATGTTGTCATTTTCTTGATAGTTGTAAGCCTTGAGAATGTTTGTGAAAATGTTTTATTTCCTCTTATGTATATATAATTAAATGAAAATTCTTCAGGAAAAAAAATCCAAAATGAAACAAAACAAAAAGAATTAACTGGGAACATTTAATTACCAAGACAAAGAAAACAAAGATATAATATGTGCAATATAGAGAGGCTTATACAGGTTAATAAAATAGCTCCAGGAGATAATGGGAAGATAATATGACAATTAATAAGAGAATTAAAAATTGATTTACCATTTCAGGAACATGGTCCACTCACCAATAAAAAAAAGAAATGAAAACTAAAGCAAAGAAATGCTTTTTTATCTATCATAATAGTTATGGACTTTTAAGGGCAGGGGATGTAGACAAAGGGCACTCTCATTTGGGCATTTTGGCAACATGCATAAAGAACCCAACAAATGTTCTACCGATGCATTCTACTTCTGAAAATATTAAAGGTAATGTACTATAAATATAAAAATGATTTCTTCTTAGAGACTTCCTTGTATTGTTGTTTGTAAGAGTGAAAACTGAGACATTCCCTAATCATCCAAGAATAGCCGAACAGTTATATATATCATGAATCTTGCTTCTGATGTAATCTTAGGGAGCCAAATGTTCGTAAGAGTTAATAGTAATATAGAGACAACTCATGTTATAAGATTAAGTTAAAAATATATAATGTACCTATTGTGTTTTCTCAATAAGTAAAAGAGCAATTAGAAAAACAGAAGGGAAATGTTCTAAAATACTAACAGTGGTTGTTTTTAAATGGAAGTATCTGAGTATTTTCTCCTTTTTCCTACCTGTTTGTGTTTTACTAATTTATTAAAATAGACATGCATTGTTTTTCAGTAGAGGCCAAATAATAAGTCAGAGTATAAAAGCTAAAGAATGAAAAAGTTGTCGTGATAACTAACAAGCATTCACTGCCAGGATCTTAGAACTAATTCCAGTTGTGTGATTTTGGACCAGTCTCCTGATATATCTGTGCCTAGTTTCTGCCTGTAGAATTATTCTTGCTGTCTTTTAGTTCCAGCAAATAGCCTTCTCCATGTGGAGGACAATCCTCCTGAAAAGTTTCTTCCAAAGCTGGATTTGGAAATGGTCCCTGCACTTTGGAGTACTTGACCCTTCCTGGGTCTTGACAGCACTTTTTGTAGTTAGACTGAGCTGCTGACTGGGTTTCCTCCTAGAATCTAAGTTTTTTCTACTTTCATTGTTTTGATGGTTCCCAATTCTCTGGTTTGAATCTTCTTGGGTACCTATACCCACTAAATCAGGTCACCCTGTAAGGGTTGCTGGCCACTCCCTCTCTCCAGGCTGTAGTTCTGTCTCTGGCCAGTTGGTTCTATTCTAGTCAGGCCATGTCAGGCTTTCATCCTGCCTTGAATGTGAGCCTTTCAAAAGTACAATGGAGAAATCTAGTGAGAAAGTCATTATGAAAAGTGTGGGTTTCTACACTGGAGAAGGCCTCTTTATGGAGTAGAACATTTTCTGCAGTCAAGGAGTCTCCACAAAGCTCCCTTCATGTCCCTCTTCCACAGGCTGTAGATAAAGGGATTCAGCATGGGGATGACCATTGTGTATATCACAGATGCCACAATTCCAGTCCCTGCTGAGTAGGAGGATGAGGGCTGGAAATACACCAGAAAGAGGGTCCCATAGAAGAGAGTGACCACTGTCAGGTGAGAGCCGCAGGTAGAGAAGACTTTGCATTTCCCCTCAGCAGAGGGGACCCTGAGGATGATGTGGATGATGTGGGCATAAGATACCAGGACACAGGTGAGAGGAATCATGCCTGAGAGAAGTGCTTCTGTTAGCATGGTGATCTGAAAGATATGGGTGTCTGAACAGGCAAGCTTGTGAAGTGGGGGTACATCACAGAAAAAGTGTGGGATGGAATGGGAGGCACATAAGGAGAATTGAGCCATCAGGAGAGCTAGTGAGAAGGCCAGGAGGTAGGAGCAGAGCCAGGATGCAGACAGGAGCTGCAGGCAACATTGGGGTTGCATGGCCATGGTGTAGTGGAGAGGAAGGCAGATGGCCACATAGCGGTCATATGCCATCACAGCCAGCAGGAAGTCATCCAGCAGGGTCAATGCCATGAAGAAGTACATCTGCATGAGGCACTCAGTGTAGGAGATGGTGTGGTGCTGCGTCTGGATGTTCACCAGCACCTTGGGTGCAACAGTGCAGGTGAAGCAAGTCTTGGTGAAGGAGAGGTTGGCCAGGAAGAAGTACATGGGGGTGTGGAGGTGCAAGTCAAAGATGACGGCCAGAATGATGAGCAGATTTCCCAGCATGGTGACCAGGTACATACCCAGGAAGAGCCCGAACAGGAGAGGCTGCTGCCGTGGGTGCTGAGGGAAACCCAAGAGCAGGAAGTCTGAGATGGTGGTTTGGTTTCTGATTCCCATTTATAGCAGAGCAATTGGAGGAAAATCCTGCTTAAATATAGGTTGATTCCCAAAAGAGTTACATCATTTGAGGTCTTTGGTCTGGTTTTCCACATTCTTTTCAAAGGTCACAGAGATGCATTGGTGTCTGTTGGTGGTAGGCATGTAACTGTGTTCAGAGGTGAGAACTCTGATGACAATGAGAGATTTAGATGGGGTGAAGTTTGCATTCTAGTAGTCTATTGAATTATCTTGTAGCCCTCCTGAAAGAGGTTGAACTTGGATCAGCTGGGAAGATCCTAAGTATTAGGATCTTTTTTTTAAATAGAAAAGCTATTTCATAGCCTTTCAAAGTTTGAGTAAGATAATCTTGGGGCTATGCACTTACTAGCCAACTGCAGAGGCATGCACGTGGGTGTGTGTTTGGGAGATAGAAGCGATAACAGTTTACACAGATAGGTCATAGCTGGGACTCCATCACTCTTGGTTTGATGGAGTAGCTGCCCTATTTTTCATTTGAAGACACATCAAATGAGTTAATGTGGATAAAATAACTTTATAAACTCAAAAGTATTTTATAAATAAAAGGTTCCATCATGATCATCAACATTATCAAGTTCATTTGTTATTAAGACTGTTGACTTTGGTGTCTTATAGACTCGATTGGTGTCTTTTCTCTGCTGTTACTCCCTGTGCATTCCTCTGCAACTTATATATCTTATCCTCTCTGAGCTTCAGTTTCCTAGACAGTAGAATATGTGCACACTTTATTTAGTTACTGCAGATAATCGTTGAGATGACATATTCAGAGCACTGACACAGAGTGGGCCTTCAATAAATTGTTATAAAAGTTATTAATATTGTTAGTGATAGTGGTAAAAATGGAACCTGAGATGCCTGATGCACTGCAAAATGATAGATACCATGCTTCCCAGCTCTAAACCTCACTTGCCTTTTATATTTTGGGAAATTATTTACTTCCTCTAAGCTTCATTTTCTTTACTTGTAAGATGTGGATATAAACCTACCATGTAGGACTGTGGAAAGGATCAAAGTGCCAGAATTAGTTGAAGGTTTCTTCAGGACCTTTTATATGAAATTAAAACAAGAGATTCTAACATCTGCATTTGGAACTGCGTGGAAGGATGAACACATGAACAGGCAGTGGCAACATGGGCTTATGCCATGCTCTTTGATGTAGTGATAAAACACACTCCCTGTGTGGGATCTAACAAACCTTCATTTGACACTAGCCCACTTATGGGCTGTGACATAGAATAAGTTGCTCAGTTTTTCTTGGTTTCAGTTTCTGCATCTGCTTGAAGGAGATAATAATATCCAACTCATAGGGTTGTTTTGAGTATTGAATTAGGTAAGGATTGTACAGAGCTAGAGCAATGGGTGGCTCATATAAAATGCTTGTCAAATGTTTTTCTTTATATTATTGTTTCTCTTGTTGAAATTTAAAAACAATGAGAGTGACTTCTAGGGTAACCAACCAAGTCCCCTGGGTTTGCCCAGGAATTTCCTGGTTTTAAAACTGAAAAGTCCCTGCATGCTTAATTTCATGTTAACTTGACTAGGTTATGGTGATCAGTTGTTTGGTCAAGGAAGCACTGGCCTGAATGTTACAGTGAGAGTATTTTGTGTATTTAAATCACTAGTCAATTATTGCATCAATGGCTTGTTACATCTTTATCAACAAAGGAGATTGCCTTCAGCAGTGAGAGAAGTCTCATCCAATTAATTGAAGGTCTTAAAGGAAGAACTGATGATTTCAGCAGTCAGAAAGAATAATCTCAATTTTTACTAAAGCCTGACTAATACAGTCCCAGTCCTGGGAAAACTAGAATGGCTCATCAGCTTATATGCTATTTTTTCCTAGTCGCTATCTGTGGGGAGTTGAGCTTTGAAAATTGTAAAGTTTCTTTTAAAGATTCCTTACTACCATTGTCATCAATATCATCATCGTGACCATTGGGCAATGATGACTTGACTCTGTAGTACCATGACAAAGCTTCCAGCTATATTATCTTGTAAAATCATTTAACTTCTACCTACAATTATTCTGAGACTCAAGTTAACAAAACAAAACAGGGCTTGGTGAACCTTTACTTGCTGTGGGAATTGTTATTGTCCTTGGGTGGTGGCAAAGAGTGGTACTGCAAGCCATTCATGATTGTGTGGCCTGAGAGTGAATTGTTCATGCATAGTACAGGAGCCTTGGGCCCTGTCATTGCACAGTTACAATATCTTGGCCATTGCCAAAGGTTTGGGGAAGGCTTATCTGCATTGAGACTTGAGGCTGGATTCTCAGGGAGTTTATGAATACTGAGTCAAGGTTCTTCTCATGGTGATCAGAATAGCCAGGATGGTTTTGGCTGAGAGTGAAGAAGGGGAAGAAAGGAGAAAGGAATAAGAGAGAAATTCTCCCTCTCTCTGTGTGCATGTGTGTGTGTGTGTGTGTATGTGTGTGTGTGTGTATAATGTCCCCCTCAGCCCTTACCTGGAAATTCTGGCCAACCTCAGATTCTGTGATCACCATGGAGATTAAGTGTGCTTCTTTCTTGGTCTGCCTGTCCTACTGACTGGAGCCGCAGGGTGCAGCAGCACAGACTGAAGACTTCAGGCACAGGAGCCAGGAAGAGCTGTTGGCTTTTCACATGGAGTGTCTCCTGGGACCCAATCCCAGACCTCCTAGTTAGAAATAAGATGGGGCAAGTGTCCAAGCTCTCAGCTGTCCTCTTTGGTCCCTGGAGTCGTGAGCCCCTGCAGTGTCAGAGTGACCAGATCTGGAAACCCTGAGAGCCTGCTCATTGTACCCCTCCCCTGGGCAAGAGCATGAGAGGGCTGCCTTCCTCCACCCTTACCTGCCATGGAGTCTACACATTCTAATAATTCCAGAAAACCCATAATTTCCCAGCACGTAAATAATAAATGAATAGAGCAGATTTTGTGTGGGATGATCAACACAATCATTGCCTTTAAATTCCTACAGTTATGTGATGTGGAAAAAGTGAACACACTTGTCCCCTGTGACTCCAGATGCTACATGTTCCTGATCTGTAAAGTATGTGCACACTTTTTATAGTTATTGTAGATAATCAGTGAGATGACATATTCAAAGTGCCGGCTCAGATAAGTGATGTCATATGTAAAATCTGCAGAAGCTATAGGGGCACTGACCGAGTCTCCTTAAAATTGTTTATTTCTGATTTTTAAAATTGTGAAATACATGAGATTGTGAAATATGTAATATATTTAAAAAGTGTATAAAACATATGGGAACAGTTTCCTTAAAGTTACCGTCCATATATGTATGTATAATCATGTATGTATAATCAAGTATATTTGCCTATTTTTTGTCCTTTCTGTAAATGGAATAATTTGTCTTCTTTCACTCAATATTATGTTTTTGACATTCATTTGTGTTGATACTTGTTGCTACAGGACACTGTTTTTCATTGCTGTATGCTAAAGTTTCACATATTCCCATCCAATATCTTTAGGGTTTTTCATTTTTGAAAGAGGAATGTTTCCAATATTTGAGAGTAATACTGTAAATATATTGTCTCTTATGTGATACTACCAGTGGGTTCAGGGGCTACCGATCATAATCAAACACAGATATTTTGGCAAGTGAAATGCATGGATAGTCATACTAAGTGAGATAAATAAAGACTTTTAAATAGTTACATGTCAATCCAGGACAGGTTTTGCCACAAAATGAGTTACCTGAATCTCTACAAAATACCTTTCATTGATTTTCTTTTGTGTGTGTTTTTTCCCCTCTTCAGTTTTATTGAGTTTCTTCACATATCATACAGTCATCCACAGTGTACAATCAGCTGTTCACACTATCATCACATAGTTGTGCAGTCATCCCCACAATCAGCTCTTGACTTTCATTGATTTTTGGATTTGAGGATTGCAACTGTTGCTTATTTGTCTTTTAAAAAAGTCTTCTGCTTGAAAGTTAGAGAGACATTTTGATACCGTCATTACTCTCAGGTGTACATCTCCACAATAGCAATCATTTATCATTTCTTTTTTTCTATTACTGCTACTTTAGTAATAGCCTAACCTTCATTACTTCAGCATAAATAGCTGGGGAAATGAAGTTTGTTTCCTATTCCTTCTATATCAAGTTAAGTTATATAAAAATAAAAAATCATAATAAATGAAGTTAGAATGGCCCTTTCCTCTTTTTATTCTTTAAATTTTCATTTTGAAATACTACTATGAATGTGGACAGACTCCTGGTGTACCTGTTCAAGTATCTCTATAATATGTACCGAGGAGGGGAGTTGTTTGCTGGATTATGGTTAGTGCATTAGATTATGTCTTCCAAGCAGATGCCAAGATGGGATTAGGTGTGTAAGAGATTTATTGGGAAGGAGCAGGAGAAATCAGGGAAGGTCTTCAGACTATGATACAGTCCTGACACCTGAGGAAGAAAAGAGGAAAGAAAGGATGATTAGGGTAGGAAGAGTTTCAAACTGCAGCAAAATACCAAGAAAGTTTGGGCCAGGCTAATAATGAGTCCTTGAAACAAAATTGTCCATTGGAGTCCTGGCTCTCTCTGAGAGGGTTTGGCATGGTGTCCCTGCCATGCTCATTCATTGCCTGGGAGCAGCCTATAGAAGCATGGACTTTGCACAAACATGGTGGTAGACCCAGAGAGCCAGTAGTTGGGTCTTCAGACAGATGTTCTCCCAACCATAGGACATCTGAATGGTACATCTTCATAGCTGCCACTGTCTACCTTTTGTGCTGCACAAAGCCACTTCTCCACACAAGTATGGTGAGCAGATCCTCCATGATCCTCTCTTCTTCAGGGGAAAACTGTAAGAGAGAAGTTGTTTGGGTGAAATGCACACCCCTTTGCCGCAGTTGGTATTAAGGTCACAGTTAGTTCTCATCCTCACCCTCATCCACTATCACTATCCATTCTAAATTCCTCTCACTCTCTCCTTTCACTTGGCAGGTCCTAGGGTGTCTACCTAGTTGTGTGACCCAGATTTCCCGCTTAAGGCATCTGTGACTTTAATAAGGATACTTTTCTCAGGCCAGGATTGCTGCATGTATCCACTCAGTAACAATTGTGAAGGGAGTACCAAGAGGCACCAAAGTGTATCATTCAGGTTTCATATGTATTATATGGCTATTTAAAATTAAGTGTCTCTATCTAGGACTCATTTTATTTATTTTTACTAAAAAGTACAGTTTCCTTTGATTGCAGTTGTCTCATCTCTACTCACTGAAAGATAATTAATTTTGAAGACAGAAATGGACTGGTATTTCTTTGCATTCTTTTCATAATTGAGTACAGGTACCTGCTGTATTCATGGCTGAATGAATGAGTGCTGAGAAGTGTCAAAATATAGTTATGCTGTTCTGCCCTCCCAATCAGATTTCTCAAAGCGTGCTTTATGTCCTTGTTCCCAAGGCTATAAATGAAAGGGTTAAGCATGGGGGTTAACTATTGTATAGATAAACAGTGATCTCATGATCCTTTGTCACTGAGTAGGTGGACTAGGGGTGAATGTACAGAGATATGATGGTCCCATAGAATAGTGCCCACAGCTGTGAGGTGGGGATCCACAGGTGGAGAAGACTTCAGCAGGTCTGGCTTTTGGGACACCTAGGATCCAGGCAGGGCCAACAGAGATTGGATTCTACCTGTCAGCATCAGGGCAGCTTTAATTGTTTGTCTCCAATTTTCAACCCCCCTTCCTTTGACTCTTTTCCACCAACACCAAATCATTTCTGCATTTTGAAAGTGGGGAAGGAAAAACAGTGTGTGGAGGAGAAGATGGCACCGGGAGTTTAAGCAAAGAAATAAGGGAGGCAGCGTGCTAAGGATCAGATGACCTGGCTTGTAGTCCCGGCCATGCTGAACCTCAGATTTCATCCTTGCAAAAAAAAGGATGTCATACAAAAAAGGATACTAGTAATGAGCAACCTGAGGAGGAAATCAAGGAAAAAAATTCCATTTACACTAGAACCAAGTATCTAGGAGTAAATTTAATGAAGGATGTAAAGGACTTGTACACAGATAACTATAAAACATAGCTGAAAGACATTAAAGAAGACTTAAATAAATGGAAGGATATTCCATGTTCATGGATTGGAAGACTAAATATCATTATGATGTCAATATTACCAAAGCAATTTATAGAGTCAATGGAATCCCAATAAAAATTCCAACAACCTTAGTTTCAGAAATGGAAAAGCCAATCATCCTATTTATATGAAAGGGTAAAGGGCCCTGAATAACTAAACTTGAAAAAGAAGTTGGAGGGCTCACACTTCCCAATTTTAAAACTTATTACAAAGCCATAGTAATTAAATAGCAGGGTACTGACACAAGAGCAGACATAGAATTTAGAGCTCAGAAATCAACCCTCACATTTATGGCCATCTGATTTTTGACAAGATGGCAAAGACCACTGAATTGGGAAAGAATGGTCTCTTTAACAAATTGTTCTGGGAAAACTGGATATCCATATACAAAAAAAGGAGGACTCCAACCTCACACCATATACAAAATCCAACTCAAAAGGGATCAAAGACCTAAATGTAAGCACTGGAACCATAAAACTTCTAGAAGAAAATGTTGGGAAGCACCGTGTGGTAGGCAGTGGTTTAGACTTTACGTCCAAAGCGCAGCCACAAAAGGAAAAAAATACATAAATGGGGCCTCCTCAAAATTAAAAACTTTTGTGCATCAAAGGACTTTGTCAAAAAAGTAAAAAGAAAACCTACTCAATGGGAAAAAATATTTGGAAACGGCGTATCTGATAAGGGTTTAATATCCAGAATGTATAAAGAAATCCTACAACTCAGCAATAAAATGACAGACAACCCAATTAAAAAATGGGCAAAAGATATGAGTAGGCATTTTTCCAAAGAGGAAATACAAATGGCCAAAAAGCACATGAGAAGATGCTCATCATTACTAGCTATTAGGGAAATGCAAATCTAAACCACAATGAGATATCATTTCACACCTACTAGAATGGCTACTAGGAAAAAAAACAGTAAGTTAGAAACAAGGTGGAGTAAGAGGAACACTCATACACTGCTGGTGAAAATGTAAAATGGTGTAGCCGCTGTGGAAGACAGTTTGATGGTTCCTGAGAAAGTGAAGTAAGAATTGCCACGTTATCTGGCCATCCTGCTTCTAGCTATATACGCAGAAGAACTGAAAGCAGGAATGCAAACAGACATTTGCACACCAATTATTGATAGCGGCATTATTCACAACTGCAAAAAGATGGAAGCAACCATCAGCTGAGGAATGGATAAACAAAAGGTGGTATATAAATCCAATGAAATATTATTCAGCTGTAGAAAGGAATGAAGTCCCGATGTATGTGACAACATGGATGAACCTTGAGGACATTATCTGGAGTAACATAAGCCAGACACAAAAGGACAAATATTTATGATTTTGCTGTTATGAACTAAGTATAATGAGCAAACTCTTGGAGTTAAAATCTAGAGTATAGTTTACCAGGAGATCAGGAGATAGAATGAAGGCAAAGAATGGGGAGCTGATGCTCAATTTGTACAGAGTTTTTAATAAGGTTGATTGTAAATGTTTGGAAATGGATAGTGGTGATGGTGGCACATTATTTTGAGTGTAATCAACAACACTGAACTATATGGGTGAATGTGGTTAAAAGAGGAAACTTTAGGCCATATATATTACTGGAATAAAAAGTAAAAGATAAAACATAGGACTGTACAGCATAGTGAACCCTACTGTAGATGATGTACAAGTATAAGATTGTTCTTACATAGGTTATAACAAATTTATGATTCTAATACAAGGCAGTAATAACAGTGATATATGGGAGAAATACACATAACATATATAATGGACTCTAGATAGAATTGTTTTAATGATCTTTCATCAACTGTAACAAAAGCAGCTACTCTTAAGAAAATATTACAAGTATGAAAAAAGTGCTATCATTAATAGTAACATGTTCCACATCAATGCATGGTGGTGGTGGTGGTTGGGTGGTGTACAGGAATCCTGTATTTTATGTATGATTTTTAAAATAAACTGACAACTTCTCTAACAACAAAAATGATTTCTCAGTTACTATGCCTCCAGGATTCTAGGACTTGGGGGCAGTGATAGAGTTGAAGATTATGGCTGCTTACTCAGGAAAGGGATGATGGCTTCCGGGGTAGTCATTGGAGGGTCCAGACATCTTCTCAACCTCAGTGGTCCTGGTGATTAGAGGAGAAATGGAGGCTAGGTAGATAGGTGGAGCTCTCCTATCAGGCAAAGAAGGAGGTGTGGGAGGTGACAGGGCTTGCTAACCCTGGGAATTGTGTGCGTCATTTCAGCCACTTCTCTCTTTTCCTTTAGAGAAGTAATCTTTCAGTGTAGTCCCAGTCATTGGGAACATGAGGCTTTCTGTTGTCCCCAGCTACCATACTGTCCCCTTCAGGTTTCATCAAGTGATAAGGAAGGAATAGCTGGACCATGGTGATTGCCTTTCATGTAACCTCACCCCAAGGAGATAGACAGTCTTTCCATCCACAATCCCCAGGGAGCTCATTAAAGAGGGAGAGGCTTGAGAGAGGAGTTGGAGACCATGGAAACTCCGGATTCCATGGTGACAAGTTTCTCTAGATTTAAAATCATTAGCAGCTTGTTAATCATTGTGATTTTGAAGGAGGTTAAGACAGGTCGATAGAGAAGGTTTGGGCCTGGGGCAGTCTCTGGGCTGTTGGGAGAAGAAGTGTGGCACCTGAAAAGGATTCAGGGCTGGGATTGAAGATTCCTGGATTCCACTCCATCAATGAGTGATTGCAACTTTGGGCAAACTCTTTACCTGTTTAAATTTTAGTGCCTTCATCTATAAGATGTGTTTTGTAGAACCTGTATACCAAAGAGGGCTGTCTGGAGAATTAAATAAGTTCACGGATGAGAATCTGTTCATATAATAATAAGTGTTTATTGAATGCTTATGTGCCACTGTATGTGTAGCTCTGCAAGTACAGTGTCCTTGCTTCATAGATGAGGGAATTGAGGCTCAGTCCAATTAAATAACTTGCTCAAAGTCACATAGCTAGGAAGTGCTGGAGTTAGGATTCAAATCCAGGGTTGTCTTGCTCTTAAAGTCCACATTTATTCCACATGGCTGTGCAAAGACTACACTGGGAAAGTGTCTCTGATGGGTCCCTCTCACTTTCTTCTCCAAGGTACTAGCTCATCTTTAGATATTCTACAGACCCAACTACTTCCCCAACCCTGGTAATGCTGACCCCATATAGCCAGTCTGCTCCATGAAGGTAGGGTCATGTTTTCTTTTCAGTTCACTGGTGCATCCCCTAGCATCTATCACAGTCTGGCCCTTCATGGGTCTGCATTGTCATTTGTTAAGTTAATAAATGAATGTACCAGACATAGAATTCCTTTTTAAAATTTTTGAGAGAATTTTTTTTCCTTCCAAAGCAAGTTCTTTATTGTCCAACCAATCAACAAATGTTTAATGAGACCCAGCACAGTACGTGGTACATTGTACTAAGCATAATACAAAAGTATAAGACACAGATGCTGCCAGTTTGAGGTATACAATCTAAATGTTTCTCAGGAATTACTCCATGGTTAAAATCAAACCTGGACTTAGTTGCCAGTATTACTGCAATGAATATTGTTTCAAGTCAGTATTTTAAAGAAGAGCACTACATTCCACATTTATCACGGTAAGAAACTTTTTCCTAGAAATGTCAACTTTATTGTTATCAATAAATGTTTACTTTTCTTAAAATTCATCCTTCATATTCTCCTCCTCTGTAGTTCGAGTAAAGATTTTTTTGAAAAAGAAATTTAAAAAGGTTAAACAGTGGAAGTGGTTAGGGTTGGCTTACAGTTGTCTGAGTAAAAGAGCTCTAGACTACTGAATGAACTAGCTCAACCCCAGGCCATTTTTATTAATGCTTTGAGGACAACGTAAAGCATTTCCAAAGAGTTCATAAGATATTATTGCCATCCAGAAGAGGGAGTCAGTGCCACAGAGTGATCTATACTAGAGAGGCATTTTTCATAAATTTAGCACCAACTTGGGGGCAATACCAGGGGTTGCCAGAAGTTTTGTCCTCCAGTTAACCTCTTGATTCTCTCACAAACTCTCAGAACTCACAGGTGTGTGGTTCTGGAAATAGAAACCAACCAAAACCTTAAGTTGAAGAAGATAACTGTACACGGTGATGATCCTATCCCAGGGGTGAACCTCTTGCTTTGAGTGTAGAATATTCAGCACAGAGCAGAGAAGTGGGAGCAGCAGTCTCAGAAGCCTGAAACCTGAGATGGTGATGCAAGGACGCACACATGCCCCATCACCTCACTTCCTTAGCAGGACCCTCTGCTCGACTGTGGTGCTCTGGTAAAGAGACTCAGCCTCTTCCAGGTTACTCTTCCAACAGTCTCCACCCAAGAAAAGCGAATAAGGGAAGGAACCAGCATAGGGAAGGATTGGATAATTTTCTAGTGTTATGGAGTCTTGATACTTTACTTGATTCCTTTAAATAAAGCATGTTAAACCCAGAAGTCTGGGCTAAAATATAACTTAAGGGGAACATTCAATTCTGAACCTCTTCACACCTGCAGCAAGCAGGTATCTCTTGTTTTTTGAGGATCATTTGCTTTAAAGCACTGAAAAGAGAGGTGCTAGCTCTGGCAGTGATGGACAAGAATGACATTTTCTTCCTTTTTGAAAAAGGACACCAAAGTCTAAAAGGACTCCAGGTATGCAGAGATATAAGACATAGGACTGCAACAAAGTGAACTCCATCCACACTCCAATTCCCATCCTGCTTCCACCTTGAAGACCCTCTAGCTGTCATGCTCCAGACCTGTAAGCCCTCCAGCCTCCTCCATCAACTGCAAAATGATCAAAGCCATTGAAATGGAAAGTAGCATTTAAAATGTAACACTGGATTTTCTTAAAATGTAACACTGGTTTTCTTACAGCATGTATAAGGCATAGTGTGAGAAAGCTGCTCCCACTTCTAGCCACGCACCCACGCTTGGCTCCTCACATACACACATGCACACAGAAGACGCCAGCAGATTTTGCCACAGTGCATGGGGAATGAATCACTTCTGGTTTTTGAGCTGGATGGAGAGCCAGTCCAGGCCTTCATAAAGCCCAACTCCACTGATGGCACAAGTAGCCTGAATGTACCAGTTTCTCTGGTGCAGGGAATGTAAGCCAAACTTGTCTGTTATCTCAGCTGCATTCATAGCATTGGGAATATCCTGTTTATTTACAAACACCAGTAAAACTGCATCTCTGAGCTCATCTGCTAACACTTTGGTTAGTTCTTCTCAGGCCTCATTGACCTGCTCTCTGTCATTACTGTCCACCACAAAAATCAAACCTTGAGTGTTCAGTAAATAATGTCACCACAAAGGTCTGATTTTGTCCTGGCCACCAACATCCCAGACTGTGAAGCTGATATTTTTATATTCTACCATCTGTACATTGAACCCTATTGTAGGGATGGCAGTCATGAGCTCTCCCAGCTTCAGTTTATACAGGATGGTGGTTTTTCCAGCTGCATCCAAACCCACCATAAGAATCCACATCTCTTTTTTCCCAAATAGACTTTTAAACAGCTTTTCAAAAATGTTCCCCATTGTAACTGAATTCTTTTACCTGTTGCCCGCTCCAAGGCTAGTGGCCTTGAGAGAATTTTAAAAGTAATTCCAAAATAGAATCAGTTCTTGTTCCTGTGCTATGAAAACAATAATTATGTTTATAAGGTGTTTTAAGACTTAAGATAAAGGTATACATATGGCCAGAAATAGCAAACAGAGAAACCTAAAGACTCTCCTGTCATGTCTGATTGAAGGCAGCCATTGTATGAATCAGCTTTTTAGAATGAGAAAGCTGGAAAACATCCCGAAAGAGCTTTTTGTCTTTCATTATGTTACTGTTTTGTTTAAAACCTTCAGTTCATTCACTCATTCAACACAAAGTTAGATGCTAGAAGTAAGAAAGTGAATCACACCAAGTCCTTGTTCTCACAGTCTAATGAGAGGGAAAGAGAGACATGTAATCCTGCAATTATAATATGGAGTGGTCAGTTTTATAAAATAGGAATGTGTAAAAAATTTTTGGTGTACAGAATAAGGACCACTGAATTCATGCTTGAGTGGTACTATGGAGAGAGGGATGATTGAGAAAACCATTTAGACCGGGAATAGTGTTTTAATTCAGTTTGACTCAGAAGAATGACTTTGCACATTCCTTAGAATCATGAGTTTACAAATCAAGGCACATTGAATGCTCATCAGTCACATGTTATTTTTTTCACAGTTTCATGCCCTCCCTTACCACCATCAATTACATGTATCGAGCACATTCTAAGGTCCTATGCTTATTGCTTTATTAAGCATCATTACATTCAGTCTTTACAGTAGCACATTGAGGTAGGCTGAACACAATAAAAGTTTATTTCTTGATGACACAAAGTCCAATGTGAATGTGGTTTCCGTGCAGGCATTCAGGGACCCAGGATTTCTCCTCCTTGTGATCCGTCCTGTGCCAGTTTGAATATGTTATGTTCCCCCAAATGCCATTATCTTTGATGCAATCTTGTGTGGGCTGACTTATTAGTGTTAGATGGTAATTCCTTGATTGGGTGTTTCCATGGAGATGTGACGCACCCAACTGTGGGTAATAACTCTGACTGGGTGGTTTCCATGAAGGTGTGGCCCTGCCCATTAGCTTGGGCCTTGATTGGTTTGCTGGAGCACTGTATAAGCTCAGACAGAAGGAGCAAGCTTGCTACAGCCAAGAGGGACACTTTGAAGAATGCACAGAAATTGAGAGAGTAGCTGCAGATGAGAGGCAGTTTGAAAATGGCTGTTGAAAGTAGACTTTTGCTCCGGAGAAGCTAAGAGAGGACAAATACCCCAGGAACAACTGAGAGTGACATTTTGAAGAGGAGCTGCGGCCTAGAGAGGGATATCCTGGGAGGAAACCATTTTGAAACCAGAACTTGGAGCAGACATCAGCCACGTGCCTTCCCAGCTAACAGAGGTTTTCTGGACACCATTGGCCATCCTCCAGTGAAGGTACCCAATTGTTGATGGCTTATCTTGGACGCTTATGGCCTTAAGACTATAACTTTGTAACCAAATAAATCTGCTTTATAAAAGCCGATCCATTTCTGGTGTTTTGTGAAAAGACAGCATTAGCAAACTAGAACACCTCTTCTCGTTCTTCAGTGTCTTCTCTATTCAGCTAGTGGCTGGGTAAAGAGAGAGAAGACTGCAGGTGGGGGATTTGTGTGGGCCAGACCTGAAAGTGGTGTGCATCCTTTCCACCACATTCTGTAACTCTAAGAAAGGCTGGAAAATATGGACTAGCTGTGTTCCCAGGAGGCAGAGACCATGTGTTTTGCGTGTTATTTGAGCAAACCTGAATATGTTAAGGGAGGAAGTATGGCTATGCATGTATCTGAGGGAAAGGCATTTCAAACAGAGAGAACTGCAAATTAAAATTACAGATCTGGAGGTCACAAGTTTCAGTTCAAGGTATTGACAGGGCTGCATTCCTACTGGAGGCTTCAGGGGAGAATCCATTGCCTTGCCTTTTTCATCTTTTAGAGGCTGCGTATATTCCATGGCTCATGGTCCCTTTCTCCCTTAATTATTCCAACCCTTTGCTTCCATTGTCACATCTCCTACTATTTACTCTGATCTTCCTGCTTCCCTCTTATATAACCTTTAATATATGTGTGTGTGTGTGTGTGTGTGTGTGTGTGTATTTGTGATTATATTGGGCCTACCCAGATAATTCACGATAATATCCCATCTTAAGATCCTTAACTTCATGTCATCTGCATCGTATATGAGGTAGCATATTCCAGCAATTAGGACCTGGACAACTGTAGGGGGTCATGATCAGCCCGCCACAACCACTGTGCAATATTTCCTTCCCACTAAGTTGGCAAAACCTGTTTTCACTTTCTGCTGTGTTTACTGTGAGATGGATATAGGCCAAAAACCCAGTAATCCTCTGATCTCCATAGCGCATTGGCCTGAGTGGTCTACCACAGTGGTATTTGGGTTCCTAGGAATTAGTATCAGTTAAAAGACATGGTCCAGTAATCTCCTAAAATTTGGGTATTTCACCTTTCTCAGATTCCTTTGGGGATGGCTACTAGGAATATTTATAGTTTACAGTTTTCTTTTGGCTCTAAACTTAGAATTGGCTATGACTGCGCATTGTGATGATTTAAGACAATCTTTGGTTTACTAGACCTTGAGATTTTTTCTTATGTAAATCAAATAAGAATTTAGTAGGCTACCTATCTATTTCACTTCTGGGGACACCATAATCATTTAGCTATTGCCAAATATCTCTTCAGGCCAGTGGATTCTGATTTCTGCTCCAGCTTTCTTGATTACAGTAACCATACCCACCTTGTCTCTGGCACATCAATACTCTCCTGCTCTGGGATCCCATCCTCTCCGTTGACTTCAGGGAGCCCATTTCAGTGATGGTATCTTTCACTGCCATACTTGTCTACAGAGTACAGAGCCATTCCTAACCAATGTGTTTCTCAAAGCCTTGGTGAAGGGAATGTCCTCCAGACTCCCAGAGGATATAGTTAAGGGCAGGGAGGTGGCACATACAAATATACTCTAGCATTCCTATCTCTAGGTTTCCTCTATAATATACCAAGGAAGTTCTTAACTTCACATAATGTTGGTTACCATTGAGTCAAGGTTTCAGTTAACCAGCCAAGAAAAGTGTTAGAGCCACCTTTACCTACTTAAGCAAAGACATTGAATCCAAAATCTCTGGTTAGTACACCCATATGAATAAATTCAGCTCAATCCCAAATCATTTTCCCTCCTCCCTTGTCCAGTACCGTTAGAATCCATTCCCTTAAATATTCCGCATTTTTTGGCTGATATAATAGGTAACATCTTGTCTTCTGGTTATGTATGGCATCTCTTAGTGCAGAATTGTACTCCCCCCACCCCCCACCACTTCTGCCATGACTCAAGTCTAGTTATGGGTCTGGAGGGGTGGTGGCAGTTGGCCTTGAGGAGAATCAGCATTCTTCTGTAAGGTGAGTACTTCAGTAAAAATTGTAATAGCATCTTAGGGCAAAAGAGAGATAAACTCTTCAGAGAGAAAAGGAAGGACTATATAGTGGCAAAGGAGGCTAAATAGTGTTTGGGACTAACATGTACTCAAATCTACTGTAATATCCTTGTTTTGGTTCTCCAGGAACCATTCTCTCTCTTGCAATGCCCTAACTTTAATATAGATATAAACATACAAGACATGTTTATATCTTTTTTACTGTAATTCACCTTTGGTGAGGTTTTGGGTTTAGTATTTTAGAAGTCTCAACTCTGTAACGAAAGAAATAAGGGATTTTTCCTCCCCAGGGAAATCATAAAATCTTTTGGTTTTTCTATCCATTTCCTGAACTGGAAATTTAAAGCATTGGGTTTAGCGTGCTCTCTCATTTGTTTCAGTTTTCTATTATACTCTGAAGGGGCCAGTCCACCCCACTCTTACTTTCTACTATAACATTTTATTGCTAAAACTACATGGTCTCCCAAAGCCTTTCCTTCCCTTTCAGGCAACTGCAGTGATTATAACTTCATTGCACCTGGATACCGTGGATTAACCATGGATTAAGAGTGTCTCATTTTCCACTAGCGATGAGGTCGTTACTACTTTCAGATTTAAGTAGATTGTAGAAACAATTCCAGATTCTCATATTTAAGTTCCTGTTTTTCTAGAACCACTTCTGGCACTAAAAATTGCATCAGTCAGTTAGAGAAACAGATGTTACCCTGTGTTCCTGATATCATGAGTTTAATATGGAATTTTGGGCTTACAGAATTGTTGGAAGAACAAGAGGAGCAGAGATCAGAGAAGTGGCCGACAGAGGTAAGCGACGTTGATACTGAAGATGTTTGCTTGAAACATCAAGGCAGATGATTTTTAAAAGCTTGTCTGGAAGATGCTTTAGCTTTTGAGAATCTCTGAGAAGCTTCCACCCCCAGTCTTAGTCTGTAGTAGCAAAACAGGTGGTTTCATGAGTTTGCCAGGAAGCTGTTGTAAATCTTTCATCTGTCCATACATCTGGCTGAATATATCTCCAGGTAATAATGTCGTCCACTGACTACACTTCTGCATTCCAGACATCATACAAGTACCTTACTTTGGGAAACTCTAATCCAGAACCACAGAGAGAAAGGTATTTTGGGAAATGTAATTCCCAGAATGGCAGTAAAATTGAGTTGACAGTAGTTGATCTAGCACATTATGTAAATAAAATTATTTAACTTAACAGAATATTAATTGTAATAGAAAGTCAAAGTTAGTAGGACACAATAATTGCTATAAAATATTTACCACATCTTTATTTCATGGAAATAAATTTTTATAACAGTGTCAATACATATTCTGACATTTAATTTTCTTTAGAAATGTTCACCAGATTTGATAGTCCTTTTTGTGACATTGAAATCTTGAGCAGATTAAATAATATTTTAGAAGTTTGAAATAATCTTAAATTTATAGAGAAACATTGCACTTATGGTACAAAGAACTTTTCCTGAAACATTTAATAGTAAGTTAATAGCCTGATACCCTATCTTCCTCAAACACTTTAGTATGTATTTCCTACACACAAGGACATTCTTCTGCATAACTGCAATACAACCATCAAAATCAGGAAATTAACATTGATAAATTACTACCTATAATCCTTGGATTCCATTCAAGTGTCACTGATTGTCCCAATAATGTCATCATGACCAAAGAAATAGCAAAAGGATCCAGTTCAGAATCATGCATTACATTTAACTCATCTCTTTAGTTTCTTTCAGTCTGGGACAATTCCTTAAACTTTTCCTGACTTTCATAGACTTGACACTTGAAACTACAGGCCAGTTATTTTGTATAATGTCCGTCAATATGGGCTTATCTGCTGTTTTCTTACTATTTGATTCAGGCTCTGCATGTCAGGCAGGAGTATTATATAAGAGAAACTTTGTTTCAGAGGGGATACTTTTTTTTCTCATTGCATTCTATCAGGCATCCTTTCAAGTGACAGATGATTTTTAATTGTTCCATTGCTGATGATGTTAATTTTGATTTCTTGGTTAAGTTGGTGTTTTCTGGGCTTCGCTTTTATAAAGTTATTTTTTCCCTTTGTAAGTAAGAAATATTTTATGAAGTAGTATCTTGAAATTATGTAAATACTCAGTTTCTCATTAAATTTCCATCTACTCATTTACTTATTTAAATATGGGTATCTTATTTTATTCAGTGGGTTATAATTTATTACTTCTCTGTCCTTTTGTCATAGTTCCCATTGTTCTTTGAACACTTTCTTGATTCACAGCAATACGCACAGATATTCCA
This sequence comes from Choloepus didactylus, assembly GCF_015220235.1. Lineage (NCBI taxonomy): Eukaryota > Metazoa > Chordata > Mammalia > Pilosa > Megalonychidae > Choloepus > Choloepus didactylus. The sequence goes on from NC_051316.1 coordinate 99,422,751, forward strand.
GGCTCTTCTTGTACTTTCTATGCTCCAGTCCTGGAATCAGTTGTTTCTTTATAAATTTATATGTTGTAGATTGGATTATGTACCCTAATTTAGATATGTTCCTAATCTGCTGCCCACCTCACCCTGCATGTGCTTCAGCACCTCATGTTGGATTTTCCCCAAGCATGGACACCTTTCTCATTCCATCTGAGATCTGATTCCCCATACCGTATTGCACCTTGACATTGTCGTCACCTGTCTCACCTGCTTGGCTTTTGATTATCCACACTGGGCTTCTCCCTTGCATGGAGGCCCTTTTTCTGGTCCCACTAGGTTCTAGCATTGTATAACAGACTGAGGAACAGGGGAGAAGTTGGGGCAGCATTTTATAATCTATTAAGATATTTATAACCATGACTCATTTTATTTTCATAATAAGACAACTTCTTATAGCAAGCTGTTCTCTTTTTTGCTTATGAGACTGTATTAGTACTTTTCAGGAAGAAGAAGCTGTGATTTATTTGCCTTCTTCATGTATTAGCATAATATCTGCAGATGGTAGGCACTTAACATATGATTGTCAAATCAATGATTAAACTCCTAGGGGTAAGCAAAATATACATATTCTACTCTGCCCTCCTAGTCAGCTTTCTCAAGGCCTGTTTCAATTTCCCTGTTTCCTAAGGCTATAGATGAAAAGGATTCAGCATGGGGATAACCACAGTATAAATGACAGTAACCACACGGTCCTTTGTCACTGAGTAGGTGATGATGGGCGAATGTACACTGAGATGGCAGTCCCATAATATAGTGCCACAACTGTGAGGTGGGATCCACAGGTGGAGAAGACCTTGTACCTGCCTTCTCCTGAAGGGACCTTCAGAACGGCATGGGCAATGTAGAAATAAGAGACAATAATGAAGGCAAAGGGACTCAAGATCACAAAGGAGCCTTCTGTGAAGGCCAAAAGCTCGTTGACAGAGGTGTCAGAGCAGGAGAGTATTAGCAGTGGCTGGACATCACAAAAGAAGTGGTGGATGATGTTGGGCCCACAGAAGGAGAGGCGAGCCATGAGAATTGTGTGGGTAAGTGAGTGGAGGTGGGACACCACCCAGGATGCCATCACCAGCAGGAGACAAGCGCCTGGGGCTCATGGTTGTGGTATAATGCAGTGGGGTTACAGATGGCCATGTAGCGGTCAATGGCCATGGCAGCCAGGAGGAAGCTGTCTGTAATTGCACAGGTCACAAAGAATACATCTGGGTGAGGCACTGGGCAAAGGGGACATTTTGCTCTTGCTCACCATGTTTGCCAGCATCGTTGGCACAATGACATTGGTAAAGCAGATGTCCACTGAAAGATAAGGTTGGAAGGAAGAAGTACATGGGAGTGTGGAGACAGGGTTTCTCTCCATGATGGCTGCGATGATGACTGAGTTGCCAACCACATTGACCAAGTACATGGCCAGGAAGATTGCAAAGAGCCACACCTGCTGTTTGGGGTCACTGCTTAGTCCCGAAGGAGGAATTCATTGATGTGGCTTTGGTTTCCCTGTGGCATTGCTGAGCTGCAAGTAGAAAAATATCAAGAAACATTAGGTGTGTCACCTGTTTTGGGGTCACTAGTTGTTAAGAACTTTCTATGAGTGACTGGTATGGTTGACAAGAGTATAGGTTTTGATGTCACACAGGACTGGCTTCGCATTCTGGTCTTGTCACTGATTTACACTGTGAGAATGAAATTACTTCACCTCCTGAACTTTCATATTGCTCATCTATAAAGACAGGAATCATGAAATTCAACCTCAGACTCTTCTGTTTTGGGCAGGATATCTCTCTTTTTTAGGTTTCCTAGTTATGGATGTCAGAAGAATCTAACTTCTTCTCTAGAAAACATACATACATACATACACACATACATACATATACATATGCTGGCGATGATATTCCTAGCTCCAACCTGTTTGGGGAAAAATTTGTGGAAATGGAATTTGGGACTTTGTGTAAGCAACACTCAGATCAGAAGGCCATGGATCTGGAATGTCTCACAGTCTCCCAGGAATACAGAACTAGTGTGGCATGGGGGAAGAACAGCTTCTGGGAGAGGGAGTACATGAGGACTTCCCTCTGATTTGGTTGGTTTAGTTGAACTTTTTGTTTCATGAGGAGAATGGCATTAAGCAACGTCCTGACAGAAGTACAGGTGGCACATCTTGACAGTAGATTGGAGTCTCATGAGGTGCAGGGTGGTCATCTAAGCACAAGGACTATATAAAAGGTGCAGGTACTGCTGAAAGAATTGGATAGCAAAAGTGCTGGCCTTCAGGAACTGGACTTCTTGTCCTAGAAATGTGTACAGAGGGACAAGATCCAGAGAGCACAAAGCAGTCCCAGTAAGGAACAGACTGTGGCTCTGCTGAGCAATCTCCCAAGGCAGGGACTCAGTTGTAAAGGGATAAGATCAGAAATAATTACCTGTCCTTGGCCCAGGAGCAGATCCTGGCTATCAGCCAGAGTGACTTGATGCTGAGCCCACTGTGTTCCTGGATTGGGCTTCCTAATGTCCATGATTGCCTCCAGGCAGGATGAGTTCCAGAGCAGAAAGCAGGGAGTAGCCTGCACATGTCTGTCAAGTGGCCCAGAGAAAGGGTGAAGAAAGGTTGTAAGGAAAAGTAAGTGACAAGTCCACACCCTAGGGAAACCTGAATACCAATTTTTCATTTTTTATTTTCTGGTATTCAAAGTAATTTAATGAAATTGTTTGAATTGCTGGGGAGAATCCATAGTATTTTTGCCCTCTAGGAACTTTCCTAAGCAGCATAGGTTCCTAAAGCATCACTTTTATCCCCAAAGTGCTTGAAGCTTTGGACCAAAGTGGTTTGACCCTGTAGGAAGGGCACATGAGACATGATTGACATGGAAAAGGCCCAGGATATAGTTCTGGAAGGGCAGGGAACCTGTCTGGCTGCTCAACATCACATACCTAGTTCACCATTGTCTTTGTGACAGGTGCCTCAGAGAGTATTTACCATGTGCTAGGCACTGTATGATGATTTAATCTTCATAATTACTCTATCACTATACAGATGAGGAAAATGTGTTATTACAGAGATGGTCAAGAACTTGCTCAAGATTATATAACTAGTAAGTAGCAATAATTAAAATCTCATTTGTTTGGCTTCTTAGTCTCTGTCTTAACCATTATACTGTATTACCTCTCTGCCTATTAGATATTTGCTAACAGAATAAACCCAGAAATGACAACTTTTACAACATCTTGAATGACTGGGGGATTATATGAGTGACAGGAATCAGATTCTTAGGATCAGGAGAATTAGTGGAAAGAGACCAGGATTTGGGTTCTAGTTCCTGTTTAATGACTTACAAGGGAAACTTTGCTTCCTTCTTGGAAGGTCTTTGTGCCCCTTTTATTTTTCTCATGGAAAAAGGAGGGACATACAGTACAATTTTCATCAGAATGTGTGCACGTCAAGTGAATGAACATATCTGAAAAGTGCTTTGTAAGTGAACAGATGCTGTATAAATACCAATTACAACAATAATATAGAATATAAACAATATAATAAGGTAAAAGTACAGTACTCAATTAATATATAGTATCTGGTTCACCTGGTTAAGAGAAGATTACAGATGAGCTCTAGAGAAAATGAGGAGTAATCTGTGTGTGTGGTGTGTGTGTGGTGCATGTGCATATGTGAAATAGTTGAGATGGTCAATGGAAGAAGAGCATGAGCTAGAGAGGTATAGAACAGGAGGTATAGAATTTTCTGGGAGGAGAGGGGAAGGAACAGAGACTTCCAGTGATTTCCTGCTTTGTAGAGTCTTTCCTACTGCATTCACAATAAATTTGCTGCATTCACAATAAATTATAGTCTGATAGTCCTGCCCATGGCCAGGCGACTGGAATGGTTTCAGGTAGCTCAGCAAAGCCACATGGCCTTTCTTCACCAAATACTTTTAATTTACTCAAAAGTCCTTCGAATGTGGGCCAAGAAATGGTTTCTATCGGCTCCCTAGTTGTCATGATCATTTTTGTATATCTTCCTTGGTTCTAAAATGGGCTATTTCTGAGCAGGAGATGGAGAGAACAGGACAATAAGAGTGAATGGGTGGGGACATGAAGATTTTGTGTGTGTATGGGAAAGAGCAGATGGTCCTTGTCCAAGAAGTGTTAAACTAAGAAGCAAAATGATGACTGGGAAAGAGGGGACTGAAAAGAGTATTATAAGACCTCTAAACTTTGGTGCTCAAGCTCAGTGTGACTGGGTTGAGTTCAAGTGAATGTTGTAATTGCAAACTCCACTGAGTCCAGCCTAGTGGCTAGGATTGCTGGCTCTGAGGTCACACTGGCCTGAGTTTAAGTTTCTGGCATCATCCCTTATTGGAAGAGTGCCTGGGGAGAAAATTGCCTAAGCCTTATTTTTCTTGTTTTCAAACAAGGAACTAAAATAGGATCTGCCTCTTATAGGTAGATATGAGGTTATCATAATATGCATGTAAATCAGTTAGTGCTTTAGATAGCACAGAATAAGCCCCTGATAAATGTCAGCTGTAATTATTCCTGCTATTTAACAAATTACTTAAGGGATTTCTGTGTATAAGCATTAGGAAACTCACATAATAGATGTTCAATAAGTTTCCTATTGAAGAAATATATAGAAGAGACCCAGACAATCTCAGAGCCAGAAGAAACTCAGAGATCATCCTTTCCCAAACTACCACCTAGGGCAGGAAACCTATAGTAGCTCTGATAATGGTTCATCCAGTTTGAAAGAGAATCACTGGCCTTCTAATATGTACCCATGGAATCACACCACAAAATACATGTATGACATAAAAGAATAAAACATTCTAAACCTTGCATTTCCAGTATCCTTTTTTAAGCTGACCTTGGTCATAGCAAGTGACTACATGTTTGCTTTTCTTTTACTAGTGGAATCATTGATTTGTTAATCATTCAGCAAGCATGTCCTGAGTGCCAGCAGTCATGCTAAGTACTGGGGACACAGAGGTGAAGAGATACCAAGTCACCCTTCAGATGTTTGAAGACAGTGACCACATTCCCTAGGTCTCCATTTTCCGATAGTACTATCCCTTTCCTCCCCAGGACATGGCTTTCAAGTGCTCTCTCATGTCCAATCACTCTCTTCTTCTACTTTCCCCCACATGGCTGATACTCTCCTGTGTGACAGATATGTATGTCCATTGAAAATGTAAAATCTTGGGGGACAGACCAAATTCATACGATTCTAGCTTCTAGAGATGAATGGAATCTTAGAGATCATGTAATTCAGAGGTTTCCAGATTGTTATCTGAGGAACCCCAGAATTTCCTGGAAAAGGCTCAGGAGGAACCATGGATTAGGAATAGTGTGGAAAGGTGACTTAAGAGGTCTCTGGTCAGGATCCTTCCTCTTTGCCCAGAGAAATTCTACTTTCATGTGTTTTTACAGATAAAAAATAATAGGATAAATTTGAAGAGAAGCTTCCAATCCATAAAGAAAAATCCCAAAAATCTATATTCTAGTGTACATGATTTAACTTGCATAGGACCAAATGAGGCCTAAAGAAGGAGATTGTCATTTGATATTGTACCATGAGTTGACAGCAGACTGGTAATGACAGCCTGGTCTTATGAATTTTCTCCTCCTTCATCCTTCTATGTTTCGCCCTTCCAAAACTGTACTTCAAGCTGTTCTGAAGTTGGATGAGGGTCATTGGGGTGGGACTTTCTTTAGTAGATCTGGGTTTGGAGGAGCTCTGAAGCCAGGCTGAATGATGGAAGCCGGACAGTCAGTACTGTTGGGCTTCAGAGCAGCTATGCTTGTTCTCCAAAACTGTGAATCCCTTTGGCTTGTAGTCTCACCCTTAATAGCGAATCATTCTTTCCTTTTTGTGAAGTAGAAGGAAAAACAAAGGGAGGTTGGAGTAATTTGAGTCACTCAAACAAAAGAAAAAGGGAGGCAGGGTGGGTAAAATCAGATGACTTGTTTTGAAGTCCCAAGTATTACATTAATTTGCTGTACATTATTGAGCACTCATTTT